>NC_137790.1:25529071-26181077 GCF_963383645.1 Muscardinus avellanarius | reverse complement strand
TTACTGAGACACTGAAAATAGAAACATGAAAAGCTCAGTGGTAGAATATCCTTGGATTCAACCCCATGCCCACTCCAAAAAAATAAAAGAAACTCAAGCAATAGTTTTAAATGGTCTCTGTTGATTTGTTTTCTTTCAGACTGACTTTAAGCATGGTATTTGTTTCTAGGACCTCCAGAACTGCATTTATTAAAGGCCAAATCTACAGAAAATATACATTTACTTTCTTTCTCTAATAGGGTAATTGAAGAATGAATGTATTTGTGTCATTTGTTCACCCTGAGTTAATCACTCTTAGTTCAAGATATATGTCAATTCTTAGATATATGAATGAATTTAGACTCTACTTCCATTTAAGAATGTGGTTACTGCCCCCAACGGGAAGGTGTCAAGGATGAATGAATTGGGCAGCAAAAGTAAATAATAATCTCTACATAAATTTATAATGTTTATAAATTAAATTCATAAAAGTAAATATTTGACCCTACCTTGGGTCCATAATAACTATAAATATAGAAAATGTTAATTTTTTTTGGTGAGACTGGGGATTGAATCCAAGTGCATTCTACCTCTGAGCTATCCTCCCAATCCTATTTTATTCTTTATTTCAAAACAAGCTCTCACTACGTTGTAGAGGGCCTCACAAGATGTTAAGGCTGGCCAAAAACCTGTGATCCTTCTGTCTCAGACTCTCAAGTACTGGGATTATGAATGTGTGCCACCTCGCCTGGCTAAAAATTGAAATTATTTAATCATGATTGTGGAAAGGCTAATCATTTTTTCAGAATAAATTCAATATACATTGGCCATAAGATAACAGTGGTAAGAAACGTTAGTGTAGCCTTGGAAAGAATATATATTTTTTAAGTCTATGTCCTGAAGCTGAGATATGAGGATGGCAAATTTATAACCAGCATTAGTAACTTAACAAGGCCCTCTGAAATTTAGTGAAACACTGTTTTAAAATAAAAATAATATAGAATAGAACTGGGGAATGCTCAGAGGTAGAATGCCCCTAGGTAGTTCAGTCCACAGTCGCACACGCACAAGCACACACACACACACACACACACACACACACACACGAGTTTATGCCTTTTTAACACTTGACTTATTTATTTATTTATTTTTATTTTTTTACTGGTGCATTGTAGTCATACATTTTAATGGGATAAAAGACTTGTGGAGGCACACATCACCCAGTTAGCCCTTACCCAATCCCCACTCCATTCCCCCGCCCACAGACCTTCTCATGCTTGGCTTAGTGATTGACTTTGATATGTTTGTTTAAATATATCCTGTACTTTAGAAAATTTTCCTCTTCCCCCCCTCCCATCCCCTCAGTTAGGTCACCTTATTTGCTCCTCTACAGGATCTCCTTCATCTAGAGTTTCTCCTATTACCCATTTCTTCTGATCTTTCGCACATTAGGGAAAGCATCCGATTTCTTCTTTCTTGTGACTAATCGTACTTAGCATCATGTTCTCCAGTTTCATCCATTTCTCTGTAAATGATGTAATTTTTTTTATGGCCGAGTAAAATTCCATTGTGTACATATCCCACAGTTTTGAGGCCTACAGTAGATACAGGCCAGTCTTAATGATCTGACCCTGCTCATCTCATGCAGCTGCAGATGAGCACTTGGTTATATATATATGAGCACAACTAGGCAGGTCATCTTGCACAGCCACAGATAGGTATATAGCTATATAAATGTGAGTAGGCAAAAAGCATTATGCATGTGCACATTGTGCTGGCGTGGTTGTGCGTCACTTTGCCTAGAACTATATAGACAGAACAGGTCTGTGGAATAAAGCTGCTGTTCTGATGGCAACTTCAAGGACTTTCTTCTTTTGGAAGGTCTCACTGCTGAAACCTCCCTTGCAATCACAGCTGACCTCTGAGACTTGGTCTAGTCAGCAGGATGCGATGAGTGCCACCAGTGCCCCTGTGGAGGGGCAACCACGGGAGGAACAACCCAGAGTGGAGGAGATGTGACCTCTGCCACCCGTCTGTGCTTCTCAGTAGTAGAATATCGGACCATCTGTATCTCACAAGATGATAGGGACGATTAATGTTCCCAGCTGAAAGAAGTCCAGAAGGCTATAACAGTACTGGAACCACATGTTCCAGTGAGGATCAATAGCTCCATGGGCCAGGAAAAAATAAAGATGGTGGCAAAGCTTGAGCCAGATCAGCAGCTTCTCATGGATGGTGAAAAACACAGCATTATGTCCTCACCTTCTGGTGCAGCCACCACTGGTCCTGACACAGGCAGCTGCAGCCAGCATCGAGCCTGAACCTTGTCGTATTTTCAGTGATCGAGGCAGCATTTTGGGGTTGAAGAGGCTGACAACATCAGTGGAGGACCATCATGGTAGCCTCAGGGCACACAAATTGGATTGTGGCAAGCTCCTCTAGGCTGCAGGGTCCCCCAGTGCAATCACGCAGTGATGTGGTTGGATTGGCAGAAGAGAAGGTAGACCAGGAATGTGCTTCTGGCACTCTGACAGCAGCTTTGTCTGAGTCAAAGGGATACTCCTTTTACTCCAAAGAAAGCTGAGGGAATAGCTTGCGTGTGGCTGATTTACTCCCAGACTAGGACTAGGCTGGGGTACCTGTTTAGTGGAGAAACCAACTGACCTGAAGCCACATGTGGAATTGACTACTTATTGGTTCCTCCTCAAGGTGCAATGCATCCTAGCATTGATATGGTAGCAGATAGCACCCTCCTCTTTGGCAACCCAGAAAAATTTATCAGACCTAAGATTGTCATAGGGAGTTGTGGGGTCATCTTATTATGAAATACTGTAGTAATTTTGGAAATCAGATGCCAGCTTCCCAAGCAATATGAAATATCTATATCCCCCATAGCTGTGTATATTCTGAAGGTAGATATTTTACAGGGATTGACCATATAGATAACAATTAGAGAATTCCATCTACAGGTGTATGGGTAAAGATCAAGTAATATTTCATTGTGTATGTATACTATATTTTCTCTATCTACTTATCTGTTAAAAGACACCTAATATGGATTCCATAACTTGACGATTGTGAGTAGTGTCACTATGAACATGGATATCCATGTATCACTCTAATATTCTGACTAATTCTCTTGGGAAGATATCAAGAAATGGAAAACTGGGTCATAAGGGGGTTCCATATCTAGTCTATTGAGGAATTTCCATTTTACTCTCCATAGAAGTCGAACTAATTTTCAGTTTCAACAATAGTGTCTCAGGGTTCCCCTTTACCCACATTCTCACCAGCATTTATTATTATTATTATTATTATTATTATTTTATTCTTGGTGATTGCCTTCTAACTGGAGTTATATAGAGTCTTGGTGTAGTTTTGATTTGCATTTCCCTGGTTGCTAATAATGTTGACCTTCTTTCATATATTTATTGGTCATTTGTATTTCTTTTTTTTTTTGAGAAGTCACTTTTCATTTCTATTGCCAATTTTTTAGTGTTATGTTTTTTCAAGTTCTTTACATAATCTAGTTATTAATCTTGTATCAGAGAAATATCTGCACAGATTTGTTCCCATTCTGTAGGCTCCCTTTTAAGATTCTTGATTGTTCCATGGATTGTTCTGTTTGCTTCATAGAAACTTTTTAATTTGATGCCACCCCATTTCTTGATTCTTGGTTTTATTGTCTGAGGTTTAGGAGTGTTATTGGGGAAATCTCTATATATTTTAAAAATCTACAAAAATTTTGAAAAGTTTTCACTATGAATAAATGATAGATATTGGAAAAGAGACATGTTTAATACATCACACAATGTGTACATGTATACATCACTCAATGTATATATGCATTGAAACATCACATTTTACCATAATTAGCTATAATTTTGTGATTTTTGTGGTACTGGGGTTCCTGGAAATCCTTCTACATCCGGGCTACACTCCCAGACCTGTTTTATACTTTTTTTAAATTTGGAAATAGGGTCTCTTAAGCCAGCGCGGCTGGCTTCGAAACTACGTGATCCTACTGTCTCCGCCTCCCAAGTGCGGGTATTACAAGCATGCGCCACCACGCCCGACTATAATTTTGTATTTTTATTAGTTAAAATTAATTTTAAAATACAGCTGGTCATGGTGGAACATGCCTGTAAATCCAGTAATTAGTAGGCTCAGAGACTAGAGTTACAGGTTTAAGACCCTCAGCAACTTAATGAGACCCTGCTTTGAAATTAAAAAAACAAAAACAAAAGACAAACACAAACTGGTGGTGTAATGCAGAGATAAAATGTCCCTGGGTTCATCTCAAGTCAGTAACAAGAACAACAACAAAAAAATCCCACCTATCTTTTTTTTTTCCTCCTCTGGAGTTTTGTCATTTCTGTAAAACTTTTGGTATCAATAAGCTGCCACATTCTTGTCATCTTTTATTTTGTATTAGTGATCTTTTGTAAACTTATTTAATTTTGAGAAAAAGCAAAAAACTATCTCATATTTCTTAATACTATCTGAGATTCTTTTAAAGCAAATACTAGGACCTAAATATGTTTACACATCTTTTTAAATTCCTTCAAGAGGTGCTCAATAAGTATTTAATGTCTTGGGATGTTTCCCGAAATACAAACATATTATCAACATACAATGTTGTGCGGAGATGATCAGTAACATATACTATTTGTGAGGGGCTAATTTAAATAATTTTCATATTTTTAAAAATTTGTTTAATAAGTAAGTCTTTAAAAACCTCTGCCTCTTTTTATCTTAACCTGTATGAGATGTCACTCCATTTTTCAATATGGCAAAAATTACATGATACCAGTACTTCACCATACTGTTTATTTTTTTAAGCGTCTTTGAAAATGAAAACAGTGAATGTTTTATTCAGTCTAATCACTATACAACATTTGCTTAATAAATATCTATCTCATTGATTATGAATGATGCAATTTTTCTGCTTAATTTTAATTTTCTGTTATTACATTAAAAATTAGAATATTTATAGTCATGGCATTGTTCATGAAGTGACTAAAATAAAAATTATGCTTTGACAAGTGGATTTTTGATAGCCTCATTTGACTTTATGCAGCAAAGATAATCTGAAGGTATGTAATTATTTGGATTATGGAAGATATTCTAACTAAATTCAACATCATATGCTTTACTATGAATATATATATATATATATATATACATATATAAAATGACATTTTTCTCTTTAGTAGTGGGAAGAATTTTCTGGCTATATAAAAATAGCACCTATATAAAAATCAAAAAGGGAGCAGACCTATTTCCCCACAAGTAGCAGCACAGCCAGCCAGCTGCTACCAATTTCAATCTGCCAACATATTTGTCTAAAAAACAGTAATTGTGTGACTATTTGAGCATTTTGTTGCTTTTTTCAACTTTGATAAAAGTGACAGTAAATAAACCCTGCAGGTTTAAGTTTGTGCAAGTAAAGCTGAAATGACTGACCTCATCAGTGCTTGGATTTGAGGTCATTTCTCTGTGTGATGGTGGTTACACAGATGCATACTCATATTTATGGTCTTACCTTCCAGCCTTGTGACAGGAATTATTTATGTTTTAGATAAAGTGGCTAACTTAAACCAGAGAACCCAATAGGTAGCTCTCGATTATAGAAAATGTATGTGACTCAAGTGCAATTTAAATTTATGACTGCTCCATTAATAGAAACGCCAGCAACTGAACAAGATAAAGGATATTAACTCCTGACTCATCTTCACGTGCTCTTGTTATATTGCTAAAGGTCAGAATGGGTTGTCCATGCAACATTGCTCTTAAAATGAGTGACACTTATCAGAAAGATAGCATAATGAGAGAACAAAAGGAAATATAACTAATTCTGATTAGCATTATAAGTCATCAGTAACTCTACTAATCAAACTCAGTGAAGCCTGAAGACTGTGGTCTTAGAAACATGAAACCAGGTATCTGTCATGGGAAAAAAGCACAGAGTAGAAATTGATATAGTGAAATCTGGGGTGGAATTACAAGATTTAAATCTTGTTCTACTATTTGTTAACTGTAACCTGGCTGGTGTTATATGACCTTTCTGAGACTGTATTCTTATTTACACAGTGGTGCTGATAGTTCCTCCCTAATTTGGCTACTAGTTGCCTGATTTCCATCTGTTTTAACTGCTCTGAGTTTTCTTTTGCTTATTTGAAAAATACTTTCTTTAACCACCTTAATTAACTATTTGATGAGGAAATAAAATAATGCATATAAAGACCTTAACCAAAATTATAATTATTATCACTAGGTCATATGATATTACATATAATTTATTTCTCAATAAATCAGAGAATAAAGATACACCTTATTATGTACAAATAATTTTCAAAACAATTGGTTGCTATAACCTGATTTGGGGTTATATCTTTTGCTGATGCATGCTTAATTTCAGGGTGAGCAATAATTACTTGATAAACTTTGTACATAAATTATCAGTCTTGTCAGAAACAAAACCTATAGAAGATAAATTAGAAAATAAATGTTTCTTATACTGGGAAAAATAAAAATGCAAATATTAGTCATATACAACTTTCCATCTGTGTATATAGTTCTATTCGTTACGTTCTGTTAAGTATATGTTATTCTTTTTTCCTATTTTAACCTAAAACAATCCTTACTGTGATTTATATACCAATATTGGCAGAAAAAAATATGAACTTTATTTAATTAGAGGCTTATTTTAAAAGTGTGTAACCAAATGGCAGATTTGTTTCTGTAGGAATTAATCTCACATTATATACTCAGGTTAATGTAAAAATAGAGAAAACATTAAAAAAACTGAGAAAATATTAGTTTCATAAAGTTTTCTGACATAATTCAATAGTAAGATTTTTTGTCATATAAAATTCATTAATTTTAGTGCTATTTCAGTATTATATTAGTGATATATTTATACCTATGAAGTCATATTTTAATTGTTCTACATATATTTACACTTGTAATTTTTCTCAATATATCTAGAATAATATAGCATTGCTTTACTTTACCTCAGGGATTTTTTATAATTAATCAATTTCTGGAATAGTTTAAATGATATCACTATAAATTAAAATTTTCAAAAAATATTTTTATACTTCTGCAAGTACTTCACCTCAAAATGTTTTCAAATAAGGGGATATAACCTTAGAAATAGTAATATTTCTCCTACTTTGACTAAATTTTGTATTTATTCAAATTTTTTTTTATCTTTTTTCAATTGCCATTTTGGTTTCATTAAATGTAGAAGAAATTATATAATTCAAACTCTGGAAACAATATACTGGTGTAGCTGAGTTAATTATTTAAGTTTGATATGAAGATTGTTTTACTCTTCTGTGTTTTGATGTATTTCTTTATCTTTTCTTCCCCATCCTTATAAAGTCTAAAAGCTATTAACAAATTAAATGAAATAAACATTTCTAAATCCACTGTAGTATAAAAAGCTTTCTAAAGTTGTATCTGAAATCTTTTATAATAAAATTTATTTCATTTTTATTTGCATGTGTTTATAGCAAGTAAACAAAACTAACATTTTTTACATATTGACTTGTATTCAGTACATTGGCTAAATTAATGGATTTTCTATGCACACAAATCATTTCATCTGTCAATAATGATAGTTTTATTTTTTCTTTATTTGGCCTCATTACAGTGGCTAGAACCCTTAGTAAAATGTAGAATAGAAGGAATAATTGTGGATTTTCTATATTTTATTGTAAATATTGGCAGAAAAAATCTTTATACTTAAAATCAAGTATAATGACTATCAGTTTTTTATATATGTCCACCAGTTTAAAGATGTTTCATATTATTTATACATTGCCACATGATTTGTTTTTGTTATTAGATTCTAATCAATAATGTGTTGAGAATTTTGTCAAATGATATTTTAACATCTAAAAAAATAATTATATTATTTCTTTCCTTTATTCCATTTTCATGGTAAATAATATTAATTAACTCATGAATACTAACAGCTCTTGAATTTTTGGAATAAGGTGTTGTATTATAATTCCTTGTATATAACTTTATGCAGTATTTGCCAATATATTATTGAGATGTTCTGCTTACAAACAGATCTGTAGCTTTCTTTTTCTATCACATCTTTTTCAAATACTGAAAACAAGATCATGCTATATCTCTAGATAATTTTTCAAAATCACTTGGAAGCTTGGCACTGTGGTGCTTGCTTGTAATACCAGTACTTGATAGTCCAAGAAAAGAGGATTTTAGGTTTAAGACCATCCTCAGTCCCATGTTAAGACTACTAGAAACCTAATGAGACTCTGTTTCAAAATAAAAAATAAAAAGGATTTGGGGTGTAGTTTGGATGTAGACTGCCTCTAAATTCAATCCCCAGTAACACACACACACACACACACACACACACACACACCAACAAAAACAACTTTGGAAAATGTGTATATTTGTGTTGTTTCTTCTGTAGATATTTAAAGAAATACACAAAGAAGCCATGTGATAATAGAATTAGACTCAAGTTTTTAAAGTCCTACTACTAGGTAGTATAAAGTGTTACAGGCTAACATACAATGAACTCTTATTTTGTTCTAAGGAAATCACTGGAATGGATTATTTTATTTAGTATATATATAGGGGGTAAAATGGGGAATTTAATTTTGCTTATTTAAGATGAAAAGCAACTCGCTCAAAGTTTCACAGGTAGTCAGCACAAGAACCACTTCCTTCTAGACTTTTCCTCTTTATCTGTCAAGTAAAAATGTTCAACTACTGCGTGACTCCTGAGATTCCTTTTGTTCTATCATTCAAAGAAAGACACAAATTTCATTTTTATTGCCTTCTGCTACAAACACTGCAAGCAAGTTACCAAACCCCTTTATTGAACTTGACTTTTTTTCCTCTTTCATTCTCATCTTTTCATTGGTAATATCCTTCCCTATCATTCAGAGAATTCTCACCAGAAATACATTTGCTTATAAATATAAAGAAAAGTCAACTCATCACCAAATACTTCTATGTCTTCCACATTTTTATAAATTGCTTTCTGGACCTTCTTGCATTTATGGGGCCCCAGTTTTGTCCTAAGAATACCATTTTTCTTATGGTATTCATTTTCATGTCTTTAAGGAATGGATTGATTTAGGTCTTCTTTTTCCTCCTGGCTTCCATTTTTCTAATTTACTTAAGATGGCCATGGACCAGTGAGCCTCCTGTCTCAGTCTCCCAAGTACTAGGATTATAAGCTTGTACCACCAAGCCCTGAGATTTATTTATTTATTATTATTTTATTGTTATTTTGGTGCTGGGGTTGAATTCAGGTACATTCTACTTTGTTCTACTCTCCCACTCCTATTTTATTTTTTATTTTGAAATAAGTTCTCCCTAAGTGGCTGAGGCTGGTATCAAAGTTGTGATCCTCCTTGGTCAGCCTACAAGTACTGGCGGTACTGAGTCTTATGGGGTTGACAAATAAGATCTGCAGACATCAAAAAAGTTAAAGTAAAATGCTTATTCTAAAAGAGCAAGCAAGCAAAGAGCCAGATCACCCCTAGGGGCCTTGGCAGACTCAAGTCCAGCAGGGCCTTTTGGAAGTACTGGAGTGGTTACAGAGGCTAGAGAGAGGAAAGGAAGGAAGGAATAAGGAAAGGTTAATCACTGTGTACTAAGTTACAGTGAAATAAGATTAAGAAGTTATAGTGCACTATGGCACAAAAGGGTAATTATATATAGCCAATGTGTATTATATATTTCAAAAAGATCAAAGAATGGATTTAGAAAATAGGATTTCGAAAGATCTGAAAATGATCAATTCTGGAAGATAAAGATATGTTTAACCTTGATTAAAACCTTACAGGATGTAAACATGGACTCAAACATTGCATGGTACCCCATTGATATGCATAATATTTTTGTTTTGATGTACCAGTGTTGTGATTTGAATATTAAATGCCCTCAAAACTTCATGCATTAAATATTTAGTGGCTAATCGGTGGCCATACTGGGAGGTGGTAGAACATTTAGAAGATCTCTGGGGGAGGACATTTCATGAGAATAGTGGTAAATGCAAATCCCAGAGCGATTCTCTCTCTCTCTCTCTCTCTCTCTCTCTCTCTCTCTCTCTCTCTCTCTCTCCATATATATATATATATATATATATATATATATATATATATATATATATATATATATATCTCCTTCCCTCCCTCTCTCTTTTCTTCTCTCCTGAAGTAAAGAGTTTCTTTACCACTCACTCTGCCATCAAGTCATCAAGTACTGCCTAGCCACAGGCTTAAGTTAATAGGCCGAGAAACTGTAACTGGAACCCTCTGAAAGTCCAAAAAAACTTTCCTTTTTAAAATTGCTTATCTTAGGTATTATTATCATAGTGACAGAAAGCTAACAAAATCAGCTAAGATTTTTTTTTTAAAAGAAAGAATGAGAAGAGGATCTGCAAAGAATTAATATAGACAATACATTATTTTTTGCTTGTTTTGCTGCAAGGAAGGGAAAGCAAACACATCAGCCAAGAGTTAGTGGGGAAAGTTTAAAATTGAAGCCATATATAGAGAATATCTGTATGTGAATCTAAATAGGAGTGTGAACTATCAATTATATAAAGGGAAAATTCTGACATCATATCCCTAAATTGATATGGGAAGATAAAATTCTACTGTAAAAAGTGGGGCAGCAAGGAACTGAATACAGATGGTACAGGTGAATAGACAGTGTATTTAGTTACAATACATTGATATTGTTTTGATTTTCTCAATGGAATAGCAAGCAAAGTCAGCAACAAAGATGAAGTAATTTGAGATGTTGTCAGAGAGAAAAGAGTGAAAGATTATAAAGAATTTATAGCAGTAAATATGTCATAATATATTGTTACCGACTAGCTCAGTTCTTGTGGGGGGGGCAAGTCCACTCGCGACCGGGAGCCTCAGAAAGATGGGGCAAAAGGCAGGTGGATTTCTGCAGAAACTTATCTGCAGCAATTCCTTCCCCTCTATGAATTCCCTAAGTTTTTGGGTACGACGTTTGGGAAGGAATTTGAGGTGGACAAAGGCTTCTTGAACCAATGACACTTTATTACAAAAACTCCAAGAAATTTATACCCTTCACCAGTAAGGTTAATAATAAGAGAAAAGGGGGGTGAATGCAATCACTGTGAAATGATAATGAATGACATGTAAACAAAGGTAATAAAACTAGTCCTTCAGCTGGCTGTTGATCTTCGAGAGATTAACTCCCTTCGGATTCTTTCTCAGGTTTTGCAGATAAGCAGTTCCAAACAGGCATGCCCAAGGCTTGGCGGTTTCTCGGGGAATCTTCTTTAACTTTCCTGGAACTTTCCATCTTTTGGGCTCAGTTCATATAGCAAGTGTGGGGAGATGTGGTGATTCAGGTGGATGTGATAGAGTTTTTCCAGGTGTTGGCATCTTATCTTCTTAATCTGAAAGCTTAAGCATACTCACAACACAGTTTTGCAGACAAAATACCACAAACAACACCACAAAGTTCTTGGTTTTAATTGTCCTTAACTGCTGAACACTCTTCTTTAGACAATAAGCCTATTAAAAGCCTACTCATCTTTAATAATCCATTTCTCTGTCACAAACCCTCTGCAACCTGCTTCTAACTTTCTAATTCCTTCCTTTCCCAGTTGGGACTTTCTTATGATAAGCTCTTCTTCATGCAAAAATGCTTTTCTTACTCTTACGGTATTTCCTTTCCTTCATACATATATATTTAGAACGTCTGTCCTTTATTTAGTCATATTTATTTCTAACCCTGCGGTCAGCCTCTCTGTCTTCAGGAATATTTACACTGGGCGTAAAAGTCACCAATCTTTTTCCTTGAGTCTATTGTATTTGGGCAACTAAGTTGTTTATCAACTAAATTGCTTTAAGGTCACACACAAGGTTTTTATCTCTTCTGTCTCTAGGCAGGATCTTAAGGGTAAACAAAGTTTCCTTAAACTGAACTACCTTACCTGAGTTAATAGCTTAACCTAAGTTAGTGATAGTGAGGGTCAGAGACCCTTTGTAATTGCTGCAGCTGGAATGCTTATCACAGCATCTGAGTTCTGGCCAGTTTTTTCCTTACTATTGAGCAAAGCCAAGGACGTTTATTTCCACGGACTCAATTTCTGATCTCACATCATCAGAGCAATTCGTGTAGAGAGTTAAAAGAATACCAAGAGAATAATAGTTATGAAGGATATCTAAAAGTGGGGGATATTTTTTTTGCCAGAGACGATACCTCTTTCTCGGGGCGTTCTTGCCAGATTACCTATGTGGAGTGGGGTCTTCAACACATAGATGCCGAGGCAGCAGGATGTCTTGGCAATATATTGTGTGAATGACTGCCCAGTGAGGGTTTAGTTGGAGTCCATCACCATTGATTTACAGGAGAGCCATCAGTGCAGTTATGTTTTATGCAGCATTCTTATCCAAAATCGTTATTTTGCTACATAGGTACAGACATGAAATAGCAGAGTTGGCATGGTGTTGGATATAGCCACCATGACAGTTTTTCAAAAGAGTGCAATAATGGAAGAGCAGAAAAGAGTCTATGGTACAGGCCACAGAAGAGCTCTGTTGACTGGATATTGAATTTAACTTGAGAGAGGACATTGTGGCGTGTATGATCATGGGATTCTTGAATTCTATACTTTATGGACTCAAAGGATTATCAAAGAATTAGCTGCTTAGGGGTAGGAAGTGATTATAAAGAAATAATATAGCTGTCTGTTCTTATTTCTGCCCCACACCAGAGTGTTTCTTGGCATTTGCTATTTTCTCCATCAACACCCATTAATGACTTGAGACCCTATGGACAAAAAGTGGATAAAAATACCTCTCTACCCTGTTAGTGCTGCACTGTGCTTCAGTATTCAATCTTTATTAATTTTCTTTCAGTTTTTGCATAACCCCCCATCATCTTTTGTGATGAATGCAAGAAAGACACATTTGAGTAACAGCCCTCTATCATGGGCGTAGGTCTTCTGTCTTTCTGTACTTAAGGTAAAGTCTTGTTTCCCACATGAAAATGTACTGTTAGTGGTCCACCGAATCAGTGCAAATTAAACTGAGACTTATTCTACATATCAGGTTGCCTATCTCTCTTTTGATGAATTAGTCAAAATCAAAATATTTTTTCTTAGCCATTGTATTTATGTATAAGAACTAACCACTGGCTAGCACAAAATAATGTATACTGAGTGAGAACTCTATTGCCATTTGAAATTCTGCTCCATATCTACAATTACGTATGTGATCTCTCATGCTTATTTCTCATTTAAGGAAAATTTAGGAAAGATAACATTGAACACATTTATCATTTACTATCTAGCCAAACTTATATTTCCAATGTCCCCATTACAGATTCTTTTACCGTCTTATGTAATTTAAAATGTTTCATTTCTTTATTTTTATTTCTATTGCAACCATTATTATCCTTTAGTTGTTAATCATTTATTAATTCTACGAATAGTTTTTGAGCACTTACTAAGTAGTGCTTGATACCTACAAAGTACTGAATATAGTTTTAAATAAACCTGGTAAAGCCCATTTTTTCCATGGAGTTTACATTCTAAATACCTTAACAAGAATGTAGTAAATGATGCCTCATGATTTCAAAAACTTACAGCCAAGTAAGGATGCCAGATATGATGGCACAGTCCTGTAATCCCAGTACTTAGGATGCAGAGATGTTCTTTTAAAATAAAAGTACAAAGGGCTGGTGGTGTAGCTCAGAGGTACAATGCCCATAGTTTCAATCCCCAGTAGAAAAAAAAGTGTCTGGAGGCTACTTTAAATTGAATGACCAGGAAAACCATTGAAGAAGTGACATAAAAACTGGCCTTACTAAATAATATTTTATCAATAATCTCTTTGTGCATTTTACTTTCTCCCGCATCTTTCTTTCTGTCTTCACCCTAAATTTAGCACCCTGTGTAACTTAGCTATTGGGAACATGTAAGCTTGTATTTTATCCTAAATATCTTAGGTATATTAACTATAGACTTGCTAAATCATAAATTTACTGACAATGAGAGCCTCTGCATGCAAGTGGCTTAGTAATGGAAGGAGCCTCTGAAATAAGAGTTGGGAGATCAGCATTCAACTTCTACTTTTCTCTCAATTTCCTCTTAGTCCCTAGGTAGGAATTTTAGTTGCCTTATTAGTGGAGTGATGTGCTTGTGTAATCTCCAGGGTTTTTTTGCTCTTTAAAATTCTGTAGGTCTCTTTAAGTCATAAGTAATTATCGAAATAAAAATGTAGAAAAATATTATTTTTATTTCTAGGACTACTATTCAAATTTAACAGGACTGTAACCTTTAATAGTGCCTGGAATTTATTATTTTACCAATAGGTTCTAGTGGTAGGAAAAATAAAACATTTAACAAGGGATTCCTAAGAGGAAAACTAACCTTCGAAGACAAATGCTCAAGGGAGTCACAATTACAGACTTGAAATAATGAGTCTAATTCTTTCATGTTACACCCATTTCATTCTTACCATTTAGTTTCACTCTGAAAGTTTAACATTAAATGTATTATTTATCACTTCAGAAATCACTATTGTGCCATGTCTAGAAACATCTTAGGTATCAAAAAATTTATTCTGTGAAGTAGAACCAACTTTTACTTTTCTATCTCAGGCTCTTAATTATAGTGACTTACGAGCTGAGTCCTTTTCTAATTTTTTTTTTTTTTTGTCTTTTGCTTGCAGTAGTGCCGATGTGTCACAGAATTGTGACTACAACTTCTACCATAATGGATGGGAACAAATTCTTCTGGGATGTATTAATATAGCTGCAGGCAGTGAGGCAAGCAGTGAATGGAAAGTAAATGGGTTCAGAAGCTCTAGAGACTTGAATGTTGCTGGAGGCGGGGAGGTAGGCTCCACTAATAACTACAGATAAACAGTGGGAAGAAAGCATGCACTGAGTTTGTTTCACCAATCATTATATATCATTTGCACTGGGTGGTTATGATCAAATGTTGCTTTCCCCAACCAATTAGCCTTCAGCATGGTGCTAACTAGTGCATATGCAACTGCTAGTTAGAAGGATCACTGAGCCTTTGATTTTAAGCACCCACATTAAGAATATAGATTTTCTTTGGGGTTTTGAAGATGAAATATTTCTCTCTTAATTTTGAATATGCTCTCTTCTTTTCTTTTCTTTCTCCCTTTATTTCCCTCTTTTTTCTTTCTTTCTTTCTTTCTTTCTTTCTTTCTTTCTTTCTTTCTTTCTTTCTTTCTCTCTTTCTTTTTTTTTTTGCAGTACTGTGGATGGAACCCAGGGGCATTCTACCTCCAAGCTACATCCCCAGCCCAATTTTTTCTGTTCTTTATTTTGAAACAGGATCTCACTGAGTTGCAAAGGGCCTCACTAAGTAGATGAGATACACTTGAACCACAATCCTGGAGCCTTGAATAATATATATATATATATATATATATATATATATATATTTATTTATTTATTTTGGTGGTACTAGGGTTACTAGGGTTCCTGGAAACCCTTCTACCTCTAAGCTACACTCTCAGACACCTATTTTTTATATTTTTATTTGGAAACAGGGTCTCTTAAGCCAGCTGGCTTCGAACCTGCGCGATCTTCCTGTCTCTGCCTCCCCAGCTTGGGGATTACAAGCGTGCACCACCACGCCCAGGTTTGAATACATTTTATTTTTTTTATTTTAATTTTTTTATTGGTGCAATGTATTCATACATCATAATGGTATAAAGAAAATATTTTTGTAGATATATATGCACACATCACCCAGTTAGCCCCTACCCGATCCTCACCCCGTTCCCTCCTTCTCCCTCCTTTCCATGCTTGGCTTAGTGCTTGACATCTAGTTTTATAACAATTTATCCAATATTAACGATGATAATCTCACAAAAATGTTTCATTTGTCTGATACCAAGCTTTTGATGACTAAAAGGTAACAGTTCAATATTTCTTTTTGCTTTCTTTCTTACCAGAGAATATTTTTTTCTTTTCTTTTCTTTTTTTTAGGTGAAGCCATCATACATTTATTTATTTATTTTTCAGAAAAAAATCTATCCTGATATGGAATATGGACTCTAGATACCCAAGACAATCTCAAAGAAGAACAAAGCTAGAAGATGTATATTTTCTGATTTCAAACCATATAAAGCTACAATAATTGAAACAGTGTAGTACTGTTCCAGAGGCAGATATATAAACCATTGGAGTTAAATACAAGCCTAGAGCTAAATTCTTCCCTATATTGTCAAGTTATTTTTGACAAGGTTTCCACGAACATTTGGTGGAGGAAATAATAATCTTTTAACTAAATATTGTTGAAAAATAATAATTACATGAAAAAGAATAAAATTGGACCCTTACCTAACATATTTACAAATATTAACTCAAAATAGATAAAAGACCTAAGTATAAATCTTAATACTATAAACTTTTAGAAGAAAATCTGGGTCATAAAACCTCACAACATTGAAATTGGCAGTGATTTCTTGGATATGATCTCAATGGCACAGGCAACAAAAGGGTAAATAAACTTCCTAAAAAATAAAAAAAATTGTATATCCAAAGACAATGTAAACAGAGTTAAAAGTCACTGATAGAATGGGAAAAAATATTTCCAAATGCTATATCTGAAGGTATATTAATATTCCAACTAGAAATCCTAAAAATTAGCAACAATAAAAGCAAACAATACAATTTAGAGATAGGTAAAAGACTAACATAAATAATGAATCTCTACAGATAACCAATCTTAGTTGTCTGTTGGATGGAAAATCTTGTTTCTCTGGTTCTGGTGTGTGTTACCTATTTCTTCTTTGTAGTTAATCTCTTTGAGTATTTTCTCTAGCGCTGGTTTTGAAGACATAAATTCCTTCAGTTTCTGTTTGTCGTGGAAGCTTCTTATTTCCCCATATAATTTGATAGAAAGTTTTGCTGGGTAGAAAATTTTTGGCTGGAAGTTGTTTTCTTTCAGAGTTTAGAATATGTTACTCCAAGCCCTTCTGGCTCTCATGACTTGGTTTGGGAAGTCTGGAGTGATTCTAATTGGTTTGCCTCTGAATGTCCCTTGGCCCTTTGCTTTTGTTGCCTTTAAGATTCTCTGCTTGGCTTCCACATTGGTCATTTTGACAATTATGTGGCGTGGGGATCCTCTTCTCTGATCCTCTCTAATGGGAGTTCTATAAGTTTCCTGGACCTGTGTATCAACCTCTTGCTCTATGTTTGGAAAATTTTCTGCTATTATTTCCTTGAAAAGATTGTTAATCCCTTTGGTTTCACCTTCTTTTCTCTCCTCTATTCCAATTATTCTTAGGTTAGCTCTCTTAAAATGGGCCCATATTTCTTCAATGTCAGATTCCTGCTGTCGGATTTTTTTTTTCTAAATTAGAAACTATGCATTCATTTTTTGAATGATCATCTTCTAGGAGCGAGATTCTATTCTCCATGTGGTCTAATCGGTTGTTTGTACTTTGAATTGAGGCCTTTACTTCATTAATTGCATACTTTATCTCTCTTTGGCTCTCTCTGAATTCTTTTCGAAACACCTCTATTATTTCTACAGTTATTTTCCTGATTTGATCTTCTATAAATCTCTGAATTTCTGTTTTATCAGGTTCTGATGTTGTGGGGTTGTGGACATTCATTGCTCCATTGTTATTCCTCTTTCCCATGATTTCAGAAGTTTGTGCCTTCTCTGGGTTCTTCCCTGGGTCAATACGACTTCACTTAAGGTGCTGTGGATCTTGAGTCTATGGTATCTCAGTTCCCACTACTCCTTTACTGGGTTGTATCGCAGAGTCTCAGACCCTGGGAGTCAATCGAGGCTGCTTTAGACCATGGGGGGTGCCAGGTTGGGCGTTCTCCTATGGTATAATATCTCTGCCACCACCACTCCCCCACTGGGTCAAGTCCCTGGGAGTACAGTACTGGGATTTCTCCTCTAGGAGCCCCAATTTGACTCACTGTTGAGAGCGCAGATGGAGCTGTCGTGGACTCGGTGAATTCGCTGCTGCTGCCGCCGGTAGCAATATGGAACCGTTGCTGTGCCCTCGGCCGTGAGGCTGGTGTATTTCTTTTCTGTTTTTGAACTCCACTCTGGGTCCCTGCAGGGTGCGCTGAGCCCAGCCCCTGGGAGCTTTAGATACTCCCTGCCATGAGAGATCTGCCGAATCCTGCCCAGCTGTTCCGCAGCGGCTCACCTCGGCTCGCTGTCCGCCGCTCCTCTCTGGAGCTTGGTAGGCTGTTGAGTGTGTTGGTCTGGTGCTTTCCGGTGAACTTGCTGCTGCCGCCGGCAATAAGGTGCTGCTGCCGTGTTCTCGGGCGTGAGGCTAACGTATCTCCTCTCTGGTTTCTGAGCTCCGTTATGAGCTCCCTTCCTCTCTGGAGCCTGGTGCTGCAAGGCAAAATGGCGCCCGCCGCTTCACGCCACGGCTCCGGCTGCAGCACTGCGGTCTGGTTTCTGGTGTCTCGTTTTTCCAGCCCTCTTTTTCTCTGTCCTTTAAAATTACATTTTTTGTTTCTCTGCTGATGGTGTTTTCTGGTTATGAAAGGCGCTGATTTTGTGGTAATAGAGATTGGTTGTTAGCGGGGCTCGTAAGCCCTGTTTTGCTCCGTCGCCATCTTTCCGGAAGTCACATTTTTTTTTAAACCAAAATATTTAGTTTGAAATCACAAGATTATTTATGTATTTTTTAAATTGGGCACTCCAAACTTGGAGCTATTTAAGTATAGTTCTGTTTTAAAATTTTAATTTTATTGATTAGCTGGTTGGTCTAGAAAGAATAAATAACTTACCTCAAACCTAAAAATTATATGTGGGCATGGTTCAGAAAAAAAGAAGCAGTAACAACAAGATGAGTCCTCAGCTCAGGAACTCAGGATCTGCAGGGTCCTTGGCTAACGTGACAGAGAAGAATTTCAGCATGCATCAGTCAGAGACATGGACAGACGTTTATTTCGAGAAAGGGGAAGAAAAATACATTCAAGAGAAATTCCCAGCCACCCAAAGATGAGGAAGACATATTGGGGAGTTCAGGGCTCTCTTTTTATAGGGGACTCTTGTGACAGGGCTAAAGGAGATATGTGAGGATGATCTCAGTCCTGAGGTGCTTCCTGGTGGTCTGGTAGTCTGGTCAACCTTAGGGTGCTGAGGCTGATTGGGGTCCTCATTAGTTGATTGACAGATGAGCTGAAGTGTCCTAAATTATAGGTTTCTTGAAATATTGCATGTGTCTTGTTATCAATGCACGGGGGAATTATAGTTTCATATATATATATATATATATATATATATATATATATATATATATGTATGTATATATAATTTTTTATTGGTGCATTATAATCATACATCTTAATGGGCTACAGGATGGTGGAGACATACATGCACACATCACCCAATTAGAGAAATTCAGCTTCTTTTAGTTAACCCCAGGATCTACAAATTTCTCAGGAATTTGGGAGAGTCAGGCCTGGGAACGAGAACTAGTTTCTGGACTAGAGGCTGAAGCATTTCAGCTCCAGGGTTTTTTTTTTTTTTTTTTTTTTTTTTTTTTTAGTACTGGGGATGAAACCTAGGGGTATTTACCTTTGAGATACACTCCCAGCCCTGTTTTTTATTCTTTAATTTTGAAACAGTGTCTCACTAAGTTGTACGGGTCTCACTAAGTAACTGAGGCTGTAAGTGAACTGTGATCCTCATGTCTCAGCCTCCAGAATGCTAGGATTACAAGAGTTCACCACCACGCCCAGAACCAGGTTCTTATATTAAAATTATACTTTCCTTTTCCTTTTCCTCTGTTTCATTTCTACCAAGTTATTTCTTCTATCTTACATCAATAAGGTTCATCGTGGTTAGATTTATCAACAATTCAGTGAAATATATTGCATGCCTACATTGTGTTAGGCATAAGGCTAGGAGGAAGGGATACAAAAATTCACCCAATTAATATTCACTTAGAAATGAAAACTAATTATTTCAATATATATATTACTTACCAGTGCCATAAAGTGCTGTATATGAGAGCAAACAAAAGGGCATTATTCATTTTGATTGAGAGTTAGAGGACAATAAGATATTTACCATCAGCAGCAGACAATAAGAGGAATATCAAAAGCCTATTTGTGATACTTTGTAAATGTATTAATACTGTAATTTTCACAAATGTGTAAAGCTTTATTTTTTTTCTAGCTATGGTGTATATTGGCCTCATGACACAATAAAGGGTATAGCAACAATATCTGTACATTTTTGTGGAATTTTTCTATTATTAACCACATCTTATATTTATACTTCCCTAAATAATAATATTCTATGCTCTGGTTATGGCCAATTTCACTTTATAAATAATAAAAAGGCCTACTGTCTGATTTATGCTTTTTATCCTCTTGACTTGCCAGTAAATTGATGAATCCCATGGCTGTCCACACATACTCCGTTTTGGTGCTAAAGATGACATCAATCACTATTACCACATGATGATTGTGTATAAACTCCTTGTATTTTTAAATCTCAATGAATAGAATAATACCTTAGACAGATATTTCCTAGTGAATAAGGAATCGGGCATGAAGTTAACTTACATGTCCAGTTGGGAAGAATTTAATGACTCTAGCACCATATGGTGTCTTCCTAGTAAGCAAGTCACACTAAGCATAAAATATCACTGCACTCCAGTTTCTGACATGGATTGCAGCCTCCTGCTGAAATACTCAAGAAGCATTCAATATTTTTGCCGGCTTTCAGCAGGCATTTTGATGAGTATGAATGTAATAGAAATGTCTGGATCTGTGTATGAATCAAGGATAAACCAAATATTAACTGACTCCCAAGAGGAAATGGTCTGATTTCATTGGTTTTTTTTTTCTTTCTGCCTGGTCATTTCTTGAGGCATCAAACATCAAACTTTTTTCAGTGCTAGAGTCAAATTCTCCAGGGGAGGAAGGACAAGTTCAAGAGACAAAGAAATAAAACAAAATTATCTTAAATCTGTTACCTTTTGAAAGTGCCCCTATAAAGTGTGCTATCTTCAAAAACATTTTTAAATTGATAAAGGCTGGCTTTATTTGAAGAACTTATGTTATAATTATGCATAGTCAGAAAGTCATGAAGCAATACTAAGTATTCTCTTATGTCTGTGAATTCTACTCCTTTCAACATAAGTATTATAAAAGGCGATATCTGACTAAAATATTAAAGTATCATCAAATCTTATGTAAATTGAACAATTTAGAGGTTAGATAATAAAATTATCTTTACTATTTGAAGAAATAAAAGAAATTAGTTGGACATAATAGTATGAAGAGAAAATAAAGTATAATATTAATGCTATACAATTATTATTTTCCCATCTTGGACAATATGGAATTTTTATTCATTGCTAATTGGCACAAAGTGGGTTCATAAACTGACATCATCAGGTTTTAAAAGTCTATCTTTATAACATGATGTTGTTTGAAAACTTGGTAGAACTCCATTAAACTAAAAGTCCTTGGTGAAAAAAATATTTCATTCAAAGGAATGAAAACTACATGAAAACTACCTAGGGACACATTTATTTGGCCATAATTGACCAGCCATAGTTTGAGAAGATCAATGACTTCTATGTTTATTTATGTCTGTCCCTAAAGACATTGTTGATTATTGTAGAAAGAGAGGAGGAACATTTTATTTTCCCAACCCTCCAGAAAAGAAATAATGCAGTCATGAGAAAGTCAATGTTTGATGTGGAATTAGAGCAGGAAACCCATTCCTAGATTAAAAAGCTGCATGAATATTGACTTGGTTTTCTCATTTGTAAAATAAAGGATTATATCAAATAATCTTCAAAACTTAATTCTTGTTGCTTCATAAATCATAATACTGATTCCTAAGAATACCCTCTTATTATTCCTTTTTTGTGAAAAAGCAATGTCTTGGACATAGTATTAAAACCAAAAACACTGTGATTGGGTCAACAGAACATTCTTCTTAAATAACTATGTTTACCTATTTATTTATAAAAATGTGTTAAATACACATTATACTTATTTGATTCATTTTAGTTAATATTTTTTTATTCTTTGAGTGCCTTATGTTGACTTTAGAAGACAAGATTTGGAAGAAAATTGAATTCCACTCTTTCTGCATTAATTCTATAAGATCCTGCACTTTAAAAAATAGTATACAATAACTTTGATTAATTTTTTTCTGAAATATGGCAGTGTGTCTCATAATTGGTACACTATAGTTTTATATCATAATGTAAATCATATATGACAATGGCATATATTCACACAGTACTTGGTGCCCCCCCATACCCCTTTCCCCCCTCCCAACAGTTAGTGTCCAGGTTGACCATGCTACATTCACACTTATACACATATTCAAATGTAGCACCTCCATTAATCAACCTCAGTCTTTTTCCTCTTCTACCCTTCTTTTCTAGCTTTGCTGAGGTTTCCTCTCCATTATCTGGAGTCTGTCTGGTATCCCTAATACTCCTTAGTTTGAGCATATTAGAGAATACATATGTCCTTTCTCTTTCTGTGCTTGGCTGATCTCACCTAACATAATGTTCTCCAGGTCTTTCTATCTTCTTGCAAATGACATGATTTTGTTCTTTATAGCTGAGTAGAATCCCATTGTGTATATTTCTCATAATTTTTTAATCCATTCATCTGTTGATAGAGACCTATGTTGGTTCCCTATTTTGGCTACTAAGAATTGTACTGCTATGAACATGGGTATGCATATGTTACTATAGTTATTCGAATTCAACCCTTTTGCAAAATACTAGCTTATATGCTTTCAAATTTATATCAAGAGAATTGTACACCACGACCAAGTTGGTTTCATCCCAGAGAAGCAAGGCTGGTTCAAAATATGCAAATCAATACATTTTATTCACCACATACATAGAACTGAGAATGCATAAACAAATTATCATATCAATAGATGTTGCAAAAGCATTTGACAAAATCCAACACCAATTCATATTAAAAACCCTGCAGAAAATTGAACTAGAAGAAACATATTTTACTTGACATAATGTTCTCCAGGTCTTTCCACCTTCTTGCTAATGACATGATTTTGTTCTTCTTTATAGCTGAGTAGAATTCCATTGTGTGTATTTCCCATAATTTTCCAATCCATTCATCTGTTGATGGAGACCTAGGTTGGTTCCATATTTTGGCTATTACAAATTGTGCTGATACGAATATGGGTATGCATATGTTACTGTAGTTCTCTGATTTCAACCCCTTTGGAAAAATGCTCAGAAGTGGTATAGTGGAATCTTATGGTTTCTAAGGTTTCTAAGGAATCTCCAAACTGATCTCCATAGGGGCTGAACTAGTTCACTCTCCCATCAACAGGGTAAAAGAGTTCCTCTTTCCCCACATCTTTGCCAGCATTTGTTGCTATTTTATTTCTTTATGCTTGGCACTATGATTGGGGTTAGATAGAATCTCAGCAGTGTAGTTTACAGAAAGAAAAGGGACATATGTTTTCTCTCATATGCCTAAACTAGAGAGTATTAGGAATATCAGAGGAACTCCAGATAACAGAGGGGAAAGCTCAGTAAAGCTACAATGGAAGGACAGGAGAGGAAGAAGGCTGAGGTTGATTAATGGAGGAGCTATATGCCAATATGTGTGTAAAAGTATGAATATAGCATGTTTAACCTGGACATTCATTTTTGGAACGAGGGAAGGGGAAGCTGCGGCGGATGAGAGGGCACCAAGCACAGTCTGAATGTATGCCATTTTCAATATGTTCCACATAAAAATGAAATAAATTAAAAAAGAAGGAATATATTTTAACATCATTAAGGCAATATACAATAAACTCAAAGCAAATATCATATTCAATAGGAAAAAACTGCAAGAATTTCCTCTAAAATCAGGAACAAGACAAGGATGCCCACTATCATCACTCCTTTTCAATATAGTTCTCGAGACTCTTGCTACTGCAGTAAGACAAGAGAAGGATATCAAAGAAATTCAGTTTGGAAAAGAGGAATTAAAGTTATCCTTGTTTGCAAACAACATGGTCCTTTATCTAGAAGACCCAGAGAACTCAACCAAAAGACTACTGGAGCTGATTAAACAATTCAGCAAAGTTTCAGGATACAAAATCAATCTAAAGAAATCAGTTGCTTTTCTATATGCCAACATGAATCACAATGAAAGAAATAATACAATTCCATTCACAATAACCTTAAAACCAATAAAATATCTAGGAGTAAACTTAACTAATGATGTAAATGACCTCTATAATGAAAACTCTAAAACATTAAAGAATGAAATTGAAGAAGACCTTGCAAGATGGAAAGATCTCTCTTGCTCATGGATAGGCAGAATAAATACAATCAAAATGGCCATTCTGCCAAAAATGTTCTACAGATTCAATGCAATTCCTATCAAAATACCAACAGCATTCTTCATATACCTAGAAAAATCAGTCATGAATTTTATATGGAGAAAGAAAAGACTCAGAATAGCCAAAGCAATTCTCAGCAATAGGATTCTGCACACTCTAATGAGAGCTTTCTTTAGTGATCCCCTAAAGAGAGAGATGCTACATTGACCTTGTCACAGGAATCACAAAAATTCTGTGGAGAGTGCTGAGGATTTCTTGTTTAAAGAAGAGAAATCCACTTCAGGACATTGGAGTCTATGGCTTTCTTTGCAGAAAAAAAAAAAAAATTTAGCCTGTACATGTTACAGACAAAGACATTTTTTAAAAAAATGAGCATACACATTCAAGGGAGAACACAAGAGTGTGAGAGGCCCTTAGGGTCTTTGCAGTTCTTTTTTTACTAGTGTACACCTGAGAAGGGAATAGGAACACGTGGCAGGAATGGGGTGACTAGTCCTCCTTTTTAAAAATTCTCAGGTTCCCACCATTTCCTTAGTGGGTATTGAGTGATGCTTAGATTTGACCAATGGTGAGAGTTTTTAGGTGAACCTTTGTTTGCCAAGCATCCCAAGAATTTCAGGAGAGAAGAAAAGCCCATTATGAATAAAAAATATAGGCCTATTGAGGACATTCACCTAAGAAAAAGATAGGCTAGACAGGCCATTGTAATTAAAAACATGACCTATTAGTGGTTTTGCCTAAGAAAGAGTAGGCTCTGTAAAGTTGTTAAAAATTATAAAGTTTCTAGATTTTAAAGCTATATTTCCTTTTCCTCTCCAATTCATCTCCTTTCTACCTAATATTTTATTTCTCCTATGCTATCTCAACCTGAGGGCATGGAGAAAAAAAGATTTAAGTCTCTTTTGAGGTTTATTTTTCTTTCTGTTTCTGGTTGACTGTTTTCTTCAAAAGACACTTCTATCTGTATCTTATAAATGTAACTTTTTTTCTGAAAAAAAGTTTTTACAGATGTAATTAAATAAGCCTCTTGGGACAAGAGTATATCAAATATATTGAAGTGCATCCTCAATCTGAAGATACGTTTTCTTAGAGGAGAAAGGGCAAAGACATGCAGAGAAGCCGCGTGACCCTGAAGCAGAAGCTGGAGTGATGTGGCTCCAAGAATTCTTTGGACCATCCAGAGATAAAGAGGTAAGGAGGGATTGTCCTATAAAGATCCCAAAGGGATTGAGACCCTGATGGCATTTAAATTTTAGACTGTTGGTCCCTAGGACAATAAGAGAACAAACCTATGATGTTTGAAGTTATCTACTTTATAGTAATTTGCTACATCAGCCCTAGAATGCTAATACACTGTCATGACATTGGAAAATTGTCAGAAATATTCTAGAGACTTGATTTTAATTATTAAATCTCTGAAAATAATAGTCAATAGTTATATATATATATATATATATATATATATATATATATATATATTTATTTTTCCCACTTATAAAATGCTAAAAATTTATATAGTAATTTGAGCAAATTTCTCCAGAAAATGTACACACACACACACACACACAGAATAAGAATAAAAAAGCAGTTGAATCATTTAAGGAACTTTAAAAAAATGTATTCAGCTCTGGAAAAGAAAGTAGCCACTAGAGGACACTGCTGCCCTTTATAAAACCAACTTGCAGCCACAATGAATATTGAATATTGAACATTTAAAACCTAAAGCCTCAATTTGGCAAATCTGGATTGGGCTATGAAACGCTCTAAAAGAAGAAAATAAATTCACTATAGTTAATATTATTTATCAGACAACTTAAAAACTCTGAGTACTTATGTTGGCATTTCCATCAAACTAATTTTACCAGTTTTGGAGATTACATTTGGAAAAGAAATACATAAAAAATAAGCTTATGACATTCCACTGCAACTTTTCTCAAATAAATCTTCTTATATATCCATTGTAAATATTTCTATCCTTCATAAAGTAAAAAATAATGATAATAGTAACTTAGCTACACAGACTATCATTCTTTTGATTTGCTCTGATGTGTTTACACATACACATGTTTATATTTTTAACACAGTACACATTCATGCTTACACATCCACAATGAGATAGAAAGGACAGGTAGTATAATGATTAATTTTAAAAGCATAGAAATTGAATTGCGGAATGTCATAGCTTATTTATACCACAGAGGAGTTAGGGTGTAAATATGCATACATATATGTGCACACATGTGAACAAATACAAATGAAGAATGCATTTTTTATAAAATCGCTGCAAAATTATTTACAATGAAATATTGTATGATATATAAGGCACACAAATTTTGGAGAGGGAAATAAAATTTTCCTTGTTTCATTGATAGTATAACTTCAGTAAAATCAACTTAAACAACGTACTGTGTTTCCAAGGAACTAAAAATAAATAGCCAATAATGCAGTAGAATATAGTTAATGATGTAAAAATGGAAATAGAATTATGTGAGATGAAGCATATGTCAACATAGCATGCATGGCCGGCTTCTATGTGAAAGATATGCTGAATATTCTGCATATATAACATAAAGGTCATTGCAGGTTGTAGTAAATCAAGGTTTTTTGGAAGATATAGAATTTACACTTGGTATTAAAATGTGAGAAAAACTCATTTAGGTGGAGAGGACTTTATAGCATAGGAAGAGACCCAGAGATCTTGGTTGACCAGGTGTATATAATGGCAGTCAGAGCATAAATATGGCAGTTTCTGTGAGTAGCAGAAACGAGGAAAAATTGGAGAAATTTAAAGGGATAAAATATGTTGGTTTTGAACTCCTGGTGGAATTCCTATGTATCAATGCAAAGTATTTAAATCAAACGGATGACATGATCACAGCAGTACTTTGAAAGATTCACCTGGTTTCAAGGTAGATTTTTATGGGGAGAAACTACAGTGAGAGGAAACCTGTGAAGGATGTTTTAGAGAACAGACTGGAGATGCCATGAGCCTTAATGAGGACAGTGGCGCTGGACATGAAATAGAAAGGATTAAAACAAAGGTGTTTCCAAGTATGAAACTATAGATTTTAATGGATGAGATATGGAATTCTCAGAAAGGAAAGAAGATAAGAGGCGGTCATGAGAATTTAAACTCAGAGGACATGAAACAAAAGGAAGAGGAACTAGATTTTAACCAAAGAGAAACATGGAAATCAGCTCAGTTTCAGATATGTGACAATTTCTATCATTTGATTAATGTAATAATTCTCCTCAGAGATGTGGGGCACTGCTACAGAAACAATTTAGGCTTCCAGTATAAATTTAAATAGTTATATTTAGAAATGCTAATTAAACCAGAAGGAAGAGGTAATTTTATGAGCAAAAGGAAAAAGAGGGAATAGGGGATTAAAAGCTAAAATGTGGGTTAATCCACACTTTATTGTTAGAGAAAGAATAGTTACCATTGAGATACTCAGTGTAATTATTTTAGATGTATACAGTAGAAGACAGATTAACTCACCACAGTCCTAAGAATAAGGATTCCCTTAAGTAAAACTCTAAAAATAAATTATGAGGGGAAATAAAAATATTACAAAATTAAGTAATTAAGAGATGGATTCCATATTGGAAAGCATCTTTCATTGGGGAATTGGTAATAGAAGATGTTTGCGGGTTTTAAGTAGCAAGGAAAGGAAATAGAAACAAAATTGTGAACGTAAGCAGTGAAATGAAATCAAATAGGAAATTAGGATCAGGGGTTAACTGTTAGGGTTAACTATGTGTTTTAATATTTAGAAAAGGATATTACATTCTTACAACCAAGGAGGAGAAAGAAAGAAGAGAGAAATGAAAGATATAACATAAAGAGACTAATTGAAGGACACCATGTCACAAGAGATAGAAAGAGGGGACTGAGGACCTGACCAAAGCAATAGCTTTGGAAAGCTGTGATGACACATCTTCTGATAAGCCCGGAGAGATATGTTAGACTACAGGATTAGGAAAGGATATTCACTGCTATTTCAAACGTATTTTTAAAAGTATATATGGGACTACTCAATCAATAAAAACCAGGATGCCTTCAGTTTCAGTATAAACACACACACACACACACACACACACACACACACACACACACACACGTAAGGTACAGAATGTAACATAATTTGCTTGCTTCACAATTTTTCTAATATATACTGCTGAATAAGAAGCCCAACTATAGTTTGTGAATTACAATTTACCACGAGTCTCCATATGTAAATCAAATAGTAGATGAAAAAGAACTTGCCCTTTCATAATTCTGAAAGGGCAGAAATATTGGAGAACATTGACTAGTGTTCTCAACTTACCTACTTTGACCATTTCCATAGGAGATGTTTCTAATTTTAAGTAGTTTCCATCATCAAGAACCAGCCACTAAGAGTCTGGAATCGTCAGTAATTCACAAACAAAAGAGCATCATCAAGTTGCCTGGTGGTATCTAAGCACCAGTGGGCAAAGAACTGCCAGTCAGACTTGCTGTCTGTCAAATTTTCTCACCCTGTGCCAGTTGGATGCACACACTGTGTAGGAGCTTTCTTCACTCTTCACATCCTGTGACTTTTCTGATTTTCTGAACACCTGCTTGGCCTTTCACTCACCCCGCATCTATCTGTTCTAGGAACTGCCTATGCATGTGCTTTTGGTCTTCCTGCTTGTCTGGCTGATTGACTGCTATGCTCTGATCTCTTACACCAAATGTTTTTGATCAACTATTGCTCACTTTAGTACTAACCTGCCTCCTCATTTTAGCCTAGGATGAGTCTGACTGTCTGAACTCTGGTACCCATCTTCCTCTACAATCCCTCCTTTTCTAGTTTAGACTCACTGTTATCCTTCAGAAAAAACAAAAAAATTCTTTTCACTAGGTCCTAGCAAAATGGCTGTTAAGTGTCAAGGTTTTGAATATAGAGTTTTAAACAATTTATTGGTGTATTGATAAGTTATAGAATGGGAGAGGCATACCTACACACATCACACATTTAGCTTTTCCCCAGTTCCCACCCCATTCCTTTCCCCCTTCCTCCTTCTTGAATTTGGCTTACTGACCGACTTTGATATGTTTATGAATATGCTTCAAGAGCCTTAGGGTGTGTCCCTCTTCTTTCCTCCCATCTCCCTCTGTTAGGTCGCCTTCTATCCTCATCTAAGTTTCTCTTTCTTTGTCTAGAGTTCCTCTTATGTCCTATTTTCTCCCAAGCTTCTGCATATTAGGGAGAGCATCCAGTTTTTTTTACTTTTTGTGACTTTCTAATCTCATGTAGCATAATGTTCTGTACTTACATCTATTTCTCCTCAAATTACATAATTTTGTTCTCCTTTATGGCTGAGTAAAAAAAAAGAAGATAGTATTAAAAGAGTAGGAAACAACTGGTATTGTGTTACATTCGTGTAATCCCAGCACTTGAAAGGCTGAGACAGGAAGATCACAGATTTGAGACAAGTCTCAGCAATTTAGTAAGACTATGAGCAACCTAGTAAGACCCCTTCCAAAAACAAAAATAAGAAAGGCTGAGGGTTTAGCTCAGAGGAAGAATGTTCCTGGGTTCAATTTCTAATAGCACAGAAACAAAAACAAAAGGTAAGCAACGGTGAAGTAGATAAGCTTTGTTGTGGACCTACTTTATTTGTAGTAGATGGACAGTCAACATGTCCCTTTCTGGAGGGATATGTTCTGAGAAATATGTCATTAGGTGATTTTGGTGTGAGGACATCTTAAAGTATACTTATAGTTACTTATACTTAGAGTAAACTGAGATAGCTACAATGTTACCATGTTATACATAGTTTTTACATTTTGGGGACTACCTGTTTATATGTGACCTATTGTTGACCAACATTTTTGTTGTAGTTTATGACTATATTATATTATCCAGTCTAATATTCATAATATTTAAATCATATGTACTATTAACTATCCATTATGGAATAAAAAGCCTTAATTTTATTATGCTATATTAACTCTTATCTATTTGTAGATGTATAAGAATTCTATTTTATAGTTTTTAGAATCTCATTTTTGGAATGTTATAATGGAATTCTAGTAACATGATAATGTGACCCTGTTGAGACAAAATAATTTTATGTACATATGACTAAAAAACTCTAATTTTTAATCCATTAGTGACATGTAGATTTTACCAATATGGATTCATTAGTGTATGTTTCAATATTTTCTGATAAATTTATTATAAATTAATCTTTGGGAAAGTAGTAATAATATTTTCTATGGTTTTTCTTCCTTTTTCCTATTTCATGCTATTCACAGAAAAACAAAATGCAAGGCATTTCAGAAGAAATGTAGCATGCAACTCATATCCAATTCCAAGTTGTTTATTTTATAAGTAGTATAGTAATTGAATGAAATCAGATAGTGGCCAGTAGGAATTCACTGGTTATCCAGTAAATTATCTAATTATTTTCATAAGAGGGATCATTGACTAAATGGATTATATAAATATTATTTAAAAACATAGCTTTGGGTACCACCAGCCTGGAATGGGCCGAACTGAGCTGGGGCTGAGGCAGCCTTCCCGCTTTGGTCAGTGTCAGAATAGAAGGCCAGCTCTGAGCAGGACTTTTTGTTTGCTGCTGTTGTGGACCCTATAGGATTTGGATATGTCCTTATTCAACTGGATTTACAGGGGTTTCTGCAGTGTGCTACACTTTTTAGGTTTATATAAGAAAACTGGTAAATCGGTGTTTCTTGGATTGGACAATGCAGAAAAGACAACATTGCTACACATGCTAAAAGATGATGGGTTGTCTGGTTGTCCTAGATAATAACATCTTGTACTCCACTACAATGCATGACTACAATGCATCAATAAAAATAAATGAATGATCATCGAGTTAATTTGACATCAAAATTGCATATATCTCGTGGCTCACCTAGCTGGTTTGGGATGAGAAAGATCACTTTTTGATACTTCCAACCATTTATCTTCCTGTCATTTCCTATTTGATTGCTCTTACCATTACTTCTGTTGTCTAGGGATCATCTGCTATACTTCAGAAAAAGCATCAGTACAAAATCTTACTTATATCTCCATCCAATCTGTGTATGATTGTGAATGATGCAGGATATAAGAGTGCCAGCTACAAACTTTGTGAAGAGTTAAATATGACCTCTGGACCTTTAGCATTCGTTAAGTATAGTGAGAAATAGCAAAGGGATGAAAGCTAAGTTTGCATTCATTGAAAATGATTTTTTGACACCCATTCTCTGCCAAACACTCTCCTACAAGTATATCTAAGTTCTATAAATAAGGTACAATGGTCCTGCCCTTATGGAAGTTTTATTCCTTTTGGGGATAGCCATATAATCTAGGATATAACTTCTTATAGAAGGAATGTTTCACCCCCGTTTCTCATGTTTCCATCCAGATAGAGGGAAATCTATAGGTCAAAAAAAATCTTCTAGTGCCATTCTGTCTTTGACAGATGGAGTACATTTTTTTAGGGAGAGGTGCACTGGGGACTGAACCCAGGAGCATTCTTCCTGTAAGTTATAACCCTAACCTTTTTTATATCATTTTTAAAACAGGTCTTTCTTACTAAATTGCTGAGACTTTCATTACGTTGTTGAGGCTAGTTTTGAAACTATGGTCCTCTTGTTTCAGCTTCCCAAGTACTAGGATTGCAGATGTGTACCACCATTCCAAGCAAGGGAAATGGAATTAGAGTTTAGGTAGAAAAATGTCAGAAAAAAATCTGGACATGCCTGGCACAAAGCATGTCTCCAATTCTCAAACTATTTCTTCAAGTCCAGGTTGCCTGGAAGGATAGCCAACACTTCCTAAAATTAAGTGACTACCTTTACTTAATCTTGTGTTCCATTAGGCCCTTAATTTTTTCTAAAAAAGAGTAAGAGGACTATTATATGTCGAGATCCCATAGAAAGCCAGTATGGCTGAAAGATGAGAATGGGTGAATAAAATACTAGTGGAAAATGCTCATTCATCAGAACACTGAGACCTGGATCAGCTTCACAGCTTTAAAAATACTAATAAGAAGTCATTTATAAAGGGCCTTTATTAATTTTGTGTTTGCTATCACTAAAAATTATAAATTAGTACTTATTAACCTATTTTGACTTCATCATCTTTCTGTATTCCAGGGCAACAATAATATATAGCGCTTTTTTATCAAGATCATAATATATTTTCTTGATTTTCACTCACCTATATCTAATAGACACTTAGATAGTACATGGTGATATTGGAATCTAAATACCATAATTCATTAGCAAACAAATGACATCACTGTTATTCTAATAACTATATAAACTTGTTTTAGCCATACTGAAATGTCATACTGTATAAATGTACAATGATGTATGTGTGATGCTGGGGATTGAACACAGGGGCATTCTACATCTGAGCTACACTCTCAGCCCTATTCAGGCCATTTTATTTATTTTTTTATTTTGAAGTGGGTTATGGCTAAGTTGCTGCATTCTGGTCTTGAATATGTGATCCTCCCATCTTCTCTCCCAAGTACAGAGATTACAGACATGTGTCACCAAGCCTAGCTAAATATGCTTAGCTTACTTTACATTACTCAGTTCTCTACATTACACAATTTTTCTAATGTTATTTTAACTTTATTGTTTTGATAAAACAAAACTAAAAATGAAAAAAATATAAGCACTCATAAAATAGACAACTTTGACACTGGAAACTGGTTTTTTAATATAAACTTTCTCAATTTTTTAAACCATTTGGTTTGCTGAATCAAAGTGCATACAAATGAATCTGTAGGTCAGTTTAGACCTTGGAACCCCTATTTAGAAACTGTCAAGGTAATTGAAGTGGGAAGGGGCCAAACACTGACAGCCCAGAGTTGAGGAAAAGAGAGAAACAAATCAGGTACTAGACATCCTAGAGACTTCCAGAGGGAAGAGAAGGCATCCAGACAGAACTATGACCTTGTTAATCAGCTAGAAAGACTACAGAGAAGGTTGGAAATTTTTGATCTTGAAGGATATTTTTATTGCAGTGCAGCTATATTGCTTGACTCACCTAAGAAAGATGAGAGGGTTTCAAAAGTCCAGAGCCACACCTAGTTCTTAAAAACATAGCCCACCTTTGATGTAGGCACTTTTAGAAAACAAGTTATCTGTATAGATAGAGCTAATTATTGGATATAATTTTAATGCCACATTATTCTCATTTTTTTATAGATTCTCATGATCAAGCTTTCCTTCGATTCTTATTCCTCCAGATACTAACCGTGTATCAAAGATTATCATTGATTGATTTCTTTTGCTTCAAAGAAAGATCATATATATATATATATATATATATATATATATATATATATATATATAATAGAAAGGGTAGTTAACTGTTAATATAACTCTCTTAGAATTTCTAAGAATGATTGACACATGAGGCATATATTCTTATGGTAGAACCATCTGTGTGAAATAGTAATTAATATGGAAGTTCAAACTTCTCATGGCACTAGGTACATATCTGTGCAAGTGTTTGACCATATTCACCTTTTCTTGGTGAGGTAGACAGGACTATTTTTGAGTGATCTTTCTTAGATTTGACTGAAAGATATCATTTCTAATTATATTACAACATTCATTAGAAATATATTATTTGTGTGCCTATTTATTTTTCATTCAGATATTTGAATCAGTAGGCACATGGTCACTTTTCTCCATGAATGTAAACTGTTGGGTAGGTTCCAAAGTATACAGAATAAACTATGGAGATCAGCCTGGAGATTACTGAAAAGACTAGGAATAGAAACACCATATGACCCAGCTATATCACCCCTGCCTGTCTTTTCAAAGGAATCAAAGTCAGAATTTATTACTATAGTAATAAATGTATATCCATGCTGATTGCAGCATAATTCACAGTAGTCAACTTGTGGAGTCAGCCTGGGTGTCTGTCAAAAGATGAATGAATTATGAAATACACACAATGAAATTTTACTTAACCAGAAAGAAAAACAAAATGATGTAATTTGAAGAAAACTGGATGGAACTAGGGTTATACCTGGAATATTATACTAAGTGAATAATATTGGAATATTGTGCCAAGTGAGCAATACCAGTAGAAAAGTAAGAACTTTAAACAAAGAAATGAAAAAAGAGTGGTGTGCAGAGAGGAGTAAAGAAGATATCTGTTAATTGAATAATGTATGACAAGTATCTGTACAATTATATTTGTGAAGGTCAAAATTCTCCTTTACTTCAGAAGTTCATTTGTTTATTCATTATCGTAACCAGGGAGTTTGCATACAGGCTCCTTCTGAGAGGACTTTACTTTAGAGCATTATTAGTTCTATTAGAAGCCATCAGTGACTGCCATCTTTGGAAGGTCCATAGTTGTGTGCCTCATTGGTTTCTATATCTTCTTTTAAGGAGAACTTGTAATTTCTTCTCTAAATGCAACGGGAGAAAGAATAAACATTGAAGGGGAAAATAAAGATGGTAGCTGTTGGAGTATTTTTCTTTCTCCATAAGGGGCAATTTCCATTTACATCCACAAATCACTTGAGTTGTCATTTAGCATTTTTTACTGCCTTCACCTTTCAATCTGTGCTTTTTTTTATATATTCTTGTGTCTGCTGGTTTTGTACTAGGTATGGTTTCAAGCTTTGCTGTTAACAGGATCACTATCATATATATTGAAAGTAAATACACTGTTCTCCTTTTGATTTTACTAAATTTCTAAGTCTAAAATTCTGTATTTAAGTATGCATGTGTACATACATACACTCACATAGATGCATACAACTTCCATACTATCTCCACACATATTCTTTATGATCTTTTACCATGTACTATATATACTCTACTGCCATCTTTAAAGTATCCCTAAAAATTGAATTGATTCTAGAAACCTAAATAGTCTCAACCTCACCACCATTCTCTCCTGATTAGTATAAGTCATGGCCAATTATATGCTATATTTTTATGAGGCATTAGGACAAGTTAGATGAGACACAGCAGATGTGTAAATGAGATTACAATTAAAGGGACATCAATTTATTTTTACCTTCTATAGTTTGGATCTATTAGAGTATGCATTGTCCTTTACCTATATCATTTTAAAATATACCTCCAAATAAAGTGTAACAATCCCCCAAACATGAAATCTAAAGCATACTACCATTCACTCACTTGCTCCGATCTCAGTAGAATTTATCTAATTGTCCCCCAGAGTCAGGCTTTTGTAGCCTAAATTCCTGGTGGCTCTGCTTCACAATAACTTCGTCTAAGGCCAGGTGGCATTTAATACTCTCATGACAGTGGCTGACTAATGAGTACTGCCAGAACAAAAAATCGTCTTTAATAATTGATCTCAAACATATGTTTTTATGTTTCCACTACCTCGCATTAGAATTCCTCATTGTCAACTGCAGATTAGGAGCAAGGCGACACAGGCCTCAGAAAAGCGTGCACTCTGTGAGAGCTGCAATTAGGAGCAGGCAGAGCTGACAAAACGGCGAGTCAGAGGCACACGCAGAGAGCATGTCAGGGAGAAGCTGCCACTGAAAAAGTTGGGAAGCAAACACTTAGCTGACATTGCAGTACCAGCAATGTACATGGATTCCCTCCCCCCATTAACTATCCATCCTTTATTGTAGCTATCAAATTAGCAAATGTGTTAGTGTGTGTGCCAGGCTCCTGGGAAGGGGCAGTGATTTCTTCTTCTCTCACTCATATTCCTGGTTGACAGTTCCCTGGGGGGACAGCAGAAGTAAATTTAGACCTGCCCTGATGGAGGCGAGTCAGCTCATTAGCAGCTGCCATCACAGCACTTTACCCTCAGCTCACAGATGGAGACAAGGGCTCTTTGAAGGCGATTCGGAGGCAGCTTCGCATGGAGCAGCATAAGTGGGGATCCTGCAAAGTGTCGTTTCCCTGGAAACCAAGTGCAACAAATACCCTGTTGTCATCAGTTCAGGATGCGTATAGTTCACACATAAATGCTGGGTTTTTGGAGAAATTTGCACAGTGGATGCCTGTGCTACAGATACATGAACGAGAGGAGACGTAAGGACCTTCAAGCAGCCCCTTTAAGGAGTCTTGAACTGCCTTTTGAAGTAGCAGTGTGCTAAAAGTTCTGACATAAATTATTCCCATATGATGTATGAGTGATACAAAGTTCCTGGGTGAAAGATCATATTCCCCTGTGCAATTAAAAAAGAAATATTCATTTTAATTGAATTAGAGCTTGTTTTAACATAGAGGACTATTTTGTTAATTTAAATTCCTAGGTTCATAGTCAAGGGAAGACCAGCAGTGGAATTTTATCTTATTAATAGTTCAATCTTTTCCATGCTCATTTGTTTCCAAATACAATAAGGAGAGGAGGTGTTATTTTCACATTTATTTTTATTTAGGCACACTAGGACCTCCATATTTATGGTTTTTTGCATCTGCATATTTAACTAACTACAGATGGAAAATTTTTTAAATATGTTTGTATTGAACATATACAGACTTTCTACCTTGTTATTATTTCCTAAACAATACAGTATAACAAATATTCACATAGCATTTATATTATATTAACTGTTATAAAAATTAAAAATTATTTACAATATACAGTATTATATGCATAAGTTATATGCATGTACTGTAGCAGTTTATGTAAGATTAGAGTATCCACAGGTTTTGTTGTCCACAAGTGGTACTGGAACTAATCCCCCATTAGGACCAACTATAATAATAAGAAAAACATGTATACTCTAGATTTTAAAGAGTATCTGACTTTATATATGATTTTTAACATCCTAGATGTCTATTCTTAGATTCCAATGTGTAAAAATTAGGTTTTAAGGGTGAGTAGTTATCCAGGTGTGGTGGTGAACACCTATAATCCCAGCACTTGGGAGGCTGAGATAAAAGGACCAAGGACCATAGATTCAAGGCCAGTCTCATGCATTTAGCAAGGTTCTCAGGAACCTGATCTGTTTTAAGATGAAATAGGACTGGGGATGTACCTCAGAGGTGATAAATTCCTAGTACCAGAAAAAGAAGAAGAAGAAGGAAAAAAAAGACTTAAACACCAACACTGAGCTAGAAACTTAGTCCTAATTGCTTCACATATTTTTAACTAAAAATTCAAAATTGCTAAGTCAATATTTCGGTATTTATGAGAAATGTCAGTGACACCATAGATAAGAAGTCTTTATACTGCTTTTTATAGTATTTTTTTATTAATCTTTCCCATATTTCCTACTTGAGTCTTCACTCATTTTGAGTGACAGCATTTTTATTAAAAATGTGCTAAAACTATCAGCTTCACCGGAAGTATTATTTCAAAGACATACAAAGAGAAATAGATTATCAAGAGTTTCTATCGTTCATCTGCATTCACATGGTGAGCTATTAATAGAGCCAGGTCTTCAAATCTTCTTTCTTGCCATTTAATCACTGTTTTATGGTAGGCCACAATTCAACTCTACTTAATTAGTCTGTATAATCAAAATGGTTGATTAGTTAACACAGACACATGTACTTACTTAACTGCAATTTGATCTACTTAGATTTGAAATATGGTTTTTCACAGTCTAGATGGTCAGAAGAATGATACACTTCATTTTTTATTCTTTGTATATTAAACGTCCCCTTTTCTCTGGTGTCACTCGATCATAGTAGATCTGGCCTGTGGATGTTTTATGCAAGATCCAGTCTTCATTTTATAGCCATTAGTCATATAGTGCTAAGTGTATTTTCAAAAATGCTGAAGTTGAATATTTTTATTCTACTCTGTGTCACTAATGGGATTTTATCAAGGAGCATGACCTCTAATCACATTAATATTTAATCAAGCAATAAACATAGTTTGCTGTGAGCTTAAAACCAATAGAATTATCCCTAGTGATGATTTTTTTCTATTAAATTGACAAGGGTTTCTTTTGCTTTATCTCATTATTGTAAAATTGGGATAAATGCTACAGTGTTCAATTCCCTGTAAGTTCCCTAAGGGCTTATTCTTAACTTACCTATCTAAATAAGTGAAATGTATCAAGTTGAAATTGAATATGTTTTCCCAAAGCTTTGTTTCCTTACAAATGACCTCAGAAAACATGGACTTATTATATAAAATTGTTGAAATAAGAGGAAGAAGAAGAGATAGTCAGTTCCTAAGTCCTGGCATTATAAAATACTAAGAATATTTTTAAAACGATGTCAAGGAAAGCAATGATAGTTTTACATACCAGTAGAAAAAAAGTGGCCCAATGTGAATGCAGTGTTCTTAGATTATACTTTAGTGTTATCCTAGAGGAAGATGTGACTAGGATTGTGGCCTCTAAAAAACTAGACATAGAAATTTACCAGATCATTTCCTAACTCCTTAAAGTTGCTGATGAGTTTTGGTTAGTAGTTTGCGGGTAGAAGCGTTGTAAGCTACCTTCACTCCTTTTCTTTACAAACCATCCCACAATAGTCTCCAAACTTCTCTTTCCCATTTGTATTGACTTTGAAAGTCACCTGTTACAGATGGTATAGCTATAAGACAGATGCAGCCTACCTTGCTAACTTAAAAAGTGTTGTGTTTAAAAATGAATGCTTAGGGGATACAGCCAGCCTCCTAAAATTCCCTAAAAATGATGTGTATATGGATTCCAGCACTCATTGTGAAATCGGCTGAAACATTTATCTTTTTGGAAATGACATAAATAGTACATTAACAGTGGAGGAGAACAGTTGCTCCCATTGATAAGCTTTGCAATTTCTGGGTTTGAGTTTATGTTTCTCATGATTAGAAAGCTGAATTTATGGCTAACTAAATATACTTCAATAATAAGTAAAGTGTGTGTGTGTGTGTGTGTGTGTGTGTGTGTGTGTGTGTGTGTTACCAAAGGGACTTAAAACAATATTAGGGTTTTTCTCCCTTGGTATTTGTAGCTTTGTCATGACAAAGTGGCCCTTGTTAAGGACTCAGGGAACAACTGTGGGTTTCAGCAGTTTCTGAATTGTTGGTCCTAATGTTTGACCAGGCTTGACCAAGGACAGTGCAACTTTATTGGGTTACCTCGTGACCAACATGACATGTCTTCCCAGCACATCTGTATCTATTACGCCTTCCTTCCTTTGATATTTAGAAGAACAAGGCTGTTATTATTTACTAGGTGGTCTTAAAACGACAGTATATTCTCAGTGATTATTTTGAGATAATTACTTTGATCAAACTTTTTGAGTTCTCATTGCTTTGATTTTTCTGATGTATCTTTCAGGTCACTTTCTCCAAGACTGACTCCAAGGAACTGACAGAGTAATAACAATTTTTTCAAAAAGAATCTCCATATCATGTGAGAGTTGTTTCTCCTTTGACTTAATCTATCAATGATTTTATTTCATCGATCTCAAATTGTTAGTTTTGAAAATAAGCCAGTGTGGGAATAGTTGGTTCTTTGCTCTATCTTTGTAAAATTCTAAACTTCACTATTCTTCTGCAAGTCAGGAGAAAGTCTTTCTATTTTCTGAGTAATTTAAGCAAGGGTCTCAGAATGAATAGTCTAGAAAGTATAAATGTTACTGTAGATTTATTAAGTACGAGTTCCAAACAAATGCCATGAATACAAGAGTAATGGCCAACATTTATGCTCTTAACTCAATTTCCCACAGAAACAGCTTTAAAAAACTATTAAAAATCCATTACCTGTTGTTTAAGAACCCAAACACTATTTTTCAGAAGCTCCTTATCAAGCAATTGGATGCAGCAGGATGATGTACAGTGGGGGTGCGAGTTAGGCTAGCATTGACATTTTGCTTCCTCACTTAAATGATTAAACCTTTGCTAAATTAGATCAAGGAATTTAATTTCTTTTCAAGCCTTTATGAATTTTTTCTAATTCAGAAATGATCCGAGACAGAACACTCAAGAAAATTAAACAGAGACAACATTTTTAAAAAAGTCTGCATCACACCCTGTGGAGGGCACTCATGGACCATCGAACACACAGCTGATACTTTCTAAGCCAAATCTCTCAATATCATTTTCAGAACAAATTCTGACTGGTTTGCTATATATTCACAATATATCCCTAAAGCAAGACTTGAATGGCAGAGGCAGTAGTAAAATGAAGGTAAGCAGTCTTTCTTAAAGCCTTAGAAGCACTTCTACCTACATAGAAACTAGCCACACTTTTAGTGACTAGGTAAACTCAATAATAGTGTTTAAAAATCTACACCTGACATGAACAGAATTAAATCCACAAAGGGAAAATCAATAGTGAAACTGCCACAATTTAACATGGGTCATATTGCCTATGATGGAGACAAGAAGATCTTAGGGCAATACAATGTCTTTCAGAGAAGCCAAAGACAGGCTGCCCCTACAGTAAGCAGGGCTAGAAAGCTGTCAGGTCTTTCATGGTAAGGCCAGGGCCAAAAGATCATGTCTTATCTATGGAAAGGCAGAAAGTAGAACTCATAGGTCAACATCATCACAGCCAGCTCAAAGTCTGAAGCCATTTATAAACTAAATAGTAGAGGTACTAAAGAGTGTCTTCTGAGAAAGTTGAGGATCTCCCCTCTACAAGGCAAAAAGTTTCTTTTCTATTAGCCTATAAAGTAACACATTATTTGATTTTTTTGAGATAGATAGATTTGCGTGTGTGTGTGTGTGTGTGTGTGTGTGTGTGTGTGTGTGTGTGTTGTATTGGGTACTGAACCTAGAGACGTTCTACCTCTGAGCTACATTCCCAGCACTATTTAGCATTTTTTTTTTTGAAATTTCAGAAACAAGGTCTCACAAAGTTGCTAAGTTGCTATAGCTATCTGAAAATCTATGATCCTCTTGTCTCAGACTCTCAAGTACAGGAATTACAGGCATGCACCATCATTCACAGCCTATGTTTGATGTCTTAAAGTTGTTTTTGGCTATTTAAAAAAAATTATAATCCAAGTGAAAAATGCTAGTAATAAGTGTTTAAGATACTCAACTAAATGAATATCCATAAATTTCATTCCATTTCCAAGTAAAGTGCCCACATTTAAATCCCTCCTCTAGAAATCTCTACAGCTTAGATAGAATAAGATCAACAAAGGGGTGGTGTATATTTTCTTTAGAAAAGAAAAGAAACATAAACAGAGTAGACCAAGGGTTTTGTCTCTTTAGACAGTGACATCAAAGACAAAGAAATTGTCTGAAAGACACTGTTGAGATACAGTATATAAACACATACATAGGTTTAGGAGGATTTTATATATAAGAATTAATTGATTTTATCTAAGTGGAGGGAGAGTTGTGAATAAAGGACAGTAACACTTATAAAAGTATTTTAATATTATATGGGGAATAAATAAAGATAACATGACCACACCCAAAAATGGTACCAAATTGATGAAACAAGAACATAGAAGACTGAGACTAATCCAAACCTGAGGATCTTAACTATGTGCTTGAGAATTTCAAAAGTCAGTGAGGTTCTCTTCAATGATATTCATAGATGTCACTGTGACTTTCTGTATGCTTCATCTCAAAAGAATATTAAGGAGGCTATTTTTGAACTTTCTATTTTCACATTCTCCTACTTCTAAAACTTAACCAAAAACATAGTATTTTTTTAAATGTTAAAAAGTATATTTAGGGATTATATCAAATCAGTGGAGTCTAAAGCTAACTATTGTGACAATTATAACAGCTTAAAGTGAAATAGATATCTAGTGCCTTGCAGCTATTTTGTTATATTGGACCAATATATTTTTATATCCCAAACATAGTATATACTGTACACATATAAAAAGGATATGTGAATTAATGACAGTGTAAATTGTCATTTTTTTCCTCAAAAACATTTTGATCATAGGAATTGTTGAGAAATGAATGAAAAAGACTCATTGCTCTCAAGAGCAACAATAAAAAAATTATACTTAAGATTTCAACGTCAGGCTGCTGTGAGTTGCTTCTGTTTGGTCTCTGTAGAGATGGTCAATAACAAATCAGGACATGTAGCTTGGAGGTAGATTGCCTCCTGGGTGTTCTACCTCCAAGCTAAAGCTACATCCCCAGCAATATATTTATTTATTTAATTATTCAGTAACAGTCTTACCAAGTTGCTGAAGCTGGCCTTGAACATGTGATCCTCCTGTCTCAGCCTCACAGTAAAGATTACATTCAGGTGCCATGATTCTTGACTCCAAATTAGGGCCTTTGATGTTTATAAAAACTATGTTTAATTCTACTCTGATCAAGTTTTCTGTTAAGTTGTTCATTTGTCATAGGCTTATGAAGTTAAATGGAGGGAGACATTTGAAGTCTTATACCTGCCACAGTGAATATCCTGAGCTGTCAGAGATTGCCCCAAAACACGAATTTTGTGTGGATGAAGACTTTCATGGTTATTTCAGACATTCCACCTTCGAATATCAAAATATCAAACTCAGATTGCAACAGTTATTTACCAGTGCTTCCCTCACTGAATAATAAAGAAATAACAAGTATCAGAAATGTCTCAAACTGAATGGCATGTTGGTGCACACTTGTAATCCCAGGATTCAGGAGGCTGAAACTGGAGGATCACTGCTCACCAACAGCCTCAGCTACTTCATAAGGCCCCTCACAACTCAGTGAGACCGTTTCGAAAATAAAAAGACTAAAAAACAGGGTTAGGGATGTAGCTCAGAGGTACAATGCCCCTGGGTTCCATCCTCAGTACAGAAAGAAAAAAAAAAGAAAGAAAGAAATGTCTTAAACCACGCAATATCTGTGGATATTTTAGCTAAAATAGATGGGTTTCATATCCTTATTGTTTTTATGAAATCAGAAAGAAAGAAGATGCCAGCTGGAATTTAAATGTCACTTTTTCTATTACAGGGTCTCATGACTATATCTCAGCATTAGATTGACCTCTAATGATTTTTACATGATAATACTGTATTACTATATATTGTATGGTATGGTGCACTCTGGCTCATATGTTGTGCCTATTATTAGAAAGATATATAGGTTTACAGTTCTAGATTACAGCTGTTCTTTTCCTAGAAATGCTTGAAAGAGACATTTTTATGTAGAATACCAAAACATCAACAGTACTGGACTGTCAACTCAAAGTGATCCTTGTGAGCTTGGATTACGGCACTATGAAAATTCTGTGTGTGTGTATGTGTGTGTGTGTGTGTGTGTGTGTGTGTGTGTGTGTGTGTGTGTGTTGTGGGGGATTGAACCCAGGTGCAACCAGCCTCTGAGCTATACTCCTATGCCTTTTTCTTGCTCTTGTTGTTTGGAAACAATGTCTCCCTACACTGCTGATAGTCTCACTATGTTGCTGAAGGTGTCCTTGAATCCAAGGTCTTCCTGTATCAGTCTCTCAAGTATGGAGATAACAGACATGCAAAATCATGCCCAGCTATGAATCCTCTTTTAGGAACAGTCATGGAGCAACTGATCAAGACCCTGTTTCAAAAAAAAAAAAAAAACAAATTGAGAAATGTAGCTCAGAGATAGAGTTCCCCTGGATTCAGTCCAGGTGAATTGCCTGGGGCTGTTTTATTTTATATTTGAAGCTATTGAAAGTATACCGAGACACTGAAACTATAACCATTTAGCTATTGCTTTCAATATCATTTTTTAGTCATTTTTACTCCATTTTTTAATGTTCATTTTTATAAGTCTGGCACAAACTGAGGAATGGAAAGAACACAGGAATTGCCATTCTCTAGGTGCTCTGCAGTACTCCTATATTTTTTGTGCTGCCTTCAACAGTGTTTATGGGTGGAAAACTAAGACATTTAGTATTGCAAAATGTCAGATCGGATGGAACAGAGGGTTGGTGATTCATTGGAGAACTTTTCTTACTCATTTATCCTTATTGTAATAATGTTTTGTGAAGACCATCAGGAAATAGAGATATGCTTTCATGCCCTTTATGAAGATTCTGATGACAAAATTGAAGAATTCATGGTAACATCTGAACATTTAATTGAAGGAATAAAATAAAGAGCCTCAGAACAGTTTTCAGTGGAGCAGCTCAATGTGCTACATCTGATCATGCTGGTGAAGTGGGAGGAAGAAAACATCCATTCTTCATTCACAGACGCAGCACTTCCCAGTGTTAGTGACTACAGATGAGGGAATATGATGAGATCTTAAGTAGCTGAAAAAAATGCTCTCTTCAGAAAAGATAATGTGATCAGAAACTGTACTGATAAAGTCAAGTTCATGGTGAAGGACTGTCTTTCATTAAGGCTGAAAGAGAGCTTTATTTTGATATAGAGTAATACATTCTTATAGCATTTGATAGCTTGGAAATCTACATAGAAAAATTAAAAATTTGGGTGTTGGGAGGGCTCTGGAACCATCATCAAGCTGACTTTTAAATGTCAGTAATATTTAAGAAATATCCTGGATTTGTACAAATGCCTTTTATTTGGCAGTGGCAGGCGTATGGATTTGGGTTTTCTCTTTTCTCTGGAAAATATGACAAGTCAATATTATAAGAAATGTATAATCACATCTATTATCCTTTCCCCTCACCATTAAAAATTTGATACTTTTGAAGTGTAATGTATCAGTGTCTCTAACTTTTGGATTTATAGTTACTGGATTTATAGTTAATAGATAATAGTGATAACTTTCTTTGACTTATTACTGATTTAATATTGGAGCATAAACATATTTTTATGATTCATTTTGCCTCTTTTATGAGATGTGTGAACAATTAATGTGTTTGTAAATACTACAATGTACATCAAATCTTAGAGACAAGCTGGGTGTGGTGGTATTAATCTGTAATTTTAGTACGTAGGAGGCTGATACATGAGAATCTTAGGTTTGAGGTCAGCACACAGTAATTTAGCAACACTCTGTTTCAAACCTAAATAGTAAAATAGGGCTGCAAGTGTACTTTGGAGACAGAGTACCCCTACATTCAGTCCTGAGTACCAAAACCAAATTAAAATGAAACAAAAATCTCCAAACAACAACAGCAACAATACAGCCATGAAGTTAAGTCTTCTTTGAGCTCTGAAAACATAAATGTATCGAAAGAAAAATCTTAAAGGTCACTTCTAGAGATTTGCCCTGCCATTGCTTCTTTCCTCAGGCTATGGGCACACGTCCTACTACTGAGTTTAGCCAGGGCAGTGAGAATATCTGATACATGGTTGCTTCATAGCAGTTCCTACCCAGTAAGCTGGAAGATCTTACTGGTACACCTTATGGATACAAGAACTGTATATTTTATGTACTAATTGCATTTTCCACTTCTTGTTTTGTTTTATTTTTTTTAGTTTGTTTCTGTGTGTTTTATTGGTATATGAATCTGTTTTTATACCAATACCATGCTGTTTTGTCACTGTAGCTCTGTAGTATAATTTTAAATCCAATATTGTGATGCCTTCAGCATTATTCATATTAGTCAGAATTGCTTTGGCTATTCTGTTTTTTTTTAATTTTTATTTGTGCCTTGTTGTCATACATCTTAATGGAATAAAAGATGGTGGAGAAATACATGCACACATCACCCAATTAGCCCTTACCCAATTCCTACCCCATTCCCTCCCCCTCCCTCCTTCCCACATTTAGCTAAGTAATTGACTTTGATATGTTTAAGTATATCATGTGCTTTAGAAAGCTTCCCTCTTCCCCCATTCCATCCCCTTAGTTAGGTCACCTTATTTGCTCCTCTATAGGATTTCTTCTTCATCTAGAGTTCCTCCTGTTACCTATTTCTCCCTAGCTTTCATATATTAGGGAAAGCATCTGATTTCTTATTTTTTGTGACTGACTAATCTCACTTAACATAATGTCCTCCAGTTCCATCCATTTCCCTGTAAATGATGTAATTGTGTTTTTCTTTATGGATGAGTAAGATTCCATTGTGTACATATCCCAGAGTTTTATAATCCATTCATCAGATGACTTGGATGGACATCTTGGCTGGTTCCATAGTTTGGCAATGATAAATTGTGCAGCTATGAACACAGATACACATGCATTACTTTGACATTTTTCATTTCTTTATAAAAACATTTAACTACACAGTAAAATAAAATGGACTTCAAGTTTAAGTGCTATGTAATTGATGCATCGTTTATTTTATTTTTTGTTATTTTTTTGCTGAGAAGATTAAACTGAAGTACACTACGTTTCTCAGTCACTTAAATTGTCACCACAAAAAATAATGCTTAAAATAAGGTTTTGTTATAATTTTAATTAGATGGGACTGCAAAGTCTGATAATGTGTTAAGATTTTATCTTCAATCTTAGTGTTTCAGTCTAAACCAGTTAACAATGTGATACCCACAGCCAATGCTATTCATATGGAATATGTCACTCCACCTATTTATACATTACCTAGTACTTGATATGCTTGTCACAGTTGTCAGGCACTACTTATTGAGATATTGGGATATTTATAGAAGCAAGGGAATGAAGTGAAAAGCTTCGATTCTTTACATTTCCAAACATGAGCTCAATATAGAGAGACAAGGAACCTTTTAGAACATAAGAGTTATAAATCACTATATGTATCTCTGTGTCAGTCACTGATAAACTGTTTCTAGCTCTCTGGATGAAAATAACAGATATACTTCTCCAAAGTGCTGAGACAAAATAATAGACAGGAGAGCTACTTCTCCTAAAAAGAAATTTTGCCTAGGAGAGGTAGGTGCATCTATCTCTGTGGCTATACTCTGCTTTACTCCAAGTGAAGGCAAATAAAATGCATGCATTTTCAAACAATCATAGAGACTTAATCATTTAATGTTTTCATATGTTTTTTAGAGAAAGGCATTTGGTAGTATCTTCCATGAGCTTGGGTGCTTATCTCAGGCACTTTTAAGTTTCTTTTCATTTAAGTGTTGCATACACCATTAGTTGAGGGACATTTTTAAGTGAAGCTTAATTAAATTCATTGTCATCAGGGACTGATTTTTATCAGTACTCTTTTCCCCAATGTCCTCAAGTCCTATTAGGCCACCTTGAAGTACTCTAGCTAATGATACTTGTCAAACAAATATTTTTTTACAATAGAAATGTTTGGTAGTTATACTACCAAATACACTATAATGTTGCCCTTGCCACCCTTCTAATAATATACGTCTCTATAGTTTGTGGTTCATAAGTCAACTGAAAAAAATAACATTTTAAAATATAGCTTAGTAATATTTATAAATTAGTCAACAATTTGGTTACTATTACATAAATTCTGCTACTAATTTAAGAATATTATCACAATATTTGACTTGCTTTTTGATTTTTCTCAATGTAATTTATTAAGTGGCCAATGCAAAGGTTTGAAACATGGGCTTAAAAATTAAAAGAATAAGTCATATGTGGTGGTGCATGCTGATAATCCTAGTACTTTGGAGGCTGAGACAGGAGAATTGCAGGTTCACAGACAGCCTCTGCTACTTAGTAAGATCCTCTGCAACTTATTGAGATTCTATTTCAAAATAAATTTTTTTTACCACATTTTATAATAGCAATAATTTTATGTGTATCTTACCTCCTAGATTAATCAAATGCTATGCCACTTATATTCACATATATGTATTCTTTAAATCTTTAAATGTTAAATATTTATTTAAATACATATGTCTATATACTTTAATTTTATGTTATAATATATATTTTTATCAGTTATTCTGTTCCTAGTATTAAAGTAATAGAAATTCTTACTTCAAGTTACTGGAACAATTAGGTGGATGCACTAGAATAGATACTTGTGTGGTCCTTTCTTTCTTTCCTTTCCTTCCTCAGTTGTTTTAACCTTTTCCACAGGCAGGATTCCATCTTGAATTCATTTCAGCAACTACACTTTTCCTGACTGCCTGCATCAGTAAACCATCTCCAGATGCTTCCAGCTCAGCACTGGTATTTTTTTTCAGACTGTGTGCCTGAATTAAATCTTGTGCTTTTCAAAATCTATAACTCTCTGATGGTAAATTTTAACTAATTATCTTAGGTTTCAGCCACAGGTGTCACTTCTTCAACCAAAGGGGCCAGTTTCTTAAACACACACAGCTGCAATAGGGAAGGTTTCAATGTTTAAGTGAAAACTGGGTTATTTTCTATATGAAAGGGAAATGGATTGGGGGAAGCAAATATTAAAAAATAACACTAAAATGGCTGAACAAGGAAGGTTTACTCACTCACCCTTCTTCTTTCTCCCCTCTCAGCTCTCTCTCTTCTTTCCTCTCCACACTTTTCCCTCTCTTTCTTTTCCCCCTTGGCCTCCTCCTCTTCCTCCTCATCTTCCTCCTCCTCTCCCTCCTCCTCTTCCTCCCCTTCTTTCTTCTCCTCTTCTTCCTCCTCTTCCTCCTCCTCTTCCTCCCCCTTCTCTTTTCCCTCCTCCTCCTTCTCTCTCTCTCACTTTTCCTCTGCAGAAACCTAATTTCAAAGGGATTTCAAAGAAAGAAAAGACTATAGAAGACAACATGTAGCCTGCTTCTTTTCCCAGTCTTTCATTTGCTTAATCAATTATTTTTTTCTTTCTCGTGGTAAGATTTTGTGAATTCTTTAGACCTAGAGAGAAGTGGCGAAGAGATTACACTTCCCATACATCCTACATCCAGTTTTCTCTACTCTTGACAAGTTACATGACAAGGATGTATCTGCCACTATTAATTAACCATTATGGATACAGTATTAGTAGGTAAAGTCGACATTTTATTCCAATTTCTTCAGTTTTTAGCCAGTGTCTCTTTGGAGTTCCAGGATACCAGATTTACATATAGCCTTGGTGTTTAAGTTCCCTAAGGCTTTGATAGCTATTTGACCTTCCTTTTTTGAGGTGACCTTGACAGATTTAAGGAGTCATGTGTTTTTTAGCATGCCTATCAATTTAGAACTTTTCTGATTTTAATTTCTTATGAAAAGCCTGGGATTAAGGGTTTTTTTGGGGAAGATCACAGCAGTGAAGAGACATTTTAGCTTATTATATCAAGAGTACACACTGTCAACCTAATATTACTTTTGATATTAAAGGAAATCATCTGACAGAGGTAATATTTTCCAGGTTTGCCCATTTTAAATTTACTTTTACCCACTTTTTCGCACTGTAATCTTGGAAAGTAATCACTATATAAGGCTCATAGTTAAGGGGTTGAGTAATGGGTCTCTCAGCTTATTGAGGAAGGGATATTTACATAAATTATTTATTATTCTGCCAAGGTGATTTATATATTTTTCTCCAGCTATTTGCTTATTTAATTATCTTCTATGGTATTGAATTATCAGTGTTTATTTTATATTTTGTATTATAACACAAGACTGCCTTATTTTATTAAGAGTGGAAGCTAGTTGAGTTTGCTTCTGTTTTACTTTGACTACACACACACCCTGCTCCTGTGTTCTGTTTTTTTTGTTTGTTTGTTTGTTTTGTTTTGTTTTTTACAACAGCTTTACCACCCTTGGAGTTTTAACCATTGCTCTCAATTCTAATGTGGCTAGTCTTTTTGAAAAGAGCTTTTAAAATCCATTTCTGTTTATGCTAAATTCTCTTTACTTTAATGTTAATCTAAGTAATTATCCTGAATTATATTTTCTTTTTATCTTGAATATCATTCACATATTTTATTGTGAAGTTTTATTTATTTTTCTATAACTACTTGTGAGAATAAAATCAGTAAAAGACATCTAAAATCCTGCTGAACAAATTAAGTGCCCAAATATATTCTCTAAAAAAATAATATTTAACTATTATACTTACTAACCCAAAACTTCATATTGTATTTGTAAGTATGTGTGGGCATATATGTATCTAGTTGGTCTCACCAAAGCAAATTTCAAGAAAAAAATATTGGGTTGTATTCAGTTTTAGAAAATGTATTACAAAATATCAACTTGTAGTAAAAGGTTTCCATTCTTTTTCTAATTTTTTCATTGGTGCATTTTATTTCTACATCTTAATGGAGTACAAGATGGTAGAGGAATACATGCATACATCATTCAAAAACTTTCTATTCTGCTCAAATAAAACTCATCATCTTATATATTGTTATATTACCTTTTTTGATATTTATATCAATTATTTATTATAGCATACCCTGAAAAATTATTTTGCATATAAAAGATTTTTCTGGTGACTTTAGAAGTACCTCTTATATTTGAAATATTAATATGATGATAGAAAACATTTGTAATGACAATCACTTGAGGATGAAAACTTGATTTTCTTCCCCATTCTGAGCAAACCTCACATCTTTGTCACCTGCCCAATCCACAAAGGCTATTTCTAACTAACTTATAATTTTATGTCATTTTTTTATAATTAGCATGGGAAATTATAAAGCAAATCACACTGGCTTATAAAGGCTTTGTATTTCTATAAATAAATAATTGGTGGTATAAGGTTCAGTCTTTTATGGTACCAATATATTTTTAACTGTTTTTATGTGTACATCTTTAACCAATTGAAATTAAAATATATAAAGAACTGAAAAAACACTAAAAGTAATCCAACTAAACTGAGTAGACACTTTCCTGTGGAAAGTGTTTTAAACTTTAAGAAAATTGTAATGTTTCTAAGATTTTAAAGATTTCTTAAATTTTTTGTTGTTGTTGTTGTTTTTTTGTTTGTTTGTTTGTTTTTTTGGTGGTACTTGGGTTCCTGGAAGCCCTTCTATGTCTGGGCTACACTCCCAGACCTATTTTATATTTTTATTTGGAAACAGGGTCTCTTAAGCCAGCACGGCTGGCTTCGAACCAGCGCGATCCTCCTGTCTCCGTCTTTCAAGTGCGGGGATTACAAGTGTGCACCACCACGCCTGGCCAAGATTTCTTAATTTTTAAAAAATGTTTAAATTAATTTTTATGTTTTAAAGTTTTTAGTGGTTCATTGAATTAATTTTTTGGCAGTATTGGGGATAGAACCTAGGTTACTCTAACCCAGAGCCACCTCTCCAGCCCTTTCAAACAAATCATATTGATTATTATGCTTATTTTTATTATTGCTGCTGCTGAAGGTTTGAGGGGTACTGAAGAATCTTACCCAAGGCTTAACATTCCCAAGTAAATATTATAGCCACATTAATCCAATAATAAATTTATTAAAATATATAATACATACTTTAAAATGCATTAAGCCTTATTCTTCAAAAACTCTAAGCCTATGTCAACAATAAAAGGTTCCTAATAGCTGGGTGTAGTGGCACATGCTTGTAATCCCAGTACTTAGAAGGCTGAGACAGGAGGATCGCAGGTTCTAGGCCAGTCTCAGCTACTTAGGTCCTCCCCATTTTAGTGAGACACTGTTTCAAAATAAAGAATAAAATATAGGGCTGGGAGTGTAGCTCAGAGGTAGAATGCTTCTGGGTTAAATTCCCAATACCACACACACACATAAAAGTTTTCTAATATTGATCATGTTTGTTTCTTATGGTCAAAATCATATTTTTCAACCTCAAAATATTCTACACAAAATTACAGCTGTCATCCCGAGGACTCCACTACTTCCTCTTTAGGCCAGATGATAGTCGATTGCCAATGCAATACATCATCGTTACATAAGATGACTCACACCATCCACATCTTGGCAAGGATTAACATATTGCTAACAATAACATTTCTTTGGAAAGTTTTAAACATTAATGAATTTCTATTTTCATGTTAACCCAAACTTCCAATCCAAAGAATATTGTGAACTTTTAATGTAGCTTCACAATAAATCCTGGGAAGGATTTTTAGATCAAAATTAGAGGGTAAATTTTATTATTTAAAAATGCTTTGATTCATTTATAAACACCTACAATTTTTGCAGAATTATAATAATGTGTGATGGTATCTATTTGTGATTCAAAATACATTAATTTCATTCTTAAGTCAAGAATCTGTAGTAGTTTTTCTTTGCTGCAACAAAATACCTGAGGCTAGGTATCTTGTGGAGAAAAAAGGTTCATCTAACTTACAATTTTGGAAGCTGAAAGGACAAATATCACGGCATAAGCTCTGGCAGAAGATTTCCTGTATGAGTCACCCCATGTTGAATTGCATCACACATGGAGATAATAATAAAGGGAGATATCTCAGTAGAGACAGGAAGCCAGAGAGTGAGAAGAGGTATCATTTACTTTTTTTATAATAATAATTCACTCTTGCAGAACTAACAGTGTTTCCACAAGGACTATTTCATTTCTTCTGAGAGGTTCTGCAGTCAGTAGCCTCAATAACCCAATTACCTCACACTAAGCCTCAGCTCTTAAAGGTCCCACCACCCCTTAATGTGCCTGTATTGAGGATCAACCTTTCAACACATAGAGTTGTGAAACACACTCAGTTTCAAAACCATAGCACCTAGCCTTTTCCCCTAAAGTTCCTGTCTATATCACAGTGCAAAATGCATTTGTTCCATCTTTAACAAGTCTCAAAAATCTTAACATTCCAGCATCATTCAGAAGTCCGAGTTTGAAGTCTCACAGAAGAATCTTTCAAGTGCAATCTTGTAAAACTCAAACATCAAGTTATCTGCCTCCATGATGTAATAGTGGTACAAGGATATGATAAACATTTCTATCCCAATAGAGAGAAAGGGAAGTTTTAACTGGCTCAAACAAAGAGAAAACCACAGCAGGGCATATATTCTACCTTAAAGTTCTTATCTGCTATTGCATACACCTGAGCTGGGCAGTGCGATGCCCAGGCAGCTCCGGCCTTTTGGCTTTGCTGTACGTAATCCTTGAGGCTGCTCTCTCAGGCTTCACATTGATGTCTGCAGCTTTCTCTGGTGAATGTGGCACTGATGGTTGTTATACCTTTCTGGGGTTCCAGCTGGGTCTCCACTGTCATTACTCCATGAGGCATACACTCAGTGGAGAATCTCTGAAATGCAGAAACAGCACCAACTAGATGCCAACAAAGTATGCCACCAGCACAAGCAGTGCCTGGGCCCTGTGGAGTAGCCAGGGAGTGACTCAGGCTTTCAACAGGCAAGCAGAGAGCAAAGTCTATGCAGCCCAGACTACAGGCCCATGGGAAGTCAGTCCCTCTGCCTCAGCCTTTGAATTTATATTTGCCCTCCTAGGCCTCTGGGCCCACCATGAGGAGCCATCCTTTCAGATTCCTGAAATGCTATCTGGGGTTCTTTCTCATGGTCCTGATGTAAAATAATCATCTCCCTTTTATCTGTGCTAATTTCTCTAGCTTAGTTACACGCTCCTTATGCTTTCCCAAACACATATTTTTTTGCTGTTCTTGTAGTTCTTTGCCTGGCTAAGTTGTGGATTTTCCAAATTGTTCTCCTCACTTTTTTTTGGCTTCAAATCAATGAAAAGTAGCCAGCGTCACAAAGTCTACTTCTACATTTTGTTTACAAATTTATTTTGCCAAATACCCAGGGTCATCAGCTTTATGTTCAGTTTTCTGAAAAGTTGTAAGGGATTTTTTTCTTGCAATGGGGTAACAAGAGTGGTTTATATTCCAATATTCAGATGAATCCTTACTTTTATCTGAAACAAGCTTATTATTCTATTTGAGTTCTCCGCTCTCAGAATTGTTTAGAGTATTCTCGGCATTTTTGTCTTGATCCTTTACCCTCTTTCAACCTCTGCCCATGTTCAGTTATAATGTCACTTCTACCTTTTCAAAAATAGTTATGGCAACAACCCCACTCTGTATGTCATTTCTTTCTTTTTTTTTTTATTACTGTAACTAAATGCCTGAGGCTATGTAGGTACTTTACAAATTAAAAAGATTTATGTAGCTCAGTTTTGGAAACTCAAAGTCCCAGATTGGGTCAACCTATATGTTCAGTCTCTGGTAAGAGCCACATGGTAAACATCATGATCACAGGAACACATAAGAGACAGAAATTTCTTGAGAAGATGGGAGGTCAAGAGACTGGGAAAAGGCCAGCCTTACTCATCTTATGAGGACTAATTGGAGTGCCATAAGAATTATATTACTCTTTTTCCCAGAGAAGCCCCTAACACGTGTACCCTCAGGGTCACAAAGATTAAACAAAGCAGAATTTAATTGAAAAAGCAAGAAAATAGACTTCATGTAAATAATAAATCCAACACTTAAAACTGGGAGGTTTTAAAAGGTTAAATTTTTTTGTTCAGCAGACGTTTTTATATTTAGCAAAATTTTTTAACATGATAGGATTAGAAACTGATTTGGTGTATAACATCTTTCTGTATATGAAAGAAAAATTTGATATATTTCAATCCTTTTGCATCCTTAGGGTGTGACTTTTTAAGTAAAAAATGATACTTTAAAATTAATGATTTTACAATTCTAAAAATATGTAACCTTATATTGAATATAATATGCATACTATTTATCATATTTCAAAAAGTGTCATTTAAAAATATAATGCATTAAATTATTTCTGTAGTAATTTGAAATAACTTTTAGTGAAAAATGGGAATGAATGAATTTAAAATACCAATTATTATTCATCAAAGAACATTTAATGGTTCAATTAATCTACTGCAAAATTGACATGATAGTCAATAATGGGTTCAAGATATTAAGTAAATGGTAATGCCTACAACCAAGTAATGGCTTTTCGTTTTTAGGAATTACTGCTTCATCTATTGAATAATATTTAAAGAGGTGAACTATGCCCTGTCCTTCTGCATGCACGTATAGTCACACATAGTCATAGCTTATAACTGCTAGAAAAGTATAAGCTTCATTTTATGTATTAAATTATTTAATATATATGAAAATATTTTGAATAATCACTATATAGAGACATATTTATTTTTAATTCTAACTCAAACTTTACTAAAATTTATTTTCTTTTATTTTATTTTGTGATAAAAGGGGTAGAATCCAGGGGCTTTTCTACCTTCAGGTTATACTCTCAGACCTATCTTATAATTTTTTGGAAACAGGGTCTTACTAAGTTGCTGAGAGCCTCACTAAGTAGCTGAAGCTGGCTTCAAACTTATGCAATCCTCCTTTCTCAGCCTCCCAAGTGGTGGGATTACAAAGGTGTGCCATCATGCCGGGCTCTTTATTAAAATTTATGTAAATGAAGTGCACTATCACTTTTTGGAAAAAATAACAAACAGAATCTATAAAACATGCTATGAGCCATGATGCATGCCTGTAATCCAAGACCTGGAGAGTCGAAGGCAAGAAGATTGAAAGTTCATGATGAGCCTCAGCAACTTAGTGAAGCCCCATTCAACTCAGTTAAATTCTGTTTCAAAATGAAATAAGATACAATGGGACTGAGAGTATAACTCAAAAGTAGAATGCCCCTGAGATCAATCCCTAAGTACCATAAAAACAAATAAAATAAAACTAAACATGCTATGAATTTAAGAAAACAATGCAAAACACATGAATGTGTTAATAGGATTAGTCAGTTTTAGAATCACTCTGCTCAAGAGTAAAAAATTCTGATTATTTAAAAAGGTAAATAATAGAGTATTATTTGACATGTGCCAATTTATGTAGTTAAATATAAAAGTTATAAAAATATAAAAATTTACTATAATTTTGCTACTATAAAGTAGAAAAATTTACTATAATTTTGCTACTATAAAGTAGAAAAATTATAACTATTTTCTTATTTTTTGTGTGTGGTGCTGGAAATGGAACCCAAGGGCATTCTACCTCTGAGCTACACCCCCCCCCATTTTCTATTATTTATTTTGAAGTAGAGTCTCACTGAGTTGCAAAGAGCCTCATGTAGTTGAGGCTGTCCAGGAACCGTGATCCTCCTATCTTAGCCTCCCAAATGCTGGGATGACTAGTGTGCACTACCATTCCCAGCTTAGAAAAATTATAGTTTTTTTTTAAAAGAAATAACATTATTTTATAGTAAAAAAAAACTAAGAATATAATTGAAATTGAAATGATAGAGGAAAGGGTACTTGTACATCTCCTTTCAAAGTGGAGAATCAAGAATACATCGAGCAAAAACTATAGGATCTGACCTTTGACTGGAGGTGGAACAACATATTGGTAAAACAAAACTATCCAGTGATTGTCTCCCCAAGAAAATATTTGAATAGCTACTTGTTGAGGGCAAAGGGCCCCAAGCTCCTAAGACCAGTAAGTCACAATGTGTGTCTTTCCACAATGTTATGAGGTTTATTCAACACTTGAGGGCTACAGCATAGAGGAAATTATTAGTAAATTCTATAAATAAGGTTAAGTTATTTTTGGATGTTGGGCAGCTGCTTTGACAAAAGACAATTAGTTATGAATGAGCATCAAACAGTTACACCATACATAAGAAAATCAAATAATTTAGGTCAAACAAGTATATTAAATAATATATAAGTCCTAAAACTTGGGGCATTTTAAATACCTAACAAATAATTAGTTACAAACAAAATAGAGAAATGGGGATAATGAACCAAATCAAGGAAGCAAAGAGGAGATTCCCAAGTTGGTCCAGGCACTGCTGGACTCAGAGGCTGGTAGGAACTAACAACACTTTTCAGTCTGTCTCTACAAGTCCATCTGGAACAACACACCAACTGTGGCTTTGGGATTAATCCTGGGTCTGAAGTGCCCTCTAGTGCTGAAACACTAGCAATAATGGGAAACCAGTAAACCTGGACTTCTTGTGAAATCTAGTACTAAAATTGCAGGAGCAAAAACTGGCTGAAGAAAATAGGTGATCTGTTTAGAATTTTTAGAATGACAGATATGAAATCATAGTGTAAAGAGTTGAATAAATAACCTAAATAAATAATCTAAAATTTCAGTGTAACACATATGTCATCAAGAACTTTCAGGAGACAATGACAAGAGTTAGATTGTGAGGAACAGGCCATGTTTGTTTATTTTGCTAGGAAGTCATAACTGATATTTAAAGTTTGTTAGCAAGGATGTTATCATAGAGAACATCTAAGGATGTATAATTTGATCATTTAGAGAAATCCATTAAGGATTACTTCTTTAGTCAAGTCAGCAATATAAAATTAGAAGCACAAAATTTTTTGCAAAGTTGTTCATTTTGTTATCACAATAAAATTTTGTAACATAGGGTTAATAATTTTGGATATTGTGTTATTCTTGGATAATCAACTTACCGTTTAGTTTTCCTACCTTTTGTGCCAAACTTGGTTTTGTGAAGATAAAGACCAGATGGTAGAGTGTCTCTTTTCATCTGATATTCAGAGAGTAAAAATAGAAAAGAATATTGTCAGTTATTATTCTTATTATAAAATATATAGCATCACCATGATTAATGCTTGTACTATGTTTTGCAGTAAGGATCCATTTTAAAACCATGTGCAAAGCTAGTTGAAAGGAAAATTGACATCCTTCCTTAGATTTGATATTAATGTTTTAGATGGTTTAATAGGTAAGAGTTGTTAATTATTGGGGTTGTAGAATATCTATATCTATTTATCACGCATATCTGTTGTGAAGCAATTAATTATCATCCCAAATTATTTTTGGATCTAATTATAGTTCCAGGAATATCCTGGGACATAATAAATATGATCATAATTATTATGTTGGAGGAAATAGTATCTGGATCTAGAATGTGCTTTTTCCATATTTTTACACTTCTAACCCAATAGCAGATGATCTTTATCATGTACAGTTTTATTATCAGTTACAAAGGTATTTTCTTAATCTTTATAGGTTTCTTTATGTAAAAATCATTTTCATTCTTTCCTGGGAAAGAAAAACAATAATCAATAACTGTTGGGTCATAATATTCATAATTTTAATTCTATGGGATTAAAACAGTCCATTGGCTTGACTACATGATTAAAGAAGAAATATTTACATCTGAGTAGAATTCCATTGTGTGTGTTTCCTATAAGTTTGCAATCCATTCATCTGTTGATGGAGACCTAGGTTGGTTCCATGTTTTGGCTTTTACGAATCATGCTGCTATGAACATGTGTATTCATATATGTTACTGTCGTTTTCTGATTTCAACCCCTTTGGAAAGATACCCAGGAGTTGTCGAGTGGAATCATATGGTGGATCTATTCCCAGTTTTCTAAGGGATCTCCACACTGATCTCCATAGCAGCTGAACTAGTTTGCACTCCCACCAACAGTGTAAAAGAGTTTCTTTTTCCACACACCCTCGCCAGCATTTGTTGTTGTTTGATTTCTTTATGCTTGCCACTCTGACTGGGGTTAGATGGAATCTCAGTGTAGTTTTGATTTTTATCTCCCCGATGGCTAATGATGCCAAACATCTTTTCATGTATCTATTGGCCCTTTGTATCTCTTCTTTGTGAAGTTTCTATTCAGTTTAGTTGCCCACTTTTTGATGGGCTATTTATTTTGCTAGTGTAGATACTTTTGAGCTCTTTGTATATTCTGGATATTATCCCTCTATCAGAGTGGTGGCTGGTAAAGATCTCCCATTCTGTAGGTTTTCTCTTTAAGTTCTTGATGGTTTCCTATGATGAGCAGAAACTTTTTAGTTTAATACCATTCCACTTGTTAATTCTTGCTTTAATATTTTGCATTTTGGGGGTCTTGTTGAAAAAGTTACGGCCTGTGCCTATATGTTGTAGTGTTGAGTCTATGCCCTCCTCTAATAACTTCACAGTCTCTGGTCTAATTTCTAAGTTTTTGATCCATCAAGTCATTTGTAAGAAGATGGAAAGACCTGAAGAACTTTATGTTAAGTGAGATCAACTAAGCACAAAAAGAGAAGGGACATATGTTTTATCTAATATGTCCAAACTAGGGAGCAAAGATGAAATGGAAGGGTAGGAGAGGAAGAAGGCTGAGGTTGATTAATGGTGGAGCTACACTGAATATGTGTAAAACTATGACTATAGTATGGTTAACCTGGACACTCATTGTTGGGTGGGAGGGAAAGAGGAAATGTGGGGGGGGGGTGAGAGTCCACCAAACAGAGCCTGAATATATGCCATTTTCAATTTATTCCACATAAAAATAAAAATAAATAAGTAAATAAACAGATTAAAGAAAAAAGAAAAATATTTATTTTTATTATTAATTAATTTATCATTAATAATTATTAACACATATCTGTGGTGAAGCAATTATTTGATTATCATCTCAGATTATTTTTGGATATAATTATAGTTCCAGGAATATCCTGAGACATAAAGAATATGATCATAATTATTATCTTGGAGGAAATAGTATCTGGATCTAGAATATGCTTTTTCCATTTTTATACTCTTACCCCTATATTTATTATTATTTATTATTATTAACAAAGATCTAGAGAGAAAAAAATTATATTGTTATTTTTTGTGGTTCTGGGAATGGAATCCAGGAGCATTCTACATCTAAACTACTCTTCCACCACTGTTTTTATTATTATTATTATTATTCTTTATTTTGAAACAGGGTCTCACTAAGTTTTGGAGGGCCTCAATAAGAAGCTGAGGCTGGCCTCAAACCTGCAATCACCCTGTCTCAGCCTCCCAAGTACTGGAATTAAAAGCATTACAAGCATGTGTCACCACACCCAACAAGAAGAAATATTATTTTTAAAGATAATACTTTTAGGTTCAATTTATGTGCGTAGATGAAGATGTTCAGCAGTAATTGTAGCTTACAAACTTGAGAAGCTTCAAGAACAATTCCTACACTGGCATGATATTATGTCTGAATTATTCTTCCAGGTTTCTGCCTGAACTGACATAATTGTAAAACTGGTATCCTGTTTGACATAGTAGGATTAGATTAATTGTGTTTCTAGAGTTATAGATGTTATGCCATGAATGGTTGATGCAGTAAATGCATCTTCGAAGACATAACCAGTCATTAGATAAAAACCAAGTGCAAAAGTACTTGACTATAGGGCCTACTACCTGTAATCCCAGTGTTGTGAAGTAGAGATAGTGGAATCACAATTTTGAGATCATTTTCAGCGACTTAGCTAGAACAACAGTGGCTTAGTGAGATCCTGTTTCAAAATAAAAAAGTAAAATAGGGCTAGCAGTGTAGCTCAGAGGTAGAATGCTACTGGGTTCAATCTACAGTACTACCCCCAAACCAAGACAAAAAACAAATCAAAAAATGAAACAAAGTATTAGTATATATTCATATCATATATTAATAAGAAACATCCTAGATATTACATATCATTTCATGAAATCCCCCTTTCCAAGCTCTACTTGTATACATAAGATACCCCCAAAATCATGTAATTCTAAAGGCAGATGTTATAAATGTCATATGGCTTAGGTGGTGTATGTAAGAGAGATGCTGGAACTTGGGTTTATAGTAGTTGTATATGCACTTTCTGATGTCTATTGAATTTATTAAATAATGAACTTAATAATATATAAAAATTAAATAAATAACATTTTAGAAACATACTGATCTTTTTGCTGCTATCCAATAATACTTATGTAATAAATAATGTTGTTGCCTTAAAATCACCATAAATTGTATTTGCATATTTATAGCATTTTAACAAGTGTCAGGTAAATTAAAATACCTGTGCACCAAAATAGATATTTATTTTAAGAATCACGTGTTTATCTCTAGAGGACAATAACAATTTTAATGTATTTTACAAAATTAATGGATTATTGGAAGAATGAAAACAGTAAATTGGCCAAGTCAATTGTTGTATAACTGAAGTGTAAATTTTACATTTACTTTCAGAAAAAAGTTGCTGAGTAATGGCAAGGAAATAATAACAATGCAACTGATGTATTCTGTATCTGCCAATATACCAAAACGTATTCGCAGAATTCCACGTTCTTTGCTGTCAGCTTCTTCTATGTCTTTATCATCTCTTCCTTTAACTACAGTAACACAGCTGGGTCCTTTGCTTCTACTTTCTCTTTGTAATTCTTCAAACAGTGACCTTTAAAAAACATATTTCAGACCATGTTATTTCCTTTGCCTATAGTCTTCCATATCTTTGGAATAAAGCCCAATCTCTGATCATGGGCTTTGTTTTCTATACAAATTTTGGCTCCAGTTTTGCTGGTCTTCTTTCCCTTTCTCTAGAAGCATTCTTATCTTCAGGATTTTCTTTTTTTGGCTGTTGTTTATTTTTCATTCTAATATAATTTTTTTCTCCCTAGATCTTTGATAAGCTGGTTTCTTCTATTTTTTTCAAATTTCAGCTTAAATGTCACCTTCTCAGAAAGAAATATATTGTCAACTATCTAAATTATGTCCACTTTTGTGTCATCATTCTGGATAACACATGTTTTAGTTTTTAGTATCACTTCCCATTGGATAATATTTTTATTTATCTTTATTTTACAAGAAATTTCACCTTGAGGATATGAATCTTATCTGTATTTCCACCTTAATTTTTCTTAGAATATACAGTGATACCTAATACATCATGGTATTTCTATTTATTAAATATTTAAAAGAATAAATTAAGGGAATCCTCAGTTTGTAATCATAACTGATCAGCTTTCCTATGTCACCTAAAAGTTATTAAAGATGAAATAATTTATCAGCTTTAATTGAACAACCAAATTCTTGATAACTCTTTGAACTCTTCTGGTTGGTGCATATTATGATTTTGGTAGCCAGTGCATATTCTAATAGTTTCTTTTTTAATTACAATATGTCTGTTCAGCATTTCATTCTATCATCTCTTGCTTTAGGATTGGCAAAAGCACCAATTTGTAGAACTGAGAACATTTAGCTAACATCTGGTAATTTGCCTTCTTTCTTCCTCAGGCTTACCTAAATCTCCAGTGCTTTGAAACAAATTCCTAAAACATATATTTCTTTCTGTCCATCTTTTGTAGTTCCCACAAAGCAGGTGGTTTCTGAAAAGAACATCTGTACAAGATCTTTGTACAATCTTCTATAAACATAAAAAAGTAAAAGCAGCACCTTTCTTACAAATATAAATAACAGATGGAAAGAATCGTAATATACTGTAATATAGTGACTCTGATTTGTAATGTATTTTATTTTTACAATCCATTAACACTTTTAAATTAGACACTCAAAACAATTACTGGAATTATGTACAGCATTAGAGAGGATGTTACCTAATATATCTATCTATTTCTTGATCACTGATCTTGGTGTAATAACTTATTATTGATTTTTAGTAGTACTCACATAAATTTTGTTTCATTAATGTGTTAAGTATTGATTTTGTGTAGTTTTCATAGTAGATCATTCAGTAGGAAATTTTCTGAGAAAAAATAATATTAAATGTTTTTATACTTTAATTGATGTTATTTATATTATATTTTTATGCACATTATAATTTAACTTTATGTATGTTAAGCTTTAAAATTTCATAAACAGTTTTGTAAAGATTACTTTATTGTCTGTTACTTATAACAGTTACTACATTATTATATAAATTTCTCCTTCATGGCTTTTTACATTTTTAAAATGAATTTCCACAGCATTGGAGCCTGCCGTGAGGCAAGGCTGGTGCTGGGTCCTCCGAGGCTGGGATAAGAGCCTGTCGAAGGGTTAAGCCGGTGCTGGGGCCAGCGAGGCTGGAATCGGAGCCTGCCGTGAGGCGAGGCCGGTACTGGGGCCTCCTAGGCCGGGATCGGAGCCTGCCTTGAGTCAAGGCCAGTACTGGGGCCTCCGAGGCCAGGATAAGAGCCTGCCAAAGGGTTAAGCTGGTGCTGGGGCCAGCGAGGCTGGCATCTGAGCCTGCCGTGAGGCAAGGCCGGTGCTGGGGCCTCCGAGGCCGGGATTGGAGCCTGCCTTGAGGCAAAGCCGGTACTGGGGCCTCAGAGGCCAGGATAAGAGCCTGCCGAGGGGTTAGGCCGGTGCTGGGGCCAGCAAGGCTGGCATCGGAGACTGCCATGAGGCATGACCAGTGCTGGGGCCTCCAAGGCCGGGATCGAAGCCTGCCGAGAGGTTAGGCCGGTGATGGGGACAGTGAGGCCGGCATCGGAGCCTGCCGTGAGGCAAGGCCGGTACTGGGGCCTCCAAGGCCAGGATAACAACCTGCCGAAGGGCTAGACCGGTGCAGGGGCCAGCAAGGCCGGCATCGGAGCCTGCCATGAGGCAAGGCCAGCATCGGAGCCTGCCGTGAGACATGGCCAGTGCTGGGGCCTCCTAACCCGAGAACGGAACCTGCCGATGGGTTAGGCCGGTGCTGGGGCCAACGAGGCCAGCATTGGAGCCTGCCATGAGGCTAGGCCGGTGCTGGGGCCTCCAAGGCCGGGATTGGAATCCTGCCAAGGGGTTAGGCCGGTGCAGAGGCCAATGGCCAGCATCGGAGCCTGGTGTGAGGCAAGTTCACTCCTGCCGCCTCCAAGGCCAGGACCAAAGCCAGCTTAGGGGTTAGACCGGTGCAGGGGCCAGCGAGACCAGAACTGGGGCCTCCCATGAGGCAAGGCCACTGCTTGAGCCAGTGAGGTCTGGATCAGTCCACTGAGTAGCCAGGCCACTACTGGGACCATCACGAGTGGGATCAGTACTTGCAACGCAGCATGGACAGAGAAATATCACAGAAAATATAAATCAGACGCTTCTCTTAATCAGCAATAACTAGGAGGAAAAGGGCAACAGGAAGAGGTTGAGCTATAGAAAGGGCCCTATAGTGAAGCAACTAATGTGACCAATCAGAGGGTATGTAATACTGGAGGACAGAGCCTCTTTAAAACGCAGGAGGTACATAAACAAATGTATCAAAGTAAATCACCAAAGAAGCGTGGGATGGAGGGAGGGGGAGGGAATGGGATGGGGGCTGGAGGAGGGCTAATTGGATGATGTATGCTTGTATATCCTCTCAAGTCTTGTACTCCAATGTGATTGATATATGACTACAATGCACCAATTTAAAAAATAAATTAATAAAAAAGTAAAAAAATAAAAATAAAAATAAAAAATAAAATGAATTTCCAAATAGATATATTCATTTTTTACGTCAAGAAATACTAATACCTAAAATTTGAAAATTTTCTTATTTTTTTAAAAATAAACATTTTATTTTCTGTAACATACCATCAAAATCATTGTATCTTTAATGATTTTAATTTATTTTAGGAAAATAAACCATATATAAATATTTGACCATAAATTGATGGTGTATAAAAAAAGTATTCAAAAGACATTGGATATGTCTTTGCGCTAGGAATCATATAAGGTTTTAAAATTATACAAGTGAAACAATATGGCTTATATAAACAAGGAATTCACTATTTGACAGAGTTAAATAACTATGAATAAGTATATAATGCAATGTTTTGAATGCTATATCAAAGGCTATTAGGATATGATAATACAATATTTAATATCGGGGTTTTTTTTACATCAAATGGTGGATTATAAATATTTTAGTCTGTTCATCAGTGAAAACCCTTCACATTTTTAGAAAGAAATGAAACAGAAGGGAAATCTGTTCAGCTCAGATAAAGAAACTCCTATGATATACTAGGTAATATTTTCTTCTATATATACTTTCTCCAATAAATGGCTTTATTTGTTTTTCAGAGAAATGGGCAGATTTTTATTTAGAAAAGTAGGAAATACACATTTAAAAAAGAATACAAGCCATCTCAAGAGGGATTGAACAATCCTTTTGGAATAAAAAATTCTTTCTTTATAGGAGACTTTCATGAGGGTTTTGCAGGAGGTATGTGAAGATTACTTCATCATGTTTTAAGGTATTACTGAATTATCTTAACTTCAGGTATCTTTCAAGGACAACCAACAATGACAAGGAGATTATTCTCTTGATTAGTGCCCAAGGAGATTAATATTGTGTGTTATGTTGTCTGATAAACAGATACCACCTTATGGATCATCAACAGTGCTCAGGGTCTCTTACCAATTCCTCAGAGACTTGTGCATCTAACAAGCCTTGTTACAGGCATCCATATTAAAGTTACATTTTACTTGTTCTCCCCAAGTTCTTCTTTTACCTATTTATTATTATTATTTTTTTATCCTACATCATCTTCCCTACCAAACATTGATCTCATAATCTTAAGGGTTGCTGAGGGTTTAACATTCAGCATCTGTAGTAGCTTCAGGCTGTCAAGGTGTTATTCTTTTTGCCTGTCCAAGGATCAAAAGCCTCGTCCTATCAAGGTGGGTAAAGAGAGGGAAATGAGCACAAAGGCAAGCATAGAGAAACTGGCCTTAGTAATTGATTTGGGTTTTTATGCAGTCAGGTCAAAGCTAAGGACACAGCTTCAGGATGTTGGGAATCCAGCCCAACAGCTGGCAGGGCTTGACGAGATGATGAGTAACGATGACTCAAATACAAACCCACGAGCCGGGAGTCAAGTCAAGCAAGATCTCATTTATTTCTCTCCAAGCAGTCCTATATATAGCACCAAGCCACGAGAGGAATTTCCATGAGAAATAGCCTAGCCTATCCGGGATAAAGATCACTAACACGTAGTTTACATCCAATCCCAGGCCAGTACATGAGCCATTCATGTGTGCGGAAAGCTCCTTTAAAGGTAGAAAGGGAAAAACCGCTCAGTCTCCCCACCCATAATGAATGGGGAAACCATGCCTTCCTAGCTTCCTCCAGGCGCCATCTTTGCCCCTTTTCTGCTGAATCACTTTACTTAAAGTTTTGCCTTAGGCCGTAGGCCGCTCAGGCCGAATCTCCTTAGGCACTGTATGGACACACCCCATCACAGGAATATGAAGATCAGCAGGTGTTTTTTCCTATTTGTCTGAGGTTTTTGTTGTGTTGTTTGAACCAAGAGTACTCAGAGTTGCTGAGTTAATGTTCTCAAGTCTGGTTATTTTGTCAAAAAAGACATTCATCTTATGATGATATTGCAGTTTCAATGGGAATCTTATAGACACAAAAATTTTTACTTTTATGGTATCTGGTGGTCCTCGATCTGGCAAGAGGGACAGGTTTATTTTTATATTATCTCATAAAAACTCAGAGAAAATTTGAGCATCAATGTCATTTTTCTCCGGTGAGCCTGAAAGCAAAATTACTACTATATGTTATAATGTTGAATGTAAAAGGAAGCCAAAGTCAGAAGATACCTAGTTAAATTATGAGGGGATTTTTAAATGGTTCCATGGGTAAAATTTTCTTTTTTTTTTTTTAACCCACAATAGCATACTTTTTTAGTTATACTGACCTGCTAGGTTTTGAAGACCAAGTAGTTAGTCCCATGTTGGACAAACATAATTGTTTTTTATGAAAGTTTACTGTTAAAGTTAGTCATGGCTCTTCAGAATTACTGTTAGGGACTTCATAAGGCTTTTCCTCTACTACTTGTGCCTTTTTCTAGGATGAGTCATGGTTTTGGCAACTACATGACTTTTCTTAAATTACTGAGGACATTCTCCTCTTCTAATGACTTTTCTTTTCAGAGAATATGCACTAGTGGATCTTAGGATTTCAGAGTCATTCCATCGTTTCCTGGGTTCTGTTCAACTCTGGAGATCAAGGGCCAAAATACTGGCCATTTTATTTACAGTTTTTCATGGCTTTAAATATTTGTTTATAACAAATATATGCATCAAGACTTGATTTCAATTGATCTCTAATCAACAGTGTACTAAAGGAATGAGTCAATACTATACCATTAGAGATTAGTTATGCTTATATGTAGCAAGAATTCATGAAAACATAACATTTTTGCTAAAACATCTGGGTGAATTTGAAAGCCTATTAACAATAATAACTGTACAAATGCCACTATTTGTTAAATTCTGATTTGATTAATTCAAAATATGATTTTCTAATCAATGATATTAGCATTATATTTCTAGAATTATAGATAAAAATTAGAAAGCAAAGAAGAATTCATAATCAAAAGATGTTTAACTAATAAAGGAAAAATTAAATTTAGTTCTTTTCCTTTTAGTTAGAAGCATATTTGGTGAAATATAGAGAAAAGATGATGAATTAACTTTTTAAAACTTTGGATTTGGAAATATATTTTATATTCTTTGAGAGGTAAAGAGGCATCATAGAGAATGATGTCAAAAATAATCCAACATAGAGATTTATTCTTAAATACCATATGGTGTGCCAGAGAGAGACTGCTGAGATTTAATAGTGCATTAAGTGTAATAGAAAGGGCAAATATGCAACCTTGAATAATAGGAACTTTATAAAGTCGTAAGAGGAAAATGAACATGAAAACAAGGAAATATTTAAAAGGTAGAAGAAAAATTAAACCTACTGACAAAAAATCAAGGAAAGCATTCCAGATAATTGGTGCTAGCTAATAACATCAGCATCACAGAAGAGTAAAGATGAAAAATCTTCTTGCAAAAATAAGTTTTCCTGGATTCTGCCTCTACTCTGAGAACAAAAACCTGAGTGCCAAATAATTTTCAGATATTTATTCAATCCCATATCTTTTGAACTAGAACAAAAGTATCCTAGAGAAGTATCATAAATTGTAATAATGTCTTATCTGAGGATTGTCATTCAGAAATAAATTGGTAAAACTACAATAGATGGAGGATTAAAAAGTGAATTTCTAGATGTAAATTTACCTACTCAAGTAATTTCTACAAATATTTATAATCAACTAATGCTTATAATATTCTCAGTCAAGACTGACTAATGGTCCCAAAGTCATGAAAAACTCAATAAAAACACTTTTAGAGATGTACATTTTTATACTAGGGGTAATGTTGTACCTGATTTATCCTGAACCTATATTCCTCTACATTTTTAAAAGGGATGTATTTTACCAATGTTCCAAACCGAATGAGACTTGGGAATTACTTGGGAGGTACTTTGAACTTCCTGAGATTTAGACATTCACAAACATATCAAAAGGCTGGAGAAGTTCTTCTAGAGGAGCCAACTTCGCAGGAAAACAAAACAAAACAAAACAAGGATACCGATATATAAATTTTTCAGAAAGGCAGGAAATTGGTGGGGTGATCAATAGTCATAGTTAGAGGAGTCAACGGATCCAGGAGCAGTGTGAGTCCATGTGAAGTTATTTTTGCTACTATTTTATAATCTCTTTGAAACATAGGTACATTGTGGAACAACCTATACATTCATTTAATGTAGAAGATTTTTTCCCATGCATTTTTCTAATATTTTCAAACCACGTCAAAATACCCACCTTCCTTCTTTTTTCTTGAAAAATGCTTATTTTTATAAGAAGATAGTTTCTATTTTGCACTGTACTTTGTTGATTAACACAAACATACATTCTTATTTCTAGAGACTACAATAATATGTCAGAAGAAAGTATGGTTGAATTGCAATATTCTCTTAAGGTACAGTACAAGAGTTGTTTCACATGTAGAAGTTTATAGCAGATAGGTCACATATTGCAGCTATAAAATACAAATAAAATTCCTGAGCTATACTCTAGTATTTAGTTAAGGGGATATAGCAGATTTTTTTTTTTTTTTTTTTTGTGTGTGTGTGTGTGTGTGATATTATGGATTGAACTCAAGGATATTCTACCTCTGAGCTATGTCTCAAGCCTTATTTTTTATTCTTTACTTTGAAAAGGGGTATCACTAAGTTGCAGAGATCCTCACTAAGTAGCTGAGGCTGGTCATAAACCTGCAATCATCCTGTCTCAGCCTCCCAAATACTGGGATTACAAGTGTGCACTAACATGCCCAGCTTGTGTGCATTTTATTCAGAAATATTTGTAAGAGTTCTTTAATCCCAGTCCAACTGGCTAGCCACTCTCAGCCTGATGCAAATACTTACAAAATACTTAGCTTTCCTGAATAAGTAGGCAGAAAATTTTCTTTCCTGTTTTTGGTTGCTCAGCACTGAATTTCTTTTAGTATCTGTATCTTTGCTGGAATAGTTGTTTATAATTTCCACTGCTCTTGTTCTTTTTGTCTTTGACACATTTTTTTAAAATTATTTCATCTCTTGGCATGTTACACCAAAAAGAGAAAAAAAAAAAAAAACTCAAGAAGAAAAGAAAAAAAAAGTGAAAAATACAAAACCGTTTCTGTATCATTGTCTATAAATTTAGATTGCCAAAATTTTACTGTCTATATGCTGAAAAAAATTCCCATTTATCTGTGTAGCATAATGAGGATGTCTGTCCTATGCTTAAATATTACATACTTTCAATAGCTCAATTATATATAGTTTTATAGTTCATTACCCCAACCATCTCTCTCCCTGAGGATTCTAGAAATTTAGCTATGCCTCATTGATTTACAGTAGATGTGACTGTCTGGATGGAATTTTTTTTAAAGAAAAAATTTTGCAGAATTAAAAACAACTGCACTCATTTACATATGTACTATATTAGGATCTTCTTTGCTACTTTACTGCACCAATGCTTTTATTAGCCCATTTAATGATATCAGATTCATTAGAAAAAGCTTCTAAAACCAAGTTCAGAGCATGATCTTTGTGTGGAATAATTGGCCCTCCTCTCAGCCAGCCATATTCAAATCTGCAACTTGTTCAGCAGAGAGAAGCTGTAAATTCACTGGAAGTTTCTTATACTTCATTATAACCTTATTTTCAACTCTGTGTCCTTGTTCCTGAGAGGAACATGTGGGTGTATCATAGCATAATGGTTATTACTTGAAGATACTTTCATATTACTCCAACAATGAAGGTTTTCCTAGAGTCTTTGATGTGGGAAAGGACAAACATTATTATTAGTGTTACTATAATTATTATTACAGGAATTTTACTCAACTGTAACCAGGAAGAGTAATTTATCTATGATAGATAGTGGGAATGTATAATGACTCCTTTTAAAGGACATAAGTATATTTCAAGAAAGTTAAATTACAGATTATACATAATCCAAGATGTTTGACTAGAGATGCACCAAAGACTGGAGTATACAGTCTCCTCTTTATAAATTTGTTGAAGAAATTATTAATCACCCTCTAACACATTGGAGTCTTTAATTAATTTAATAAAAAGTTTATCACAGATCTAACCTGTAACTATTAACTGGAATTAGCTTTGTTATAATATTAGCTTCATAGATGAATGCATTTAATATAAATTAGGAGAAAGCACTCAAACTCCTTCTAAATTCAATATCCTTTTTGGATGATTTTATTTTTAGTTAACTAAGTAATATTTTGGCAGTACTAAGTATCACACCCAAGGCCTCAGAAATACTAAACAAGTATTTTACCACTAAGTTACAGCCCCAGAGCCTTTATATTTATTTGAGTCAGGGACTCTCAATTTCCCAGGCTGGCCTCAGACTTATCATCCCAGCCTCCCATGTAGCTGGAATTATAGATATCTACCTCTTCAACTTGCAGTCATTTTAACAATAAATATTAAAAAGTAATTGTACAAAAATCTACTTATCTTATGTTTTCAATAAACAATTTTGTTTTATTTTCTTTATATAACATTTTACTGAGAAAACTCCAAATAGTTTATATTTTTCTTTAAATATTGAGCAAAACTATTATGTAGAATTCTGATAAACATGTAAATTTCCCTTGTTTGGTGGTGTGTGTTTGTAATACCAGTTCGTGGAAGGCTGAGACAAAATCGCGGTTGTCCAGCAGGCTTCAACTACTTAGTGAAGAACTTTAAAATTTAGTGAGACCCTGTTTCAAAATAAAGAATAAAAAATAAGGCTGAGAGTGTATCTAAGAGATAGATATTCCTGGGTTCAATTGCCAGTATTGCAGAAAAAAGTAAATGTTATTGAAGTCTTAAGTATGTAAATCATTTTATAAAAATTGGTTGAATATTAACTAACAAAGTCATGATAAATGAATGGGACTTTCCTCTATTTTACTTATAAAACTTAATTTGTCTAAATTCTTATACTTTACTATGTGGATCTAAATAACATATACGCCAGGAGTGGTGAAATATACCTGTAATCCCAGTACTTCAGAGGCTAATACAGGAGTATAGCAGGTTCACTGCCAGCCTTAGCAACTGTTATCAAGGCCCTCCACAAGTTAGGGAGACCCTATTACAAACAAATACATTTAAAAAAAAGGCATGGAGGTATAGCTTATAGGTAGAATGCTTCTAGGTTTAATCCTTCGTACTACAAAAAGTAAATGCATACCATAATATGTTTTGGGCTTAGCCAAGTTGAAAATGTATACCTTTTCAATACTTAAATCAGTACTACTTTTCTATATGTAATTTAAATTTTTTTTTTTTTTTGCAGTACTGGGATTGGAATCCAGGTGCATTTTACCTCTGAGCTATACACCCAGCCTTATTTTTTATTCTTTATTTTAAAATAGTTTCTTATTGAGTTGCAAAGGGCCTCACTATGTAGCTGAAGCTGTCCACAAACCATGATCCTCCTGGCTCAGCCTCCCAAATGCTGGGATATTAAGCATGTGCCACCACACCCAACTCTGTAATTTTGATTTCTAATCACTGGGCAGACATCTCAATAGTTTCTGTCCAAAATAATTTTCCTTTCTTCTTATCTGAAATTCTTGGAGGTTTATATGTTATTTACATTGCTATTCATCTTTTTTTAGCATTTTTTCTTAAAATTATAAATAATTTTAGGTGAGTGATAGTAAATTTGTTTGTTTCACTAAATACATTAAATAAATGTAAAGTCCATTAAGTTAAGCTGAAATCTGTTAAATTAACTCAAATTAAAAAAAATCTATTAAGTAAAACCTGCTCGATAGGATATCATGGGGGTATGAAATATCATTATGCAAAAACAGAAAAAAAACTGTTTCCCTTGAAGGAAATTAGTTTATGCAATTTGAAGTTTAGATAATCAAGAAAGCTCACTAATCAGTAGATTGGAGCCAGCTAAAATAGGAATCTTTTTAGAACTGTCAGTGCCAAATTAGCTCTATCATGATCATAATAAAAGATACAGAATTTCTCAGTAGTTGGCTAATTACCTTTCTCAGTATGAGACAGTAGAGTTCTCATTGGAAACAATTAAGATTAAAAATGTTCATTTGTAAGTCTTTGTTTCTACTCACATATATTGGATATATTTAAATGTATATCTAAAATGATAGAAGTATACTCTATAAAATATATAAAGAGATATTTATATATGTATATATAAATATTTATATATACATACAAAAGTATATTATATAGAATATTTATATATATGTATAGGAAATATGCACGTGAGCAAGGTATATGTGTTTATGAGAGAACTGAAATAAGGTAGTAATAATTACTGTGAGGTGTTTTAATGCTATAAAATCTTTCAGCTTTAGTGAAGGAATGTTCTCGGAGAGAAAATTTATCTGCTTTTTCTTCATCTCTTACTTTGTAAAATTTACTATAGAAGATTTGAATATTTTACTTTTCTCAGTCCTTAAGATTAAAAGTACACTTGAGAATCACTCAGGACAATCACATAGTTTTCAGGTGATTTCGTGCAAACAGTCATTTGCAGGCTTGCAATAGGATGGTGAATATGCGCCATCTGAAAGCGGTTTCTTTCCCATTAAACTTTGTGCTAACTCCACAATTTGTTTACAACAAAAACCAATCAGTACACTCTTCTATAATTTTTGTTAGAGGCACAGTTTTTCTCTGATTTGAAAACAAATCTTTGCTTGGTATGCTCATCAAATTCTGAATTTTGTGTGGGGAGGAGGTCCCTAAATACACAGTATTATAAAGAATATGGAGAGGAATTGGAGTCTGAGACAAAGAGTTTTATCATCCCTCACCTGTACTTGAGAACAGTGATTAGATTTTTTTAGCAGACTAAGTTTTAGCACTGGAGTTTTACACATTTTGTATTATGAAAGCAAAATGAAAATTTTGTGAATATTCTCCCACTTGAGAAGAAAGAGGCTGGTACACAATAGTGCCAGTAACTTCTGGGTCTTGAACCCATTCTGTTTTAGATTATTGTTGAGTAAATGTAGACAAAAATGTATTACGTTTCTGGAAATTATTTCTTTTTTATTTTTTTCTGCACATCCTTGGCATAAGACATTGGTATATGAATATTGCCTTACTAAAATATGTGTACATTTATTGTCTGGAAATTATGTATGCAGTGCAATTCATAGTATAAAACATCTGTGTCCATGTGATATACAAAGAATTTACAGTTGCCCCTAATCCACCCAATGCAATCCACACAAAATTATTCTTTTCTCCACCTACATAACCTACCATTAATTTTATTAATGAGCTCAATCTCCAAATAACACAAAGTCCTTGCATAATGACAAAGGTCAAATTCTTTGTGAGCTGGGCATTTAAAAATATTTTTGAAAGGTCAAACTAATTTAAAACACTGGGTTATTTCCCTTCAGCTGCTTTGATCCACAACTATTTGTACCACTGTTTATCCTAGCGCAGAGTAAATTCTCTCATGAATCAAATGAGCAGCAGTGCCTGCCAGAGGTCAATACTGGAAGGGTCTTTAAAAGTTCTATTAATAAAGTTAACCATATATGATTTTAGTAAGTGCTGGCAGGCAGTACTTTGTCAACTCCTCTTGGAACACCTATTACTTTTGCATGACAATCATCATTCTTCTGATAATTTGAACTTCCACCACCAAACAGCCTTGCTGACAGTGCGACATTATGTGGTGTCACTTCTAGTTTTATCATTCAAACTGGGTGACATGGTTTCTGCCTTCTTAATGCATCAGGACTGGGTAAAGAGTACCTGGTGAAAACAAATACAGCAGTGTTAATTCTAATTGCAAGGTCATTGTCACAGGTCGTGCAAATTAAAAATATCAAGTCAAGGGGCCTGGATGTAGCTCAGTGGCAAAGTGCCTGCTTTGCAGGTATTGTTGTGCTCCAGGTTCGATTCCAGGTTCCAAAAAGAAAAAAAAAATCCTTTAAAAATAAGCTGAGAACAAACAAAAAAAACAAAAATTAAGTCAAGCCAGGCATGGTGTATCATGCCTGTAATCCTAGTACTTGGGAGGCTGAGGCAGGCAAGAGGATTACATGTTTGAGGCCAGTCTCAGCAACTTAGTGAGATCATATTTCAAAAAAATAAAATATAATAAACATGATCAGAAGTTTTACTTGGAGGTTAAATCCTTCTTGGTTAAATCTTCATTATAAAAAGAAAAAAGTCAACTGGAATATATTAAATGAATAAACTATGGGTGATAAGCCAGCTTGTCAAAGATTTATTAAAAACTATTTAAGATACATTTTTAGTACCCATACTGTAACTGAATTTATAAATGTTCAGTCAAACCATACACCTTTATCAATATTTTAAAGTTTCAAACAGCATTTGTTATCATATAAAGTCATACTGACATGAAATTTCACTGTTTTGATATTTTGGATGAAGCAGATGATGAAAAATGTAGAAAGAAAAGCAACAAATGTTGAAAACATTTTTTTTTTTAGAAATACTTTATTGGAAGTGTATTTTTTGCCTAAACTTTTCTTTTAACCAAATTTATACTTCTAGCTCTTCCTTTTAAAGCATCATGGTATAATGACATAATTTGAAGTAAAAATGAAAATAAAAATGTCCTCTTAAAATTCTTTCTTCTTGTTTTCACCACCAGTTAACTGGGCTACATTTTCACTCCTTAAAAATATGATGAATAGGTAATAGAGTCATTTAAACCTATACATCACCTAGGAAATGCTCAGAAAGGAATCTGAAAGCTAGGAGACTTGTTTTTTTAGTGATAACATGCTCTGGATTTCATCAGACTTTCACCAGAGTTAATAGGGTGAAGAATGGCATAGCTTCACAATATGAGAGATAATGCTCCATTCCCATAAGTACTCACATAATACCAGACACAGAAGCACTTAGTCTTTAACAAAAGACCAAATGAGTCCTTTCTAGGAGTTACTTAATCCATAGACAAGGACAATAAAGAGACTAAGTGTTACTGTGCATTACTCAGGAAAAGAACAGAATAATGGAGGCTGGGCAAAGAGAATAGGTGTATTGGAAACAGCCTCGCTACCAGGCTATCTTGACATAACATTTGTACTTACAATCTTTAGCATGGCCTTGATCCCTTTTCAATTTCTGAGGCCCGAAAGACTGGGGTTTTATTTCTAGAAGTCACTTAGCACAATTCCTATGTATAGTTTTTGTCTTTACCAAATTTACTAGGGCTACTGACAAGAAAATATCTGAGATTTGTGTAGTTTTATAAATGTCAATATTTTTTTCTTTTAACAATTTTTTTATTGAACATAAATAGTATACATTTACACTATATTTGGTGCCCTCTCTCCCCACCCCCATTTTCCCTTCCCCCATCCCACTGATGGTTGTCTAGGTTAACCATGTCATATTCATAATTTTACACATGTTCAGATGTAGACCCTCATTAATCAAGATCAGCCTTCCTCCTCACCTATCTTTCCATTCAAATTTTGCTGATATTCCATTATCTGGAGTCTCACTGGTATCCTCTGTGTTTCCTAGTTTGGGCATATTAGAGGAAACAGATGTACCTTCTCCTTCTGTGCTTGGCTGATCTCACTTAACATAATGCTCTCCAGGACTTTGCATCTTCTTGCAAATGATATAATTTTGTTCCTCTTTATTGCTGAATAGAATTCCATTGTGTGTATTTCCCAAAGTTTTGCTATCCATTCATCTCTTGATGGAGATCTGGGTTGGTTTCATATTTTGGCTATTACAAATTATGCTGCCATGAACATAGGTATACATATGTTGCTGTATTTCTCTGAATTCAACCCATTTGGAAAGATACCCAAGAGTGGTATAGGTGGATCATATGGTGGATCTATTCCCACCTTTCTTAGGAATCTCCACACAGATTTCCATAGTGGTTGAACTAGTTTGCATTCCCACCAACAGTGTAAAAGAGTTCCTCTTTCCCCACATCCTCACCAGCATTTGTTGTTGTTTGATTTCTTTATGCTTGCCACTCTGACTGGGGTTAGATGGAATCTCAGTGTAGTTTTGATTTGCATCTCCCTGATGGCCAGTGATGAAGAACATCTTTTCATGTATCTATTGGCCCTTTGTATCTCTTCTTTTGTGAAGTGTCTATTTCATTCATTTGCCCATTTCTTGATTGGGTTTTTTGTTTTGCTAGTGTAGAGTCTTTTGAGCTCTTTGTATATTCTGGATATTAGGCCCCTATCAGATTGGTGGCTGGTAAAGATCTTTTCCCATTCTGTAGGCTTTCTCTTTAGGTTAATGATAGTTTCCTTTGATGAGAAGAAACTTTTTAGTTTGATGCTATCCCACTTGTTTATTCTTGCTTTAATTTCCTGAGCTTTGGAGGTTTTGTTGAGAAAGTTACTGCCTGTGCCAATATGTTGTAGTATTGAACCTATGCTCTCCCCTACTAACTTTACAGTCTCGGGTCTAATTTCTAAGTCTTTGATCCATCTTGAGTTGATTCCTGTGTTTGGTGAGATATAGGGATCTTTTTACAAATGGTTAGCCAGCTCTCCCAGCACCACTTGTTGAAAAGGCTGTCTTTTATTCAGTGTATGTGTTTGGCCCCTTTGTCAAAGATTAATTGACTAAAGATGTGTGGGTTTGTTTCTGTATCTTCTATTCTAATCCACTTGTCAGTATATCTGTTATTGTGCCAGTACCATGCCCTGATTTGTCTCTTTTGATGTGTTTTAGTTTAAAGTCTGTTTTGTTGGATATCAGGTTTGCTACCCCTGCTCTTTTTTGGTCACCGTTGCCATGGTATATCTTTTTCCATCCTTTCACTTTCAGTTTTGAATGTCTTTGGCTGTAAGGTGAGTTTCTTGCAGACAGCATATATTTGGATTATGTTTCCTAATCCACATTGCCAGTCTATGTCTTTTGATTGGTGCGTTAAGTCCTTTGACATTAAGAGACATTATTGAAATATGATTTTTGTTTTCTGCCATTTTGTGTTCTGTCTACTCTTGGGTGGTTTGATCTTTCTTCTTTACTTAAATGGCCCACTTATTAACTTCCTCTCTTCTCTGGTTCTGAAGTCTGATTTTTTCTTCCTTATGGTTTATTTCTTTAAGAATTTTCTCTACTGTTGGCTTTGAATTCATAAATTTTTTTGAGATTCTGTTTATCCTGAAAGACTTTGGTTTCACCATTGATCTTGAATAGTAGTTTTGCAGGATAAATAAGCTTTGGTTGCAAGTTATTTTCTTCCAGGGTCTGAATCACGTTGTACCAGTCTCTCCTAGTATTCATGACCTGGGTTGTATAGTCTGGGGTGATTCTTATTGCTTTGCCTCTATATGTCACCCATCCTTTTGTTCTCACTGCTTTTAAGATTCCTTCCTTGGCCTCTACGTTGGTCATTTTGGTTATTTCATGGCGTGGAGTGGTCTTTCTTTGGTCCTGTCTCAGTGGAGTTCTGTATGTCTCCTGGATGTGAAGGTCCAAGTCTCTTTCCATATTTGGATAATTCTCTGAGATTATTTCCTTGAAGAGAGTACAGATGCCCTTGATCTGTACCTCTATCCCTTCTTCAATGCCTATTATCCGTGAATTAGGACGCTTCATAATTATCCCATAATTGCTGGATGCTTAGGTTTTGTTGCTATAAAAATTTCTGTATATCGCTGACTGTGTTTTCGGTTTGGGACATACTGTCTTCTAATATTGATATTCTGTTTTCCATTTCATCTAATCTTCCATGATTTCTTTCTATTGCTGTCTTCATTTCATTTATTGCCTCTTTCATTTCATTCCAGACCTCTTTCTGATTCTTTTTTAGTGATTCTAACTCACCTTTCACCTCCTCTAGACTTGTTTTAAATCCTTTCATCATATGTACATCAAGATTCTGAACTCCCCTTGTTGCATTTCTAGTAGGCCAGTATTCGTGATTTCTGCTGTTTCTTCATTATTCCTGGTTCTCATATTTATAGCATTCTCTGTCCTGTTTTTCTGATTTCTACCCATCATTTGTGAGTATCATGCTTAGTCCATTCTTAATATTAGGAGTTTAGAGGTATCGGCAAGTCAGCAGATCTTTTCCAATGTTGAGGGTGGGTGATGTGGGAGGAACTGGGGTGATGGGTAAAAGTGTCGGATTAGGTAGAGGATATGTTTAGGTTGAGAAAGACTTTAAGTATGATAAGGTAATATCTTGCTGAGAATGAGAGAGAGAGTTAACTAGTAGGACTCTTGTTAGTAGAGTAAGTATGGATATATAAAATTCTTTGAGTATTACACAAGGAGGTATATTATGGGGAAAAGTTTTTGGGGAAAAGAGTATAGAGGTTAGTGTGGGGAAGTTTGTAAGAGGGGTGATGGAAGGAGCAGACAAACATAAAATAAAATCCACACAAGATACCAAGACTATTATGTAATCCAAAGAAAAAGAAAGGAAAAACCAAAGGAGGAGAATGAAAAAAAGGGAAAAAAAGGAAGGAAAGAGGAAGAAAGAGGGAAAAAGGACAAGAATAAAATAAAAGCAACTTGCAGCTGTGTGAAATCAGAAAACAAGGCAAACTATCAAATATATATATAAAAAAGCAACAAGTTAAAGTAAAAGAAGGATGGGGAAAAATAAAACAGCAATAACCAAAAGCACTGTAAAAGCAAAACAAAACAAAACATTCACAATAAAAGTAAAACAAACAGCCCTACTTATTTGCGAATATGGGGTCAGGTCCATATAATATTTGCATATCTGATTGCTTTGGTAGCTTTCAGAATATAATCCAATGTCTCTTAGTTTTCTTTGTACTCTATTTTTATCTTCTTAGGTCACTCTGGGTGTTTGGACACCTTTCTTTCCTTTAACTGCTTTAGGTTTATGTGTCAGGATGTCTGGTATCACTAGTTTTAGATTCTATACAATTGCCAGGTTTCACGTAATTCCAACCTGTAGTCAGCACCTCTGCACTCACCACCCTAGGCTCCGGCCTGTGCTTCCCTACAGCAGGAGTGGAGGATGTCCAAAGTAGACTTGGAACCTCCCCCTGAGGACCTGTGCAGATATTGTGTGTCGATGGATTTTCCTGTGTCTCTGGAAATTCTAACTGGGCTAGCCGGTGTGGTCCCAAGATATACCCTGGGTAAAGGGTTGCTGGTTCCTGGATGCCCACACTTTCTGCCAGAGCTCTGCCAGTTCTGGGAGTGCAGGCTGGGTGCGCTGCTATTACTGGACCCAGGCGTGAGTGGGTGCAGCTGCCTAGTGCCTGCTGCTATGCTCCTCCAAGATGCACTGGGCTGTGCTCTAGACTAGAACTGAGTATCAGGCTGCCGGGTGGGCGGGAACTCCCAGCGGTGGGCCAGGGGCACGTGATAGGTGCACAAGGGTCCGGGGGCACAGGCGCTGCCTGGTGTCCAGCAATGATCTCTGCCTCCTGCGGGGCATAGTTGCTGAGGGCCCGAGGAAATCTCATGGGTACACAGAGTTTTGGCCATCTGTAAAGCAGGCCTCAGGCCAGGTGGGTGTCGGGGCTCCAGTCAGGGGCAGGGACTGGGCACACAAGGTAAGCTCCTATTTTAGGGGTGGGGGTGGCGCAGGCACTGACTCATAGCGGGGGTTCTGGGGCACAGATAGTGTGTGCAAGGACAGTGCTGGGTTCTGAGTCGTGGGACAGATGCCCCGGGCCAGTGCTGGGCCTGGGGCACACGCTAGGACCCACACTTTCCCTGGACGCACTCAGGTACCTGGCTTCCTTGGTCCAGGCATTCGTGAGAGTCCCTGTGCTATTGTGATCCAGTCGCTGGTGAGCACACAGAATTCAGACGTGGGTGCTGCTCACTGCTTAAGATGAGGCTCTATGTCTGTTTTCAGTCTTGGATTATCTTGCCTCAGTGATTTCAGTCAGGGCTTGGGAGTGCAGATTGGGCAGGCAGGTAGCCGGCACAGGCAGACTGCTGGCGAGCGTCCCAATTGTATCTGCAGCAGGTCTGGTGCCCGAACTTTGCTGTTGTTGTTGTTGCTACTGCTGCTGTTGTTGTTGTTGTTGTTGTTGTTGTTGTTGTTGTTGTTCTTCTTCTTCTTCTTCTTCTTCTTCTTCTTCTTCTTCTTCTTCTTCTTCTTCTTCTTTTCCTTCTTCTTCTTCTTCTTTTCCTTCTTCTTCTTCTTCTTTTTCTTCTTCTTCTTCTTCTTCGAGTTCAGTATTCCGCCAAGGTACCTGGATCTGTTTTGGTTCCTGGGATGTATTTATTTTGTTGATTAAGACACTGCTTTCTAAGTAGCTGAACTTTATTTGTTTCAGCTACTGAGAAGTGCTGTGTCCCTCAGTCACCATTTTGAATCCCCCCCTAAGTGTCAATATTTTTATATAATATTTTAGCATATTCAGAACTTGACTTTTTGCCTTATGCGGTTCTTGCCTAAATTTGGAAACTGGTGACCAAACTGGAATGCTTTCAAAAAATATTTAAAATCACTAAGTATTACCTTTTTCATATTAGTAGTTCTCAAGAAAAAAAAAAAAAACAGAATCAATAAGATATTCCTCAGAATTGATCAGAAATTGGTTCTTAAAATTCTAAAGGCTAAGACTCAGGATATTCATCCAGCAAGCTCAACCTCCAAAAGAGATTATGGTATAGTCCTAGTTTATCTTAAAAGACTGAGAACCAAAAAAGCCAACATTGTCATTAACAGTTGAGATTCAGGAAAAGCCAATGTTTTAGTTTGACTCCAAATGAAGAAAAAAAAATTATGTTACAATTCTAAGGAATGGCAAGTAGAATTTGGAACCTATAGGAAGGCCAGCCATTTTTCTCTATTATGACATCAGCTGTATAATTGTATGATTGTATAATTGTATGAGACCCACCCACAATGGCGAGGGCAATTATGTCACTCAGTTTACCAGTTCACATTTTAAGCTCACATATAAGTACCCTCATAGATACTCCAAAATAATAATGACCATTGTTTGCCTACTCCATGGCTCAGTCAAGTTCACATAAAATAATTATCCCATCTTAGCAAAATTAACTAGAATTATTTTGCAAAGGAAATATCCAAATAGATATTGAAAGGTATATATATTCCAATTTTTTTCTCTAAAATTTAAATATTTTACTCATTCAAATTACAGTTGCTTTTAGAATATGAATTAAAGAAGGGCATGAAAAAAGGGCATTTAATAAGATGCATGTACTTTGAGTTATTGACAGGATCCTAAAGAATCATTTCCAATAAATTTTCTCCAGAGATACACCAATGCTTTTCTATTGGTTTTATAGAGGACTTAGTGATGATTAACTCAATTATATTCTCAAATGAACAAAACCGATTTTGTAGCATCCTTTATATTTTCACGAATGTATATATTTTAATAATGAGTGAGACATGATTAATACTGGTTTATTGACTAAGTTTCTATTTTAATAGAGCTTTAACTAGTCTTTTAAGAAGTATTTTATACAATTTCAAATGAAAATGAACCATTCAACAAATATTTCTTGTCTGGTAGATAAGTGGTGATGATCACTTAAACAGAGATTATGAATATTTCTTGGTTTTGCAGTATTAAGGATTGAACCCAGAGACATTCTACCTCTGAGCTACACCCCAGACCTATTTTTAATTCTTCTATTTGAAACAGGGTTTCACTGAGTTGTGGAGGGCCTCATTAAGTAGCTGAAGATGGCCAAAAACCTTAGATTCTTCTGTCTCAGCCTCCCAAGTACTGAGATTACAAGCATGTGCCATCATTCCTGGCTGATAATATTTCTAACTTAATTGTACACTATATACAAAATAAAAAATATATTATTCTCAATCACCAACAAATGATGGATGTTCATTTTTTATTTTGGATAACAAAGAAACAACATATAATGTTTCATGGTGTAATTATAAAGCGTGCACTTTGAATACATTTTTAAAAATTATAAAAATTTACTAGTGCTTAAAGGAGATATAAGATTGTCACATGTATTATATATAATTATAGTTACTGTCTTATTTAAGATATACATTTATATATCCCCTATAATGTTGAAACATGTAGAACAAGCAAATAATTTTAATAGGTTTTGTGAATTATCTCTATGTTGATAAATTTGTGCTGCTATAAAACATTACTATTGACTAGGTGGTTTGGACAAGGTACCTGTGTTTGTCTCAATCTGAAGTCTGGGAAGTCCAATAGCAAGATGCAGAGAGAAGTAATAATGTCCAGTGTGAGCTCATTTCTTGAGTGACAGTACTTGGGTTTAAATGGTGAAAAGAAAGTTCCAGAGTTTTCTAGCCTCTTCTTACCAAGGCACTAACTCTTCCACTCTCATGATCATATTATCTTTCAAATACTTCACCTCTGAATATCATATGGTATGTGAATCGTGCTTCAGCATACATTTCAAAGGAGTGCCAATATTCTTTCTTTTGTAGTCTCTTATACTAGCTATCAGAATGATCAGCCAGTTAGTATCTACTTTCCTTTTAATTTGAACAACCTCATCATGGTATGATTGACTTTCAACAAACTGCACCTACTAAAAATATGTGAGTTGACAAATTTTGACCTGTGTATATAGCTGTGATACCATTACCACAATCAAATTTACCCATCACCCCAAAAATGTTTCCTCAGGCTTCTTCCTAATTCTTTTTTGTTGCCACACTCTATTCATCTTTACACTATTTCTAGGAAACCACTAATCTAAATTTGTTCACTATATAGTAGTTTTCATTAAAAACATAATTGGAATTAAATGTAGTGCTTATTTTTTGTCTTTGCTCATAAACATTATTTTGAAATTAATCCATGCTGAGTAGTTTATTCCAATTACCTCTTGTGTCATATTCTGTTGTATACCCACACCAAGATATATTTATCCAGTTACCTCTTGGCACACATTAGAGTTGTCAGTGGTTCTGTATATTAAAAATAAAGATGCTAACAATATCTGTTTACAAATTATAATATTAACATATGCTTTACTTTGTCTTGGATAAGCATGTAATTACCAAAGAGATGATTTCTATGTATAGGTATAGGTCTGACTTTTTAAGTAAACTCTATACTCTTTCCAACGCAGCATTATTATTTTTTATACCAATATGTAAAAGTTCTACTTCTTTTAATTCTCAGAAAAATATTGGTATGATTGGTATTTTTGTTTTAAAATATTCTTATATAGGTGCATTAGTCTTTTAAATCAGTTTTAATTTACATTTTTCCTAATGGACAATGATGTTGTGGACAATGATGTGAGCAGCATATTTCTTTTTTCTTTTTTCTTTTTTTTTTTTTCCAACAACTCTATATATCTTCTAGTGAGGTTTCTGTTAAAATCTTTTGCTAACTTTTAAAGTTACCAAATCCAAGGTCTATTCTTGTTAAAAAGTTCAGCAAACCAGAAATATAAAATTTCTCAAACTGATAAAACACCTTGAAAAAATTAGTATACAGCAAACAATTAAGAAGGCTTTTAGAACCAATAAATAAACTTAGTTAAGTTTTACATAATAGTGATAGTGTTTTAAAAATTAAAATTATATTTTCTAATATACAAATATCAAATACTTAGGAATATGATAAATATGGGAAATGTCTATATTCTATATACTGAGAACTGACAAGGATTTCATGATACTGAGAAAATTAAAGAAGATCTAAATAAATGTAGCCAGAAACCATCTCCATAGGTCTCTATACTCAATAAATTCATCCTAATTTTATCTATAGATTGAATTAAATACCAATAAACCCAATTAAGCTACTTTGTTTGGTAGCATCATCAAACTTATTCTAAAATATAAATTAAAAGGCAAAATACAGCCAGGCATGGTGGCACACGCTTGTAATCCCCACGCTTGGGAGGCGGAGACAGGAGGATCGCGCAGGTTTGAAGCCAGCCGCGCTGGCGTAAGAGACCCTGTTTCAAAAATATAAAATAGGTCTGGGAGTGTAGCCCGGAGGTAGAAGGGCCTCCAGTACCACAAAAAAAAAAAAAAAAAAAAAAAAAAACCCTACTGGAGAAAAATTGAAGTTGAAAAAGAATAGGAAAGCTAAAAATTATAATACTATTTGATTTTCAGAAATATTATAGGGCCATAATAATTAAGATTGTATTTTCAGCATTAATATAGGCTAATAGATCAATGGAGTATAATAAAAAATTGAAAAACATGTATATATAGAAATATATGCGCAACTGATTTAAAAAAATTATAGAAGTAATTCAGTGGAGGTAGGACAGTAATTTTAACAATGGCAAAAGAACATTTTGATGAAATTTGGTCTGTGTCTCATACTATATACAAAATGAACTAAAATGGATTATAAATGCCAGTTTCAAAACTTAAAGAATAAAAAGCTGTAAGTAAGCTTTAATATAAAAAGAGATGGTCCTCCACAGGGGATGAAATAATGGGAAGGTTTGACTCATCAAGAAATCTGAGTAAGCCTGGTATTGCAAAGAACAATGATTTATTTCTTAGCTGAAACCCACAAGTATTCACAATCAATAAGGGAGGATACAGAGGTGAGCAAGAATGCTGATAGGACAAACAGGATAAGACTTAGTGGTAAAAACTGCCCTTCTCATTCCCAAAAAGAATATATTTCCAAGAAAACCTGCATAATGTTTATTTTGTTTTTATTTTCATATATGTTAATTAGGTTGCCTATAAGAGTAATGGAGTATAAGAGTCAGGGACTTTGTCTAATTCTGAGACTTACTCAAACAAATTTTTTTTCTATAAATTCAGTAAAATAGACTTTAATATTTAATAAATTATTATTTCTTAAAATAGAATATAGTAACAAAGATGAAGTTTATTTGCAGAAAATATAAGAACTTAAATAGTTTGATGGTCTGAACATCAAATTGTTTATTTGAAAATTTTCAGCTTTAGATATTAAGTTTTCAACTTTGCCCAAATGACATAGACCTGGATCATTTAATTCATAATATATATGCTCTATGCAAGTAAATAAATGCTTCTGGTTTTACTGACAGTATTATCAAAAAGAATAGCCTTAACACATACAGTAGGTGAAAAGAGGAAAACTGGGGAGCTTCAAGATTCCAACTCTCAAAATAGAAAAGATTTTTTTTTTTTAATATTCTTTGAGCCGAGCGTGGTGGCGCAAGCTTGTAATCCCAGCATTTGGGAGGCTGAGATGGGAGGATCGCGGTTTGCGGACAGCCTCACCTATTTAGTGAGGCTGTCCACAACTCAGTGAGACCCTGTTTCAAAAAAAAAAAATAAAAAATAGGGCAGGGGGTGTAGCTCAGAGATAGAATGCCCCTGGGGTTCCATTCCCAGACACACACAAAAAAAATTCTTTGAAGCTAAAATAATAATTAAATAATGTTTTGCTTATTCACATTTATTTCCATAAATAATTTTATCTGTGTAACAGTTTGGCATATTATTCAAAAATATTTTTATATTTCAAAATAAATTATTTAAGTTCACACAAGATATCACCCAGATATTCATGATGAATATTCTGAGATAGAACCCAAAAGTCCTCCTACCTCTGACATGATTCTATATCTTTTATTTTTCTACCCCATCATTATTAGTACCCATATTATACCACTAAATTAAGTCATACTCAAAGATGGACAATGAGGTATCAGGTCTACTTTGCAATTCAAGAAGTTAGAAAATGCCTCATAGGAAAATTCCTATCTCTACTCAATAGGCTTTTATTAAAGGATCTTCCTGAAAGTTGAATACAGCCATCCACTCTATGTTTTGTTAATCAGGATCTACATTGTATGACCATATAAAAGGGCAGGTATAACTGGGTAATATCTGGAGTTTGATTTCTCCGGTAAATTTGATATGCTTTTACATAAGAATATAGACTCCTGGTCTATCTTTTCCATGGTTATTAGGTCACACTGAATATTTAGATTATTTCTATTTATTTAAAAGAAAATTATCAATTAAGAACAACTTTAAATTTATGTATAAATTACTTATAAATATATACACATGATAAAGTATAACACTGCAATACTGCAATCTTTGTTTTTATTTTATATAAATGCGCAGATAGTCGTTTTTAAAAATTATTTATCTTCCTGTCATAATCAAATAGTAGTACATACATTTATATAATTGTAACCACTTAAATTTTATTGAACAAACTGGAAACAGTTTCTGCAAGGAACAAACTATATTTTATATATCTGCATCAGTCAGCTTTCATTATGTTGATAAAAAGTCATAATATCTCAGTGGCACATACTAATACGTATTTTCCCCTTGAAGCAGTTATGGATGACTATGGAAGATCCACTGCACCAGCTGGGTTGACTCAGTCATCGACTTGTTGACTGATCTCACCTGAGATCCACAAGCTAGTACTTCTTCATGTATCCTGTAGGGAAAAGGCAAGCAACCCCAATATGCTGAGCCCAGGGTTGTGCCACATGTGTTAAAATGCACAAACAAATTTACAGTGTTCAAAGTCAAGAGTCATCTAAGTATATACCTTTGTGGGAGTAATTGTAAAAATTATATGGAAAGGAGAAAGAATATTGGAAAAGATAAAAAACTGCGGTGAGAACTCAATTTAAGGCATGCCACCACTAACCTGACTGAAAAGATATAGAATGAATAAAGATAAAAACTTGTACTACTAATGTTCATGCATTTTTTTTTCAAAGCATCTCCAATGATTCTTGACATTTAATGTATAATGTATATCAACTTTTTACTGCTTTTTTTTGTACTGGGACTCAAATTTAGGATATTACATAAGCTAGACAACTATTCTTTCATATATATATATATATATATATATATATATATATATATATATAATCTACTTCCACTTTTCTATTTATTTAACAATTTGAAGTTTTATTTTTTATTTATTTTTTAATTTTTTAATTTTTGTATTGTAGTTTTACATCTTAATGGGGTACAAGATGGTAGAGGCATACATGTACTCATCATCCAATTAGCCCTTACCCAATTCCCACTCCATTCCCTCTTCCTTCCCTCCTTCTCATTTTTGGCTTAGTGATTGATGTTTTTGAGAATGTGCATCATGTACATTAGAAAATCTTCCTCTTCTTCCTCCTACCTCCCTCAGTTAGGTCATCTTATTTGCTCATCTATAGTATGTCCTTCTTCATCTAGAGTTCCTCCTATGACCCATTTTCTTCCTAGCTTCAACATATTAAGTAGACTATCTTCTTTCTTATTTTTTGTGACTAATTTCACTTTTTTTTTTTTTTGGTATGGAATTGAACTCAGGGAGAGCTATACCCCCAGCCTTTTTTATTTTTCTATTTTGTAACAGGGTCTCACTAAGTTTCTGAGATTGTCTTAACCTCTCAAGTACTGGGGTTACAGACATGTGACAACATGCCCAGATCACTTCCACTCCTTTTATATTAAGAATTTATTTTTTTCTTTATTTGAATCTTTTCCATTAAAAGTGAAACAATTTGCTCACTGTTACATCAAAGTCCTCTATTGTGCAATAAATAACTATAAATATAACCAAGGAAACTAAAACATATGTTATAAATCAAGATCCATTAACGTTGTGACCTCATGGAGTTATTATAAAAAATAAACAAGTGTATACATATAAAGCACTAAAATAAATGTCAGGCAGCAATTTATAGTATATTATTTTATTAACAAAAGTTTATTTGAACAAGCATTTTTGTAATTCAATGATATAATAAGAGGCTAATATTGATTGGAAACACTGGAAATTTTATATTAAAAGATATTAATGATGAGAATCTGTGCTTTCTCACAAATCATGTTGATCTGGAAATGCGTAGATACTTTTACACAATTCTCTGTCCCAAAGCAAATAAGGCAGTTAATGGGTTAAAACATGAAACTTCTTACAAAGCCCAGTCTGTCCCATACTCTAAAATAAAACAGGCCCTATGCCTGCTGGGTCAACATGACAATGAAATGAAATGTTACATACCTTAAAACTGAAAGAAGGGGCTAAAAAACACCGTATATCTTCTCACAGTACTAAACCCTGATTTGTGATGTCAGACTGACTTGTCCTTGTAAAAAATTTTTAAAAATGCAAAAATAGATAGAAATAGGTTTTCTGCACCTGGGCAGAGATTATATTGCTATGACTTGGCCTTGGTAGGTGGGACTGGCTATTTGCATCTTCATTCCTTGGAAAAAGCAAGCAATTGCCTCATTGGCATAACAATCCAGGTAAGGAAGGCAGCAGAAACTTCCACAGGGTCAAACTAGGAGACAAAACAAACAAACAAACAAACAACAAAAAAAAACATACTGGTTATTTTACTAATAGGACCTAATATAAGCAACAATTAACCATGTACAAAATTGTAAACTAGATTACAAAGAATTCTATGGTAAAACTATCCCCCCCCCCGGGCAGTCCCAATTTATTTATTTATTTATTTATTTATTTATTTTTATTGGTGCACTGTATTCATACATCAGAGTGGGATACAAACTTTTGTAGACATACATGCACACATCGCCCAGTCAGCCCCCACCCGATCCCCACCCCATTCCCTCCCCATCCCTCCTTCCCATGCTTGGCTTAGTGGTTGACATCTAGTATTATAGCAATTTATCCAAAATTAAAAATGATAATCTCACATAACAGTTACATTTGTCTGATACCAAGCTTTTGATGACTTAAAGATAACATTTCAATATTTCTTGAAAAAGAACAAAGCTAGAAGATATATATTTTCTGATTTCAAACCATATAAAGCTACAATAATTGAAACAGTGTAGTACTGTTCTATAGGCAGATATATAAACCATTGGAGTTAAATACAAGCCTAGAGGTAAATTCTTCCCTATATTATGAAGTTATTTTTGACAAGGTTTCCACGAACATTTGGTGGCAGAAATAATAATCTTTTAACTAAATATTGTTGAAAAATAATAATTACATGGAAAAGAATAAAATTGGACCCTTACCTAATCCCATATACAAGTATTAACTCAAAATAGATAAAAGACCTAAATATAAATCTTAAGACTATAAACTTTTAGAAGAAAATCTGGGTCATAAAACCTCACAAAACTGAAATTGGCAGTGATTTCTTGGATATGATTTCAATGGCACAGGCAACAGAAGAGTATACAAACTCCCTAAAAAATAAAAAAAAAATTGTATATCCAAAGACAATGTAAACAGAGTTAACAGTTACTAATAGAATGGGATAAAATATTTCCAAATGCTATATCTGAAGGTATATAAATATTCCAACTAGAAATCCTAAAAATTAACAACAATAAAGGCAAACAATACCATTTAAAGATAGGTAAAAGACTAACATAAGTAATGAATCTCCACAGATAACCAATCTTAGTTGACTGTTGGATGGAAACTCTTGTTTCTCTGGTTCTGGTGTGTGTTACCTATTTCTTCTTTGTAGTTAATCTCTTTGAGTATTTTCTCTAGCGCTGGTTTTGAAGACATAAATTCCTTCAGTTTCTGTTTGTCATGGAAGCTTCTTATTTCTCCATCTAATTTGATAGAAAGTTTTGCTGGGTAGGAAATTTTTGGCTGGAAGTTGTTTTCTTTCAGAGTTTGGAATATGTTACTCCAAGCCCTTCTGGTTCTCATGACTTGGTTTGGGAAGTCTGGAGTGATTCTAATTGGTTTGCCTCTGAATGTCACTTGGCCCTTTGTTTTTGTTGCCTTTAAGATTCTCTGCTTGGCTTCCACATTGGTCATTTTGACAATTATGTGGCTTGGGGATCCTCTTCTCCAATCCTGTCTAAAGGGAGTTCTATGAGTTTCCTGGATCTGTGTATCAACCTCTTGCTCTATGTTTGGAAAATTTTCTGCTATTACTTCCTTGAAGAGATTGTTGATCCCTTTGGTTTCACTTTCTTTTCTCTCCTCTATTCCAATTATTCTTAGGTTAGCTCTCTTAAAATGGGCCCATATTTCTTCAATGTCAGATTTCTGCTGTTGGATATTTTTTTCTAGATTAGAAACTATGCGTTCATTTTTGGAATGATCATCTTCTAGGAGCGAGATTCTGTTCTCCATGTGTTCTAATCGGTTGTTTGTGCTTTGAATTGAGGCCTTTACTTCATTAATTGCATCCTTTATCTCTTTTTGGCTCTCTCTGAGTTCTTTTCGAAGCACCTCTATTATTTCTACAGTTATTTTCCTGATTTGATCTTCTAGAAATCTCTGATTTTCTGTTTTATCGGGTTCTGATGTTGTGCTGTTGTGGACATTCATTGCTACAGTGTTATTCCTCTTTCCCATGATTTTGGAATTTTGTGCCTTCTCTGGGTTCTTCCCGTGGGTCACTATGACTTCACCTAAGGTGCTCTGGGTCTCGAGTCTGTAGTATCTCAGACCCCACTACTCCTTTACTGGGTTGTATCACAGAGTCTCTGACCCAGGGAGTCGATAGAGACTGCTTTAAACTATGGAGGGTGCCAGGTTGCACGTTCTCCTATGGTGTGATATCTCTGCCACCTCCACTCCCCCACTGGGTCAAGTCTCAGGAAGTACAGTACTGGGATTTCTCCTCTGTGGCCCACAATTTGACTCACTGTTCTTGAGTTCACAGATGTAGCTGTGCTGGACTAGTTGAATTTGCTGCCTCTGCCGCTGGTGGCAATATGGCGCCGCTGCCACGCCCTCATCTGTGAGGCTGGCTTTTTTCTTCTTGGTTTTGAATTCCACTCTGAGTCCTTGCAGCGTGTGCTGAGTTCAGCCACTGGGAGCTTTAGATGTTCCCTGCGCTGAAAAATCCCGCCTGGCTATTCCGCAGCGGCTCATCTCGGCTTGCTGTAGCCGTCCGGTGAATTCGCCGCTGCTGCAGGCAGTATGGCAGTGCTGCCACGTCCTCGGGCGTGAGGCCGGTTTATCTCCTCTGTGGCTCTGAGCTCTGTTCTCAGTCCGCTTTCTCTCTGGAGCCTGGTGATTTTTTTGTTTCTCTGGTGATGGTGTTTTCTGGCTATGAAAAGCGCTGATTTTTTGGTAATGGAGATTGGTTGTTAGTGGGGCTCTTAAGCCCCGCTTTTCTCGGTCGCCATCTTCCCAGAAGTCGCTGGTAAAACCATTTCAATTAGCATTCTCGCTGCTGAAATCCAAAACACTTGATCAGCACAACTTAGAGGAAGCTAGATTTATTTGCTCACAGTTCTTGAGATTTCAGGGGATCAGTCCATGGTTGACCTGATGAAGTTTGCAGAGCCTAAGGTAATGCATAGAGAATAGAGAGAAAGAGATCAAGCAAGGGTTCTGCTCTCACATCAAGGAGTTAGAAAGAAGGAAAGAGAGAGGGCAGGGAGCAAGGATATATATATATAACCTCTAAGGACACAACCCCACTTTCTTCAGCCACATCCCCAGGAACCCTTCCTTGGCAACCAAGCCCTCTCTCCAGTATGGCTGCCTTGTCTATGTGAGCTCTATGGGGACATTCTAAATCCAAACTACGAAAAAAGCTATAGGGTATCACATAGGCAGTGATTACAGGAATCTGCCATTCTCCTGTGGCCAGAAAAACAACAGGAATTGTTCAAGTTCAGAAACTTGGAGGAGAGGCTTGAGAAAACAAAACATGAATTATAAGCTTGAGAAAAAAATGTTAACAAAAAGGTAGTCTGTTGTTTTTTATGAAATGAATAGATAGAGAAAATTCTTCATAGACATTCATGATCATTTGAAAGTTGCATGGTGATAGGCAATGTGAGTTTATAATTAAAATTTCAAATTAAAAGGATTAGTGGCAGATTTGAACCAAGCTTTTACAAACTTCAGTTTTCACCGGTGTTTCATGTCTAGTTTCCCCTATCTCATTGATCTCAGTTAATTTAAATATTCAGTAATGAATAATTCTATCACTGCCATTTGAACCAGGTAGACCTCAAAGGAATGAGAGAATTTTGATAGATTGAGAAGGAGGAGAACATTATAAACACTGTAAATATTATAAACAAGTTTTTGAAGAAACAATAAATGCTTCATAGATACTAGATTAATAGACTTAAATATATGAAAGTAATCCCAATAGTACTATATAATTATTTGGAAGGGGGAATAAATGTTTAAATTTTCTTAAAATATATACACAGAGTTATTAAGAAGCATGAAATATTTGTTTTATTCCAAAATATAGTTTAGAAGTTAATTAAACTGTAATGAGTAAAAAAAAATCAGCTTTCTTAGAATGTTGAGTTGTTCGTTAACTGCTGTGTTGATAGCAAATTCAAGAGCATATTTTGCTATCTAGCATGGAAAGATTAAAATCAATTAATATATTTCCCAGTAAAGAGAAAACATGAATTCAGAATTATAAAGATAAATATACAATTGCACTTACCAAAGATAAAAACACAGTAACTTTGCTCTTTATATTATATTTAAAAACTTCAGAGAATATATGATTAGAATAAGTTTACTCTATGTATCACCAATCATGTAAAGTTTTTGAACATAAATATAAAAAAATCTTAAAACAGTGATTTTATGATGATGGACAATTTATAGCTATATTTCTAACTCCTGTATAGAGAAGTCATCATATAACAGTTAAAATATCAAAATACTCCTATTTTTCATTTCTATATATCTTTTTTATATTTCACTATGGAACTGTGAACTAAGCTAGACTACAATTGTTTGGAAATAGAAGAGGTCTAAAAAATTATAGGTCCAAAGTAGAAGATGCAAATAAAATTTTTCCAAAATGGTGAAAAAGGGAGAGAGGAAGGAGGAAAGGGAAGACAAAGTGGGAAGAAGAAAAGGAGGAGAGGCAGGGACAAGGGACTACTTACCAGGAAATTTAACCAGTTGCAGTTTTCTGTACTCAGGAGTAGAGTGGAATATCTTCCTAGTGCTGAGGAGGAGGAGAAGGGAGAGAAGGAGGAAGGAAAAGAGGGAAGAAGGTGAGAGTGTAGAAGAAAAAAGACACTTTTCTTATGTTGGATTTACATGGACAATGATAAAATAGAAAATGATAATCATGATAAAATAATCTCATACAGTAACATTTACACATAAAATATAAATTTTTTACTTTTTTGTTAAGAGTTAAGACAATTAGAATTTAGTTTTATTTATCTAGCTCAATGCCTAGTATACCCCAATTGAATCAGGGAATGGGTAAATTATCAGTGAAAAATAAGGCTCTAATAAGATACTTAAGGATAAATTTTATATTTTTTGCTTAATATTCAGCCTATTTTGTGTGCCTAAAATCTCCGAATGTTTTAAAGTTTTATAAGTATAATATTGTTATTCAATGATCAAAAAACAAAATACTACAAAGTTAAAACTTAATTTAACCACTCTGTGAGACTAGGAAGCAGCCGAATAATGAAAAGTCAAGCAGAACTCATTAGAAACAATTTAACTCTCCTGCACCAAAGCACTGACCCAGAATCAAATGCTAAAGAAGACTTCTTTCTAATCATGCCCTTAAGGATTAAACAAAAACTTATTTCACTAAATCCTTCAGAAGGGAATCTGTAACCAGTGGAAACTTGTGTGGACTCAGAGTTAGACAAAGTATGTCCCTAACACCAGTGCACAGTCAGAGTTCTCTTCAGTGCCTCTCATGCCTCCTCTAGCGCTCCTTCTCTCTACACTTACATCCATAAAGTTCTGCTCATTGGATGTTCCAGCCTGGCTTACTGTTTTCAACAATATAGCTGCTGCTATCTTATAAATCCAGTAGCCATCATTTACAATAACATATTTATCTCCCAGAAAAATATAAAACATATACATCAGGTATACTCTAAATATTTAAGCTATCCATCTATTACAATCAGAGATGGCCCCTTTTCCTTTGGCCCCACCAGCAGTTCCCTGCAGTTCTGAGAAGAAATCACTATATATATACCAATGACATTCTACTTCATAAAGATACCTCTACTTTAGGAATATTTTTTTCAAAAGCGTGATCAAATGAAAACAGCACAGACAAAGCAGAAGTATAGAGAAGCTAATGCCCCAATACAGGAATTTAGTAGATTATAAGGGTCTCTAATGGGGTTGGGCTCACGTTGTCCCTAGCCTCAGTGCCCTGTTTATTGGATTTCCTTCTGTAGCTCTATATTGGCCCCGCTCCTTTGATGTACTTTCTAGAATCACATCTCAAAATATTGCAAAGATTTAAAAGAGGCAGAATACTTGTCCTAACTAACTCTCCATTTAATTCACCAGTATTATTTTCAACAGATTCTATTTTTGAGGAAACTATGGTAGGAGATTTAGTATTAAAATGCCTCTAGAAAGTAAACTTTCAGAATTAGTGTCTAATGTGTCCACAATATGTTTATTGATTGACCACAATTTATTTATTGGTTTACTTGGAAGGCTGCTCATTTTGAGTGGAATTTGGAACAAGAAAGCAAAACTCCAGAAGATCCAGGAAAACTAGCATGTCTGTCATTGTTTAGGATCCCATGTTTGCTTGTAGATATAAATTAAATATTGAATCTGAAAAATCATAGTAGGAAAGTGTGTTTTGAGATTTGGAAAACAAGTCATGATTTCTGTCTCGGAGAATTATTTACATTAGAATGTATTTTTCTGGCATGATACGGGGCTGTGGTACAGAAATAAGTATCTATCTAGTCATTAAGAATGACTACATTATTAGTCATTAATCTATCTAGTCATTAACAGATATAATCGGATCCACCAAGTGGTAAGTACAAATACACTGTATGATAGAAATATTGCATTGGTTATCCAGCCTGAGAAGGTCCAAAGAGCAGAATCAAACCACATAAAAATTATCCAAAAATCTTTTCTACATAAATGTCTTATATCATAAATTTTACTTAAGCTGATACGTTAAGATCCTTATACCCCAAAATATTCAGTTTTATTTTCCAGTGATTCTCATAGTAGTTGGGAAAATTTATTGCTGTGTAAGCCTATCTCTGAAAGTAGTGATGAGGCCAAATTCTCCACATGGCTAGTGATTGGAATAACACATTAAAAAAAAAAAAAAGATACACATGTGGAATAGGTAGTTAAAAATTTCTTTCATGGCTGAAAGTTTAGAATCTTAGAAGAAAAAAAAATTGGGTATTAGAGATGAGTATTATAAATGAACAGTGAAACTGGTCATAAGTTGTGTAGATATTTATGATTCTTATCAGCATTCACTGGTGGAAAAACCTGAAAACCTAATGGATATAATGGCTAATTCCAGTATTTTCACAGTGGAACCACCAATGAAATCATGGTGGCATGAATGGAAGCTATTAACATGTCCCATTTGATGGACTCCCTCTTAAAGGCTGATTTACCTACTGCCAGAAATGAAAAACTAAACCTTTCATTGCAGAGAACATTTCTGATACGGTGTATTTTAGTATTTTATCTTTACTCAAGGATAACAATTAGCTGTGTTGTGTATAGATAGTTACATCAGAATTCATCTTCACTGAAATTGATAATCATGTGTGCTTCTTTTCCTTTCCTGGTACCTCTATTCATTCTTTGCAGGCTCAGAGTGCCTCATTTTCCCATTTTTCATCTCCCTTTATGACATAAATATGGAACAGGGGATCCATTTGAGAGTAATGAATGAAACAAGGTGAACATGTCACCCAGAAGCTTCTAGACAAATAGAAAGTTGGGCAATATGCACTATTCTTTGCATGCATCTTGTGCATAAAATTAGTAGTCACTATATTTCTCCAAAATCTGAAATACACTTCCTGTAGAATAAAAAAATTCCACTTCACCATCATTCCCAGTGAGTCATTTGAAGATTTTATATGTTCCAATCTGCAAATGGACAAACATTTAGATTTTAGCACCTAATTCTTCTTTAAAAAATTTTTTATTGGTGCATTGAAGTCATATATCTTAATGGAAATAACTTGGTGCTTCAATAAGACAATATAATGATATTTTTCATTTGACATATAACAGTGGCTGCTTGCCCTCCGGTCATTGAATTCTTTCCATGTTGGCACACTAGAGTTTTATATAGGAAGTTTAGATAGGAGTTACTATTATCATCCCTGGGATTTTCATACTGATTATTATGGGGATCTAGAGGTGCAGTGAGAATATAAAAAAAAAAAAAAGTATGGCTGCAACTCAGGGCATTCCCTTGGAAACCCAATGTTGTTTTTATGCATAGGGAAACAAGAGAAAATGAGAGTTCTGTAACCAGGGCATGGCTACCTTTCTACTGCATTTCTATTGGCTTTTCTACTGCATCTTATGTTGAAGATCTATGCCAACCCATTAGGAAAGTAATGTAGACCAGTAGAAGTATTGGACTAATGAAAAGGGATTCCAAAATAAATGGTAGAGGAAAAAGGTAATGATTATCAGTTATGATATTAACATTAACTATATCGTTTTGAATTCTAGTTTGATCAACGATTGTGTTGTAGTTCTTATTTTCTTAGAGATCATGATCATTGATTACCATGAAGAATCAGTGAAGGGCAAAGTGGATTTAGTTTCAGCAGCCATGTGACATAAATGGTGTAAGATGTGCTCTTTATGTGATACACGCAGTGCCCCATTGAAATCTCCCGAGCCTGCTCCAGAGTACAACCTTAGCTGTGGTGGACTTTTCCCTGATACCCATGGCATTCTCAACGATCCACTCATATCTTTCTGTCCATTGGGTTTTTCTGGATAGGCAAGCAAGATCAACCTGTCCACAGGACAGTTTGGAAGTGTTAAAGGTTTAATGATTGCAGTGGCAATCCTCTACCCATGAGAATTAATGTTAATAAGTAACCAAGTCACTCATTCCGTAGGGGCAAGACTTGGAGATATTTAAAGACAGTGTTTCACTGACATTGAAACCTGGTTCCCTGCAGTTGTTACTGGCTCTCTAATGACCCTTTGTACCTATGCTTATTAACCAGTCTCACTTTTCTACTCTCTTACGACGCTTCTGGATAACTTCATAAATGAACTCTTAGAAAAAAAAAGTCATTTGTTTTAGGGATTAATTTTTGAGGAACAAAATTAAGATATTATCATCATGTAATTTATCACTAGATTATTTTTATCTAAAACTTAACTATTATGAATATGTTATATTCACTGTAAAGAAAATTATATATCTACAAAATGAGACAGAAACATAAAGACTTGATGAAGAAAAAAAAAACACATGTCTGACCACAGAATGAAAATCAGAGACAGATTCATAAAAGAGGTCAAATCATTAGCATCATGATTTGACAAAAAATAAAAGCTTTATAAAGAAAATGAACATTTTAAATGAATCCAGAAATGAAAACATTCCATAATATGGCTTTTTAAAAAGGCTTTAGGCAAGACATTGAGGTCACAAAACCAACTCTACATCAAGAGAACTTATACTTTGAGTTATTTCTTCAATGGATATGATCCATTTACATTGTGTATAAAGATAGCTAGCTTGGAGTGAAGGTAACAGTCAGTTTGCTATGGTAGAAAGGAAAACTCGTTCCCAGGAAGATCAGGGCCACAAATTAAATTATTTGACTTTAGCATCTGGCAGGTCTGCTTTTATGATTTGACCCCTGTCCACAGGCTCAATTCTGCCTGCTGTTTAGGATCAAACATGCTTCTAGTCTGGACGAATTTAGAAAACCTTAATTCACTTGTACAGAATAGCCAGTGTAAAAGTACACTTTCTGATGGTCTTTGGTCTGAGAAAGGCTGAATTCTGACTTGTTGCTGTGACTCACCCCCAGCCAGTGCACTCAGGCTCCTCTCCTACTACCTAATGACTCCTACGTTAAAGTTGCATGCTCCCCTCTGTGCTCTTGTTCTCTGATGTCCCCATGATATCTGTCTATTCTGCTTTTTAAAACTCGATTTTTTTTCTGCTTTGATCTAAACACTATCTAATGTTTCAAGAAATTCTTCTTCTATGTACTTTTTTTCATATCTTAGCTTATCCCAGGATGATAGGCAATTAGAAACAGTAATACATGGAAATACATAAAACAGTGATCATTAAAACATAGACAAAAATGCAGAAAGATACAATACTACCGTGCAAGAAAATAAAAGATGATATAAAAATTAGGTCCATGACATAGCTATGAGCATACAGTTGTTCCTAGACTATTTTCTACTGTAATTTCACTCACCCCTCTGTCTCACAGAGTTACCTATCCCAATTTGTGGTTTGGGGAAGTAGATTTGTGGAGAGGAGAGACTGACTTGCCCATTTTTGGCCAAGAGTCTGCATTCTCATTTGTTTTTCGTAGACTTCATGATTTATGTAGCCTTCCTGGTCTGATGTACCATGCGATAGCTATTTCCTCCTAGTTATGGGCTGGCAAATCATGCTCCTGAGCACTCCTCTGACAGAGAGAAGTATATTGACCGATACACCTTGAGCAATTATAATGTATGAATTCTCAGTTTCTATTAACAAGCTAATAATATCATTCCATGCTTACATCCACCACATCATGCAAATCTTCCTGTTGGTCCTATCTTATATATGATGAAATTGAAATACAGACATTCTAGAAAAATTTGCTGTGGATTTTTAGCCAGAAATCTTTATATCTAGACATTGAATCCAGAACACTTGATTTGAAAACCCATAAAGTTCTGCCTACTGTTAGAAATATGCTACAGAAATAACAAAATAAAAAATGGTCTTAATTTTTGTTTGAAATGAGACTGTGGACTTTTCTAGATAAGGATCAGTATTATTGGGACTACTGGAGTTAACCTGTGGGCTCTCGGTAGGTGCGGAAACTCTGAACCACTCTTTGGCTCTGGTTCACTTTTGCTGTCTGGTGCATGGGAAGCAGCTGGTCCCAACTTAGGCAGAAGTTGCTGCTCATAACGTAGTATTGTTTGAAACTGATTTTTTTTTTTTTTTTTTTTTAGATTCTCCTTATACTGACCTCTTAGTGGTCCTTATTCTGGAGTTAATGAGCAGAACTTCCTAAAACCTTTATAAGGTTTGAGTGTCAAAGATATGAGTGTCAAATGATCATAATCCAGACGCAAGTTTTGTTCCTTAACGGTGATTGTGGTGAACATCATAAGAGAGGTTGACCCCGGATAGGCATACTGGAGTTGAGGTCTTTGACAAATAGGATTTGAGACATCTTTGATGCAATTCGTCTTAGAAATTGAGTTCTTCTGAAACTTTTGCTTTTGTTGGACATCTATCTTTCCTTCCATTCCCCTGCCAACACATATGCCCTCTGTGAATGTTTTTCCAACCTGGCTCCTGGCACTAGAACCTTACTATTTTAGGTCCCAAGCATCAAAATTCTATATATGTGAGGACTGGACCCAAAAGAGAGCACTGAAACTTTGTGAGCAAAGGTATAATTTGACTAGGACAGACATACCAGGGGGCCATAACTGGTGAGTGAACAGGTTGAAATACAAGCTTTCAGATCAGCACAGGTCTTTTCATAGGTTTCTGTACAAGAAGGACATTTATTATTTCAAACTTAAAGTCTTTCTGCTATTCTCTTTTGGGGAGAGATTTTGATTTATTTGCCACTATGCTCAGGGTATCAGAACTGCAAAGAGCAGAACAGTTAGCAATTAATTCCCTACCTTCAAATTTCTTCTTCATGGCTGACTACCCACCCCATCACATCAATAGTTTTGAAAATTAATACCATGATATAGCCACCAGTTATTTATTTATTTTTTGGCAGAAGGTCCTAAATACAAACATAGAAGGCAAATTTACCTAAAACTCTAGAGCTTGAAAAGGATTCAAACTCCAATACAGTTTCTCTACACTGTAGACTATAATCATGGGAGCCTCATATTTCCTATAGAATAGGGTGCCATGGTTAAGTGCAAAGCTGGCTAAGAATCTCTGGCCCAGATCAAAATTAAAGTATGAATTCAGCCAGATGTTCAGGCACCTACTTGGAATTAGAGTACTTGGAAGCCTCAGGCAGAAGGATTTTAAGTTTGAAGCTAGCCTCAGTATCTAGTGAGACCCTCAGCAACTTAGCAAGACTGTAAAAACAAAACATAAAAAGATGGAGGTCTAGCTCACAGGTAGAACAATACACACACACACACACACATACTATACACATATATATTAAATATATAAAATACATTAAATATATATAATCAGAGGTAGAATGCCCCTGGGTTTCAATCTCCATTAACACACACACACACACACACACACACACACACACACACCCACCATATATATATATATATATATATATATATATATATATATATATATATGAAACATAAAATTTAAAATTTGAATGGAATGAAATCACTAAATAAATAAAATGTAAAGTGTGAGAAGAAGCTAGCATATGAAGGAAGAAAAATGCTTTTGGCAGAAAAACAGTTCATAAGAAGGCCCAGAGGAGAAGAAATTTACATTTGAAAATTATGAAGAGGTCGTACTAGTAAAACTTTAGCAAATCTATTCAAATGTTCTGCCTTAGCTGGATGCCAGTTGGGTGATTTTAACCTCCTCTCCTTACCTCCACGATTTAGCCAAGAAGCTATTTAAGACATTGATAGCAGTTTCCATTTTAGCTGAGAAGGCATTACCAAGTTATATGGATCTCCCAAAATATAGTAATGTTCTCAAATATCAGAAAGTAGTGGAAATAAGAATGATTATACAGAGTGGGGATGAAGTTTGAGAGAAAGCATTAAGTTATGGGCAAGGGCACAACATAGCATGGATGAGATTCAGATATTTTAAAAATAGTTAAACCTAGAAGTCAGTCTTTTAACACAATCAAACATGACATGGACTGATTATACTATTAATGAAGTCCTGGTCTAAGTTTGGTTGCAATCGACCCATCAATTCCCAAGACTCCCATTAGAGTTGGGAACAGTTATAGCCTTAGGTAGGAGTGTAACCTCTGGAAATTGGACCTGGGACTTGGGTACAGATATCACTATTCTACTAATAAAATCAGTGTTCTCTAATTCCCAAACTAGAAACTTTGAGCATGCCTTTGCTTTTCTTACGTATATGTACAATTATCATGAACGCTTTGTTTCTACAATGTTGCTTGTTTCCCTCCATTAAATTTTATTCGGATTATCATCATTCAAAACAAATATTTGCTTATTTATTATTTACAGTCTGTTAATATCAGTACATAAGTATAAAATATGTAAGCATAATACAATATCTATTCCATTACAATAATAGAAAAAACAGAAGAAAAGTGAATAGATTTGTAACTCATGTTTATCAAAAAATAAATTTATACTTACTGTTTTTCCCCACAAAACATTACTTCCCATATCAATTTAAGCAAAATACTTTTTGTCTTCTCTATATTTCTGCTTATTTCTACCATTGTGTCTTTGCACATAATTAGTAATTTATTGTGATATCCACCTGTTGAATTCATACCTGTTATTCAACATGTATCACAAGCATAATATAGTTTTAAGTAAAAAGGGCTCTTGAAACTTTTCTCAACATTTCCATGCATATATTATCATTCTTTCTTTTGGCTCTCCATGGCATTTTGCATATTTGTTATCATGTATAGGGATGCAGCTTGATATGACTATAGTCATATTGGTCATAACTGCCATTTTGCCTTCTAAGTGACCTTGGCTTGCATCCCAAACCCTACAGGACAAAAGCTCCTTACTTAGTCACTGGCCAGTGAGCTTGGACATGTTAATAGTTTTTGAAGAAGGCAGGTACTCCAGTTGACCATGGCCTACCTTTGTCTAGCTTAGCATGTAAACCCCTGCTTCAGCACTGGTGTGTGGAAATTCAACTGATTGCTTCTGCCCAAGACAAATTTCTATCTGCTAATCACCAGTAAATTGCAGTATGTGCTATCCTGGACCTATTTGCCTCTTTCTCGAGTCACCTGGCAGCTTCCATGTTTGGCAGTCAGTTCTCATATTCTGGAATGAAGTCTTTCTAAAACAGTATAACACAGCAAAGAAGAACCCATAGTTTATTTCATGGTTTGTGTTAGATCCTGTGATGCAGCCTATGGGGTCCTAGTCAAGGATAAATAACTAATCCCTTCTTTTGATTATTTAGTTGCTGGGAGTAGAACTTTAGACAGTTGTTGGATACCACTAAACTTTAAGGATTGCTTCATGGGAAAGTGAAGCATTACCCTGTGGCCACCCTATTTGCTGCTGCCAGGATCCAGGACTGATCAACATGAGCATATCAACCTCCAGCCTTCTTACTCCAAATGCAGACAAATGAAGTGTCATCTGAGCTTCTGAGGTCCTTGTAGACCAGCTGCTAAACCCATCATTGAGAATATATCATAGCAAAGCTCTTCCCTGCCTCCCCTTTTTTGTCGACAGGTATTAATCCTAAAAAAGTTCTCTAGTAAACATTCTATATGTGTTCTTCAACTCATAATGACATTCTTGGGGAATACAAACTGTATTATCATTCATTTAAAAATATATGAGTCGGGAATGGTGGCGCATGCTTGTAATCCCAGTATCCGGGAGGCTGAGACCCGGAGGATCTCAGTTTGCGGACAGCCTCAGCTACTTAGTGAGGCCCTCTGCAACTCAGTGAGACCCAGTTTCAAAATAAAAAATAAAAAATAGGGCAGGGGGTGTAGCTCGGAGGTCGAATGCCCCTGAGTTCCATTCCCAGACCCGCAAAAAATAAATAAATAAAAAATAAAAATATATGCACTATTTGTAATGCAAATATTCACTGCTTTCAGTGCAAAACACAGTTAAATATGGTTGAAGAAACAAAAAAGAGAAATTGCCTCTGTTTTGAGATTTGGGACAAAAGATTAGATAAATATATTTAAAAGTCATCAAGTGATTAAGAACACACACAGGTAAAGTGATAGGGGGGTTCTGGACAGGAAACAGTTTCCATTTTCAAAAAGAGATTGTCAGCTCCTTTAAAGCATGAAGATACTTTACCGACTTTTTTGATATCCTGCTGTATTCAGTGATTTGAACAAAACTGACAGTCAGTATGTAATTGTTGAATTGATCCCATGTTGGATTGTTCTGGAAAAAAAAAATCCACATGAAACATTCAATAGAGTTCCTTACACGATGATTTAGAATAAATGTAAATTAATTTGAATGCCCAGGTAGTCATTTTATCCCAGGGGTTTACTTATTACAGAGAATAAGAATTATAGTGAAATAAATATGAGACACAAATGTCATTGCTAAAACCTGAAAAGTGCTGTGGTTCATGCTAAAAGGAAGAATATTTATAATTTCAAAGATTAGCAGATTGATTGGTTCAGCTTCCTAGATAGGTAGATACTGCCCTCCATTTACAGTCCTGCAGAAGCTATTATATTCTCTATTTTTCTAAATTTAATTTGGTTCATCTCCAACATAACCTCTTAGCAAGGCTAATGCACAAGACAATTATTTACTTATTTTTTACAACAAGTTGTTTAAGAAAATTGAAGAGGGTTATATGGATCACTAAGTATTTAGTCTAAAGGAAAGAGTGTTGTATGCCAGTGTCTTGAAGCATTACTTTACTTGACCTGAAAAAAACCCTTGTTTTAGAAGAAGCAGATTAAAGTGTGCTTCAATAATTACTATAGGAAAATAAAGATTTAAACTTAATTATTAGCTATATTACTAATTTTGTTAAAATATTTAAGATAGCTAATGTAATTTTATTAACAATATTTTAATAAGATTTTTTCTCGCTGAACATTGATATTTACCGAACACATTTAATATCATTTATCAGTGTGACAAAGTAGATATAGAGTTGATTATTTTTAGAAAGTGAATGTATATATTTGAACCTCGATGAAAAGGAAAGCAATAAGGAATACTTTAGATTTTTAGGGAGCTCTATTGCTAATGAAATCAAAAAGAAATAAGTAATTAACATAAGTTTTCTTTTTTTTTGCGGTAGTATGATTTAACCCAGTGGTATTCTACCTCTAAGCTCCACCCACAGCTCTGTTTTCTATTCTTTGTTTTGAAACCAGATCTCACTAAGTTGCAGAGGGCCTCAGTAAGTAGCTGAGGTTGGCCATGAGCCTGTATTCTTCCTATTTCAGCCTCCTAAGTACTGGGATTACAAGCATGTGCTTCCATGCCCAGCTAATTAAATTTTGAATACTTTAACATAAAAAAAAATCATATGACTGAGAATGAACTTATGTGATGCATTATTCTTATTCTCTTTTGTCCCTTCAGTTACTTTTTATCTTTTTGGCTTAATAATGGGAATTGAACACTGGCATTTTTATCCCTAAACTATACCCTCACCTCTTTTCATTTTTTGTTTGAAAACAGATTATCACTAGATTGCGGAGAGTCTCACTATGTTGCTGAGGCTGAGGAAACTTATGATCCTTCTATCTCATCCTTCTAAGTACTGGGATTAGAAGTATGAGCCAGCCGCTGTGCCTGGCTCCTTCAATTACATTTTTATTCCTTAATTAAAGAGCAGCCGATTACTGACTCATAAACAATTTCCATTTAAAAAATGTCAAAGCACATATCACAAAGAGATGTTTTTATAAGCTGAGATATGGGTGCCTACATCTTATTTCTGATCAACTTGGCATCTACTCTGTTAAAAAGATTTACTTCCTTTATAAAATGCATTCAACGCTATCACAAATGAAGACATCATTTAAAAAGTTTCATGCTTCAAAAATATAAATAATTAGCATACATGTTATGACATGTATCTACTTACCATTGTGTTACAAGTAACCTAAGAACACGACTTCTCTTTGAGCTCTCTTAAATAGTGATTTTTTTTCTCCTCTTATGCTGGGTACCATATATTCTGCGAAGGAAGAAACATTTTTTTTTTAATTAGTGCATCATTCATCCTAATGGAGTACAAGATACAAGATGGTAGAGGCATACATGCACACATCACTCATTTAGCCCTTCCCCAATTCCCACCCCATTTCCTCCCCCTTCTTTTCTTTGCATGTTTGGCTTAGTGATTGACGTTAATATGTTTGTAAATGTACATCACGTACATTAGGAATTTCCTCTTCCCCCTTCTATCCCCCTCAGTTAGATTGCCTTATTTGTTCATCTATGGTTTCTCCTTCTTTGCCTAGAGTTCCTCCTGTGACCCTTTTTCTCTCTAGCTTCTGCATATTAGGTATAGCATGCAATTATTTACTTTTTGTCTTACTGCCCCTTACTTCCTTTTTTTTTTTAATTTCAGGTCACCTGATTATGCCAGTGTATACCCCTTCTTTCTTCAGTCACCTAACCATTATCTAATTACCACCATTCTCCTACTCACAAACACAACCCATGGATTTCTTGAAGACTTCTGTTCCTGAGTCATTACTTTTCCTTCAATACCAACTGCTATTGCAATTCTAATTATATCATCAATATCATTGATCATTCATTGATATTGGGCTATCAATGAATTTATATTTTTTCCCTCCAGAAACTTGTTTTCAAATATCAATCAGACTATCAGTCTTTCTTTCTTTCTTTCTTTCTTTCTTTCTTTCTTTCTTTCTTTTCTTTCTTTTTTTGTGTGGTACTAGGGGTAGAACCCAGAGGCTTTTCTACTTCTGGCATATACTCCCAGACCTATTTTATACTTTATTTGGAAACAGGGTCTCACTAAGTTGCTGAGAGTCTCACTAAGTAGCTGAGGCTGGCTTTGAACCTGTGCGATCCTCCTGTCTCAGCCTCCCAAGTGTGGGGATTACAAACTTGCACCACCACTCCCAGAACTTCTTTTATTATACTAGCCTAGGTGTTGCTATCACCAGTAATTGAAACTCTATGTCTACTCCAGGTTTTATCCTTCATTCACTCCTTGAATACCACCTCCTATTTTTCCATACATTTTTTTTTTCTGTAATATCTAGCCTTTTGGAATCTAGCTAGCACCTACAACTCACTGATCTTGCCACATTTTCACTGAGCATCTTCTCCTATCCTCTCCTATGTGGCTGGAAGAAGACACTAAACAAGGTAGTCAAGTTTCGCTTTAGCTTTGCTAACATTTACATCAAAAAGCCCACGGTAGCTGGTAGCTATGTTCCTGCTGCTCCCTGATCCAATAATTATCTTGTCTTCTAGGTACCTACTTCATTGCATTGTTCATTTTTTTCCAACCCTACCCCTAATGCTTATGTCTGATACTTTGAATCTCTTTTACATTAAGAAAGGAAAAATACAGATTGTTTTCAAAATGTTCTACTGCCACATAAACAAACAAACAAAAAACTTGACCTGGGCATTATATTGTCCCTCTAGATAAAATATCTTGGCTTTTATATAAGATCAATACTTCTATTTGGGAATGATTCCTTTTTCATCTAGGACAGTGTCCTGGAAACACTCTCTTCTCTCTTCTCTCTTCTCTCTTCTCTCTTTCTCTTTCTCTCTCCCCCTCCCCCTCTCCCCCTCTCTCCCTCCCTTCTTCTCTTCTCTTCTCTTCTCTTCTCTTCTCTTCTCTTCTCTTCTCTTCTCTTCTCTTCTCTTCTCTTCTCTTCTCTTCCCTTCCCTTCCCTTCCCTTCCCTTCCCTTCCCTTCCCTTCCCTTCTCCCTCCCTCCCTCCCTCCCTCCCTCCCTCCCTCCCTCTCTTCTCTTCTCTTCTCTCTCCCTCCCTCCCTCCCTCCCTCCCTCTCTCCTCTTCTCTTTCTCTCTCTCTCTCCCTCCTCCCCCGCCCCCCTCTAGCCAGGCAGGGGCGTGGTGGTGCACTCTTCTAATCCCAGCGCTTGGGAGGCAGAGACAGGAGGATCGGGCAGGTTCGAAGCTAGCCATGCGCCCTGGCTTAGGAAGGAGACCCTGCTTCCAAATAAAAATGTAAAAATGGGTCTGGGAGTGTAGCCCAGAGGTAGAAGGGCTTCCAGGAACCTCAGTACCACCACCAAAAAAAAAAAAAAAAAAGTATAACCAGTTGTACAATGGGACATAGAAAATGCTTGCAATGTCCACAAAATTCTACAACCTGAAACAGTCATGTATATTTTGATGGGATATACTCTGCTCCCAAGGAAGAAAATAATCCATTGATTCCCATTGTTTGCACTGGTCTTACTAATTATATATACTAGCTCAGCAGGAAAAGCTTAGTCATGGATGAGAAATTGTATACTCTAAAATTTCCCTTTAGGTGCTTTGGAAATGTTTAAGCAGATCATATAGGGCGTGTTCTGGTGAAGCATTAATGCCAATTTAGGACAGGTTAGAGTATTAACAAAAAAGTCAGTCCAAAGGCCTAGATAGATGTATTAAAAGGATATATCTGTAATTTACTAGCTTTTTTGGCTATAGATGGTTGTATCTACACTTTTCCTTAAACAAAATAACAGAAAGTTATTTTCCTAGTACAGAAAGCAACTATTGTTTTTTCCTGACTCCCAGGCCTTTATGTCAGCACATGTGTATTGTGTTTTGCTGATTACAGAAGTGATCATAGGACTGCATATGATATAGAACAGGCAAAAAAATGCATTTAGTCTCATAGTTTTAGCTGGTATAATCTTAAAAGTGGAACACTTTTTCACTGAAGCTGGCAAGGTAACAGAATAGAAGTGGAGAATTTTTGGTGACTATTTTTATACTGTATATGAAGAAACAAACATGTCTGATTAAATCAATAAATCTACAAAGGCAACAAAAGACATATTGCTGAGGATATTGTTTAAGAAACTGGTTTCAGCTCTAAGTTATTCATTCCTGGATTTTCATCTATTTGTGCCAACAGGTTTTAAGTTTGAATTAGGTTTCTGTCATCTCCAGAAGAAAAAGTAGTAACTAATGTAGATATGGAGACAAAATGAAGGAGTCATGGAACTACCTGAACAGGCTAAGTTCTAGACACATGTCTTTATATTTGAAAATAATAGCTGGTAAATAATGATACACTGGATTGTTGGATATTTATATATGATAATATTTGACTATTTTACTACTTGAAAAAGGAAGTGCACATGTGAACATCAAAAAGTAGACTTTACTAAACTATACACTCATCTGTCCCCTCAAACTCCTCCCCTTACATTTACTAAGAATGTAAAATAACTTATTGTCAGAGGATTCACCATTCTTTTAGATTATTTCTTCAAGAGCTGGTACATAGATAGGTAATGACTTGTGGGTTTAGGGGGAAGAGACTGAACAAATATAAGCTAATCATTTTGCTTCCTGAAAAGCCTATTTCTCTTGTCAATGCTGTTAGTTAAATGACTGGCTTCCAGACAAGGTTCAGATCCTTTTTTGGGAAATAAAAACTTGAAATTAGTAGAAGAAAATTATTTTGGAAGATAATTGCACTGAAATATCTGTATTTTAAGTGCTTTTGATTGCCCTGTCTCAGCAGTTAGATAGAAGAACAGGTTGAAAATAATGGAACAAATAAGCAGACATAAGGAAACTAAAGAGAAAGATGAATCCCTCTTCCCCCAAAGGTCTACATCTTTAGTTTTATTCCTCAGGTCCTGACTAGGGCCTCATAAAATGTTCCACTATCCTCTTAATAAATTATTTAGTTTTATTTAGGTTCTGTTATTTCAATAAAAACAATTCTTATGATGGGACAGCTTACTGTGTGCTAATAAAGCATATAATGAATTAAGATGATAGATACCGAGAATTGCATAAAACTTGGGTCTCAAGAAAAGCATTTGATCAAATTTTTCATAATATTTTTATGGATAAGAGGAGAAATATGAGAAGATTAAGTCAGAGAAGACTCTTTTTTTTTTTTTTACAATTTCTGTGGTAGTTAGCAAATTGCCAGCTAATTATGTTAATTTCTTCTTAGATTTCAGCCTTATGTTACAAGATTGTACTTACAACTTTGTTCTTCTCAAAAGTTTTAAAGTAATAACTGGAATAAAGATACTAATAAAGACATGTTTATCAAAGTCAAACAGAACAAAAATATGGGAGGAATAGAAAAATATAAGTTGGCATGCCTAGTCTTTGTGAGAAAAGTTACTGTACTTAATATTATGTTAAAATTAAGTGAGCTAGTTGCAAATGTTTTAATAAAAACAAAATAAAGCTGGGCATATTGGTGCATGCTTGTAATCCCCGTGCTTGGGAGGTGGAGACAGGAGGATCATGCAGGTTCAAAGCCAGCCTCAGCTGGCTTAAGAGACCCTGTGTTCAAATAAGATATTAAATAGGTCTGGGAGTATAGCCCGGAGGTAGAAGGGTTTCCAGGAACCCCAGCACCACCAAAATAAATACATACATGCATACATACATACATACATACATACATACGTAAGTAAATAAATAAATACAAAATAAATAATCCCAGAGACAAGTAAAAGTTAGGGCTAAATGGACCTAAATAGCTAAAGATGTAAAACATATTATTTATTTATTTATTTATTTTTGCGGGTCTGGGGATGGAACCCAGGGGCATTTGACCTCCAAGCTACACCCCCTGCCCTATTTTTTATTCTTTGTTTTGAAACCGGGTCTCACTGAGTTGCAGAGGTCTCAATAAGTAGCTGAGGCTGTCTGCAAACCGCGATCCTCCAGTATCAGCCTCCTGAATGCTGGGATTACAAGCGTGCGCCACCACGCCAGGCTTAAAAAACATTATTTTTTAATAGAATGAAAATTTCTTAGTTTAGCAATATTATAAAAATGGGGACTGCTAAGGTTGTATTTAAGAGTAAGAATAAAATTAATGTGCATAGAATAATGTGATAAGTAAAATACAAATGTAAAAAGAAACTTTAAACTTCAGACTGACAAAATAGAGCATTTCTGGAAAAGAATAATTTGATTCATGAATTTTTAGAAAATACTGCATTTTTAAGTCCAACAGATAAAATCTTTGAATGTTGAATAATTAAGGTATGTTGAATAATTAAGGTGTGAACTAGGCTGGAAAGTGTAAATCTTATGATTATAGTGCAAAAAAAGATGACTATGGAAAATTTATGTTTGTTATAGTATTTATTAAATTATAATTATATAAAATAAAAGTGATATATTAGAATAACAGAAAGTGAAATAAAAATATCCAACCCATATGAAAAATATATTTCTGAGAATTTGAAATATCTAAAACAACCTCAATGTGGTAAAATTCTCTGGGTTGCTAAAGGCATAAAGTTTGCCTAATGTACATCAATGAATACTTTTTACAACCTAAAATTTTATACTGCCAAATCACAATTGTGCTTCCATTCTTATTTATTGCTTTCATTTTAATGAGAACTATTTTATTGATTTAGTTAAATTTCTATTTTTTTATTTTTTTATTTTTAGTGGTACTGGGATTCCTGGAAGCCCTTCTACCTCCGGGCTACACCCCGAGATCTATTTTATATTTTTATTTGGAAACAGGGTCTCTTAAGCCAGCGCGGCTGGCTTCGAATCTGCGCGATCCTCCTGTCTCCACCTCCCAAGTGCACGGATTACAAGTGTGCGCCACCACGCCCGGCTATAAATTTCTATTTTTTATTAATAAGTCAATTTCAAATTTTCAATGGAACTCTAAAACTATTAATTAATTATTTGGTATTTGAGGTTATTGGTATTACTGATTTCATATTATTTACTTCCTTTGAAACTTTCTGTAGTTTGTCATCACCATGTTTCAGATTTTGTCTGGCTGAAATTAAGGTTGGCCCTGCTGCTGTTATTCTGAAAATTCTCTCTCTTTTCACTTTGAAATTTCTTTGGCGTCTTTGCCATTTCCTGGCTATCATATATTTCTCTTTCTTGATTTTCTCTTTTATTTGGTAAACTCTCCCTCCAGAAGATTCCTGACATAAGTTGCTTGAGATACAAATAACTTCAGGATATATATGTCGACATTTTGCTTTTAAGTTTCATCTTGGATGTATAAATGGTTCTAGATTAAATATCATTTATTCCATTGGCTTTCTTTTTTCTAACTTCTATTATTGGTTTAAAATTAATTCTGATTACATAATACTGAGTAGGGAATAATTGACTAAAAAGCAAATTACTGTTAAGTACAAGGTAATTTTAACAGAAAAATAAATTTAAATAAAATTTAAAAATTGTGACTACAAAGTATATATACAATTTAGCACAGAAGTTGTTAACGAAATAAGGTGGATTTATAAGTTATTGAGAGTTTTACACACAGAAAAGTTATATGATAGAACATCAAATGAAGTCTTCCTTGAGCACCTGGATAGATTTCCTTGTTGCATGCTGGAGGACTATTCTGAGTGTTACAGTGAATAAGGTAAATAAGAAGACCTTGGTTCCTGCATTTGAAAATTGACAATACACTCTAGTTTACTGCTTTGACAGATTTGCTTTTTATGTTTTCTCTCAATTTTAAAATTGGCTTGCATATATTGAACAATTGATAATACTTTTAAAAGCCTAATTTATATGAAACGTCTCCGATTTTATGCAGACATAGTAACATTTAAAAATATTCAAGTTATGAAATTCATTCACTGTGCTGAGTACAGGAAAGAGGGAAGAGGGAGGAAATAGAGCAGGTTCTGGGGCCCTGTGCATGTATGCCTTTATCACCTCCAACTTTGTCAAGATGTGTGATTACTAGGCACCAATGAAATAAAATGAATAAAAATATTCAAGTATATTGGAGGCTGCAGCAGAATGCTCCTGCTTACTAGATAGTATGTTCTCAAAGGCTAATCAATAAAATAATTAACCAACAAACCATCCAATCATGGCCAAATAGGAATATGTTTTTATAATGTTCTTTGAAAATAATTTTATCCTTACCTTATGGAAATGTGCCTTCAGTTTGGGCCAGATACCAAAGCAATGTTTAATGTGACAGGATCAATGTTGCCTACAGATGAACCAGATTTATATATTCCCTTTAACTCCTTCCTTCCTTCCTTCCTTCCTTCCTTCCTTCCTTCCTTCCTTCCTTCCTTCCATATCTTTTCTACTTATACTACTGTACATTCTCTCACTCTCCATCTCTAATATTTAATGGGCATAGCAGAATTAGTACAGCATTTTTTTTCTCAGTGAAGAAAGAAAAACAATTACTAATTGAAAACTTGATCAGAGAAATTATCATAGTCAAGTCTTCAGCAAACTAGTGACCTTTTAACTAGTATTCTGAACTTTCCCTTTGTTTGCAGAATGGTGTGATTTGGGAAAAGATAACCATTTATTCACTCAAGAAAAATATAGCATGTATACAGAGTGGTGATTTTTCTTACTATCTGATATTATGACTACCAATAAATGAACTGCATCTAATTTTACATCAGTGAAATACAGGTAAGATTATTTCTGCTGAATAACAAATGAATGCATTTTTGGTTTTGAAAAAGTGTAGATGAGAAATTTTCTGGAAATTTTATAGCATGGTTAACTTTTTAAGTGATAAAGTTATGGCAAGTTTTTAAAATTATGAAGAAGTCCTGGAAAATTGTAGCCTCAGAATATAAAGGGATGTTTTCATTAAAACTTTGAGAACCATATCATATCTACTTGAAATAAAAATTAATTATTTAAGGCATTTGTACTGTACCACAGAACCTATCTTTATGCTTAATTTTTAGATTTTCTTGACTTTAAGTAGAAAAACACCTATATTTTAAATTCAAATCAGTTTGCTCAAAAGTTATATTTTGAATATCTATGGGTTTTCACATTAAATCTAATTTTATGTGTACTGTCTATAATCAATAGATAGCACATTGTATTTTTTGATTTGTCTTTTCAGAAAATGCCTACTATGCATGTAAAATTTACTTTTATACTTGTTTTATTCCAAAGAACACAGGTATATTTTAAAACTTACAGGATTCACATTTTTTGTGTGTTTTCCTCTAAATTTATAACATTTACATTGTTTCTATAGTAATAGTTTCTTGTAAAAATGCATTTCTTAATGTTTAATCCTATCTCGATGAATATATTCTCAAGTCATAAACAAACTTTTGATCATGTCTGGCCAATAATTTGACAGGTCACTGCATCATAAATACTAAAGAAATATTCTAAGTGTTCAGATTTTGAAAAAAAGTAGTGAAAGACAAAAATATTTTAAAATTATTCTTTAATATTCTAAAGTAGATTTATGATTTGGTTAGCATTTAAACAGGTATAACTGTTTAAAACACATATAACTTAAAAATTTGATTACTGTTAGATAAAAATTTCTTTCATCTACTCCGAGTCTTGAGAAAATGTCAATAAACAATTTGAAATTTTGGTATAAAATATTTAGCAAGCCTGAGTCTTCTGTTTGTTGATTTGGTAGCTATAATTTTAAGGTGCAGATGGTGTAATAGACTCTAACAGTGGTTTACTGCTCACACTGTCTCTGGAGTTTTAAGTTCCAATTGCACCTATAAAAAGTTGTAATTAGCTCTTTGTATTTTATGGCTGTTTAGGGAAAGAAAGCTGCTTCAGTTATCTGCCAACTAGATAGTATCCTAGGTTAAAATTCTGATATCAATAATGTATTCTACTTTTCAAATTCCAAGTCAAGAGTTCAAAACAATTGAGAAATGTCACCTTTGTAAATATAATAGTCTATTAATTATATCACTTCATAAAGTCTACTGGTGCAATTAGTTGACAGGTAGCGATATCATTCTTAATAAAATTGCATGTGGAAGGGACAAGGTTAATGCTAATTTAATATGCATTAATGATATGATTGAGTGCATTCAGAGATGAGAGTCCCGTGATTTTAATAAAATGACATGTTCAGATTTGTTCGGAAGTGAGAAAATAAGCATATATTTCAAGCATGCTTTTCTTTAAAGATCCAGTAGTCTTGGTACGTTTAAAATGAGTAATTAAAATTATTTCCCAGTTTATGTGCATTATTTGAGCAGCAACTTGTCAGTTACATGATAATTACATGATACCACAAATTAATTTTTTCTAACTATACATGTGGCTATGCTTTAAAAAAATAATAAGCATTCTCTTTTATTCAAAAGCACAGAGGATTTCTACCTTCCAAATGATATTAAACATACAAGAAAAATTAATATAAAGTACCCGCTTGATTATTTTGACCATATCCTTACAGTAGTATAGGCAATGTGGCTTAACTAAGAAAGACTTTAGAATATCTCTGCATAATCGTTCCCATTTTGTAAATATAAAACTAAGCAGCCCAAATGGGATTTATAAATTGAATTGATCAACAGGCAACAAAAACTAGTAAATGCATTAGCATTTGTTTGTGAATTAATTATATTAATGGTTATAATTAGGATAATTTGAGCTTTTGCATTAATATAATGGAAGTTTACTTGTAATGTTTTAGTCTGTGTATTAATTCTGCCAACTGTGAAAAGGAGAAAAATGTCAATACTCAGAACAAAGCAGAATTTGCATAGGAATGGGAACAGCTACAACATGACAAACAGATCTTCAATTAGCTCATGAGCTGAATAATGCCAGGAGTTTTTGTACTTGAAAATGTATTTCTTAAATCCATATATAACATGAAAGATTGATTAAGGCAGCTGCATTTTCACTCACATAAAATTAGCTGTTTGGCAGGGCAAAGAAAAATTACAATGATTTAAGTGAAGTGGGAAAATCAAAGACAAAGAGAAAAACGATGAAATCATCATCCAAACCACAAATTAAATGTAACTTCATTCATTTCAGAAACAAAGTTTGCCTAATTTGCTTTTCAGTGTGTCTAGCACAGTTTATTTAAAATAAGTTTTTTCAATATCTCTGAATATATAAGGAAATTAAATATAATTTTCTTATCTTCTTTTTAAAGAATCAGTCTTTTAATTGTGTTTCACTGTGATAGCTTTATTCTTTCTTCGCAGTACATTTTAGGCTATGAGCTATTATTTTAATTTTTATGGCAGTCTTCACCTGGTACACTAATTTCTACCATGTATCCTTATGCCTCATTCTCTCTTCTGAGTGCTATACCGGACCCAGCACCAATAAAGTCAAATGGTCACATGTCTACATTACATAATATATACTACATATGCATAAGTATACACTACATAATGGGTGGTCTTGCCCCCCACTAAGTTGCTTGATGAAAGTAGATTTTTTCATTTATTTATTCAAAAATATATAGATTTCTTCTGTAATTAGTTATAAATGTTATACAGTAATGAACAGAGTTTGTTCATTACATGCCAATAATTTATATAGGTTCTATATCTATGTCTATCTCTCTTTCTCTCTCTCTCTCTCTCTCTCTCTAGATAAATATATATGTTTTTTTTTTTTTTTTTTTTTTTTTTTTTTGCACTGGGGAAGGAAATCCAGGGGACTTCTACCTCTGGTCAACATCCCCAGCCAACCCTATTTTATTTTTTATTTGAAAACAGGGTCTTACTGAAAGCCTCACTTAATTGCTAAGGCTGGCTTTGAATCTCAGCCACCCAAGTACTGGGATCAGAAGCATGCACCTCCATGCATAGTGCAATTGATATTTTAATGTAATAGAATGGTAAAAAATCAGGATTTTGTGATACAGAGTAAGAAAAAAATTAATTAGAAAGGATGGTACTTTAAACTTACTATGCTATTGAAATGTTTGATATACTTATTGTTATTATTATCATAATTACTAATATGTTAACAAGGACCTTTGACTGAGATATAAACCTTCATTGAGAACTTAAAATACATTATAGACATTTCTAAGTGCTTTATAAGAACTTATTTAATGCTTACACCAAATATTTGAGGTAGAAGATATTGTTAGCTCTATTTTTAAAATTGAAAAAATGCAATACAAAGTTAAAATAACTTGCCCAGAGCCACATTAGTAGTGAAATTGTGAGACAGGATTAAAATGTAAATGTCTATCTTCAGTGTCTACACTTTTAACCAAAAGATTATGTCTCCAACAAATTATTGTGACCTGAAATTCCACCTTGGTGGACAGTGAAATAATAGCAATACTAGTGAAACTGGCTCTGCAAAAAGAAAGAAAAAAGCATATGCAATGATCATTAATTTGAAACAGAACTGAAATACAGTAAGTATGGGTGTGAGCAATAGTGCCTCAGGGTGGGACCTCAGAGATGTCTGCTGGTAGATCTAGTGGGGCTCTAAAGGCACAGGAAGTCCTGAGAGCAGTTTTCTCAGGCCACTGACCTGATTACATCATGCCTTTTCTATTTGCTTTGCTTTGTTGAAACATATTGAATATTATGCTAAGGATTAATTGGAATGAAGAAGCAAGAAAGGCTTAAGAGCTCAGGGACAATTGCTATTGATCAAGGATAAAAGTTCTCATGATCCGGTCTAGAGCTGCAGCAGCAGAAATGGAATCTGAACAGACTTCAGATACGTATGAAAGGGACAATAAATATGTGTGAATATATATATATATATAAATATTTATATATTTATATATATAAATATTTATATATTTATATATAAATATATAAATATATATATTTTTTTCTTTCAGAAATGGGGATGAAACCCAGGAACATTGTGCCTTTTAGCTACATCCCCCAACCCTATGTTTTAGTCTTTCTATTTTTTAAAACAGGGTCTCACTGAGTGGTAAAGGGCCTCACTAGTCCATGAACCTCTATCCTCAGGTCCCTGCTTCTTGAATGCTGGGATTACAAGCGTGTATCACCATGCCCGGCCCAAAATAATATATTTTTATAAGGTTTTCCTCTTTTTTATTAGAAGAATTATATTATTTTAAACTATTATTTATATGTGGAACATATTGAAAATGGTATACATTTAGACTTTGTTTGGTGCGCTCTCCCCCCATTCCTGTTCTCCTTCCCCCTCTCCCAACAATGAGTGTCAAGGTTAACCATGCTATATTCATACTTTTACACATATTCAAATGTAGCTCCCCCATTAATCAACCTCAGCCTTCTTCCTTTCCTGTCCTTCCATTCTAGCTTTGCTGAGATTTCCTCTCCATTATCTGGAGTCCCTCTGGTATTCCAAATGCTCCCCAGTTTGTGCATATTAAAGAAAACATATGTCCCTTCTCTTTCTGTGCTTGGCTGATCTCACTTAACATAATGTTCTCCAGGTCTTTCCATCTTCTTGCGAATGGCATGATATTGTTCTTCTTTATAGCTGAATAGATTTCCATTGTGTGTATTTCCCGTAATTTTGCAATCCATTCATCCATTGATAGAGACCTAGATTGGTTCCATATTTTGTCTATTATGAATTGTCCTGCTATGAACATGGGTATGCACATGTTACTGTAGTTCTCTGATTTCAACGCCTTTGGAAAGATACCCAGGAGTGGTATAGCTGGATCATATGGTGGATCTATTATCAGTTTTCTGAGGAATCTCCACACTGATCTCCATAGTGGCTGAACTAGTTTGCTCTCCCACCAACAGTGTAAAAGAGTTCCTCTTTCCCCACATCCTCCCAGCATTTGTTATTATTTGACTTCTTTATGCTTGCCATTCTGATTGGGGTTAGATGGAATTTCACTGTAGTTTTGATTTGCATCTTCCTAATGGCTAATGATGTTGAACATCTTTTCATGTATCTATTGGCCATTTGTATCTCTTCTTTTGTGAAATGTCTATTCAGTTCAGTTGCCAATTTCTGGATTGGGTTATTTGTTTTACTAGTGTAGAGTGTTTTGAGGTCTTTGTATATTCTGAATAGTAGCCCTCTATTAGAGTGGTGGCTGGTAAAGATCTTCTACTATTCTGTAGGCTTCCTCTTCAGATTATTGATGGTTTTCTTTAATGAGAAGAAACTTTTTAGTTTGATGCCATGGTACTTGTTAATTCTTGCTTTAATTTCCTGTGCTTTAGAGGTCTTGTTACTGCCTGTGCCTATATGTTGGAGTGTTGAGCCTATGCCCTCCTCTAATAACTTCACAGTCACTGGTCTAATTTCTAAGTCTTTGATCCATCTCAAGTTGATTACTGTGCATTCCTCTTATTAGTAAGGTATGCATATATTCAAGTAAATGTTATACATATTAAAACATGCAGGAATAGGCCAGGCATGGTGGAGCACACGTGTAATCCCAGCATTTGGGAGGCGAAGATAGGAGGATTGCAGTTCAAGGACAGCCTCAGCTACTTAGCTAAGCCCTTTGTAACTCAGTGAGATCCTGTATCAAAAAATATAAAGACTAAAAAAAGTAGCTCGGAGGTAGAATGCCCCTGAGTTCCATCCCCAGTAGAGAAAAAGAAAAAAAAAAAGCATGCAGGAATAATAACTATGAGAATTAAACAATCATTGCAGATCTATTAGCAGATCTATGTATAATCATAACATTTGTTCAGGAATGATATAAAACTGTTGGACATTGGGAGAAAAAACTTAGGCATTAGAAAAGTATTTTATGCTTCCTCCAATATTTTAAATTGTATAAATAATGGAATATATTATGTCCCCTTAAAATATATATGTTGAATTTCTAACCCTCAAGGTGATGGTGTTTGAGGATGAGGCTTTAGTATAGATAAGGTCACGAGGTTGGGGTTATTATAAGTAAAAAATGAGACCCAGTGCTCTCTCTGACGTAAAACACAGCAAGAAGGTAGCAGTTTGCAAACCCTGAGAAGGTCCTCACCTGAACCCAGCTATAACGACATCCTGATCTCAGACTTTCAGCTTCCAGAGTGAGAGAAAATAATTGCTTTTGTCTAAGTTGCCCAATCTGTGATTTTTTTTTTTTTTTTTTTTGGCAGCTTGAACTGACTGAAACAATTTTCAAAAACGATAAAAATGCAATCAATAACTTTAAATAAAGACAAATGACTAAGTCTCTATCTGGTAAAGACTATTTTTGGTAGATTTAGTTCTGATATTATTTGATATCTAAGCTAAATTAATAATGAAAAAAGGAGAAATAAATCAACCTAAATTGTAATATTCCAGGCACTGAGTTTAAAGACTTGAAGAGTAGCATTTAATATATTTGAGCAGGTAAATATTTTACTTTTGTGTGTAGCACTGGGGATTTATTCTACCTCCACACTATATCCCCAGTCCTATTTATGTATGTATTTATTTAGAAACAGGGTCTCAATAGATTGAGAGCCCTGCTCTTTGAAACTGTCCTAAAACTTGTGATCTTCCTGTCTCAACATTCCAAGTACTGAAATTACAGGCATGAGTCACCATGCTTTGTCAAGTATTTTACTTTTATATGAGTAGGTTTAATTTCTCTGAAAGAAGGCAAAGGTTGAAATTAGTTTAACAACATTGCTACTTTCTAGCAAAGAGTAACAGCCTTTGCAATAGATGTTAATTAGTAGCATAAAAGTTGGAAAAAATTCCTGCTGACTATGGGAATGGGTTGGGATTTTTCCAAACCAATAAATAAATAAATAAATAAATAAATAAATAAATAAATAAATAACTTAAACACAGTAAGATTGATGAGAACAATACATATTCAACATTTTTCCAATTTGTCATTCAGTCACAAGTAAGTCAACTATCTACTTAAATGATGGGGTCTATGGTATATACACGCTTATATGATTAAGGGTTTATTTTAAACATTAAGTTTAAAAAGATGTCTAAGTGATATTAAAATGACTAATTTATACTTTTACTGAAATTTTGTTTCTTACTTTAACATTTTTCTTATGTATATAATACATAAAAATTGGTTTAAAATGTCACTAAAAAGTCTAGATTTAAAACTATAAATACACATATAATAAAATATCTTTATAAAAACAACAAATTTGTTTCCAGCTGGAAAAAGATACCACAAAATAAACTTTCTGTTACTAAGTACAGCAAAATATAATTGATTTATGCTATCCATGGTCTTTGATTTAATGACGAACTTAGGTGCATTGACTACAATGTCAGTGTACTTAACCTTTGGTGGGAGTAAGAGGTTGAAAATTTGTGTGATCGATACTTGAAATGAGTAAAGAATTGGAGGAAGTTAACTGTAAAATTGTGACAACAGAATAAATAACCAATTAGTGCAGAGAAGGGAGCCTTGGGAGAAAACAACTACATTTCATCACCACTGATAATGAATTCTGAGCAAATAGGTTTATGTTTCATCGGGGAAGATTATTGTTCATTGAAAGGACGCAGCAGAAATGAAGTTATGGAAGATGCAAAGGGAAAAGTAATTTAATCTGAGGTGTATTTTATGAGAAGTGTTGACTCATAAAATAATGACCTAGTGTTAGCAGTGAAACAGTATAAGAGATACTAGAAGACTAGAAAATTACTAAAATGTAAATAAGGATAAAATTAAATATTCTTTTCTAAAAAATCAGTAGTAAATGATTTTCATTGTAGCTACTTAATGTAGTAGTGAAAAAATATTCCCTAAGATCTACCAACATGTTTCTAAATTCCTTTTGTTCATTAATATAAACAAATAGGTATGCATAACTCGCCAGATTAAATTTTCTTTCTGCTTTATGATAAGCCTTATAAAATAAGGAGCTGTTGCTAATTGATTAGTAATTCCCCTTTTTATAAGGCTGTCAGCAAACACCAAATCCCAGTTTTCCTCTTCCTTCAGAAGAATGACACAGAGCAGGTGCTACATTATTATCATCAGAAAGCCATTTTGTTTAACATGAATAATGTCATTCAGAGGGCTAGCCATCTGTTGGCTGAATGTTTGTCATATCTAGACTCATAGCATTATAGAATCCATGCACATGGATTTCATAATCATGGATCTCCCAATATACTTTGTCTTTTATAAAAATGAAGTGTATTATTTAAAAACTAGGTCATAATAAGAACAAAGCACTTAAATGGGTTTTTGTTGTTTTTATGGGTTACAGAAATGTAAATAAAATGTTGAGTTTTCGTGTCTATCTATAATTAATGACAGATTCTTAATAAGGAGAGTCTAAGCAGATCAGTTACATTGTATACTATGCATCACTGAAATAGATGCAGTTTGTTGGGTTTATATTTCTTAGATATCAGACCTTATCTTAAAGTTGAATGTTCAATATGTTTACACTGTTTTAAAAATTTTTATTGCTTATTAGAAAATAGAGTTAGGGACTTCCTTTTCAAATATATAAGCAACAATTATCTGTGGCTATTATCTCAAAAAGTAAAGCATAAGGGAACTTTAACAAAAAATTGAATGAATTAAAGATTTTATTTCATTATTTAGTATAACAATAGTCAATGATAATAACATAAATATTCCTAGATATAGTTAAATTCCACATTTTATCACTAGAAAACTGTAATGAACCGTCTAAAATTAATTCTGGAAGCTTTTGTGAAATTATTGTAAAATATTAATTTGAAAATAAATAAACTGTTTAGGTTACTTACTTTAGCCATAACTATTATCTATCTGTAATCTATTTATTTACTTATATAAACATATTTCTCCTCCAAAGTATGATTTTCACTAACAAACAAATGATAACAATGTCATTGACAATGTATGTATGTATGCATGCATGTAAAAATATATATATATATGTATGTATGTATGTATGTATGTATGTGTGAATGTATTTATTTATTGGCACTGGGGATTGAACCTAGAGGCATTCTAACTCTGAGATAAACCCCAGGCCCAATTTTATTTCTTATTTGTTGTTTTATTTTGTTTTTGTTTTTTTTTTTTGGTTTTTGTTTGTTTTGGTGGCACTGGGGTTCCTGGAAGCCCTTCTACCTCCGGGCTATACTCCTAGACCTATTTTTTATATTTTTATTTGGAAACAGGGTCTCTTAAGCCAGCGTGGCTGGCTTCGAACCTGCGCGATCCTCCTGTCTCTGCTTCCCAAGCGCGGGGATTACAAGCATGTGCCACCACGCCCGGGCGCGATTTTATTTCTTATTTGGAAACAAGGTCTCACAACGTTGCAAAGGGCCTCACTAAGTTGTTGAGGCTGGCTTCGAACCTGAACCTCCTGTCTCAGCCTCCCAACTCCTGGGATTACAAGCATGCACCACCACTCCTGTAAAAATCCTGTAGATTTTAATGTGTCTGAAAATGTAGAAATGTTTGGTGAAATTTGATTCCACCTAATACATAAATTCTTCTCGTATTTATGAAACCTCATAATATTATTTCCAAGATATTTACTTGTGAATCAACATAGTATGTGGATCAGATTCAGTAACTGTTTTATGGATAAGCATAAAAATTCAAATAATTTCCTGATGCTAAGTCCCTAATTTTAATATATAAACCCAAAACTGTTTACAGTCACTTTACAACAATGGGCTTGAATGTAGTGAGAGAATAACTTCAGCAAAATCAAGTGTCTGCTCAGGAAATTTGGAACCTTGCCATGATAGCCATCATTGAATATGTATGAGTTACCATGCATAGATGTTAGAGACACTCTGAGTACGGGGAATGTATTAAAGCATCAAGAAAAGTCTTCAGAGAAAAGACATGATGCTGATTTTGAAACTCTTGAATGATTGCAGGAAAATTGAGACATTCCACAGACATTTCAAAATATACTCATGCATTATATGTCTATGTATATGAGTCCACTACACTGCCCCTGGCATGGGAAACTCATTTGACTTTGGTTGGTGAAAATTAAGACTTAAATATGAGTTTAGAAAACTGTACCTTGTTCATGGTAATGTCCATATAGTATCTAATTTCCATAGAAAAGTGTTTTGCTATGCAGTGAATGAAAACATGACAGATAAGAAGAGCAAAAGCCAGTCCGAATGAGAAGTTTGAAGGTCATAAGAGAGGCAATGAAAGTTATAAATATTTATTTACATGGAAAAAAATGTGGGGGGATGTTCTGCTTTTAGAAGGTGATTAATTCAGACAGTGAGAGCCCAGGAGGTTACCATTCTCAAAAGAATGAGATAAAACTTTAGATGCACACAAGGCCTCACCTAGGAGATCAGAGTGATGCTTATAAAGAATGACACTGGAGCCGGGCATGGTGGCTCACGCTTGTAATCCCAGAATTTGGGAGGCTGAGACTGGAGGATCGCGGTTCACAAACAGTCTCAGCTACTTAGTGAGGCCCTCTGCAACTCAGTGAGACCCTGTTTCAAAATAAAGAATTAAAGAAAAGAATGACACTGACATTCAAAAAATTATGCAACATATGTAAAAATGCAAGATTATATGATAAATTAAAAGTATTTCAGCTTTCAAGATTTCTACACATAAAGTTACTCTTTAAATATACTTGAACAACACATTTTCATATTAACCATCCTGATTCACATCATTTTTTATACTTTTCGTTCTTTTGTGTGCTAGACAATCCATTCTCTGAGCTGAGAGACTCATTTATACTCTCTTTTCAACAATAGATCATAAGCAAAAAAATGATACAGAAGAGCTAAATTAGACTATAGATTAAATTTATTGAACAAAATTCTACAAAATATTCCATTCAACACCTGCAGAATACACATTCTTTTCATCTGCAATTTTTAAAAGTTACACCATGTAGTAGACCATAAAACAAGTATTGGCAAATTCAGTAAAACTGAAATCATTTCTTGCATTTTATCAGATCACAATGCAATAAAATCACATCAATCATTGATCAACCTATAGAAACTGAAAAAAATGAACTTTTAGATAAACAGCAGGTCACTGAGAGCATCAGGAACAGAAAATTTAAACAATTCCTAGACAAAAATTAAAATGGATTCAGAACATATTAGAACCTATAGACTACTGCAAAAGGGTAATGAATGCATATATTAAAATGATTCATAATGATGCATCTCTGGGGTTTATACAAATAAGAACAAATCAAGCCCCAAATAATTAGAAAGAAAGAAAGAAAGAAAGAACGAGTGAAAGAGACTAAAATATCAATACAAAATCATAAAGTTGGTTCTTTGACAAGATAAAAAATTGGCAAACTTTTAGCTAAACTTCCCAAAAGAAATAGAAAATCCAAAAAAATAACATTAGAAATGTAAAAGAAATTATAATGGTTTCTACTGAAATTCAAATGATAATTGGGGATATTTTTAAATACTGTGTGATGTAAGTTAGAAAACTTAGAAGAAACGGAACAGTTTCTTGGCAAATATAACCTACCAAAAGTGAACCATAAGAATACATAAACCTTAAATAGATAAATAATAAGCAACAAAAATGAAGTAGTTATAAAAAATCTCCCAAAGAGAAAATTCCAGGATTACATTCTTTCACTGCTGAATTTTACCACACTTTCTGAGAAGAACAGCAATGCACCTCAGACTAGTTCATAAAATAGAAAAAGATGAAACTATCTCAAACTCACTCCAGGAAGTCCATATATAATATCTGATAGCAACCACACAATCAAGAGAATCATAGAGCATGTCCCTGTGCTTGTAGGTAGGCACTAGAAAGTGCCAAGTAGCAAGAATCATATTTTTTCTCCTTTCTCCTGATCCTCATTCTGGAAAGTGGGCATTGAGGAAAGCTTGAAAAAGGAAGTCTATAGTAATAGTGATTTATAGAAATACTGGAAACTCATAGCTTTATTTATTAAAAGTAATTCTCAAATTGTGAGTTACCATGTGCTTATTCTTTACAATCTGATCCTCTGACATACTTCACTTTTAAGTAATGAACAATAAGCAAAATCTTCCAGATAAGGTAGGCAGGTTATAAAGAGCTTGTAGAAGTGTGGATTCAATTCTCATTTTAATAAGAAAATAAGTTTTTACCTTTGACTTCACTGAAGAGAATTATAAAGTGAAAAGCCAGATATTATAAAATGTTTGCTTCTACCCATCAGATTTTGAGATCTTTGCCGTGAGAGAAAAAAATTCTGTCATTATACAGAGGTAAGCATTACATAAATTTAATTGAAGTTCAGAAAACTGTTTTTCTTTGTGAGTAAAAGCATCTTGAAGCTTTGATAAATGTAGAATAATTCAATTGTAAAGACAATCAACAATGTCAGACAATGTATATACAAAACATGGAAATATTTCTTTAATTTTGAAGCTCATAATTAAAAATTGAGATATGAGTACTCCATTGAAGTGAAGGTGTGGGGAAATGGGAACCCTATTACATTGTTGGTGGTACTGCAAACTAGTACAGCCACTTTGGAAATCAACATGGAGATTTCTCAGAAGATTGGAATCAGAAGTACCATGTGATCCAGTGATAATGTTCCTGGGCATTTTTACCCCCCCAAAAAATTAAATAAAAGTATTATAATAAGACCTGCATATTCATGCTATAGCAACACAATTTACAATAGTTAAACTATGGAGTCAGCCTAGATAACTGTCAACAGACTAATAAATCATAAAACTTTGGTATATAAACACACAATGAAATTTTAGCCATAAAGAAGAACAAAATTATATCATTTTCAGAAAAATGGATGGAATTTGAGGATATTATACTGAGTGAGTACAACCAGTCCCAAGGAATGAATAGATGTATGTTCTCTCCTATATGTGAAAGCTAGAGAGATAATTGGAAATTAGGATGACATCAGATAGATGAGCAGAGACTCCTTAGGATAAGGATGGGGGTGATAAAGTCATAAAGAATGAATAGTAGAGCCTGGTGTGGTGGTGCACGCTTATAATCCCCTTGCTTGGGAGGCAGAGACAGAAGGATTGTGCTGGCTCGAAGCCAGCCTCGCTGGCTTAAGACACCCTATTTCAAAAAAACAAAAAAATAGGTCTGGGAGTGTAGCCCGGAGGTAGAAGAGCTTCCACGAACCCCAGTATCACCAAAAAGAAAAGAAAAGAAAAGAAAAGAAAAGAAAAGAAAAGAAAAGAAAAAAGAATGCATAGTAGAAATAATGCCATAAACATTTAAAATAAAATACCAATCCCAGTCTCAAAGACTTGCCAGTGGAGGGTGAAAGAAGGGGACCTGGTGAGGATTGTATGTATTTTTCTAACACTTTGTACTTCAAAATAATGTAATATTACAATTTCCCCAATACAATTAGTTAATATAATACTTATTTCTTCATTTTGAAATAATCTAATTGATGAAGTAAAGCAATTCAGATGCACAAGCTATATATTGTATAACTTGTTTATTTATAAAATGAACACAGTTTTACACGATGAATTATATATGTATGCATATAGGTATACACCCATATATGTACCTATATGATGGGGTGTGTCCATACAGCGCCTAAGGAGATGCAGCCTCCCTTGGCCTGAGCTGCCTGCAGCCTAAGGCAAAACTTTAAGTAAAGTGATTCAGCAGAAAATGGGCTAAAGATGGCGCCTGGAGGAAGCTAGGAAGGCATGGTTTCCCCATTCATTATAGGTGGGGAGACTGAACGGTTTTTCCCTTTCTACCTCTAAAGGAGCTTTCCGTACACATGAATGGCTCATGTACTGGCCTGGGATTGGCTGTAAACTACGTACTAGTGAGCTTTATCCCGGATAGGCTAGGCTATTTCTCATGGGAATTCCCCTCATGGCTTGGTGCTATATATATGATTGTTTGAAGAGAAATAAATGAGATCTTGCTTGACTTGACTCCCAGCTCATGGGTTTGTGTTCGAGTCGTCGGTACTCATCATCTCGTCAAGCCCCGCCAGCTGTCGGGCTGGATCCCAACACCTATACTCATAATATAAAATTATTTTTCACAAATACATATAACTATATTTATTAGTGTTATTGTCACCTCACTTTACCATGGGTAAACTCTTTCCAGGTCAAGATCAGATGTCCAAACTCTTAACCCTACTCTAGTGTTTTTTCTGAATGATACAAGAAAGACTTTTTAATACAAGCAGGCAGTCTGCAGACAAGAGACAGAGGATGGCACTTTTTCTGGATAAATGAGGCCTGAATTCAATATTAAGTTCACAGGTGTTTATTAAAAGTAAAAGTTTTCAGGCTTAAGATTTAAAAGATGCTTTGCCCTGCCCTCTCCCTGTACAAAATTTAAGAGTCAGCAGGAGGGCTGACATGTTTGTAGTGTTGGTATCAGTGAGATTTACCATGACAGACAAAGCGGAAATAAGATTTAGAGGTTACTGGCAATAAACCAGAGTAACTGGAGTACACATTTCTTACAGTTTCACAATCGGTATTTAAAAAATATTTATTTTGTGCTGTTTTTATTTTATTATTGTAGTTTTACTTAGGAAGGGTTGGAATATCAGAAATAATTTATATTTACTTGCATCATTCAGTACAGGGTTAAATTTATAATTAAATTGTGAAAAGAAACGTGTGTGTGTGTGTGTGTGTGTGTGTGTGTGTGTGTGTGTGTGTTGGTGGTGATTGAACCCAAAGCAATTCTACCTCCAAGATAAAGCTTGGAACTACCTATAATTATAATTGATTTAAAATCTTCTAAAATTATATCAAAATATAAGATTTTGTGTACATTAGACATATATCCATCTTTCCATACAAAAACACAGGGGTTTTGTATGCAAATGTTTTTGTAACAGAAAAAGAAAGATTTAATAGGACTAATGGATATAGACAAAGTTTTGTGGAAAAAATAAGTATTCTTCATCTCTTCCTCATTAGCTCTCACCAAAATGACATTTAAAATAGGGTATATATGCAATAATAATAGATTGTGATAATTATTCATATTTTAAAATTATCAGCAGGAAGCAAAGGGAAATTAACTCAGTAGGTCAGGAAAATTGGTAGTACTGGAGCTGGGCTTCTGATGTGAGAAGGAAAACTAAGTGTGACCTTGGTTGAGGTGCCAAACAGAATGTAATAAGGAATTTATCAGATAAAAAGTGCATGATCCGATGTGAATCACTTAATAGAATATTTGTGATGGCATAGAAGGCAGGTAATATACTCGATGATATTTAGGCCAAGAAATTGAAAAATAAAAAAATAGTATAGTGGCAATTTTTCTCTGCCATGAGTTTCTATAAAGAAGGAAAAATGAAAAAAGTGACTGAAAAAAATGACCACTTGCAAAGAAGAAATATCGGGAAAATACTAAGAATTCTGAGAACTCTTAAGATTATATACTACTGGCAAGATAATTAGTCTGCCATAATTTTATGGTTTAGTGCTGACACAGTACATGTGACTTCTGGGTCAGAAACAAAGTAATAGAAATATTAGTAACAGAGTGTTAGCATTTTCTGCCAGTATTTTTAGTAGTGATTCTATCAGAGTGATGAGGCGAGTGCCAGATGGCACCTGCACATAGAAGGGGCTGTATTACAGGAGAGTAACTCTGATCTTAGGGAATAGGGACATTTTATGATAGAGAATAAATACGCCCTTTGTTCTATAAAGAGACTTCATCTTCATTATCAGGAACAGTCACATGTCTATGATTTGGTTGAGAGGGTGAATACTATATATTTGAACTATTCATTACATGAACACCTTTGAAAATATGATGAATAAAGAGAATCTGTCTCACTTGCAAAATGTACAGAAAAAAAAAAAAAGATCCTGGGACAATTTTCTTCCAATGAAAATAATGTTTACAAATCCAGAGACTTCTCAACTTGTATGAGATGACTTCTTATCAATTCTAAATATTAAAGTGTAAAGTAAAGAAAGACATTTGAATGACCCCCCAAAAAAAAAACACTAAATGACAACTTAGTGTCAAAGCTCAAAGCTCAAATAAGCAATTTGGTTGTCAGGCCTTTCAATATATTGATCAATAAACCCTTTTAGTAAAAAGATTATTCTGTTAAAAAGAATCAACATACAGCTTTGAGCAGCAAATGAGAAGGCTCAAAATGACCACAAAAAAGCCTAAAAAGTTAAACAAAATGTTAAATGTATCTTCTGGCATCTCATACAGACCAAAATCAAAATGACGAGAAACTAAGCTTTCAGTCTACTGCAGAAACTGCCTAGTACATTGTGATTGTTCAATCCAGAAAATAATCTTTGGATTTCCAGAGTTCTACATGTAATAGGAAGAATAAGAAAATTACCCAGCTACCATGAAGTAGAGTACCATACACTCCAGTGTTCTCTTCAAGTGTATTCAAGTGAGATAATGAAAAAGGAGGGTCTCCCCAAAAGGTAAACCATATCTACACAAAACTGTGAACTAGAAAACTTGCCCCACAGAGGGGGACTGGAGTCCTAATAACAGAAATTACCACTTTCCCACTATGATTTCATAACTTATGTGGTGTAGTGAATGTGTTCTTTCTTCTAATTGCAGTGGTGTTTATTTTCATCATTTTTATTCTATTGTCTTCTGTTTCTTCATCTTCTGAAGTTCATTATAGAATATAGAGTATTTGTAAAATTTGTAAATTGTATGTCTGTTGTAATTTATGTTGTTCTTATGTCTTTGGAACAAGAAAAAAAAAACACTCTCAGACACCTGGATTCGAGTCTAATGCCATAATAAAATTACATTTTGGTTCTCTTCCCTAGGAAGTGTTTTCATTTGTCTATTTTCTATGAATATTATAAAATATCTTGTACTAGGTACTTTATAGAGAAAAGAGGTTAATCTAACTCAGAGTTTGGGAGGTATAGGAACATGGTGCTGGCTTCTGCTCAGCTCTGGTGAGGGTTACTGCCAGATAGCATCATAGTGACCATCATGCATGCAAAGTGATTTCATGGCAAGACAAGAAGCCGGAGAGGAATGTAGGGAAAGTCTTGCTCTTTTATAGCAACTCATTCTAGTGAGAATTTACCGGGGTTCCATGAAAACTATAATAATCCCTTCTAAGGTCAGTGTCTCCAGGGATATAATTGCCTTACATTATTCCCTGACTCTTAAAGGTGCCACTTACTCTTCATATCATCATACTGGCTTCCAGGACCTTGATCCTTGTGAGACACACTCATACCATGTCATGGCACTGTGTGAATGTATTCGTGATTAGAGAAGAATTTCTCATTTTGTGACAAGAAGGGTTGACCATAGAAGACATTATTAACATTTGGCAATACCTGTTCCTTCTTCCTGGGATGCATTTTATGTTCCTGGCCCAGCTGACTTCAGATTTGGCCTAAAAATTGGCTTTTGCCAATGAGTAGGATGCAAGAGTACTATCTGCCAACTCTGCACAAGAGCTTTATGAACAGTTTGTTCTTTGACGTCAATTTTCCTCTTCAGCCATGATGAATATCAAATTCCAATTAGATGCTGCTTTATCAGTCTGAATCCAAAACCAAGTCACACATGGGACAGAGCTATATCAGAGTCATTAAGAACATGTAACTATCATATAATATATTCTTGTTAATTTCTGGTTCTGGAAAGAATACCACAGAACACTATAGTTCATTCTATTATAGTAGTGTTATCCTATGTTAATATAGTTATGTTGGATCTATATCTGGGTTAGAACTGAACATAAGAGAAACTCGCATTAAGTTTTGGAAGGCAAAATGAAAGCAACAGCTATATGCTCAGACGGCGAGAATGAGGCTCTAGGCACTGTTTCAGCTTACTCAATTACTGCCAATTCACTGGCTTATTTTATCGGAGTCTGATAGCACATGGGCCTAGAGCTCCTCCATCACCTACCAATTCTGTGTCTTCTCAGTGTCCTAAGTGACAAAATTTGCACCTTCATGGCAAATGATTCCATCTTCCCCTGCTAGCTACCTACATCCAAGTACTTCAGTGCTTCAGGAGATAATAGATTAAATCCCCAATTTGGCCCTGTGGATTCTAATTTCTGTTCCTAGGTCCCAGTGTTTCCTTTCTTTCTACTTCTTGTACATCCAGTGTTCACAACCTTATGTTCATCACTAGAATTTTATAGACTTTTTATTGTAATGGGGATTGAACCCTGGGCCATTCTACCACCAAGCTACATCTCCTGCTATTTTTAAAATTTTTGTTTTAAAATAGGTTCTCAGTAAGTTGCTAAAGGCCTCACCAAGATGTTGAGATTGGTCTGGGACTGGCATTCCTCCTGTTTCACCCTCTCAAGTACTGAGATTACAGGCATGCACCACTGTACTCAGCTAGAATTTCATAGACTTCTGATGAACGTTCCCACAATCATTAAGGAATCTATTATTTTACACCCTTTGATTGATACCTAATTGATTAACCTGTTAGATACTCTCTAGTAGTAACTATCATATGGTATTTGCAAAAAGCTTTATGTTCATTACTTATAATCTTGATAGCAGTTATTTAGTAGAAGCACTGCTATTTGTAATTTTGCAGATGATAAACTTGAAATAAGGAACGTTACTTTCCAAAGTTAAAAAAGCTAGGAGTCATTGGGCTGCCATCCAAACCCATATTTTGACCATGTCCTTTTGACAATGCCACACTTCCTTTTACGAAAAATAATTTATTATATTGATGATACTTTACTGATATACCACATTTCCTTCCAGAAAAAGTCATTTTGCTCATTTTTGCTCTCTACATCTAACCATTTTCTGAAGTTTGAAATATAGAAGCAAAGCTTGTATAGCAAAACTTTGCACCCATTTCAGAGGCCAAGTAATGACAGGAGAGAATATGACCCACAGAATATTACTTTGCATGCCGCAGTGCATTTACACACAGTAATGAAGGCTTTAATATCAACAGGAGAAAGGAAAGTGACAATGAACATTAACGCTGAACTCCTGCATTCTCTCTCAATGGAGCATGAAATAAGGCATGTCATCAAGTCAGCACACGCCAGGAAGGATTTGCTTAGGCCCTCGTCCTTCCAGTGCGGTGGGTCGGCTGCACAGTGAGTCAGATTCTCCAGCCCCCTGACTCTCTACACATCCTCATTACTTTCCCTGTCCAATCCTCTGCTTTTGCAGATCTACCGTGATACTAAATTACTACCTTGTCAGGAATATATACAAGCCTTTTAAGTTTCTCATATGGCAGAGAAGTTTCTTGAAAGGCAGGTTATTATACTGCTGCCAAAATATCATTTCCTAAGAGGAAAAGGACATCAAGCTGCAGAAAAATGCATCTTCATCAGGGTGGCCCTCCTCATCTACTCATTCCGTATAAACACTGGCATAAGGAATCTAATAGCAAACTAGATTTAACCTCAGATGTTATTGATAACTCTAACTAAAAATTGCTAAAATGATCATTTCAAATGTACCTGGAAAATATCTTAAAAATTAATGTTTTACCATATCAGCTTTAGATACTTAACATTTCTAAATCTTGCATGTGTAGCTCACTTTTTAAGAATGAAGGGACAAGCCTGGAACTCCTCAAAACTATATTCCAGGATTTATATGTATGATAATTTATTTTCCAGACTTCATATGCACATAATGATTTATCCTTTAAAAACAAAACTGCAATGTAAAAACTAGTGCCACATTTAATAGCAGAGAAATTATCATTATTTATGTTCATTCGGTTTTAAGATTTCACAAATGCTGTATCTGATCAAGTTATTATAAATTTTATGAAAACATTGCAAAAAGGAAATTCTATTAAAAGCAAAGATCACCATAGAAAGTGTTTTGAAGTTTAAAAAGTAAAAAAAATTCAATTTATTCTTTATTTATTAAATTAGAAAATATCTATTCTATAAGCCTGTAAAGAACATTTTTGTACATAATTTTAACTTATTAAAATTTGGGGCATTCTACATCTAAACTATACCCTAACCCTGTATCATTTTTTCTTGAGAGAGTCTTGTTAAATTGCTGCTGCTGGCCTCAAACCTGTGGTCCTCTTGTTTAAGCCTCCCAAATAGTGGGAATACAGGCATTCACTACCGCACCTAGCTAGTATTTTAAAATTAAGGTTTGATGACAATTCCAGCCAACCTTAAATCTAGTAAATATAGATACATCAAGTGAGAGGGATAAAAGTCTAAACAGGGTCTTTGAGTCTGAAGTACATGCGAATGAACATATCTTCAAGAGGCAAAAAAGAGGTAGTTTTTATTATATAGTAGATATCAGTACTTAAAATTGGGCTTCTCTGAACACCGAAACCACATCATGTTAACATAGCATCTTGAAGAGAAAAATGCTTTATGTAATCCTACAAAACATTATATTGCTCTAAAGAAATTTACATGCTTAATTAATATGATTTACATTTATAATTAGATTATATTGTGGATTCATGCAAATTCTATGTTTAAATTTCAAAAAATTAAAAGTAATTCATGTCAATAGATTCATCTCAAGGTGCAAAGATTATCAGTGTAAACCAAAAACATAAAATAAGAAATTATTGAATAGTACTTCTGTAACCTACTTATATTAAGATATACATTTTGATTTCATTGAAATCACCAATCTTTAAATGTATTTTGTTTTCTTATCACAAGACTTAAAGTAAAATGCCCTAAATACTTCTCTTTATGTAATCACTGCTATTTGACAGATTTTCTCAGAATAACATCAAATATATATATATATATATATATATATATATATATATATATATTATATATAGTAATGTGCATTGCTCTATATGATAACATCAAATATACATAAGTCTGAAGCATATAATTCCACAGAAATACAAAGCCTTTACTAAAATTAGATGCCAATGACAATTTTTTTAAACTTCAATAAGAGCCAATAAAACAAATTACAAATTTCATTTCAAGTCTGAATTGCAGGTATAAGATGACAGTAGTTAGATAGACATCGATTTAGGTGTGCTTTAGAGATGGTGTTAGGTATTTCAATGAGTTTCTCAAATTTGGCCTATCAGTTTTTCTCTTTCTCTTTTGATTTTTGAAGAAAGCACATCATTATATATTGATTGCCTATTTTATTGCCTTTTAATCACACTACAAAATGTAATATAAAAGAATCAGAAAACCCTGTTTTTCTTTGTGTTACTTTTTTTTTGTGGTACTGTTGATGGAACCCAAGGATATTCTACCTCTGAGCTTCATACACAGCCCTATTTTTTTTTTATTCTTTATTTTTGAAACAGCATCTCACTGAGTTACAAAGCGCCTCACTCAGTAGCTGAGGCTCTCTGAAAACTTCGATCCTCTTGTCTCAGCCTCCCAAATGCTGGGATTAGAAGTGTGCACCACCACACCCGGCTCTTTGGGTTACTTTTTAATTTTTAATTTATATTGAGAATTGAATGAGTTCTTCAAATAGACTGATACATCAGAAATATATTATTCTATTAAGATTATATTTTGAACAACCTGTTATCCGATTATAGAAATAGTCAATCATGAATCAATAATTAGTAGAAAAATAATAGAAGCATGAAATATAATTCATAGATGAAATATAACCTTTTATTATACATTATTGTCTACAATTGTATATCCAATGCTTAAGAAATATATATTTTTATAGGAAACTAAATATATGTGTATCTTCTTAATCATCCTAGGCTTTGTCCTGACAAGTTGGTTGGATTTTCAAATTCACCAGATTTACATTAAGTTATTTTTTGAGTGGCATATGAAATGACTTAAATTCCTATCATTGTTATTCAGAGTTCACCAAAATCTCTAAAGTATACTTTAAAAATGAATTTAAAATAAAAAATGGCAATATTAAAAACTGTCTCAAAGTATCCAGATTTCTGATATTAATCTCACTAAATTTTGCTTCACCATAAGAGATATAATTGAATAGCCAATGGAAATGTTCTAGTCAGATTGTAGATATACCGTATTGAAATGATTAGGGGCAGATGCTCTCTCAAATCTCAATAGCAGGTCCTGAATGGAAAAAAAAAAATTAGCTCAGCCTCCACAGCCTTTGTTTTTCAATCAGCACATATTCACATCACAGGTGGTACTTCTAGTGATCTGCTCTTTTCTGATAGTCCTCATGCCCTTTCTGTTTTCAACAGAGAAACATATTGACCAGAAACTAACATGCTTACAGGCATTTGACCTTTAAAGGAGAATGAATCATTGTAAGCACCAGATAAGAAAGTCATGTGCTTCCTTTCTTTCAAATAAGCAGCCGGATCGAGGGAAATGTGTTTCTATATGTCAAGTAACATTTTCTAAATCCATTTCTAAGTCCATTTTGGACTTCTGAAGTGAATCACAATATTTTAGTATGTTGAATTAAAATACTGTTAGATTAAAAACTTTCTAAGAGATATCTGTAGATTTGTAATATATTCTTTTATTCTCTGATTATTAATATAAAATAAGAAGACATAATTGTGATATCAAGGCTAGGAAAATGTGATTATATGTTATACTCTCAAATATTTAAAACTCAGTTGACAAAATTTGGTCCAAGCTTCCCTTTAATTTATTTTAGAAATTGGTGGAATATAAATAAAAGACCTAAATATATTTTTAGTAGTATAAGTTTTCATAATATCTTCTTTGTTTGTAGTACTGGTTTTTTAACCCAGGGGTATTCATTCTTACCTCTGAGCTACACTCCCAGCCCTAGGTTTTTTTTTTGTTGGTGGTTTGTTTTTGGTGGTACTGGGGTTCCTGGAAACCCTTCTACCTCCGGGCTACACTCCCAGACACCTATTTTTTTTTTTTTTTTTTTTTTTTGGTGGTACTGGGGTTCCTGGAAGCCCTTCTACCTCCGGGCTATACTCCCAGACCTATTTTTGCATTTTTATTTGGAAACAGGGTCTCCTAAGCCAGCGCGCGGGGTTAGCTTCGAACCTGCGCGATCCTCCTGTCTCTGCCTCCCAAGCAGGGGATTACAAGCGTGCGCCACCACGCCCGGCCCAGACACCTATTTTTTTATATTTTTATTTGGAAACAGGGTCTCTTAAGATAGCACAGCTGGCTTCGAACCTGCGTGATCCTCCTGTCTCCGCTTCCCAAGCGGGGATTACAAGCATGGGCCACCACAACAGGCCCAGCCCTAGTTTTTTATTCTTTACTTTTGAAAAAAAGATCTCAGTGAGTTGCAAAGGGTCTCACTAAGTAGCTGTTGCTGGCTGTGGCCTTCATCATGTGAGAACAACCCCTTTGGCGCTCCCTCTCTTTCTGCCTCCTGTCACTATGCCCTGAGCTCTATAGACCTTACCTGGCCTAACATGGACTGACCTCTGAAATCTCTAGAACTATCAACAAATACATATCCCTTCCTCTGTGTTGTGTGTGGTCAGGCTTCTTGGGCCATGGCCATAAGTGTGCTGACTAAAACACTGTTCAATATTTAATATCATTGCTATGGTTTTAAAAAGTAAGAAATCCATGATAGGTTGGACCACGAAAGATATTTCTTATTTTATTTTTCTCAAAATAAGATTTTTATGGCATTCCTTTTTCCTTCAGGCCACTCATGCTAGTCCAAACTTTTTTCCTGAAATAATTCTTTTTATGTTTATATATGAATGTTACATATATTTACCAATTATTATTAGAAGAAATTTGAAAATTTTTCTGGCACATCCCCTTCTTAGCTAACACATTCAAAAGATGTTACTTTCCTCTGTGTTTTCACTCTAGAATAGTTTTTTTTTCTCTCTTACTAGAACACCCATCATAGCATGTCATCATGTCATTATTACCACTTTTCTGAAAAAAAGGAATAATAAGAAATGTTTTTCTCTAGTCTTTGTATAAATTGCTCATAATTTTGGATTCAGATGCCCTAATAAGGTCACATTGAGAAACTTAATATTATGACTGTAGCAATGTGAAAGACTTTAGTTTCTCCTAATAGAATTTGTTCCATCGTTCCAGTGAAATAAATATGAATATTTAAAGTGATTTTATCATATTTCCCATTATAGAGTTTTCTACAGAGTCTGAAATTTATAATGATCAAAGTTTTTAGAACTCATTTAAATTGACATTGTAAGTTGTCTGTCCAGTATCAGTAAGAGAGAATCATCTCTCAGATACTTATAAAACTCTAAAAAAATTCCAAGGAACTTAAATCAGATGCAGAAGATAACACACCAATTGATATGTGCATGTATCACTGGATCTATGTTAGATATGACAAAGCACAAATAAAAGTACCTAAAAGATAATACATTATAAAGTCTATTCAAGTTGGCTTGAGTCTTTATTTTTCTCCTTAATTACTATATAAATTAAAACAAAAATATGTTTAGATATATAATGCTTATATATAAATATAAAACAAAAAAATTCCAAGTGCTTTAATGCTTCTGCCTAGATGTCTTTAAAATTATATCTTGCCTTTTCATTAAAAAGTAACATTCTTACTTTGTATAAAATAATTATCCCCGATTCTAACCTCTAACTATTCTTCAGTAAGCAACATCTATTAGACAAATCCTAATATTATACTCATATAACAGTTCAGAGGTACTTTTTAAAATACACATTGGCATCCTGTGCTATGATCCAGGGACTTTTATAAACACGTCCCATGGGGGTAGCAAATTCCTGCACCAACAACAATTAAGAAAATAAAGCATATTCATTGGATCATCAAAAATAACTAATATTTCAACTACGAAAGAGTATACATAACAACTTTAGATGACAGTACAAATTGAAAATCCACAGAACACATCGACCCATTTAAAGAAAGGCCTCTCTTATTATAGTTCTTGTTCTATAGAAGAAGAGCATGTGTAAAATTTATTTGGGGAGTAATCTTATGAAACACTGTCAAGGATGGGCCAATTGAAAATGAGGAGAAAAGGATGACAATAATTTTTGTATTCTCCAGTAAGTTTCTACGATGGGCAACTGAAGGTTACTTTCATTGGTGAAGCTTGGGAGATAGTATAGAACATAGGAGATAGTTTTCTCACCTAATAGACAAATACATTTGATATTTATTCAGCAACTGCCATTGATCTTGAGAACTGCTGGGAGGGGATATTAATTGGCTAACATTGACAGCTTGTGCTGCACATAGACAAATGAGCTCTGATTGCTAGAGGAGTATCTCCAGCAAAGATTTCATGGTGTGATTGGGATGTTATGAAATGGTAAGTATTGAGTTTATGATTTTGGCAGAAACACCTTCTGTCCCACTTTTTATTGGGAATACAGGATTTAAACTATGTGTTCCTCTATGTTAGTTATATCATAATATTTCCATTTTCCTGCATGTATTTCATGTGCTGTAAAAACTCCCTCATTGTTTTTAACCAAGAGAAATTGTCATGACTGTAATTAAGACTAATTTTCAATTTTAATGCTAAGCCATTATTTTCGTCAAGAGGATTTGTAAAAAATAAATATTGCTATAAAAATCATAGGCTCTGCTTTAATACCACTTTGAACATTTTACTTCTGTTCTATTCCCACCACTAAAAGGAAATTTCTAGGAATTTACTTTGTCATAAACACAAAACATTTAAAGTCTTAGATTTTTTTTTTTTTTTCATTTTGGTGGTACTGGGCTTCCTGGAACCCCTTCTACCTCCGGGCTATACTCCCAGAGCTATTTTTTAAAAATACTTTTTAAATTTGGAAACTCTTAAACCAGTAAGGCTGGTTTTGAACATATGTGATCCTCCTGTCTCTGCCTCCCAAGGACGGGGATTACAAGCATGCGCCACCACACCTGTCTCTAAAGTCTTAGATTTTTTTATATATTTATAGATGTATTGTGCCATCTTACTTTAGTTTTAATTGTATTTTACTGGCTATTAAATATTTTAATATAATTTTATTTGGGTGTTTGTATTTATTTTTATAAAGTATCTACATTTTATTCATTTTAATTGAACTGTATGCCATATTTATTATTTTTAATTTTTTTATTGGTGCATTATAGTCATACACCTCAGTGGGGTACAAGATGGTTGAGGCATACATGCACACATCATTCAATCAATTAGCCCTTACCCAATTTCTGTCCCATTTCATCCTTCTCCCTCCTTCTAATGTTTGAATTAGTGATTGACATTGATATGTTCGTTAATGTACATCATGTTACATTAGAGAATTTCCCTCTTCCCCCTTCACATTTCTTCAGTTAGGTCTCCTTATTTGCTCATCCATAGTATGTTTTTCTTTGTCTAGAGCCTCCTATGATCCATTTTCTCCCTAGCTTCTGCATATGACAAAGGACGTCTGATTTTTTGTTTTTTGTGACCACTAATCTCACTTAGCATAATGTTCTCCAGTTTCATCCATTTCCCTGTAAATGACGTAATTGTGATTTTCCTTATGACTGAGTAAAATTTCATTGTGTACATATCCTATAGTTTTGTAATCCATTCATCTGTTGATGGACATCTTGGCTGGTTCCATAGTTTGGCAATGGTGAATTGTGCAGCTATGAACATAAATACACATGCATTAGTTTGACAGTTTGGTTTCCATTCTTTTGCATAGATACCCAGAAATGGTATCGTTGGATCAAATGGTAAGTTCGCTCCCATTCTTCTGAGGATCCTTTATACAGTTTTCCAAAGTGGTTGCACTAATTTTCAATCACATCAACAATGTATTAGAGTTCCCACTTCTCCACATCCTCCCCAGCATTTGTTGTTGTTTTTGTTTTGAATGATTGCTATTCTAGTTGGAGTTAGGTGAAATTTCAGGGCAGTTTTATTTATTTATTTATTTATTTATTATTTTTGTGGGTCTGGAGGTGGAACCCAGGTGCATTCGATCTCCGAGCTACACCTCCTGCCCTATTTTTTATTCTTTATTTTGAAGCCAGGTTTCACTGAGTTGCAGAGGGCCTCACTAAGTAGCTAAGGCTGTCCGCGAACCGCGATCCTCCCGTCTCAGCCTCCCGAATGCTGGAATTACAAGCCTGCGCCACCACGCCAGGCTTCAGGGTAGTTTTAATTTGCATCTTTCTGATTGCTAATAATGTTGAGCAGTTTTATACATTTATTAGCCTTTGATTTTTCTTTCATGGAGTGTCTATTTAGTTTACTTGCCCGTTTTTTATTTTTTATTTTTTAGTGCTGAGGTTTTTTAGTTCTCTGTATATTCTAGATATTGGTCCTCTATCAAAGAAGTAGGTGGCAAAAAATCTCCCATTCTGTTGGCTTTTGGTCAAGGTTCTTGATAGTTTTCTTTGCTGTATAGAAGCTCTTCAGTTTAATGAATTCCATGTATTGATTCACCTTTTAGTTTCTTTGGGGTCTTGTTGAGAAAGTTTTTATCTGTGCCTATGTGTTCTAGTGTTCGACCTATGCCTTCTTCAAGGAGCCTCAAGGTCTCAGGTCTAACTTCTGAAATTATGAGGAGAGATAACAAGGCAGCAATGAGATCCCACAACACCACAATAACAGAACCTGACAATACAGAATTGCAGAGATAGCCAGAAGGTCAAATCAGAAATGTAACTAGAGAAATAATACAAAACTTCTAAAAAGAATTTAGAGAGTCTGAAAGAAATGAAATGTGCAATCATTGACATGAAGGCATCAATTCAAACAAAAAAAGGGAACAAAATCATAAAATACTCATTTTTATTTCAAAACATTAAAAATGTAAATCATATTTTATATATTTATAACATAAGAAATAAAAATTAAAACAGATTGTACCGTTCTTTAAGACTTTAGGTTTTAAAGAATATTTACCAGATATTATTTCTTATTAACATGATGAAATATGATATAACAATATTATCTTGTATATAATCACTGATTAAAATGAGATTGACAAAAATGACAAGGATATTTAAACTATTTTATTAAAGAATATGAAAAACATGATCTTGTAATAGAATTAGCAAATATTTTAAGAAATGTATAATGATTAATACTACAAAAATAGTTTTATAGTCATTATGTAGCCAATATGTTGGTAACATAGAACAAATCTTTCATAAGTTTCATAATAATATAAATTATATTTTTAATATCTTTAGCAACAGATTAAAGATGAAATTTTTAATATTTATAAACAAACATTTTGGATTTCTTAACAATACCTTCTCCCTAAACTACTATGATAAATATTATTCATTAATATATGAATTCAGAGATTTTTGTTGTTCTTAGGTCCTGTTGTGGTAGTCACTGAAATAAGTGAGAGAATCAATGTAATGTCCAATTTATAGGGCCTGTGACTTGGAGCATTAAGTGTGAGTTGTCCTCATCCTCCTTCTTCAAGGTATTTTAAAACAGGTCTGTGTTTCATCCCCAGACCTGCAATTCTTCTTCAAGGATTGACATCCTATACTGTCATCACTGATCTCTGAAATGAAGACAAATATTGCATCCTCTATCCTCCTTTAATTGATAAGTTGCATAATTTAAACTATCTATGCAGGGTTATTAGAAAGAATCAAAACCAAATGCATAAGCCTGTCCTTTCTCCTGCCAGGACATTTAATTCATCATTGTCACTGTGGGATAATTTGAGAGATACTGAAACATTGTTTCATCCTCAAATGATTATAATAGCATCGCACATTTTGTTAAGTTAAAATGTTTGCCAAACATATTCATTACAGAATATTTAAGTTTTCTATGTACCAGGCACAATGCCTGAAACTGAGTACCTTATATTGTTATTGAAAATAAAACCAATCTATAAAACCCGTATCTTCATGGAGCATAGATTTAAATGAGATGGCAGACCAAACTGCGATTGTAATAACTAGTAAACCACGAAGTGTCATAAAGTAATAAAATATAAAATAAATAAAGCTGACTGTTGCACACAGGGCACACAAACCTGGCATGATAAGTGGCATGCATTAGGGAACTCTCCCAGACATAAAAATAGTAGGGGGCAGCCAGGTGTAGTCGTGTATGACTGTAGTCATAGTACTTGGGAGGCGGAGACAGGAGGATTGCAGATTCAAAGCTAGCCTCAGGAAGTAGAATGATTCTAATCAACCCAGCAAGACCTTGATTTCAAATAAACAATAAAATAGAGTTGTGGGTGGGTGTAGCTCAGAGGAAAAATGCCCCTGTTCAATCTGCAGCACCACACAAAAAAATGCAGAGAAAAAGTAGGTTACATATAGTTTTATGAACTCTTGTAATTCTATGACTTAGGGAAAGCACTGATGCTCTGGATATGTCTTTGCAAGACTTATTTGAGAACAATAAGCCTAAGTGCATACCTGAGATCACCTAAATATGGGGACAAACCACATTCCCCTAATATTACACATATCTTGGGTAATGTAAAGAGTGGTTTAGAATACCTAAACATAAGACATAGGATTTAAGATTCTTGGGCAAACAAATAGTATCTCAGGGTCTAATTTGTGCCTCTCAAAACCTGGTTCTTTATACAGCAAACATCACTGATATAAACACACTTATACAAATCATCTAAAGTCCTAAGCACTGCCGAGCATGGTGGCACACACTTGTAATCCCAGCATTTGGGAGGCTGAGACCAGAGGATCACAGTTTCTGGACAGCCTCAGGTACTTAGTGAGGTCCTCTGCAACTTAGTGAGACCCTGTTTCAAAATAAAGAATAAAAATATAGGGAAGGGGGTGTAGCTCGGAGGTCAAATGCCCCTGGGTTCCATCCCCAGACCTGCAATAAATAAATAAATAAATTCCTAAGCATTGCCCTACAGACTGTTCAGTTCAATTGAGGCAACTCTTTGCAAAACTAAAAACAAAAGGGCAAATGAGTCTCCAGGATTATGCAAAATAGTTCTACTACTTAATTGATGATTCTCTTAGTAACTGAACTAAATCTGGATAAAAAGATATTTGTAAGCAACAGATTGAATAGGATGAGAATACTTAGGCAAAGAGAAATGCCTCTAAGTGCATATCTAACTCAGAAAATAGCATGATAATCCCTCAAGGATCAGCAAGAAAGTTATGGAGGGGGGGTAAAGTGAAGATATAGAAAGCTGGAGAGCTCATAAGCACCGAATCACACAGGACTTGCTAATTGTACTAACTTCAATTGTTTATGGTGTAGAGTAATGGATAGAGTAGACCATGTGATTGAAGTGCAAGGTTGAGCAAGCATACCATCATTAGCTTTCATTAAAAATCATATGAATGCAACAAAGAGGACAAACTTGAGGAGGTGCATAGTTTATTTCCAGAGACAAATACTTACGTCGGATGAGATTATGGTGGCCCACACAGATTTGGTAGCAGGGGATAGATTCAGAGGTTTTAAAAAGAACATGTTAAATATTTTTAATTCAAGTTTTCATTAGATGATAGTTGTTTTGTGAAAAAATAATAAAAACTAAACATAGCTATGGAGTTAGACAAAAAATTAGGTTGACTAAATAGTTTTACTCACGTAACTAGTGTGGAATTTATGCATGTGCTACTGAATAGAGATGAATATGTAGTTCATATTGAACCAATACTGGAAGATTCTTGCTGGGAAGTAGGATTTAATTATCTAATTGTAGAAGATATCATCTTTGGCATATAATCAAGTCTTCACATACATAGGTAAAGAGAAGCAAATAGTATCATTATGTGGACATGTAATTTATTGCATAAATGAAGACACTTTTAGAATATTGATGGAAGTATGGTTAAAAATTACATAAGTATATTGGGCATACACCAGCACTGAACCAAAGCAAATAGGGACATAAGGCTACCATAATTAGCCAGTGTTGCTATAACTTCTAATAGCTAAACAATTATTCATGGCAACTACTGAAATATTATATTTGAAAATAAAGTCTTTGTCCAGTTAATCAATGTTCCTTTATCTCAAACTCATTATAAATGTTATTATAATAATTTTCTATTCAGTAAGAATAGTAAATGAGTAGGCTAATTTTCTACTCACATGGGTCTAGAATTTAAGTGATAATCAGCTCTGTGGAAATAATTAGAGCACTTTAAAATGCCTTAATAGCAGATATTTAAGATTTATTGTATAAATAACACTTTGAAAACAGAAATTATTTTGAATGATTAAATTACCTAAAAGACTCTAATATTAGAGTTCAAGCTCTAAAAATATGACATAGATATAAATGAGAAAATTTCAATAAAATAATTAAATTCAATTATAAAGGAATTAGAAAAACTTTATCCGAGTTAATTTATTGTTATGCTTCATTACTTTACTAGTGTCCAGAAATCAACTAAAAATTAACTTAACAGAGCTAATTTCCTCAGTAATGATCTTAGAGTTATCCTGACTAAATGAATATTTTTTTAAAATGACATTATACTTCTCTATGAGTAAGATTGTAAAAGACATATAGGTTATAACTAGAGGTAAAACCGAAGATTTTAAACTCTAACTCTGCTCTTAAACGTGAGCACTCAGTCAAATGCTATATGAAGAAATATAACAAATCCCATTTATTTGCCCCTTGTTTTAGAATTGTGGTCAATTAACATGGAATAAAAGAAAACTAGAGTAGCTATTCAACAACAAACATTACAAAGATTATGCAACATTTTTCCAAATAGAAAGTGTATCCTAAATTGATTTGTAGACATACTGGATTCTGAATAATTTTAAAAAATCTCCACAATAAATTATAGGCTTAGATCTACTGGATGATTTTTTTATAAATTATATATGTACTTCCGATTTTTGCTTTCTGTTTGAATGCTTTCCAAGCAGATAAGCAAGGACTGAGGTTGTGAAAAATTATTTTAAGACTTCTCATCATGTAACAATTTCACATATACTAATCCCCTCTTACCTATGGGAGATATGTTCTAAGATGTCTCATTTTATTCCTGAAACAATAAAAAGTACTAAACTTTATACTGATAACTTTATACAGATAACTTAGATGACTATATAGTGACTATTAGAGGGCTAGCATATAGAGTATGGACAGAGGGAGCAAAGAGATGATTCATTTCCCTGGTAGGATGGAACAGAATTGTATGCATTTTAATCAGCTACTTAGAATAGTTTGGAATTTAGGCCTTATGAATTATTTCTGGAACATTTCATTTAATATTTTTGAACTGCAGTTCATTTTTAACCCTATATTTATGTTAGTGAGTTAGATTTGGATTGACTCCTAGGTAGCCTCAGGATGGGGTTAATATTATTAGTAGGTTAGAATTGTGGAAAGAGAAAGAGAGGATATATATTGCAATGAGGCACCAATAGTTATGACTTATTCAGTCATGTTAACATAATCTCTACAGAAATCTTGAGACTAATAATTGGAAAACTTTTGTGTTGGTATTATCAGAGTACTGAGAGAGGGGCACATCTGAAGAGGGGCTGGAAGTTCCACCCAAATCCCCATCCATTTTCCTACAGTTTGTGTCAGAATTTAAATAGTTGTATTTCCAAATGGTGTTATAGAATAATGCTGGAAATAATGCCAATGTTCTTGTCAAACAACTTGGGATTTTAGTGTAACCCAATCTTTTATATTCATCTGAAAATTTGCACCAAGCTACACTAGAAATTATTCAGCTCCTGCACTAAATTAAAATCTATCACTTATACAGATATAGTCATCTATTCTCTTGACTATACTAACAACAGTTTAAAAATTATCTTCTATATGTCTAATAAATTATTTATTGTGATAAAATGAGCCTAGGCCTTAGCTTCAGTAATGCCATGATCTTACCCTAGGTGACCCCAAGGCACTAATGTTTGTCAGCCTGAGAAAAAGGTTTATCAGGTGCCTTGCTAGTCATGAATAACTGCCTGTTTGACTTCTCTAACTCCTGTTTGGTTTGTACTTGCAGAGAAACAAAGGCTGTTAGAAACTCTATCCTTAAAACAATGAAAACGTGGACAATAGAAGGGACCGGCATGAGATGTCAAGCTTCTGCACAATGCTGCTCCTGGCTTCTGTACTTAACTTTTGACTTGCATATCTAATGAAAAACAATACTAATTGTCCATTCTGTGAAAACTAAACTCTTCACTTCAGAGCTTGTAATTTTGACATATTAAAGAAGCCTAGAGAAATATCTCTGGGATGCACTCAGGACTAAATACCCTGCAGTGTAGTTGCCAGCCAGCTAATAAAGACTTTCTATTCTGCTTAAACTAAGTCTGAGTGGTCTTCTCCTGTGGTTGCTCTATAACATTGTATGCCCAGCTTTGTGTATGGTATATTACCGAGGTTATGGATAAGAACACTTCCCACTAGAAAGGGTTCATCATATTTTAGGAGGGTAGATAAAGTGCAGCATTTTTCTGTTTTAACTTCAGGCAGAGTGGAGTCAAGCCTGGGGAATGGTTTTGTTTTGGTGCTTCCCAACTCTGGTTTGTATCAGATCTTAGGATATGATCCTCCAAGATCACTAGTAAAGATTATAGAAGATATGAACACAAACAAGTGAGAAGCATTATAGACATTCAATATGCGAGATTGCTTTACTACTCACCCAATGGTTTTCACATTGATTTCATAACTAGTAACTTTAAACAAGTATCCTTAAAATAACCATAATTCTCATTATTTAGCATTCTCAATTTAAATAACAACTTCTATAGTTTATCTGTGCTCTGCTTTCTTTTTATCATCATTACTGATTTCTGGCATTTTTCTAGTATATATGTATATTTAGATATTGATGACTGATACTCAGCCAGTTTTTTATTTTTAGATAAAGTGTAAATATTAGAAATAGTATGTTGATTAAGTGCATGATAGAATAAAATTTGAGAGAACTTATAATGGTAAATCCTGAATTCTTAAGAAAGTATGTCTGTTCTTTATTTTTATTCAGTATTATCTCAAAAGTTCTAGCCAATTACACAAGGGGGAAATAAGCAATAATTTAAAAACTCAAGAATTTTAATCAAGTATTAATTCTGTCAATATTTGTAGATGGCATTGTGTTATATATAGAAAAGATATAATGATATAATAAACTATGCACCAATTGAAAATGATTGGAGTTGAGTGTCAGAATTTTAGGACTGATTTTTACATAACAAATTATGAAGTTTATGATTGCTTTTTAAATTTCTATTCTTATATATTGTCCTAATTCAAATATGAATGGCTTAAAACATTTATTTCCTTTCTTCTATTTTCTATTTTTAATATTTTCTATTTTCATGTGGATTATATTGAAAATGGAACACATTCAGAATGCACTTGGTACCCTCTCATCTCCCACTTCCCCTCCCCCCCTACCAACAATGAGTGTCCAGGTTGACAATACTACATTTATACTTTTACACATATTCGAATGTAGCTCCTTCAATGATTAACTTCAGCCTTCTCCTACCCTTTCATTCTAGCCTGCTGAGGTTTCACCTCCATTATCTCGAGTCCCTCTGGTATTTCTAGTACTCCCTAGCTTGGAAAATATATGTTCCGTCTCATTCTGTGCTTGGCTGATCTCACTTAATAACCCAATCAAGAAATGGGCAACTGAATTGAATAGACACTTCACAAAAGAAGAGATACAAATGGCCAATGGATACATAAAGAGATGTTCAACATTATTAGCTATCAGGGAGATGCAAATCAAAACTATGCTGAAATTCCATCTAACCCCAATTCGGGTGGCAAGCATAAAGAAATCAAATAACAACAAATGTTGGTAAGTATGTGGGGAAAAAGGAACACTTTTACACTGTTGGTAGGAGTGCAAACTAGTTCAGCCACTATGGAGATCAGTGTGGAGATTCCTTAGAAAACTGGAAATGCATCCACCATATGATCCGGCAATACCACTCCTGGGTATCTTTCCAAAGGGGTTGAAATCAGAGAACTACAGTATCATATGCATACCCATGTTCATAGCAGCACAATTCATAAAAGCTAAAATATAAAACCAACCTAGGTCTCTATCAATAGATGAATGGGTTGCAAAATTATGGGAAATACAAACAATGGAATTCTACTCAGCTATAAAGAACAAAATCATGCCATTCACAAGAAGATGGAATATTTATTTCTTAATCTATTCCAAGGTCCAAAATTCAGAGAAAGTACAATGGAGAAGAATTTTCTCTGTACTACAGTATCTGGGTTCAAAAAACGACATGTGGGTGATTTTGACTGCTTGGAGCTGTCATCTGAAATGAAACTCTTGAATGTTGGTAGTTACTGCCTGCATTAGCCTAGATCTCTGTTGTACTCTCAGTATGAGTATCTCTATGTGATCTCCCCATGTCACATGGGATTCTTTTTGGCATAGTGGATATAGACTTATTTGATTTAATTTGTGAAAGGCCAGGTATGCAGTGCTAGGTGTTCAAGTGAACAATACAGAAGCTCCGCTCCATTATCTTTATGACTCGGGCTTTACAGGTACTGAGTGCCACTCTGAAACTTATCGTGTTGGTCACAAGCAAGCCAGAAACACAATTCAAGGGGGAATGGAATAGCTCTACCTATTGATAGGGTTGTAAGAATGCTCTAAATCATCTTGTTGAGTGGAATATATTGTTGTGACCTTTAGAAAATACAATCTGACACTCACTGATTCAATTGATATTCAATTATGTTATATAAATATGGCATATGTACACACATGGCATATATGTACTTCTCATAAATTCTTGTAGGGATTATTAATAACCCCTTGTTGGCTTTGTGACACAAAGGAGATTTAACTGTATGAGATCTTTTTTAGCTTAGTTATCTTTCATATGTTTGTATATATAATCCTATTGCCTTTGGTTTTTCTAAAATACCATGTTGCTTGTTTCCTAGAGGATATTTAGCTATGGGATTTCTAGATCAGAGTAATTGATCTATTAATACATTGGTACCTCATACTTAAGAGAAATTATATTAACGTGTTATGATTTTAAAACATAAAGATTAAAGTAGCCAATAAAATGGCTCATAAGATATGTAAACATAAACTTTATTACCTTAGTATTTTAAGTCATGCCAATAATTTTGAAAACTAGAAATAAAAATATGCTGCAGACTATTAATCACTATGAAGTCTATTTCAACATTTGTGATATTTTTATCAAATAATTATTGAATGTTGTATAAAAGTGTGTATTGGGTTCAAATTCATTTTAATTTTAGTTACAAATTTATTGTTACAGAAAAAAACACAACTACTGGGATTTCCAGTGAAATTGAATTGAACTATAAAGTTATATTAAAACAGTATTATAAGATAAATATACTAGTACATATAGTTATTCTTCTGTTTATCTAGCTATTGTTTGAGTTGTCCAAATCAACATTTTATAACTTCTTTGTGTGTAGAGCTAAAGCCCATGTTTTGCTAGAATTTTTCTTAAGTATTGGATGAATTTAATGCTTTGTAAATATTCTATAAATTTAATTTTCTACTTTTTTGTGGGTGTAGACATGCATTTGAGTTTTTGCACTAGCCTGAGAGCCAGTAATATCATTTACTATATTTAAAAAAATCATAGTTTATTATATTCATAGCTTTTGTATATAGAAGACAATGCCATCTACAAATATTGACAGAATTAATACTTGATTAAAATTCTTGAGTTTTTAAATTATTGCTTATTTTCCCCCTTATGTAATTTGCTAGAACTTTTGGGGAATACTGAATAAAAACAAAGAGCAGACATACTTTCTTAAGGATTCAGGATTTACCATTATAAGTTCTCTCAAATTTTATTCTATCATGCACTTAACATATGTTACTATTTCTAGTATTTACATAAATGTTTATAAGTTTGATTATAGTTTTGTAAAGTAATGCATTTACAATGATATATTTTGTTTTAAATTCTTCATTAATTTTTTCCTTATAAATATCTACTTTTGTGGAATGCATACTATAATTTATGTCAATTTTTAAATCACATTTTCTGGATATTCTTTATAAGTTTGATGTAGTAGGTTGTATAGCCAAGTCAAGAGTCTATCGTTGAGTATATGAAGTATAAACACTTTTTTCTTTCCTGGAAAATTTTTATTCTTTATCCTTTTATTTTAATGAATAGCAATGATTATTTGAATATATATCCAAGTTCCTAAATGTTTCTTGTATGATCATAGAATTTTTTAATCTTTCCTAAAATTTACATGTTTTATTTTTATACTTTCATTGTGCAATGTAATTATACATCTTAGTTAGGTTCCAAGTCATACAAAAATACTGCACAAATGTCTTTGTGTGTTTCTCCTCAGGCCCCAACCCATTGCTCACCCTTCCTTGTACAAAATACTGATATTTTTAGTAATATATTCATACATATGCATAGCATAATTTGAATTATTATTTTCATCAGATCTTCCTTTTGTCCTCCTTACCTCACTTCTCCTGATACCTTCTACTATCCTACTGGTCACTTTTTCTCAATTATCTAAAGCCCCTTTTGTTTCCTATTTTCTCTCTAGCTTCCACATATAAGAGAAAAATTTATCCTGTGACTTTGTAAAAATGGATTATTTCACTTAGCATAGTATTATCTAGCTTCATCTATTTTCCTAAAAGTGACATAATTTTGTTTGTCTTTATAGCTCAATAAAATACCACTGTGTATGTGTGTATCACAGTGGGTATATATCACATTTTCATTATTCATTCATCTATTGACAGATACCTAGGTTGTTTCCATAATTTTTCTACTGTGAATTGTGCTACCCTAATCATGGACATGCATGCATCACCCTGGTGTTCTTTACTTATTTTGGAAGATATTGAGCTGTGGTGAGATAGATCATTTGGTGGTTTCATTTCTCCTCTTTTGAGGATGCCATACTGATCTCCATAGTGGTTTTCTTTTAGGTCTCAGGTCAATTTCTTACCTATCCCAAACTATATTTTATTTCATTTCTTATACAGTAAATCTTTGTTATTCATATTCTCTGGTCCTTATTCATAATGGAAATCTTATATTTCAGGCTATCTTACTATATTATGTATTTATTAAAGGAAATAACCATCCCTTTCACCTACTTCCAAGTGCTAAGAGCTCAATATATTTTGAATTATTTAATAAAATAGTAAACAATATTTTATAATTCTTTCTTGACAATTATCTGGAAAAGTTTGCAAAAAGTAACATTTGTTATCAATGCAAAGACACATGGAATTGCACTGATTACTTTTAAGATTTGGACCATTTAGAGTGCAATTATCAAATAAAATGAGATATCAGGGTACTTCTGAGAACATGATTTGATTTAAATTTTAATCATTGCTCACTCATGACTGCAATAGGAGTTTAACTTATTAGATACCATCTGCTGCCTAAACATCTAGGGAATATTTTAAAAGAAATCTTTCTAGAGGAAATGATAATTTTGTGCCAACTTGTTTATCACTTATATAGTTGCTGGCATTTAAACTATGAAAAAACAAAAATTACAGTTGAGTGCATAAGGCAATAAGTGAAAGCTAAATATGATAAGAACACAATGAAAATGTAAATGACTTTTTTCCCTCAGACTCATAACTTCTTATGTCTTAATGAGCTAACTAAATATGAGACTACCTTACATGGTGATCATCCAGTGACTCAGAAAACAAGCTTTGTTCAGATAATTTCTATCTTGATTATTTACTATATCTTTAAAATATTATTTTTACCTCGACCAGTGGAGAGTCATTGTAATCTTAAGTTTCTCTATGATATTTAATGAAATAATAATAATTTTAATATTTGTAGCAGCATGTACATGCACATTTACATACTGTATCACTCTTTTCATGGTCTAATACACTTTAGCAAACACCTGGAATGATAAACTTATAAAGAGATAAAAGTTGTTTTGGTTTACAGTTTTGGAGATTACAACCCATGATCTATTGGCCCTGTTTCTTTTGTGCCTGCTGTGAGGAAGAAAATCAGAGTATGGAGCATGTAGTGAACAAAGCTGCCTCCCTCAATAAATGAAAGAAAGAAAAAGAGGATGGAGCCCCACAACATCCTTCAGTGGTATGCTCCTAATGGTCCATTATAGGTCACCTCTTAAAGTCCTCATCACTTTCCATTAACTCTAAGCTGAGGAACAAGCATTTGGTATGTTCCTCTTTGAGATCCAAACTAGATTAGCATACTAAATGAAATTGTATGAGTTTTGATCTATGATAGGCATGCTATGCTCAACAAATATATTAGTTTTTGAAAAGCTCTGTAATCTCATTAAACATTTTAGTTTCATTTTTATTAACATATAATAAACATGTTTTGGAGACACAATGTGATATTTCAATACATTCACATATTACTCAAATTAGGACAATTATCACTCACATCTCTTTATATTTTCTAAGTATTTAGAGTCTCTAAGCCTCTCTCTTATTTATAAAACATAATAGGCAATTGTTAGTTATAGTTACTGTGTGTAGAACTTATTAATTTCTCCTATTTAAGTGTGTATTGGTACTATTATACAACCTACTTGTATCCCTTTCTAATTTCTAGTGTTGACTCTTTTACTCTCTTCTGCTTTGAAGTCAATATTTTTAGATTCTCTATATGCTCTCTTGTACAACATTTGTATTTCAATGTCTGGCATATGTAACATGAGCTCCTCCAGTTCCATTTATTGTGCCACAAAATACAGGATTTTATTCATCATGACTAAATCATACTTTATTGTATGTACACACCCCATTTAAAATCTATCTCTCAATAGATACCTAAGTTGTTTTAATTTTCTGGGTATTTTTAGTAGTACTGTGATACACATTATTGTGTAGGTACCTTTTACAGGTATTTCAGAAGTGGAATCTGTGGATCCTATGACACAAATATTTTCAGGAAATATTTCACAAATATTTTGAGGAATCTTCATACTGTTCTTCATAATGGACAAATTCACTTAAATTTTCATCCACAAATTACAAATGTTCCCTTCTTTCTGCATTTTAACTATCATGATACTCTTTTTTTAGAAGAGCTATTCTGATTAGTTTAAGGTGACATTTCTTTGTAGTTTTGATGACCATTTCCCATTTCTCTGGTGACTAGTGATGTTGATACCTTTATATATATTTTTTGAAAATTTTAAGAAATATCTATTTGAAACATTTCCTCTTTTTGTTTGTTTGTTTGTTTTGAATTTTTGTTATGGAAATTGAGCCTCTCATATGCTAGGCAAGTGCTCAACCATGAAACTATATCCCTGGTATAGTTAATATGCTTATTTTAGAATTAGATTATTTTGTTGTTGCTATTGAGATTTTTTAGTTCCTTATAAATCCTGGATATTAGTCCTCTATTAGATAAATAGCTTGCAAATATGTTCTTTCATTTTCTAGGTTGTGTCTTTCATGTTTAGTTGTTTTATTTGCTCCAGAAAGGCCTCTTATATTGATATAACCTACATAGCTATCTGTCAGGTCCTTTTATACTATAGTGTAGTTTAACTCTGATGTCTGTTTACTAATTTTATTTTGGTCTGGATGATTCATACATTAATGTAAGTAGTATGCTGATATCTCTATCTAATTTTGTGTTGGAACCACTCACTCTCTTTTGATAGAATAATATTTGCTTTAATATTTGCTTTATAAAATTTGGTTTTAGTCATTTAACTATTAATATTTTTATTTTCAGTACTTGTATTAGTTTCTTAAGCAGGTCATAGGTATATGCAATATATATATATATATATATATATATATATATATATATATATATATATATATATATATATATTTCACAAAGTTGGAAGTTTACAACCAAAATATTTATAGTCTCAAATTTTTGGAGGCCAAATGTTCAAATGTTCAAATATTCAACTACAGTAAAAATGCCACTGGAAGCTTGAAGAGGGAGTGGGACACCAAGTGGGTATACATGGAAGAGAGAAATGGTGAAAGGTAGACTTGCTTCATTAAAATCCACTGTCATGGTAACAAATCAAGTCTTAACAAAACCACTTTAATCCTCATATGGCTTAATCATTTCTTAAAGTAAGTCAAAGTATAGCATCTCCCAATATTGCTATACTTAGGACCAGCTTTCAATGTGAGTTTCAGAGGGAACAAGACATTTCAAACCAGGACTGGTTTCAAATCATGTGCTTGTTTTCCTCTTGTCCTGAGTTTAAAGCTGCTATTAGTTTACTGTATATTCTGTCCATCATTCTGTAGTTTATCTGTAACTCTGCATCCTGCTATGAAATGAAGCTTATGTTTATTTAAGAAGAATCCACCTGCACTCCTCCTCTGTTGAACTTTATACTCTGTCATTGCCCTATTCCATACTGTGTCTTGTTCTGTCAACTCTGTTTATCACCAACCTATGGCAAGTTTCTCTGGACCTTGTTTTATTTCTGCATCACTTTACATTTTCCATACTTTTTACATTCTAGGGAAAGGTTCGCAGGAGTCCCTTAACACTTTTGATAACCTAATTCTTTCTGAAAAAAGCAATTTGTAGCCCACATCTCTTAGGTGACTAGGTGTGTAGGTCAGCACATGAGCAATATTGCTATGGTATGGACATTTTAAAACATGCATAAAATAATTAATAAAACTTATAATCAACTAAAAGTAAATATGTGTTGTTTGGTCACTATTTTATCATTAAGTCTAAGAGTTCTACTTCTGTAATTACGGTGCTTTTTACTTTGAAGTCTAAAGTTCAAATGAACAAAATCTTTTACTACATGGCCACATGTGATTGTTCTCTTAGACTTCTATTTTTCTTGACATAGTAAGTGTAGCGCCTCATCTGATCTTAACACAGTGATTTCCTCAATTTGATTTTAATACCCACTGCTTCCAAATGACAATGGTTCATTTTAAATTTTAAAATTATATGATGATATCCATTCAGTGAAAACTATTCTCTGAGCCAGGCATGGTGGTGCACGCTTGTAATCCCAGCATTTGGGAGGCTGAGACAGGAGGGTCGCAGTTTGCTACTTAGTGAGGCCCTCCACAACTCGGTGAGACCCTGTTTCAAATTAAAGAATAAAAAATTGGGCAGGGGATGTAGCTCTGAAGTCAAATGCCTCTGGGTTTCATCCCAGACCCGCAAAAAAAAAAAAAAAAGAAAAAAAAAAAGAAAAAGAAAACTATTTGACATTTAATCTTTTCATGAGCTACTGTAATACAATACTCATGATATTAGACAATAAGCGAGAACCATAGGTCCCAATTAGTCACCCAATCATAAAAGTAAACACCCAATATTCAAAGAGCATAGCCCTGCTATGCTGTGATATTTGATAGATTAGACTAATTAAAGATATTTTGAGTTATAAAATTTCAAACTAAAGCATATTTATGAAGATGTAACCCTGTCATAAGTCAAGGAGCATCTGTATTTCCTTTATTTTGGACATCAAAATATCTTTTAATATTGTCTATGCTTTATTTATTCTATAGTACTGAGCACATGAAGTAATTCTTGGAAATTTGTTACTACAGTAGCCCCCAATTTCTAAACCCACAGAAAATAAAGATAGAATAGATTTTTAGTTGTATTTTTCAAGTTTATGAAATAAGTCTTGAAACTAATATTTAACTTAAAGATACAAAAATTCGTTATCACTCAAGAAGAAAAAATCCGTCATATTAAAATTGTAAATGGTGTTTCCTTGTTTATAACTCATAAGATTTCACACTGAATATATGATTTTGTCTTAACTAATCCACAAGAGAATTTTATTTTCATCTCTTAAAATAATTTTAATAAACTAAAATTAATTATATTTTATATTTTTATTTATTTATATATTTTTATTTTTTATGTAGAACATATTGAAAATGGCATACATTCAGACAATGCTTGGTGCCCTCTCCCCCCACTTTTCCTTTCCCCCTTCCCAACAATGAGTGTCCAGGTTAACCATGCTATATTTATATTTTTACACAAATTCAGATGTAGCTCCATTTCAACTAGTGCTTTGACATCAATCTGATGAAAAACATGACACTTTAAAGCATTTAGAGTTAATACTATTACTGAATTAGGCAAATATGACTATTGAAAATTTTAAAAATCACCTTTCACTGTTGTTCTGATGAGTTCCTGTGTTCTACATTGTGAAGAGTTCTTAGATTTTTCTGTACCAACATTTGTAATGATTGAATTAAAATTGGAAATCATTACCTAGATACTTTGGGAACTACAAAACTAATTTATTGGGAGGTAAGAAAATATCTCTTTATTAACCTTGAGTGTAGTATATATATGTGGACATATATATATTATATATAAATTTATATAATTTATATATAATATATATTATATATAATATTATATACAAATATAATATTATATATAAATTTATATATATTATATATAAATTTATATATGATATATATATAAATTTATATATGATTTTTTATAATATTATATATATTTCAATATGGTGTTTTTTACAAGTATGGTAAAATTCTTAAAACAAATTTATTTATTTGTAAATAATAACATCTTATACATTTAAAAATATTTAAAATAGAGCCAGGTGCTGTGGCACATGCTTGTAATCCCAGCATTTGGGAGGCTGAGACAGGAGGATTGCAGATTGAGGACATACTCAACTACTTAATGAGGGCCTTTGCAACTCAGTGAGACCCTGTTTCAAAAATAAAGAATAAAAAATAGGGCTGGGGATGTAGCTTGGAGGTAGAATACTCCTGGGTTCCATCTCCAGTACCGTTAAAAAAAAAATTAAAAAAATTTAAATATTTGTAATTTTTTTTTTAATTTTCTTACTGTTTCTTCACAGTAGCCTGGGCCTAACGGTGAACATCATTTATTCTCCTAATTCTGCACTCTCTGATGTCTCTGAAACCTAACGATACAATGTGGACATATTAGTGACTTCCCTTTGAGTACATAACACACTTATCAATCCTAAGCAGTACATGAAATAAGTTAGCATGGTTTGAAATCAGGACATCTGACTTTTGGTTTTATACCTGATATTTACCAGATACTATTGGAAATACATGTTGCTTTTTATCTCCATTTGTGTTGGTAAAATAAAGTTGTTGACTGTTTAATAGTCAGGATCCTTTTATCTCTGTTTATTTATGTTGCGATAAGACAATCCTAGGCTTTAACAATTCTTCAAAATATATATACATCTATTATTATAGATGAATTAAAAAGTAAAAACCTGCACGTATTTGGCGAGAATAGTGTTTTATAACATAGATACAAACCCATCAAGCTGTTACTTTTTATTTATGCTACATGAGTTGATCTTCCTTTACAATTATTCATAGAATTATGATTTATTTATACAGAATCAACTACAGACTTCAGCATATTTTCCCACTTCTTGAATTTGATATCACTGCATCAGATACTCCGTGGTTGTATATTTTGGGCATCACTGAATAAATATCATTTATGTTTATGTCTTGAGTAATTTATATAAAAAATTTTGTATGTCATGTTTCTTGACATTATTTTTAACATTTCATAATTCAGTGGAAGATAAAACAAGTGACTGAGTTTACTTAGTATTACAATGAATACAGAATATTATTCTTCATGATTTCTTGCATTTTAACTTATATGCTTATAATTGTTTTTAAAATACATTTTAAAGTTATGTTTTTCCACACATAATTAAGACTTTATGATTATATAGCTAAGCAGTATGCATTAGTGTGCTAGTTATAAAATTAAGTTTACAAATAATTTATACATGAGTTGATATATGCAGCATCTTTAGACTCTATGTGTATATATCTGTCACTTTTTTTTTCACTTTATTGGGGATTAAACCCAGGAGCAGGGAATTATACCTCTGACCTACAGCTCAGCCTTATTTTGTAGTATTTATTTTGAATCAGGGCATCATTAAGTAGCAAAGAATCTCACTAAGAAACTGAGGCTGACCATGAACCTGCAACCCACCTATCTCAGCCTCCCAAGTACTGGGATTACAAGTGTGTACTACCGTGCCACACGAACCAGATTTTCTTATGAGATGATTTAATAGAATAGCTTTAAAATATATAATTCAATAATTTTAGTTTCTATATAACTAATAAAGTATGGTTAAAAACACATGTCCTGTGAAAGTTGCTTTTATAACATTTAATATCAAGACATTAAGTATTAATTTTATTTCTCCAACAAAACCAACTTTCTATTTATTTCTGCTTAAATGAATTTATTAAATCTAGAAATCTTGGACAATAAAGAGTATCTCAACATAAAAAAAATAAAATAATTTTCTGGAGTGCATGCAAGCCTGGAATATTTTGTATTTTACAACAAATAAATATTTCATTAATAGCTATAAATGAATATTTTTATTGAAGAATGTGGAGAAGTGCCAATATGACTTAAAATAATCTTCTCATTAAATATTTAGTTTGATTGACCTTATTTTAATTTTCTGAAAAATATTTTGGCCAACATTTTCAAAATCTAATATGTAATTTTTATTGTGTATTATTATGTATTATGTATAATAAGGTATTACAAATTTATTGACTGTTTACCAAAATAGCCTTAAGTAGTTTCTTTTTGTGATACAGTTGAGAAAGAGCCTTGTTAATTGTACACAACATGCATTAGGACTCATTCATGCTGAATGTCTCTAGACGCATGTCCTTGAACACGTGCATATGCGACACTGCCTCATAAGCCAAAGACAGAAATTCTTTTAATCTACCTTCTAGCTTTAAAATTTAATATAAAAACTGGAGCTGAACCACATATATGAATTTATTATTTAGAGTAGTCTTCATGCCTTGATATACTAGAAGTTTTGATACAAGGCAAACATTTTTGAATTATGGAACATACACAAAATCAGACTTGACATTTGCTTTTCTATTTTCCATATACTAATTTTTTTTTACATACTATAATGATTAGAATTGAAGAAGAGCTAATTGGATGATGTGTGCCTGTATGTCTCTACCATCTTGTCCTCCATTAAGATGTATGACAACAATGTACCAATAAAAAAAATTTAAAAAATGTTGACGTGAAAGTTATCTGAAATAAAAATTTGTGCTAATAAATAATATTTTATTGGAAAATAATCATGCCTATTCATCTCAGATATATTAATTATGACTTTTTTTCTGTGATACTGGGGGTGGAACCTAGGGGCTTTCTACCTCTGGTCTATCCTCCCAGACCTGTTTTATACTTTATTTGGAAACAGGGTCTAAGTTGCTGAGAGCCTCACTAAGTAGCTGAGGTTGGCTTTGAACCTGTGCAATACTCCTGTCTCAGCCTCCTAAGCACGGGGATTACTAGTGTGTGCCACATGCCACGCCCGGCTACTTATGCCTTTTTTTTTTTTTAACACTACAACAAGAAGTTGATATATGAGAATCTTGAATCTCTCTGAGCCTTCAACACTGTTTAGTTGTCCTACTGAATTTTTTGGAATATGATCTACCCTGCTAGCCTCAGCAATATGTTTACAGCTCTTATGTTTATAGTGTTTATAATTTCTAGTGCTTTTTCACATGTACCAGATTTTTCTGCATTTCTTTTTAAAGGAAAATAAAATGGAACATATAGGAATGTAATAATATTTCACTAGTTCCACTCCCACATTTACTAGTACTAGAACCTTAGCATGCTTTCTTTCTTTAAATGTCCAAAGAAAGTATCCCTCTTTTCCAAATGCAGCACATTTATCCTATCCCCTGCCATTTTCCTATGGTTTTGGTGCAATTTCATAGACCTTTTGGCATCTTCTTCTAAGAATACAAATACACACACTTAAAACATCCTACAGTCATTGCCAATTCTTAAAACTTGTCATGCGTTTTGTTCTTATTCTACATATTCTAACCTAGAAAATATTATTAGTCCTAGAATCTTACACTCATTTTTTGGTTGTTTCTCAAAATATCTTTTATTCTCATATATCCTCACTTGGACTTCAAGCATTTTAAAGGCTATTAGTTTGAAACCAAATATAAAACTTGCCAACTTCTGATTTCTAACCCTTTCTGCTATGTTTTAGCCATGTCCTCCCAAATTTCTGGATTGGAAGTTTAATCCCGAATTCAACAGTTCTCGGTGGGCTACATCTCCTAATGGGGGTTCATAGATCATGAGGGCTCAGGCCTCATGAATTATTTAATGATTCTATAAAATAAGCTAGCAAGAATGAGGTTGCAGCACTCCACTTCTGTCATCGGAGGAACCAGTAAAAAGGCTCTCATAAGGTACTTATGCCTTGGTCTTATACTTCTTACTTTTCAAAATTCTGAGAAGCAAATTTTTATTCTTTATAAATAACCTCACTTGGGGTATTCTGTCATAAACCCAAAAAAGAGAGACTCAGCTTTCGCTTTCATCTTTATGTTCCATTTTAGACAATGATAACTCCTTCTGCTAAAAAAAAAAAAAAAAAAAAAAAAAAAAAAAAAAAAACAAGGCATATCATCTTCCCCTAAACTCCTGGTTCTTAAATTCCACACTAAAAATTTTAATTTTTGCTTCTTAGTACCCTTAGTAAGTACTATCTTTAGTTCTTCAAATTTTTATTTCTATTTTTATAAGATTTTCTCATCTTTTCTCAACTACATCATATGAATTAATTCATATAGGCTTTCCTGCCATTGAGCAAACTTTTGTCCAACCTCATTTATAATAATACCAAGATACTATCTTAAACTTTATAATTATTACCTAAATATGTCTATGTCATCTCCCAGCCTCTATTTTTAATTTTTTTGGAATATAGAATGACAGTTTTAAATCTTGTCGTGATGATTAAATTCCTTATGAGCTATCTGTTGATAGTTCTACTATGTTTCCTTCCTTTCTTCTTTCCTGTCCTTACAATTTATGCTTTACAGTTTACTCATTATTGACAATGTCATGCATTTAAAAATAGCAATATACAATTTCTGTTATCTTCTTAAGATATTATACTTCTGCTAATTTAATTGAAGGACTCTTATTCATCTTCTTTTTTACTTCAAAGCTAATGATCTCTGTTGAGTCATTCCCAGTATCTCCAGATAAACCTGGAAGCAGGTACATGAATGTTCCATATTTATTGAAAATATGCTTTACACATGGGTTTCATGTTCATTTCCAGTTTTAGTTTTTGAATGTCTACTTATCACTAAACTTAAGGTCTTAAAGGGTTATATAAAGTATATTTTCCTTTATGATTATTATGGATTTTATTACTTTATTTTTTGAAATTTTATTTCTTTTTGGTGCATTGTAGTCATATATCTATATATCTAAATGAGGTAAAAGATGGTAGAGGCATACATGAACACATCATTCAGTTAGCCCTTTATCACTTTCCAGCTCATTTTTTCCCCACTATCTTCTTCTCATGTTTGGTTTACTGACTGACTTTGATATGTCTGTGAATGTACATAATGTATATTAGGGAATTTCCCTTTTTCCCCCTCCCACATCCCTCATTTGGGTCACTTTTTTTTTCTGCTCATCTATGGATTTTAGTCCTTTAAATCAGCTTTTAATGTAGTTAAGATAAATTTAGAAGATAAGTAAGAGATTCTTTCCTCCAACAAACTTTATCATCACCACCATGTTCATCAAGATTAACATTTTTGGTGACCGAGAAAAGCAGGGCTTAAGAACCCCACTAACAACCAATCTCCATTACCACAAAATCAGCGCCTTTCATAGCCAGAAAACACCATCACCAGAGAAACAAAAAAATCACCAGGCTCCAGAGAGAAAGCGGACTGAGAACAGAGCTCAGAGCCACAGAGGAGATAACTGGCCTCAAGCCCGAGGATGCAGCAGCAGCGCCATACTGCTGGCGGTAGCGGCAAATTGACCGGACGGCTACAGCAAGCCGAGGTGAGCCGCTGCGGAACAGCCAGGTGGGATTTCTTGCCACAGGTAAAATCTAAAGCTCCCAGTGGCTGAGCTCAGCACATGCTGCAGGGATTCAGAGTGGAAATCAAAACCAAGAAGAAATACACCAGCCTCACGGCCGAGGGCATGGCAGCGGCGCCATATTGCCACCGGCGGCAGCAGCAGAGAATTCACTGAGTCCAGTACAGCTACATCTGTGAACTCAAGAAGAGTGAGTCAAATTGCAGGCCACAAAGGAGAAATCCCAGTACTGTACTTCCTGGGACTTGACCCAGTGGGGAAGGGGCGGTGGCAGAGATATCACACCATAGGAGAACGTGCAACCTGGCACCCCCCATAGTCTAAAGCAGCCTCTATCGACTCTCTGGGTCGGAGACTCTGTGATAAAACCCAGTAAAGGAGTAGTGGGGTCTGAGATACTACTGACTCGAGATCCAGAACACCTTAAGTGAAGTCATAGTGACCCAAGGGAAGAACCCAGAGAAGGCACAAACTTCTGAAATCATGGGAAAGAGGAACAATACTGGAGCAATGAATGCCCACAATCCCACAACATCAGAACCCGATAAAACAGTAAATCAAAGATTTCTAGAAGATCAAATCAGGAAAATAACTGTAGAAATAATAGAGGTGCTTCGAAAAGAACTCAGAGAGAGCCAAAAAGAGATAAAGGATGCAATTAATGAAGTAAAGGCCTCAATTCAAAGCACAAACAACCAATTAGACCACATGGAGAACAGAATCTCACTCTTAGAAGATGATCATTCCAAAAATGAACGCATAGTTTCTAATCTAGGAAAAAATATCCGACAGCAGGAATCTGATATTGAAGAAATATGGGCCCATTTTAAGAGAGCTAACCTAAGAATAATTGGAATAGAGGAGGGAAAAGAAAGTGAAACCAAAGGGATCAACAATCTCTTCAAGGAAGTAATAGCAGAAAATTTTCCAAACATAGAGCAAGAGGTTGATACACAGACCCAGGAAACTTATAGAACTCCCTTTAGACAGGATCGGAGAAGAGGATCCCCACACCACATAAGTGTCAAAATGACCAATGTGGAAGTCAAGCAGAGAATCTTAAAGGCAACAAAAACAAAGGGCCAAGTGACATTCAGAGGCAAGCCTATTAGAATCACTCCAGACTTCCCAAACCAAGTCATGAGAGCCAGAAGGGCTTGGAGTAACATATTCCAAACTCTGAAAGAAAACAACTTCCAGCCAAAAATTTCCTACCCAGCAAAATTTTCTATCAAATTAGATGGAGAAATAAGAAGCTTCCATGACAAACAGAAACTGAAGGAATTTTTGTCTTCAAAACCAGCGCTAGAGAAAATACTCAAAGAGATTAACTACAAAGAAGAAATAGGTAACACACACCAGAACCAGAGAAACAAGATTTTCCATCCAACAGTCAACTAAGATTGGTTATCTGTGGAGATTCATTACTTATGTTAGTCTTTTACCTATCTGTAAACGGTATTGTTTGCCTTTATTGTTGTTAATTTTTAGGATTTCTAGTTGGAATATTAATATACCTTCAGATATAGCATTTGAAAATATTTTATCCCATTCTATTAGTAACTGTTAACTCTGTTTACATTGTCTTTAGATATACAATTTTTTTTTTATTTTTTAGGGAGTTTGTATACTCTTCTGTTGCCTGTGCCATTGAAATCATATCCAAGAAATCACTGCCAATTTCAGTGTTGTGAGGATTTATGACCCAGATTTTCTCCTAAAAGTTTATAGTCTTAAGATTTATATTTAGGTCTTTTATCTATATTGAGATAATATTTGTATATGGGATTAGGTAAGGGTCCAACTTTATTCCTTTTCATGTAATTATTATATTTCAACAATATTTAGTTAAAATATTATTATTTCTACCACCAAATGTTCATGGAAACCTTGTCAAAAATAACTTGACAATATAGGGAAGAATTTAGCTCTAGGCTTGTATTTAACTCCAATGGTTTATATATCTGCCTTTATAATAGTACTACACTGTTTCAATTATTGTAGCTTTATATGGTTTGAAATCAGAAAATATATATCTTCTAGCTTTGTTCTTTTTCAAGATCGTTGTGGGTATCTAGAGTCCATATTCCATATTAGGATAGAGTTTTTTCTGAAAAATAAATATATAAATATATAATAGTTTCACCTAAAAAAATAGAAAAAAAATTCTCTGATAAGAAAGAAAGTAAAAAGAAATATTGAACTGTTATATTTAAGTTATCAAAAGCTTGGTATCAGACAAATGAAACTGTTATGTGAGATTATAATTTTTAATTTTGGATAAATTGCTATAATACTAGATGTCAACCACTAAGCAAAGCATGGGAGGGAAGGATGGGGAGAGAATGGGGTGGGGATCGGGTGGGGGCTGACTGGGCGATGTGTGCATGTATGTCTACAAAAGTTTGTATCCCACTATGATGTATGAATACAGTGCACCAATAAAAAAAAAAACAGTGAGAAAAAAAAAAGATTAACATTTTTTCAGTATTTACTATTCCAGTAATTATATAGAAAATCTTTAAAGAAAATATCTTTCTAAATCCATGTACCATTTATTTTAGGATAGGATATAGATGAAAGCATATCTATCATGCATGTTGCCCCTCTCTCTCTTCTCTTCTCCCATCTCTCTCTCTCTCTCTCTCTCGATATATTATATATTTATCCTCAAGATAAGTATTAATTCACAGATTAATTTAAAATTTGTAGCAGTCCCAATTTTGTTCTTGAATAATCTTCATAAATAACAAAATCATTTACTTCTCCACTTGAGTTTCTAATGTCAAGTACATAGGTTGACACTGAGAAATGTGTGGTTTAGGAAGCACACTTAAAGGATATATACAGATTTTATTGGACAGTATAACTGATAATTAATAGGCTGAATTAGATCTTAGTTTATCATTACAGAAGAAATATGTCATTCATATAAGGAAAGTGATTTTCTACCTCTAATTGCTATTGGTCAAACTCCATAGAGCGAATTGCTCCAGATAATGAGTAAAATAGATTAAAGACATCTACAGTAATTGGTTTATATGTAAAAGAAAAAGAAAGCATAGTGGAAAACAGTTTAAAAACACCAAAGTTGTAAGAAAAATATTAAAATATCTCACTAGGACTGCTTTCTAAATAGGCTAGTTCAGGTGCGAAAGAGAAAATCCATTCTGATTTGACTTTTATGGTTCTTTGTGTTAGAAGTAAGCCCAGTGTTTGAGGCCCGGCTGTCCTGAGAGGAAATCATTTCCCGAAGATTTACTTATTTCTCCATAACTAAAGACAATCAGGCATATCCTCAATGAATGTTTGGATGGAGTGTATAGAGATAAGTTTCAGAAGCATTTTTGGACTAGATAAAATTGTAGGTTCATATCAGTTCTATTTTTCTATGTTAGTAAAATCATATTTTTTAGTTTTATAAACATTAATATTTCTTAAATATTATATTTATAATTCATTTTTATTTGTAAACTGTAATACAAGTGAAGAACCTTATTGCTTAACAGTTGAAACATTTCTTTCTCTCAATGAAGAGTCTTTGATAAGTGCAACGCTTTACAATGACATGCAACATCACATCCACACTTTAATGTCAAAATTTGATCTGTTGCAAAGCCAAGTGAATTGTTATTCAGAGAAATGAAAAATATATTTAAAAGTGTGCTCATAAATCTGTTACCAGATTGCAGTTTATCCCAGACTTGAAACATTTAGAAAGATGGAAAGTAAACATTTAAAATGATCAAAATTACAGTCTATCAGAAGAATGCTTCATAGTGTAATGTAAAATGAACATATTGCTATAGTACTACCATTTTTTACTGAGACTGAACAAAAATGTTTTGATACATTTTCATGTTAGAAAATACTTCTCTGAGGAAATTTAAAATGAAATAATAAAAAATTATTTCTTACCTTTATAATTTTTATTTAATTTTATTGGTGCACTATAGTCTCACATCATAATATGTATCTTGTTGACAATGGCATATAGTCACACAGTACTTGGTGCTCTCTCCCTTCTACTTCTTCTTTTCCCTCCCTCCCAATACTGAGTGTCCAGGTTAAAAATGTTATATTCACATGTATACACATATTCGAATGTAGCTTTTCCATTAATTAACTCCAGCCTTCTTCCTCCCCTACCCTTTCTTGCTGGCTTTGCTGAGGTTTCACCTCCATTATCTGGAGTCCTTCTGGTATTCATAATGCTCCCTAGTTTGGGTATATTAGAGAAAACATATGTCCCTTCTCTTTCTGTGCTTGACTAATTTAACTTAACATAATGTTCTCCAGGTCTTTCCATCTTCTGGTCAATGATAGGATTTTGTTCTTTTTATTGCTGAGTAAAATTTCATTGTGTAAATTTTCATTTTACAATACATTCATCTGTTGATAGAGACCCAGCTTGGTTCCATATTTTGGCTATTGTAAATTATGCTGCTATGAACATGGGTATGCATATGTTATTGTAGTTCTCTGATTTCAACCCGTTTGGAAAGATATTCAGGAGTAGTATAGCCTGCTCATATAGTGGATTCATTCCCAGTTTTCTAAGGAATTTTCACATCAATCTCCATAGTGTCTGAACTAGGTTGCACTCCCACCAAGAGTGTTAAAGAGTTTCTATTTCCCCATATCCTAGCTAGCATTTGTTGTTGTTTGATTTCTTTATTCTTGCCACTCTGATTGGAGTTAGATCAAATCTCATCTTCCTGATGAGTAATGCATCAGGAAGAATTGCATCTTCCTGATGGGTAATGATATTGGACATTTTTTTCATTTATTTATTGGCCATTTGTATCTCTTTTGTGAAGTATCTATTCAATTCATTTGCCCACTTTTAATTGGGTTTTTTGTTTTGCTACTACAGTATTTTGAGCTCTTTGTATATTCTGAATATTAGCCCTCTAAATTCTTCTCCCATGGGTAAAGATCTTCTCCCATTCTGTAGGCTTTCTCTTTAGATTCTTGATGGTTTACTTTGATGAGCAGAAACTTTTTAGTTTGATGCCATTATACTTGTTAATTCTTGTCCTAATTTTTTGAGCCTTGGAGTTCTTGTTGAGAAAGTTACTACCTGTGCCTATATGTTGAAGTGTTGAACCTATGCCCTCCTTTAATAGCTTCACAATCTCTGATCTAATTTTCAGGTCTTTGTTCCATCATGAGTTGATTTCTGTGCACAGTGAGAGGTAAGGATTTAGTTTCATTTTTCTACAAATGGATAGCCAGTTCTCCCAGCACCACTTTATTTTGAAAAGGCTATCTTTTCTTTACCGTATGAATTTGGTCTTTCTGTCAAAGATTAATTGACTGTAAGTATGTGCATTTGATTCTGCATCTTCTGTTCTGTTCCATTTGTCCATGTGCTTGTTTTTGTGTGAATTACATGTATTGATTTGTGTATGTTGAACCAGTTTTGCTTTTCAGAAATGGAACCAACTTGGTCATGATGTACAATTTTCTCATATGGTTTTGAGTGCATGTACATAGTATTTTCTTTAGAATTTTTCATCTATGTTCATCAAAGATATTCATCTATAATTTTTTTGCTTGAAGTATCTTTATTTTTATATTATTATTATTTTCTTGGTGGTACTGGGGTTCCTTGAAACCCTTTCACTACCAGGGTACACTCCCAGACCTATATTTTTTTATATTTTTATTTAGAAACAGGGTCTCTTAAGCCAGCACAGCTGGCTTCGCGAACCTGCGTGATCCTCCTGTTTCTGCCTCCCAAGCGTGGGGATTATAAGGGTGCGCCACCACGCCTGGCTGAAGTATCTTTACTTGATTTTAATAATGTGATACTGGCCTTGTAGAAAGAGTTTTGAAGAACTCCATTTCTTTCAATATTCTGGAACAAGTTCTGGAGTATTGGGATTAGTTCTTTTCTGAAAGTTTTGTAGAATTCAACTGGAAACCTGTCTGGGCCTGGGCTTTTCTTTGATGACAGAATTTTTATTGCTGATTTTATTTGCTTGCTATTGGTTGTTTAGGCTTGCTATTTCCTCTTGGTTCAATTTAGGTAAGTTATATGTGCTTAGAAATCTATCAATTTCTTCCATGTTTTCCAGTCTACAGGGGTATAAATTTTCAAAATAGTTTCTTATAATTATTTGAATATCCTCACTGTCTGTGGTGATATCTCTCTTTAATTTCTGATTTAATGATTTGAGTTGATTATCTCTTTCTTTTGGTTAGGTTGGCCAGGAGTTTATTAATCTTACTAATCTTTCTAAATAACAAACTTTGTGTTTTGTTGATTCATTGTATTTTTTTTTTATTCTTTGTTTCATTTATTTCTGGTCTGGTTTTAATTACTTCCTGCTTTCTGCTGGCTTTGAGATTAGACTGTTGTTGTTTTCTAGGTATTTGAGATCTTTCATTAGATTGTTTACTTGACAACTCTCTGTTTTTCTTATGTGGGCACTCAATGCTATAAATTTTCCTCTTAACACCACCTGCAAAGTGTCCCACAGATTTTGGTATGTTTTGTTTCTATTTTCATTTTATTTCAGGAATTTCTTTCTCCCTTCATTTCTGATCTTATCCACTCCTCAGTCAGTAGTATATCATTTAATCACCATGTATTTAAATAGTTCCTTTTGGCCTTCCTGTTGTTGATTTCTACTTTTATTCCATTGTGATCTGAAAATATGCAGGGAGTTATATTACATCTTTTGAATTTTCTGGTCCTTTCTTTGTGGTCCAGCGTGTGATCTATTTTGGAGAAGATTCCATGGGGATCTGAGAAGTGTATATTCACTTGTTCTTGTTTGAAATATTCTGTATATGTCTCCGGGCATGGTTGTGCATGCTTGTAACCTCAGTGCTTGGGAGGCTGAGACAAGAGGATTGCACAGGTTTGAAGCCAGCAACTTAGTGAGACCCTGTGTACAAATAAAGTATAAAATAGGTCTGGGAGTATAGCCCGGAGTTAGAAAGCCCCTGGATCCCACCCCCAGTACCACCAAAAAAAAAAAAAAAAAAAAAAAAAAAAAAAAAGAAAAAGAAAGAAAGAAATCTACTGTATATGTCTATCAGGTCCATTTGGTTTATAGTTTTCTTTAGAAGAGTCTTTACTCATCTTTTGCCTTGAAGATCAATCTAGTGGTGTGAGTTGTATATTGAAGTCTCCTAATATTGTTGTATTTGAGTCTATTTGAAACCAGACGTCCTGAAAGGTTTGTTTTACAAATGTGGGTGCACCCACATTGGGGGCATAAACATTTACTATCATTAAATATTCTTAGTGAATTGTTTCTTTTCTTAAATGAAAGTGACCTGCTTTGTTTCTTCTGATGTGTTTTAGTTTAAAGTCTGTTTTATTGGATATCAGCGTTGCTACTCCTACTTGTTTTTGGTCTTCATCAGCATGACATATATTATCCCATCCTTTCCCTTTTAGCTTATAAATATCTTTTGCTGTAAGATGAGTTTCTTGCAAGCAGCATATATTTGGATTATGGGATTTTTTTGTTGTTGTTTGGTGGCACTGGGTTCCTGGAAGCCCTTCTACCTCTGGACTACACTTCCAGACCAATTTTATACTTTTTTTTATTTGGAAACAGGGTCTCTTAAGCCAGAGTGGCTGGCTTTGAACCTATGCAATCCTCCTGTCTCCCCCCCCCCAAGTGCAGGGATTACAAGCATGCGCCACCACACCCGGCCTTTGGATTATGTTTTTTAATCCACATTGCCAGTTTATATCTTTTAATTGTTGTGTTAAGTCTTTTGATGTTCAGTGTTATTACTGTTATCTGATTTGTGCTTTATGTCATTTTGTGTTCTATATTGTTTGATATGTTATTTCTTTTTTTGCTCAGTTGCCCAGCTGATAGAATTAATCTCTTCTTTTATTCTGAAATTTTCTTTTTTTTCTTCTTTATGATTTATTTTCTTAAGTATTTTCTGTAGTGCTTACTTAATTAATATTCATAAATTTTTTGAAATTCATCTTCTTTTGAGACACTTTTTTCCCCCATTAATTTTTTTTTTTTTTTTTTTGGTGGTACTGGGGGTGGAACCCATGAGCTTTCTAACTCCGGGCTATACTCCCAGACCTATTTTATACTTTATTTGGAAACAGGGGCTGAGAGCCTCACTAAGTAGCCTTCATTAATTTTGAATAATAAATTTTTTGGATATAGTAGTTTAGGTTGGAAGTTGTTTTCTTCTGGGGTCTGGATTATATCATACAAGTTTCTCCTGGCATTCATGGCTTGGGTTGTAAAATATGGAGTGATTTTTTTTATTGTTTTGCCCCTGAATGTCACCCATTCTTTTGTTCTCACTGCTTTGCAGATTCTTTCCTTAGCCTTATGTAATGTTGAAATTGAGTTGGGGGTTGCAAGAGGGCTAAATCCAGCAAAGGAGTATGATATCAGGCCCTTTTTATTAAAGGTCTGTTACTCCTGGACAAGATCTGTGGATTAATATGGGGGTGGGGCTATAGGTCAGCAGAGCTGCACTGCAGAGAGGAAGTGAGGGTATTTATGTAGCCAAGGTCTTTGGGTGAGGCTAGCAAGGCAGAACAATGCTGGTTCTCTCATGATATCTGGAGTCTGACCCACAACATCTTCTCCTCCTGCAACATCTGGCATCTGCCCCATCTCTACTCTGGCTTTTGGGGTTTTACTTTCTGTTCCACCTGCAGGATCTCACGAGGTGAGGGGAAAGGACCTAACCTATCACTTCTATGTTGGTCATTTTGATTATTACATGGCATCAGGAGGTCCTTCTTTGATTTTGTCTTAAAGGTTTTCTATATGTCTCTTGTATATGGATGTCCAATTCTCTTAGCATGTTTGGAAAATTCTCTAAAATTATTTCTCTGAAGAGATTATGGATACCTTTTGTCTGTTCCTCTAGCTCTTTCTTCTTCAATGCCTATTCTCTATAGATTAGGACATTTCATATTGTTCCATAGTTGTTCAATGTTTAGGTTATGTTGTTGTAATGTCTTCTGGATACTGTTGACTATGCTTTCAATTTTTTTTTTTTTTTTTTTTTTTTTAGTGGTACTGGGGTTCCTGGAAACCCTTTTACCTCCAGGCTACACTCCCAGACCTATTTTTTTTTATATTATTTTTATTTGGAAACAGGGTCTGTTAAGCCAATGAGGTTGACTTTGAACCAGCACAATCCTCCTGTCTCTGCCTCCCAAGCACGGGGATTACAAGTGTGCACTACCATGCCCAGCGTTATGCTTTCAGTTTTGAATGAACTGTCTTATAACAGTGACATTCAATTTTCTATTTCATCTAATATTCCGGAATTTCTTTCTCTTGATGTCTTCATTTCATTTATTGACTCTTTCATTTCATTCCAGGCCTCTTCCTGATTCTTTCTTAATATCCCAATTTCCTCTTTCATTTTCTGTACATTTACTGTAAGGATTTCATCATATTGAAGATCAGGATTTGAAATTCTCCTTCTTGCATTTCTTGTAGGTCACTATTCATTTTTTTTATTTCTTTCCATTTTTTCTCATTCTCATATTTTCAGAATTCCTGTGTTTGTGCTTCTGTTCTCTTGGCATCTTTCTTTGTATGTGGGAGTCTATGGATAGCGTGTCTAATCAAATCTTAGCAGTTGGGATTTAGGTTGGCAGTAGGTTCATGCACAGGTAAGTAGTGTTTTTTTTTTAATGGTGAAGGGTGAGAGGGGATTTGCTGGGGTGATGGGTACAGAAGTAGGGTAAAGTAGAGGATATGATTAATTTGAGTTAAAATTTAAGTAGAATAAGGTAGTGTCTGGTTGAGAATGAGAGATGGGAATATAGTAGGAGTTTTGTAGTTAATATAGAGTATTTAGATACTGTGATATAAAACAACTTGAGTATAAAACAAGAAGATATACTAAGGGAAAAAAGTTTGGAGAGGAGATTAAAACAATCATTTAATAAGAAAGCTTCCTCAAAGTCATTTATGTTAAAATATTTCCCAGATACAAATTGTAATTAGAATTAATTTAAGAGAACTAAATCTTTGCAATAAAGACAAGGAGCATCTCACATACAACAAAACAGGTGGAATAACAGAAAAATTGTGAGTCTCCTGGTAATTTTAATATCACATGAAAAAAAATATATATAATATGTATAGACTTCAATCTACAAATGCTAGACAATAAATATAAAATTCTTCAGAAAAATGCACACTTGGTATAAATAGTGAAATAGAGAAACATTTTTTAAAAATCTAGAGCTTAGATCCAATATGAAGAATAGTGACAGTGACCTATTTTCTTTTCAAAACATCTTTTGAGTTTAATAGAATTCATGTGATTTGTATTAAACATTTCATACACATATATTAATGTTGGTAATGTTATACACTGGCAGAAAAATATATACTTATATAGTTAGAAACTTAAAAGCAATCCAATTAGCCTACTTTATGTCATGTTTTCCCCCTTACTATTAAGATCACTGGACATCTAAATATAAATAGTCTGTGCTTTTGGCCCAATGTTTCTGGTAACTAATGTACTAATATTTGGTTATGTCAAATATTCTATGATGGTTTTCTCTTAATCTGGAAATTAAGAGTGTTATTGGAATGTTGGAAAGTACTTTCCAAAATGATATATTCAGTTAATTCTCTCTGTGAATTAAAAAAAACCATGAATTTTCAAGTTGTATCCAGTGTATAGATATGGGCAATTTCAAATGTCTCCTTGGCATAATAAATTTAATTTATTACATGAAAATTCTAAGCTAAAAGAATTATATAGGGTCCCATAGACCCCATAAAGATGACCCTCACTCACCACTAAAATAAAACTGCCTTTTGAGGAGAACACTCTAATATTCTTTGTTGCTATCACTGATCACTAGAGATTTCAGCCAAGAGAATGAGGGTCTCTTTAAATTGTCTCTAACCATAGCCTACTGACAATTTTAAAATTATGTGGAATATCATAAAAGAGCTAGTGTATATTCAAAATATCACTCACAAAGCACTTATTTTTCCACAGTAAAGATGTATTTTTATTATAGATAGAAAATTCTTTTATAGTTCATGTTTCATTCATGACCATACAGACGCATCTTGTTCACTAAATGAGACATCTAGGTATCATTTTTTCATTGGCTTGATTGAGAAGCAATTGATATGTAAAAAATTGCAAGCAGTTAAGGTGTCAATGTGAAGTTATTTGACAGATAATAGCATAACGGTGATAAATATGACATAGCTAGCACTTGCAAAAGTGTTATTGCACTACTATGTAACCCTTCCTGCCTTTGTCTTCTCTACTCTACCCTTGAACTCAGGATCATTGGTCAGTCATCTGTCACTATAGTTATCGTTTGGATCTAAAAATCAATTCTTTTCCTTAGACATATTTTTCAAGAACTCTTGTTTATTCTTGTGAGTTTAATGTATAAACTTATTTAATCTGTTAGTATTATAAGATAATTTGTAAAAAATATACTGGATAGAAGATTAGCTTGTCTTGAATATGCAATGCTTTTACTATTTATATATTTACTTTGCTAAGAAGAATAATGGGCTCCTTCTAAAATACTCATGTCCTGATTTCTAAAGTCTGTGAATATATTACCTTACATGGCATTCTAGATCTGAGGAAAGATACAGAATTTTAGATAGGAAAATTATCATGGGTTGTCTAAAATGTTTTTAAAAAGTAGATATTTGACCTGGGCGTGGTGGTGCATGCTTGCAATCCCAGCATTTGGAAAGCTGACTGGAGGATCATGGTTCGCGGACAGTCTCAGCTACTTAGTGAAGCCTTTTGCAACTCAGTGAGACCCAGTTTCAAAATAAAGACAAAAATATGACTGGGGGTATAGCTCAGAGGTACAGTGCCCCTGGGTTTCATCCCTGGTTCTGCAAAAAAGAAAAAAAAATGTAATAATAAAAAGCTTCAAAACACAATACAGGCCTGCTAACACCCTAATTTTCACCCAGTTCAACTCTGTTGGACTTAAGACTCATATTTATGTGAGACAATACATTTGTTATCTTAAGTCACTACATTTGTGGTAATTTGTTATGATAATGATATAGAAATAGAGTAAATATATAAGCTTATTTAATCGAATCATATACCAAAATAATTAGAATTCTTCTTTTTTGGTTGTGGTGGTTGATGCGGTGATGATTGAGCCCAGGGGCATTCTACCTCTAAGCTATATCCTCACCCCTTTTAATTTTTAATTTTGAAACCAAGTCATACTAAGTTGCTGAGAGCCTCGCTAAATTGCTGAAGCTGGCCTCAAATTTGTGAAGCTCTTGTCTCAACCTTTTAAGTAATGGATTTACAGGCATACGCCACCACACTCAGGCTTGAGTTCTTATTATATATAAATTAAGTTGTTCTTAATTAAGATTGTTGGGATGCTTCTTTAAATATAGAAGCTCAGTAAAGACTAGAGAATAACTGCAGCTACATGCCTGCATCGTAATATCTTACTGGCCAAGAAGTTTAAAGAGTAAAAGCTGAAAATATGCATGTTTAATTGCTGCTAAAATACATTACCACACATTTAATGGCTTAAACCCAAATCCCTCTTTTATCTATAATTTCCTTGAGTAGAAGTCCAGGAATAGCCTTACCCCACTGTGCCTCTGCTTAAAGTCCCACAAACTTAATGTGCTATGTTCCATTGTCCTTGCTGGCTCCTCATCTCAGCTTCTAGAAATGATCTACATTACATGATTCTTCACCATTATGTAGGTGTGTCTTTTGCTGCTATAACATAACACCACAGACTGGGTTAACTTCTAATTAACAAAAATTTATCGGCTTTTTTTCAGGAGCCTGGAAAGTCAAAATCAAGTGTATATCATCTGGTGGTAGGCCTGTTGCTGTATTATTTGATAGAAAGGGGTGGGGAGAAAAAGAGGGGACTCAACTCATTCTTTCTTAAGAAACCCACTTTTGCAAAAATGAAACCATCCCATGATAATAAGATTAATTCATTTAAAAGGGTACCGTTTTCTTGGCACAGTAACTTCTAAAATGCTCCTCCCAAATCTGTTTGCACTGAGTTAAATTTATAACACAAGCTTTCTGGAGGGCGCATTAGAATCCTAGCACCTGGCTTCTCACATCTTCAAAGTTAGCATTGAAGATTAGATTCCTCTCATGCTCTTCGACTCTAGGATTTTAGAGATGGAAAGAGAAAAAAATAATAACACATAGCAAAAGTTTATAGAATAGTAATTTGCAGTTTTTATTAGATGTTAGAGATGACATAATACTGGGCAAAGCAAATTCATAGTAATAAGCTTTCAAAAAACAGTTGTCACTATCCATTTAAGCAGAATCTCTATAAATGTATAGATTTAAAGGAGAATTTTTTTTTTTTTTGGAGGTACTATGGGTGGAACCCAGGGTCTTTTCTACCTCCGCGCTATACTCCCAGACCTATTTTTTTTTTTTTAATTTGGAAACATCAGGATTTCACTAAGTTGCTGAGAGCCTCACTAAGTTACTCAGGATAGCTTTGAACATGTTCAGTACTCCTGTCTTAGCCTCCCAAGCACTATGACTACAAGCGTGCACCACCATGCCTGGCTTAAAGCAGAATATTTTTAGGTATAAGCTCACATAATATTGAAAATATCTTGTTTATAATAAGGACAGAAAAAAGTGGTACTAATTTAAAAAAGCAACACAGTTAAAAAGCATCTGCTTAGCCTGATGGTCTATTTTCTGTTCTTGTTTACTATAATTATAAAAAGGTGATTTTAAATATTATTATTTTACTATTCTGATGATACAGCAAGAAATAGTTTGTCTTTTTCATGAGGGAGAATTTCCACAATGCATTGTGCATATAGTTGTAAGAAGGCATGATATTGGTTTGCTAAGTTATCACAAGATGGGACACCTGGATCATATTAAATTCCAAATTATTTTCCACTTGACTATGTCTTAAAATAATGTTAGCATGCTCCCCAGAGCATATGTGTATAATGTGATCACTCACTAGAAGCTATTGCTTCTATATTCTCATTTGCTTCTATGTTTAACATTATTCCTATGTCCTTACAGTAGTCCAGTTTTGAAGGAAGAAAAACACTGAGTGAGCCTGTGTTAGAGTAAATATTATTATGCATTTAGTGAACATTGCAAAATCAATGCTATGGATCTTAAACAGCCATTTTGGGAGCCCAAACCTGCAGAGAAAATTGCATTCAGAGAATACAGGTTTGTGTGTGACTGAAAATGATATTATTAAGGCAGTCTTCACATGTTTGACCCTGAAAATGTCTGACAGGTGATGAAGTGCTGCAATAGAAGTGCATAATTTTATTTTTACTTTTAGAGAAAAATGATGAGATTGAAACTGAGAGACTGAAATAATGTTTATTTGCTTGTTGGTTGGTTGGTTTTTCTCAGGATAACAAGTACACATCTCAAAGTTCTGCAATGGCAGATAGGTGGGCATTGGGTCTAGGATTATGAGTTAATCTAAGACTGTGACAAGCTAAGTGAAAAGGGAAGAAAAAAATCAAGTTCTGCACATATAACTGATTGTAGACTTAATTCCATAGTGTGAGTGGGTGGTGTCTACAATCACTGAAACAAGCTAATCTGAGTATTTTATAGTATTATTAAGAAAGTACTGTGAATTCTTTCATTGACTGTTAGCTTTTCATTACTGTGGCAAAGTACCCAAGAGAAATAATTCTTGAAGGAAAATACTTATTTTGTCTCATGATCTTGTAGGTTTCACTCCATGGTTGGTTGGCTCCATTTATATTCGACCCATAGTGAGGCAGAACATCATGATGAAAAAAAATTGATAGGGAAATCTTGCTCAATCTACAGGAGCTAGAAAGCAAAATAGAGAAAGTAGAGAGCTCTCAAAACAACACTGAAGGAAACACCCTCAAAGAGCTAATTTCTTTCCACTAGACCCCACAGCCTAAAGATTCTACCACTTCCCAATAGCACCAAAGGCTGAGGTCCAAGGATACAATACATGAATTTTGGGGGTGGTTAATAACCAATCCGTGATATGTTATAAAGTAAGCATGCAATTATATTTGGGAATTTATGAAAGTATTTATTCATTATTTTTTCAACAAACATTAGTACAGATAGATACTACATATTCAAGTCTCTACCAATACAAATTGAACAAGTGGCCATAGAAACTAAAATAATACCATCAGTCATCATAAAATAAATTTTGTTTCTCTAAAACACAGATTATGAGCCAGGAGTGGTGGTACATGCTTGTAATCCCAGCGTTTGTGAGCTGAGACAGGAATGTCGCAGTTCTCGGTCAGCTTCAGCTACTTAGTGTGGCCCTTTGCAACTCAGTGAGACCCTGTTTCAAAATAAAGAATAAAAAATAGGGGTGGGGATGTAACTTGGAAGAAGAATGCCCCTGGGTTCCATCCCCAGAATGAAAAAATATATAAGTAAATAAGTAAATAAATAAATAATTAATTAAATAAATATTCTTCAGAGAATGGGAAATGTTTGCTTGTTTATGAAGTTAATTTTAGAGTTTGTAGATACAAAGAAGATTGCCAAGGTTTACCTGAATTTTTTAAGAGCATAAGTAAAAGAAAATAAAGATGGAGGTAAAGAGAATTTGTTCATAGTTTGGGGTAATTCCTTATTGGCCACAAAATTATTTACTTATTCATCATTATATGGTAATTAACAGATATGTTAATAAAATCTCAAATCATATTACTAATAAGATTTTTTCTTCATCATTTAAAATTTGTTGTATTCAAACAAGAGGATTATTCCCTTGTCAAGTGTTCTTACAGGAAATTTAGATTTGAGATCCATGGTAAAATCATAACTATATTAGTGATAGAAACTGACTATCTTCTTGAGAGGTTTGTAGACCTTTTACATCAGATAAGAAGTTATCTGAGGCACCTATTCTAGAAATGTTAATGATCTCATGTGAAATGGACAGGTATCAAGAAGAGAGTGTGACACACAGAGTTATAACTGGGGTCTGTTGTGCTCTATTCACCTCTGTCAGTAGTACAGTGTATCATCTTAGATTGTTCTCTATTCAATAAATGGAATTTTACTTCTTTTATTTAAGTAAGTCAGTGTTGAAAACTATTATCTATTTTTCTATTAACTTAGAAATAATTATGGCTAGAGATGACCAAGCACAAAAGAAATAGAATCTCAAAATTTATTTAATTAATTAATTTATTTATTTGTTTTTTTATTTATTTTTTATTTATAAGTGGAACATATAGAAAATGGTGTACATTTAGCCGGGTGTGGTGGCGCACGCTTGTAATCCCCGCAGTTGGGAGGCGGAGACAGGAGGATCACACTGGTTCGGAGCCAGCCTCGCTGGCTTAAGAGACCCTATTTCCAAATTTAAAAATATTAAATAGGTCTGGGAGTGTAGCCCAGAGGTAGAAGAGCTTCCAGGAACTCCAGTACCACCAAAAAAAAAAAAAAAGAAAATTGTGTACATTTAGATTGTGCTTCGTGCCCTTTCACCCCCATTTCCCTTCCCCCCTCCCAATAAAGAATGTCCAGGTTAACCATGTTATATTTATACTGTTACACATATTCATATGTAGCTCCTCCATTGAACAACCTCAGCTTTCTTCCTCTCCTATCCTTTCATTCAAGCTTTGCTGGGATTTCCCCTCCATCATCTGGAATCCCTCTGGTATTACCACTACTCCCTAGGTTGGGCATATTAGAGAAAACATATATCCCTTCTCTCTGTGCTTGACTAATCTCACTTAACATAATGTTCTCCAGTTCCTTCCATCTTCTTGCAAATGCTATTATTTTATTCTTCTTTATAGCTGAATAGAATTCCATTGTGTGAATTTCCCATAATTTTGGAATCCGTTCATCTGTTGATGGAGATCTAGGTTGTTCCATATTTTGGCTATTACAAACTGTACTGTTATGAACATGGGTATGCATATGTTACTGTAGTTCTCTGATTTCAACCCCTTTGGAAAGATACCCAGGAGTGGTATAGCTGGATCAAATGGAGGATCTATTCCCAGTTTTCTAAGGAATCTCCATACTTATCTCCATAGTGGCTGAACTACCCTACACTTCCACCAACAGTGTAAAAGAGTTTAGATGATAAATGTGTAAGATCAGGTACCAAACTTTGACTAAGAATCTGTAAGGAGCATCATGAATAGACATTGCATTTGTAATATGTGTTTCCCTCCAGAGTAACTGAAAAAAACTTTTAATTTTGCAGAAAATGATGTCTCAGAAAAAAGCCAGATTGAAATTATAAAAAGCTAACCAAAAGTCATAGATGTGCATGCAGATTCTACTATAGAAAAATAAAAAATCTACAGAAAGTTTGTTTATTTCTCAAGAAAACTTTTGTAGAGCAGCCTCTTGCATTTTGGCTCAAGTCGCTCTTAGGAGCAGAGTGCATCCTTTAATAACCTCACACCTCTTGTTTCTAAACATCTGCAATTGTTTCATTTTGAAAAAAAGTAAATATTTACTTAATTGTAAGTTATTTCTTTGCAACTTTATTTAAAACAATGCAAACTTACTACGATTTTATCTGCTAGTTTTACTTAGTGTTATTACTCTCAGGTGTGAAGTATTCCAAGTGAGCTTTTTCTTATTGATAAATGAACTGGCATTTAGTTTAGCCACAGAAATAGTAGGAAAGGTAGTCAATCAAAATGTTCTTCTTTGAATTCCAATGAACCTTTTAGAAAAATGAACAAGATTAAATCTTTAAAAGACCCTAGTATGTTCACTAAATGCAGAAGTGATTAATCTTTTCACCCTTATGTCGACAACAGCCAGAAAATGCATGCAATTAAAGTCTATAAAGAATTACATTTATACAGCACATACCATGAAATTGTCCAAAAGATGATATGGTAGGAAAATAGGATATGTGTAAATAACCTGCAAATAAAACTTTATGATAAATGTGTTCATTCCATGCAGTTTTAAAATATCCTGACATATCGGAGCCTGCCGTGAGGCAAGGCCGGTACTGGGGCCTCCGAGGCCAGGATAAGAGCCTGCCGAGGGGTTAGGCCGGTGCTGGGGCCAGCGAGGCCGGCATCGGAGCCTGCCTTGAGGCATGACCAGTGCTGGGGCCTCCGAGGCCGGGATCGGAGCCTGCCGGGGGGTTAGGCCGGTGCTGGGGCCAGTGAGGCCGGCATTGGAGCCTGCCTTGATGCATGACCAGTGCTGGGGCCTCCAAATCCGGGATCGGAGCCTGCCAAGGGGTTAGGCCGGTGCTGGGGCCAGCGAAGCCGGCATTGGAGCCTGCCTTGAGGCAAGGCCGGTACTGGGGCCTCTGAGGCCGGGATCGGAGCCTGCCGAGGGGTTAGGCCGCTGCTGGGGCCAGTGAGGCTGGCATCGGAGCCTGCCGTGAGGCAAGGCCGGTACTGGGGCCTCCGAGGCCAGGATAAGAGCCTGCCGAGGGGTTAGGCTGGTGCTGGGGCCAGCGAGGCTGGCATCGGAGCCTGCCTTGAGGCAAGGCCGGCACTGGGGCCTCGAGGCCAGGATAAGAGCCTGCCGAGGGGTTAGGCCGGTGCTGGGGCCAGTGAGGCCGGCATCGGAGCCTGCCGTGAGGCATTAACAGTGTTGGGGCCTCCGAGGTCGGGATCAGAGCCTGCCGAGGGGTTAGGCTGGTACTGGGGCCAGTGAGGCCGGCATCGGAGTCTGCCTTGAGGCAAGGCCCGTACTGGGGCCTCTGAGGCCAGGATAAGAGCCTGTCGAGGGGTTAGGCCGGTGCTGCGGCCAGTGAGGCCGGCATCGGAGCCTGCCGTGAGGCATTAACAGTGTTGGGGCCTCCGAGGTCGGGATCAGAGCCTGCCGAGGGGTTAGGCTGGTACTGGGGCCAGTGAGGCCGGCATCGGAGTCTGCCTTGAGGCAAGGCCGGTACTGGGACCTCCAAATCCGTGATCGGAGCCTGCCAAGGGGTTAGGCCGGTGCTGGGGCCAGCGAGGCCGGCATCGGAGCCTGCCTTGAGGCAAGGCCGGTACTGGGGCCTCTGAGGCCAGGATAAGAGCCTGCCGAGGGGTTAGGCCGGTGCTGGGGCCAGCGAGGCCGGCATCGGAGCCTGCCTTGAGGCATGACCAGTGCTGGGGCCTTTGAGGCCGGGATCATAGCCTGCCGAGGGGTTAGGCTGGTGCTGGGGCCAACGAGGCCGGCATTGGAGCCTGCCATGAGGGTAGGCCGGTGCTGGGGCCTCCGAGGCGGGGATTGGAATCCTGCCACGGGGTTAGACCGGTGCAGGGGCCAATGGCCAGCATCGGAGCCTGGCGTGAGGCAAGTTCACTCCTGCGGCCTACAAGGTCGGGACCAAAGCCAGCTTAGGGGTTAGACCAGTTCAGAGGCCAGCGAGACCAGAACTGGGGCCTCCCATGAGGCAAGGCCGCTGCTTGAGCCAGCGAGGTCTGGATCAGTCCACTGAGTAGCCAGGCCACTACTGGGACCATCAAGAGTGGGATTGGTACTTGCAACGCAGCATGCACAGAGAAATATCGCAGAAAATATAAATCAGACGCTTCTCTTAATCAGCAATAACTAGGAGGAAAAGGGCAACAGGAAGAGGTTGAGCTATAGAAAGGGCCCTATAGTGAAGCAACTAATGTGACCAATCAGAGGATATGTAATACTGGAGGACGGAGCCTCTTTAAAATGCAGGAGGTACATAAACAAATGTATCAAAGTAAATCACCAAAGAAGTGTGGGATGGAGGGAGCGGGAGGGGATGGGATGGGGGCTGGAGGAGGGCTAATTGGATGATGTGTGCTTGTATATCCTCTCAAGTCTTGTACTCCAATGTGATTGATATATGACTACAATGCACCAATTAAAAAAAAATAAATTAATTAAAAATAAATTAAAAAAAATAAAAATTAAAAAAAATAAAATATCCTGACATAAAATATTGCAAACAATTTGTAATAACTTTTCATGTCCTGGGATTGTGTTAATTTCTATAATAATGAAAGGCTATATGTCTATTTATTGGTCGTACTAATTCCTAATTCAAATTAATAAGCATCATAAGCAGGTTTTTAAAGTTGAAGAAAGGTGCTGATTCAGACACTACTAGTAAATATAATATTTTTGTTCTATTTTACAAAAAAACTGGCTAATATGTAACATTTTTATGTTTTTTTTAAGTTTTCATAAGGTAAAGTTTACTTGGATAAGTTAGAGATTACTTTTCCTTTGTTCTATGCAGTCAGCATTTTAAAAATAAAGATTACAACTAATTTTCCAGGTCCATTCTATTTTAATAACGTAAAACTTACATAAGTAGCATTTCTAAATATATAGCCCTTTTCAGTTATCCTTATTTATTGCTATGGGCCTATAATTTCTGGCTAATAAGACATAAACACATGTTGTACTAGCAGTTTCTGTTAAGGAATTACGTTCTTTCATCCTAAAAGCTGGAGTTTTACTGTGATGAATGGTATTAGAAAAAGTCACTTTGGGCCACAAAGTACAAGCTAGGGACTGAGGATGACTTACATGAAAACTAAAACACTGTTGAGAAAGCTAGAAAATAAAAATAGATGGTGACGTATGCCCTGATTTTCAAAGACTAAATATTGTGGAAATATTAATACAATTAATGCAATCTCAAAATAATTTATTGTGTGATTTTGGGGGTAAGAGTAGAAATTAATATCTTAATTTTAAAATTATGTACCATATAAATAAATTACATCAGGATAACCAAGCTCGAAACATGCCAAGTGTGATTAATATGGGGTACTACTGGCATAAAGACAAAAGAATTAATGAAACAGACAAAGGAATTAATGAAGCCAGAGAGACATGTGAATAATACACTAATGGTATTTACAAAGGAGACTTTAAAATGCCTATGTCAGGCTATCTCTGGATAAAAGTGTATTAGTAGTAAATAAACTTTGAATTTGTAGATTTATAAAGTAGACCTCTTGGAGCCAAGAATGGTGGCACAGGCTTGTAATCACAGTAAATGGGAGGCCGAAACAAGTGGTTCATGAGTTGGCTGGCAGCCTCAGCTATTTAATGAGGTCCTTTGCAACCTAGTGAGACTGTTTCAAAGTAAAGTATAAGAAAATAGGACTGTGGTTGTATTTCAGAGGTAGAATGTCCCTGGGTTCAATCTCCAATGCTGAAGAAAGAAAGAGAGAAAGAAAAAAGAAAGAAAGAAAGAAAGAAAGAAAGAAAGAAAGAAAGAAAGAAAGAAAGAAATAGATCTTTTGAGAAAGGTGTCTTGTAAGCTATAAAATTCCTGTCATATAAAGTTGAGCAAGTTTACGTCTTACACACAAGTGATTCCTCTGTGTAGTGAAACATGGGCCTTACTCAGATAATAATATTTCAAGCATAATTCTGGCTTGAACCATGAACATCAGATACAATATTTAAGGACTAGAAAAGCATATATATATATATATATATATATATATATATATATATATATATATATATATATCCTGAAACTCTCTCTTAATTATTTGAATAGTTTTAATGGTCTCTTAAGATTATTAGTAAAATGTGATACTGAGAAGAAAAATGTGTCAGTTTGATTAATCTGATTGGACATTTTCTTTTTGTGTTCTCATAGGAACTGTTAAAGCTTTAGTTGCAAGATAAAAAGTTACATTAAAAAGGGCATACAAGTGGGGCGTGGTGGCGCACGCTTGTAATTTCCCCGCTTGGGAGGCAGAGACAGGAGGATCGCGCAGGTTCGAAGCCAGCCGCGAGCACTGGCTTAGGAGACCCTGTTTCCAAATAAAAATGTAAAAATAGGTCTGGGAGTGTAACCCAGAGGTAGAAGGGCTTCCAGGAACCCCAGTACCACAAAAAAAGGGAATACAGTAGACTCATAATCTGAAGGATGGCAACAATTGGCCAAAAGATTTATGTGACATAACCAAGAAATAGTTTTTATTAAATACTGAGATTTGGGAGTTTATTTTATTATCTCAGAGAAGCTGAGTCACTTGAGAGTAAATGCTTGCAGAATCTAGAATGGACATCATAAAAGTAGAAAAGATACTCCTTTAGTAGAGTAGAAAGAAAAGAATAGGAATGAAACTATTTTTCAGTAAAACTGATCAGATTGAATATATATATATATATATATATGTATATATGTATATATACATGTGTATATATATACATGTGTATATATATACACGTGTATATATACATGTGTATATATATGTATATATATACATGTGTATATATATGTATAATAGAAATACATTAAATATGTGTACATAAATTGTATATCTCATACAACTGTATATCTCATATGTGTATATATGTATGTGTGTGTTTGACACAGCAAAATCTACCTTCTTATATAATTTGTCTGGAAAAGTAGACAATGAGAAATATAAAAAGAGAATGTGTAAACTAATCAATGTATAGAAATACATATTATAAAATATGATAAAGGATGGCATGATTGTCATTCTTTTTATAACCAAATCACAATGCAACTTATTAGAAATCTTGAGAATAATTGATTCCTTGGTTCAGAAAATAATTCTGTATAATCTTTAAAAATATGTTTGAATTGCAATTATACAATATAGTAAGATTCAAACTGATACATCTATATATACACACTTCACTTAGTGTGTTTTCTTCCAGATCCCAGCCAACCCCCATGCCTCTGCATACATGTACATGCTATTAAGATAACTTCAGATATGAATGTGATATTATTTGATCTGTTTCCTAGGTAACATTTTCTGCAAAGTCTTCCTATTTTTTGATCATAATATTGCAATTGATCATAATTTTTTCCATAGACATAATATAGATTTTATGAGAAAGATAAAAAGAGAATGTGTAGAATAATCAATGTATAAAATATATATTATAAAAATATATTAAAGAATGACATGATTATCATTCTTTGTATAACCAAATCACAATGCAACTTATTAAAAATCTTGAGAATAATTGATTCTTTGGTTCAAAAGACAATTCTATATATGTAGAACATTTTCTACAAAGGTAACATTTTTTGCAAAATCTTTCTATTTCTTAATCATAATATTGCAATTGTTCATAATATTTCCCATAGTCATAATACATACCTCAGCATCATTAAGGCAATATACTGTAAACCTAAATCCAACATTATTTTGAATGGGAAAAAACTGCAAGAATTTCCTCTAAAATCAGGAACAAGACAAGGATGCCCACTATCACCACTTCTTTTCAATATAGTCCTTGAGAATCTTGCCTCAGCAATAAGACAAGAGAAGGAAATCAAAGGAATTCACATAGGAAGAGAGGAATTATAACTATTCTTATTTGCAGATGACATGATCCTTTATCTGGAAGACTCAAAGAACTCAACCAAAAGACTTCTGGAGCTGATCGACAAATTCAGCAAAGTCGCAGGATACTAAATCAATCTAAAGAAATCAGTGGCTTTTCTATACACCAACAATGAATTCACAATGAAAGAAACAAAGAAAACAATTCCATTCACTATAACCTCAAAACCAATAAAATACCTAGGAATAAACCTAAACAAAGATGTAAAAGACTTCTACAACAAAAAACTATAAAACATTAAAGAAAGAAATTGGAGAAGACCTTGGAAGATGGAAATATCTCCTGTGCTCATGGAAAGGAAGAATAAATATCATCAAAATGGCCATCCTGCCAAAACTGATCTACAGATTCAATACAATTCCCATTAAAATACCAGCAACATTCTTCATAGACCTAGAAAAATCAATCATGAACTTTATATGGAGAAAGAAAAAACCCAGAATAGCCAAAGCAATTCTCAGCAATAAGAAACATGCAGGAGGCATCACAATCCCAGACTTCAAATTATACCATAGAGCAATAGTAGTAAAAACATGGTACTGGTACAAAAACAGATATACTGACAAGGGATTAGAATAGAAGATACCAAAACAAATCCACAAATCTTTAGTCATTTAATCTTTGACAAAGGGGCCAAACTCATACGCTGGAGAAAAGACAGTCTTTTCAACAAATGGTGCTGGGAGAACTGGCTATCCATTTGTAGAAAGATGGAACTAAACCCCTACACCTCACCATGCACAGGAATCAACTCAAGATGGATCAAAGACTTAGAAATTAGACCCGAGACTGTGAAGTTAGTAGAGGAGAACATAGGCTCAACACTACAACATATTGGCACAGGCAGTAACTTTCTCAACAAAACCTCCAAAGCTCAGGAAATTAAAGCAAGAATAAACAAGTGGGATAGCATAAAACTAAAAAGTTTCCTCTCATCAAAGGAAACCATCAAAAGCCTAAAGAGGAAGCCTACAGAATGGGAGAAGATTTTTACCAGCCACCAATCTGATAGGGGACTAATATCCAGAATATACAAAGAGCTCAAAAGATTCTACACTAGCAAAACAAACAACCCAATCAAGAAATGGGCAAATGAGCTGAATAGACACTTCACAAAAGAAGAGATACAAAGGGCCAATAGATACATGAAAAGATGTTCTTCATCACTGGCCATCAGGGAGATGCAAGTCAAAATTACACTGAGATTCCATCTAACCCCAGTCAGAGTGGCACGCATAAAGAAATCAAATAACAACAAATGCTGGCGAGGATGTGGGAAAAGAGGAACTCTTTTACACTGTTGGTGGGAATGCAAACTAGTTCAGCCACCATGGAGATCTGTGTGGAGATTCCTAAGAAAGGTGGGAATAGATCCACCATATGACCCAGCTTTACCACTCCTGGGTATCTTTCCAAAAGGGTTGAATACAGAGAACTACAGCAACTTATGCATACCTATGTTCATAGTAGCACAATTCATAATAGCCAAAATATGGAACCAACCTAGATCTCCATCAACTGATGAATTGATTGCAAAACTTTGGGAAATATACATGATGGAATTTTATTCAGCCATAAAGAAGAACAAAATCATATCATTTGAAAGAAGATGAAAAGTCCTGGAGAGCATTATGTTAAGTGAGATCAGCCAAGCACAGAAGGAGAAGATACATATATTTCCTTTAATATGCCCAAACTAGGGAACATAGAGGATACTAGTGGGACTCCAGATAATGGAGGGGAAATACCAGCAAAGTTTGAATGGAAGGATAGGAGAGGAGGAATGCTGAACTTGTTTAATGAGGGTCTACATCTGAATATGTGTAAAATTATGAATGTAGCATGGTTACCCTGGAAAATCATTGGTGGGAGGGGTGAAGGGAAAATGGGGGTGGGGGAAGAGGGCACCAAGCATAGTTTAAATGTAAACCAAATAGCCGGGCATGGTGGCGCACGCTTGCAATCCCTGTGCTTGGGAGGCAGAGGCAGGAGGATCGAGGCCAGCTGCGCTGGCTTAAGAGACCCTGTTTCAAAAATACAGAAAATAGGTCTGGGAGTTTAGCCTAGAGGTATATATAAGGGCTTCCAGGAACCCCAGTACCACCAAAAAAATAAATAAATGTAAACCAAATATGTTCAATAAAAAATATGTAAAAAATAAAAAAATAAATAAATAAATAAAATTAAAAAAAATTCAATATATATTAAAACACATTTTAAGTACAAAAATAAAAAATACAGCTATATTCAACAATTGAATCATAAATTTTATGAAAAACTAATTTTCGGTTTATACGTTGGTTTTGATGGATAAATTACAGTATTAAAGGGTCAATATGTTGCCCAGGCGTGGTGGCGCATACTTGTAATCCCCGAGCTTGGGAGGTGGAGACAGGAGGATCGTGCAAATTTGAAGCCAGCCGCTCTGACTTAAGAGACCCTGTTTCAAAAATATAAAATAGGTCTGAGAGTGTAGCCCAGAGATAGAAGGGCTTACAGGAACCCCAGTACCACACACACAAAAAAAGTGTCAATATGCTAATAAAATTATTGCATAATCCATTATAGCATAATTTTTACTCTCTCTATGTCAATTAAAATATTTTAGAAGTTATGTTCTAACCTACACTGTTTTTAAGAAAGCTATAAAAACAAATATCATAACAAATAACCATAGATATACTATTGAAAATTGATTTATAAATAGTCCAGTCAATATCCATTTATAAAGGAAGACATAATTACAACCCATATAACTCCAGTATATACTATAAGAAAACTTCTTAGGGAAAAATTTCATGACTATTTTACATTTTAGACTACAGTGAAAACCACTAATAGTATCTTATACTCTTTTTGTTTTTAAAGACTCAAAGCAGGTAAATCACAGAGATTGCACTAAAAAACATATCCAAAACATGAAAACTCCATATGTCTATAAATACTAATCTTTCTCTCCCAGTTTTTAGCAAAAACATGGGCTTTTAAAATATTTATGAATAATATACAAGAAAATGTTTTGTACAACTAAATAATAAGAAATTCTTCTGGATATATATATATATATATATATATATATATATATATATATATATAATCTTCTTGTATGTAAAAGTATTTAAGTGTCAATAGTTTTAAGGTACTTGTCAAAGATATTTTAAGAAGATAAATTCCATGTAAGAGGAAATGGTAGGAAATTCAACAGTAATTTCAATGTATATAGTTTCTCTGGCCAACACTAAACTTACTTTGTCTACTGAACTTCTTAAATAAGCAGATTTCCATGGCTGTAGCTTTCTTCTGGCTGTTTCTGGATATTTGTCATTTCAACTCTGAAATTACTTGCAGTAATGTCTGCTCAAATGTGATGAAATAATCCTATATTATCTTCTCTCAACCAAATTTATTGCTCTTTTCTTTGTCTTGTTCACTTCTAAATACCCTTCAGAATCTAGCTATAGCATTCCAATTTTCAGGAAGCTTTCCAGAATGGTTAAAGTGATTTAAGCTGATCCTTAATATTCTTATAATAAGTTGTATTTAACATATAAAAAAAGCTAACGAGGTGACAATCAGGATTCTATTTGTAAATCTTTATTAAATGTTAATTCGCTCAAAACAAAATCTCTTTATTTTAATTGGCATTTTTTAAAAAAAATAAAATATGATATGCTAAAAATAATTACACAAATATTATAGTAATAAAGCAGATCTAAGTAGACGGGTAATGACATTTGTTTCTAGCTAGGATAAATTATCAGGTAACAGAGTACACTTCTGCTAGAAATATATTACAAAATATATATAAAACAGTTTTCAAGATACTGGGCATCAAAAAATTTAGCACAGTGAAACTGAGAGACAGGAAGCAAAGGAACAGAACTTGATAGTCATTCTATTATTGAGATTTTAGACTGTTAAAACAGAAATTTAAAATAACTTATAAATGTCTTGAGTTTGGAACCCGGGGATGGAGATACATAGGAGACTACTGTGCTTAGTGGTCATAGAGCTGAGTACAGGTGGGGGGAGGAGGGAGCGGAAAATAAGGGTCACCACATTATTCTGTACAGTGTTGGTCATAAGTAAACTGCTCAAATCAGTAGTTGGAGGAAAGACAAATTCATGAAAGGTTTACAAAAAACAATAGCCAACTTTTATTAATAACAAAAATGATACTTCTTTCTATTAACAAACTTGAAAATTGCATAGCCCATTGACATTTTGGTAGAGTATTGGGAAGAGAAAAACATAGTGACTTTTGACTTTAGTCAAAAACATTTGACTAATGTCTGAGAGTTTGTGAACATTATTGCATCAATAATAATGTTTTGGTTTCAATAAATGTACTATAATTTTATAAAATATTAATATTTGGAGATAAATATATTAAATGTTATATACTATCTAAATTTTTGTAGTTAAATTGATTAAAATAAATTTTAAAAATCGATATTTAAAAATAGGCAGACCGAAATAAAAGTGGATATTTAAAAAGACCAATAAATTTAAATCCAAATGGGTAATAAATATTATCATGTATTAAAATTTAATAGAAATTGTAGAAATAAAATGAAGTATCACTATATCTTCAGTTAAATAGCTAAAGTTAAAATGAGTAATAAAAGAGTGTAAAGAAAACTTGATATTATCAAGATAGTGAAGGTTAGGATGTAGAGAGCTAGAATTCTTCTGCACTGTTGCTCAGGGTGTAAACTTGCAAATAGCTGGAAAATTCTTGCTTATACTTCTACTAAATTTGGATATTTATTCTCATAAATTATAAGTGCAGTTCTACAATAAATGAAAATTATAAATTATATTTTTACAGAATTGTTTACATGTGCATGCAAATTATACATGTGAGTACATACATAACAGAATGTTTGTTTAACTCATAAGTAAGCCTTTAATAATGCTTTAATAGACAAAACAACTCTATGATGTTAAAACTGTAACATGGCCACCAAGGGAAATAAAATAGGAGTAAACTAGAAAGGAGCAGGGAAAGAGCTTCTAGAGAACAGCAATATTCCAGTTTGTGAACTGTGCAGTAGTTGCCTTGAAATGTTATCTTAGTGGCAGGTTAAGTTGTAATAATTAATAACATAACAATGTATGTTCTTGTCTTTATAAATTATAATTATAACCATTTAAAAACATTTAATTAAAAAAACAAGTTTCTAAATTACTCAGCCTTATCTTCTCTTTTTTTTGCCTTTTCTTGTACCTAAGAACACCAATGTCTTCTTCAAAAAGAATGAATATCTCTGGATGATAGATCATAAGAGTACAAAGCAGTAACTTTGGAAGTTTTTTTTTTTATTTACTTGGATGAAAGTTTTTATTTAGTTTTATATAGATAAGTTTTTTCTAATTTCCTATCATTTAAACATTTAGCATATATCTAATTTTATTATACTTGCCCATCAAACAATATTTATAATAACTAATTTTGAGATCCAAATCACAGGAAAATGGAGAGTAACTGTCCAAAATCAATTAGAATTTTAATTCCATATTCAAATAAAATGCTTGATTTTTAGGGAAATGCATTTCTTACTTGTTTTACAATGAGGTCAAGGTTAACATTTACATACCTGAAGCAAGAAATAACATGATCTGTAGGCAAATAATATCACTGTTTTTCTTTAGATTCTTTCTATGAAAATATCATGTCCTTAATTTATTACTATTTATTCTGTGTGATTAAACTCAGACACACAAAAAAGCTATCTTAGAAACCTGTTTCTGAGAGAAAAAATAGTGACTGTGGAACCCAGCACATCTCAGTAGCTGTAAGAAACAAAAAGAAACTATCAAGAAAGCAGCACCTTGGGGGAAAAAGAAAAGCAGCAAAAGATATTTACAAACAAAAACACAAAAACGGAACCACAGTGGAAAGAAATCCAACATTCTGAACACAAGACTAACAGTAAAGAGCCTAAGAGTGTGACTGACCTGGTGTGGCAGTGGTGGCCCAAACTGTGACTGCCATATTTGCAGTCTAAAGAAACTCTTACAAGTGATCCAAGGACTTGAAGCGCAGAAATCAGCAGCAGAGCTCCAACATCATAAGTGACTAACACAACACTTCAGTAACACAGAAGATCCAAAAGCCTGTGTGCTCACTAGAAGCCAAGCCGGCACCCATAGTGACACATTTTGCCCTCCAGAGACCTGGCCCACAGGACAGCAAAGTAACTGCATAATGTTACTTACTGGTCAACCACCCAGAGCAGCTGTAGAAACACTGACAGGCTAAGATCTGGTGGCCCATGCCGGAGGTAGTCCTGTTAGAATCTCCAGAGACACAGAAAAATCAAACTACTTCTCAGGGAATGGTACCAGCACAGGGTCAATACTACACTGGACACCCTTCACTGATGTGAGTAGGGAGGCACAGGTTGAGGGGCCATAAGGTGCAGAACCAAGGTCCAGAAAGCACAGAGCCCACACCCAGAAAGCAAATTGCTGAGGGCTTGGAAGCACAGAGCCCAGGCCCGGAAAGCAAAAGGCTGAGGGCCTTAAAGCATAAAGCACAAGGCTGGAGACTACAGAACCCAGGGCAAAGAGCACAGAGCCCAGGGCCTGAGAGTGTGAAGCCAGGGCTAGAGAGCAGAAAGCACAGAGTCCAGGGCATAAAGGCACAGAGCTTAGGACCAATAGGCTCTGAGGAGAAGGTCAGAGAGAACAGAACCTAGGGCCAGAGAGTGCAGAACCCAGTTCTGGAAAGCGCAGAACCCAGGATGGGAAAATGCAGAACACTGTACTTACACAAAACTCATTTACAGTGATATCTGATGCCCTGACACATGAGCACAAACCTGTCAGAGATGCGAGGGGCACAAACACTCATAAAGTGGGTCCAAAAGCTGACAATAGGTTATGAAGCAAATCTTTTATATCTAGCCAGGTTATTATTCAAAATTTATGAAGAAACAAAAGTGTTTCATGATAAGCATAATCTCAGAAAATTAATGAATACAAAGCAAACACTAGAGAAAATACTTTAAAAAAATAAAAAAGAAAAATAAGCAAATTTCAGAACTAGAGAAGATAGGAATTTGATTAGTGGAGTAAACATGCAAAGAAAAATAACATTAAATAGAAGATAGAACAAAAATGGCAGAAAACAAAAATCATATTTCAATCATAACCCTGAATGTCAGGGATTTAACTCACCAATTAAAATACATAGACTGGCAATGTGGATTAAAAAATATAATTCAAATATATGTTGCTTTCAAGCAACTCACAGCCAAAGACATTCATAGACTGAAATCAAAAGAATTGAAAGACCAAAAATGAATAGAAGTAGCAATGCTGATCTCCAACAAAACAGACTTTAAGCTAAAACACATCAGAAGAAAAAAAGCAAGGCACTTCCTTTTATTAAAAGGAACAACTCACCAAGAAGGTATAATGATAGTAAATCATTATGCCCCAATTGTGGGTGTACTCACACTTGTAAAACAAACTCTTCAGGACATCAGATCTCAAATAGACCTAAGTACAATAATATTGGGAGACTTCAACACAACACTCATGCCACTAGATTGATCTTCAAGGCAAAAGATGAGTAAAGACTTTTCAGAACTAAAGAAAGCTATAAACCAAATTGACCTAATAGACATATACAGAATATTTCAACCAGGTACAACAAAGAACATATTCTTCTCACCTATTCATGGAACATTCTCCAAAACAGATTACATTGTGGACCACAAAGCAAGCACTAGCAAATTTAAAAGGTATAATGTAATTCCCTGCACCTTTTTGAAATCACAATGGAATGAAAATTGAAATCAACAACAGAAAGACCTAAAGAAACTATTTAAATATATGGAGATTGAATGATACACTGTTGAATAAGGAGTGGGTAAGATTAAAAATAAGGAGAGAAATAAATAAATTTATGAAATTAAATGAAAATTAAAACTCAATATATCAACATCTATGGGACACATTGAAGGTGATGTAAAGAGGAAAATTTATAGAAATGAATGCCAACATGAGAAGAACAAAGTGTCATCAGGTAAACAACCTAGTGACACATCTCAAGGACCTAGAAAAACTGCAACAGTCTAATCTCAAAGCTACCAGAAATCAGAAAATAATTAAAATCAGAACAGAAATAAAAGAAGTAAAGAACAAAAAAATACAAATGATCAACAAAACACAAAGCTGGTTATTTGAAAAGATTAATAAGATTGAAACACCCTGGCCAAACTAATCAAAATAGAGAACCAACTGAAAACATTAAAATCAGAAATGAGAAAAAGACATCAGCACAGACAGTGGGAAAATTTAAAGGATTAATAAAAAATATTTTGAAAAATTTTACTCCAATAGCCTGGAAAACATGAAAGAAATTGATAGATTTCTAAGTACATGTAAACTATCTAAGTTGAAGTTAGAGGATGTAGCAAGCTTAAACCAGCCACCACTCTGATAGATGGCTAATATCCAGAATATACAAAGAGCTCACAAGACTCAACACTATTAAAAAAAAATAATAACACCAAAGACTCTACACTAGTAAAAACAAAACAAAACAACAACAAAAAATAATAATAAATGAGCAACTGAATTGAATAGACACTTCACAAAAAAAGAGATACAAGTGGTCAATAGATACATGGAAACAATGTTCAACATCACTCGCCATTAGGGAGATGAAAATCAAAACTACACTGAGATTCCATCGAACCCCAATCAGAGTGGCAAACATTAAGAAGTCAAATAGCAGCAAATGCTGTCGAGGATGTGGAGAAAGTGGGGAAAGAGGAACTTTTTTACACTGTTGGTGGGAGTACAAACTAGTTCAGCCACTATGGAGATCTGTGTGGAGATTCCTTAGAAAAATGAGAATGAATCTGCCTTATGATTCAGCTATACCACTTCTGGGTATCGTTCCAAAGAGGTTGAAATCAGAGAACTACAGTGACATATTTATACTCATGTTCATAGCAGCACAATTCATAATAGTCAAAATATGGAACCAACCTAGGTCTCCATCAACAGATGGATGGATTGTTAAATTATGGAAAATACACACAATGGAATTCTACACAGCAATAAATAAGAACAAAATCATGACATTCAAAAGAAAATAAAAAGACCTTGAGTTCATTAGGTTAAATGAGACCAGTCAAGCACAGAAAGAGAAGGGACATATGTTTTCTCTAATATGCCCCAATAATGGAGTATTACAGATACTAGAGGGACTCCAGATAATGGAGGGGAAACTTCAGCAAAGCTAGCAAAGAATGGTAATGCAACCAATGCCGGAGAAGCCGGCGGGAGCTCCGGGGAGAGTTCTCTTTTCTTTGTAAAGAGCAGGGCGCCCTGGAATGGGTTTGCCCCAAGAGAGGGGCCTGTGCCTTGGAAAGCATCACGGTTCCGGTGGCGTCCAGTGAGCTCTCGCTGGTTCTTGAAAATTCGGGGGAGAGGGTGTAAATCTCGCGACTGGCCATACCCATATCCTCAGCAGGTCTCCAAGATAAACAGTGTCTGGAATGTTGGAACAACAGCAGTTAAACATGGGACAATAGGTCCTAAAGAGATGGGCGAGTGCCATTGCGAAGGGACAGGGATGGCCTGCACAAAAGTTCAAGCCCTATCTGTAAAAGAGGCCATGGATTTTCATACATTAACCCATTTAAATTGGAGGGGATTAAAACACAAATATCCTCAAAACCCTACTAAGGATTTAAAAAGAATTGTTCACACTTGTAAATCATGTCAACCCTTCTTTCAAATACCCCCCCTTCAATTGTCTGGAGTTAATCCAAGAGCCCTATGCCCCAATGGATTATGACAAGTCGATTAACTCATTTTCAACCATTTGAAAAACTTAAGTATATTTTTGTTTCCATAGATACCTATTTCAGGGCTGATTGGGCCTCAGCTCATTCGGGTGAAAAGACAAAACATGCTATAAGTCATTTTCTTCACTGTTTTGCTATTCTTGATATTCCTAAACAAATCAAAACTGATAATGGCCCTTGTTTTATTAGTCAACATTCCATCTCCTTCCTACAATTATGGAAAATTATTCACACTACGGGCATTCCATATAACCCAAAAGGACAAGCTTTAATAAAAAAAATAATCATATCCTAAATGTTCAATTACAAAAACAAAAGGGGGAGTTACTACCCCCACATAATCAATTAAGAAAAGCATTATTAACCCTAAATATTTTAAATTTTTCAAAAGACTCCAACCTGTCCCCTTTTCATAGGCATTGGACCACAGAGATTCCCTTTTCCTCCATCAAAGTAGCTAGAGATTGTTGGCTTTATCTTCGAGCCAGACCACCTTGGCCCTTGGCCCTTGGCCCTAATTAATCAAGAGGAGTCCCCCAAACTAGATCACCCCAATTGCTCTATGTCCTTCCCATTATCCATTCAGCCATTTAAAATATCAATAAATAATACCTGTTACTGGGCATCCAACGTGATGGTTCAAGTTTTTGCTCTATAAATATTACTGTTAAATCTCCCTCCCAAAATCTTTGTCCCCCTCCCAGGTTAGTTTTTGTTTGTGGTGATAGCATTGCATATGGGTCTTTGCCCCCATCATGGACAGGCCTTTGCACCCTTGCCTCCCTGCTCCCCAATATAAATATTATCCTTGGGGAGAAACCAATGCCCATCCCCCCACGTTTGATTGAGGAGGGCTAAAAAGGAGAGCATGACAAGCCATTCTGCTCTTAATCGGCCTGGAGATTACTGCCAGAACTGCCATGGGTGTGGCTGGCCTTGGGATGGCCTTTGAGTTACATAGGAGACTCCCTCCAAATAATTGATGGTGTTAAGTCTGTCTCAGAAATTGTCTGAGACTTACAAGCTCAATTAGATTCCCTAGCCTATGTGGTATCACAAAAAAGATGGGTATTGGATTTATTAACAGCCAAAAAGGGAGGCATCTACTTATTTTTGCAGGAACAAGATAAGATTAAGCAGCTCCAACATGATCTGGAGAGGCGGCGAGGAGATCTTCAGGAGAATCCGTTCTGGACCGGCTTTCATGGACTTTTGCCCTATTTTCTTCCTTTGTTGGGCCCCTTGCTGTTTATTATAGTTTTGTGCATCATAGACCCCTGTGATTTTAATAGATTAGTCCAGTTTCTGTTAAAATCAACCAAATAGAAATGCATTACCAAAGGCTTGCCAGCAAAGAAAATAAATCTTAGGATTGGCGCTCTGAATATGACCACCCCTCTCCCACCTTACAATTTCCCCAGATGGGAAAAATTAAAGCATGTTGAAGGGCTGGTAGCCAATGATGGGTAAGATTACCAGGGGCCATGGAAACCTAAGACAGGAAGTACAGCATCGATCTGTACTATCCAATGACGGGTAATCCTTGGTACTTGATAAGGACAACCTAAGACAGGCCCAGTCCCGATAAAATAAAAGAAAAAGGAGGATATGATGGGGTGTGTCCATACAGCGCCTAAGGAGACGGCCTGAGCGGCCTACGGCCTAAGGCAAAACTTTAAGTAAAGTGATTCAGCAGAAAAGGGGCAAAGATGGCGCCTGGAGGAAGCTAGGAAGGCATGGTTTCCCCATTCATTATGGGTGGGGAGACTGAGCGGTTTTTCCCTTTCTACCTTTAAAGGAGCTTTCCGCACACATGAATGGCTCATGTACTGGCCTTGGATTGGCTGTAAACTACGTGCTAGTGATCGATCTTTATCCCAGATAGGCTAGGCTATTTCTCATGAAAATTCCCCTGGTGGCTTGGTGCTATATAAAGGACTGCTTGGAGAAAAATAAATGAGATCTTGCTTGACTTGACTCCCGGCTCGTGGGTTTGTGTTCGAGTCGTCAGTACTCATCATATCTCCAAACCCGTCAGCTGTCGGGCTGGATTCCTGACAAGGGTTGGGTAGGGGAGATGGGAAGCAGGAGAAGGAAGGACAAAATGATCCACATTATAATGTCATACTGCAGTGAACCAGTTATATATATATTTTTTGTATATATATAATGTTTTTATTCCACTAGTGACTGTATTTATTTATTTATTTATTTATTTATTTATTTATTTATTTATTTTTGGTGGTACTGGGGTTCCTGAAAGCCCTTCTACCTCCGAGCTACACTCCCAGACCTATTTTCTATTTTTATTTGGAAACAGGGTCTCTTAAGCCAGCGCGGCTGGCTTCAAACCTGTGCGATCCTCCTGTCTCTGTCTCCCAAGCACGGGGATTACAAGCGTGCGCCATCATGCCCGGCTAGTGACTGTATTTAAAACATCATTATCACACAGCCCATTGTGGATTAAAGTTTGGTGAGGACTGAGATTTATAAACCTTTAAATGTCTTTTTAAAAACAAAAGGAGTGAAATTATTTTTCTGTTATAAAGTATAGAGAAACATAGTATCATGTGAACACATGGTTAGGGTATCTTCCTAGGAACCCATAAACATAAAACTACACATGTTTTTCTTTGTGGTAAGTCTTCTTCATGGTTAAACCGATGAAACTGCCACATGCTCACCTTAAGGAGGTATAAAAAAAAAAAAGTCACCTGTGGGGGCAGACAAACAGATAAACCTGTTTATAAATGGTGATGCACAGCTTCATTGTCATTAAAAAGATAATATCCAGGGATGATATAGCGTTGACACTCTCCCATGTGTAATAACAAAGAGCCAAAGTTCAAATCCACCCATTTTCTTATACAATATTAACTGCTGTTTACTTTTCTTTTATTGAACGAAATCTGAATTTTATTATAAAACTTCACTACAATAAGACGTATGACCACAATGAACCAATAAAAAATTAAAAAATAAGAAATGTAAAAAAACTAATTTTAATTAAAAGAATATCTTTATCAAATATAAGACATAGAATTTTGACCAAGTCTCTCAGACATGAAGGTAAAGAAATCTCACTAAACATGGATGTGTGACTAATCTCAGCCAAACTTAGAGCCTAAATATTAGTGGTAAGTTGACCATATGGGTAGTATTTTGTAATAATTTAGAGAAAAAAAATGTAAGGTGACTGTTGAGACCTTGGGTATCTTAGATCTAGAAAATTCTGATTAGGTGGGGGAAATTCAGTGGGTTGCCATGATAATTTAAGTCTGTGGAGTTGTGCATTATCAGTTATCTTTTTTATATTAATTTTACCAAAAATAGATCAATTATATTATATGGGTTATGAATACCATTGTCTATCAGAAGATGCCTTCGGATGACCAAAATTATACGTGGAGACTAAATATTTTAGTGTTGCCTCCTTAACTAAATTGTCACCCTATGGACATCAGGACTTTAAATGGATCTGTGCAAAATTAAGAAAGCAAATCAGTAACTGTGTTTATAATGTAATTCCCAGGTAGGTGATGTTTATTCAGGAGCAAAAAGTAGAGTAAGTATAAGCAGATGGATTCCAAAGAAATCAAAAGCTTGTTTAAATGCAAATGTTCCCAGAAAGAAGAAACATTCAGCGAAGAAATAATATACACATCAATTTTCTCTCCACAGAATGTTTTCTGGTTCAGGTTTACAAGATGCAACTTTGGATATCATGAATGAAGATATACTGAAGAACTAAAACTGGATACTTTTGCAAAAGGAGTTTTAGTACCTCTAAAAGCCAGTCATCTGAGGTAGTTTATTTAGCTGAAGAACTGAACCTGCAATCAAATTACCATCTTTATTCTCTTTGAGTTTTGTATACCAATCTTGACTTCAAGATGAGTTGACATTTCAAAGCAGAAAAGTGTAATTTACTCTCTCTAAATTCCCACTTCTGTGATAACAAGCAACTGCTTAGCAATGTAATTAATGGGGAAATGTACTTTTTTGTCGGCAACTTGGCATGTATTTTCTACAAACAAGACAATAATCATTGAGTTATAATTTGTTATCAATTATTTTCTCCCTCTGTTATTTGGTCTTAGAACTGATATAAGTAATCTGAAAGGTGGAAATGATAAGGCCTCTTGAATTATGAAAGTTTTATATCTTTTCATTTGTGAGAGGGAGTTGCACGAGAAGGGGTTAATAAAACATATTCTACTTTTCAAGATATGTAATCAAAATGTTTCTCTTCCCATATTTTGCATCTGGTATCATTATCACACATAATATACATTTGTCAGATCATTAAATCCCACATAATGCAATGTGATAATTGCTTAAGAGAAAGAAGTGATGCAATCTTCATACCTCATTTATACTTCTCTGTAGTGAAGAGGATGAATATTTAGCAAAGCAAGCTAGCAGTTTGCAAATGTGCAATTAAAATCCTGGCTCTTCTCTAATTATGTAACACTTAAGTTAAATGGTCTTAATAGACATATAATGATAGCTTTATAAACCTACAGTTACTTATAATCAAATGTAATTTCTATTTTGGTTTTAAAGCACCCATTAAATGTCTATTATGATTTTTAAGTAATTTGGCAGACATTTAATGAATACTTTACAAACCTAAATAGTAATTATTTCAAGAGACAAATGTTAATATATAGGAGTAACACAGCTATTTATTTGAACACAGAATTTAAACTTATTAGTGACCTATTTGTTCAATACCTAATATATATATATTTCTTTTTTCTTTTCTTTTTATTTTTTTAGTGGTACTAGGGTTCCTGGAAACCCTTCTCCCTCCAGGCAACACTCCCAGACCTATTTTATATTTTTATTTGGAAACAGGGTCTCTTAATAGGGTCTCTTAACCTGCGTTATCCTCCTGTCTCTGCCTCCCAAGTGTGGGGATTACAAGTGTGCGACACCATGCCCATCTCCAACATATATTTCTATGAGAAGAATACTTTAAGTTTCTTAAGACAATCATGTGCCATTTAATGATGAGGATAAATTCTGATAAATTTGTTGTCAGTTGACTTTGTTGCTATGCGAATGTCATAGATAACTGAGGGAAAATGAAATGGCTCATGTATTTAGGTGATATAATTCTACAGGACCACCATTCTGTATGTGGTTCACTGTTGAACAAAACATACTTTTGGAGTGCATGTCTATAATTTTATCTTTTAAAATAGAATCCATTCTACCCAACTTTTTCTGTGTCTTATGACCTAACCTCCTATGTTATAAAAATGTAACACAGAAAAGCCAAATCTTCTGAGAATTCCAGGAACTCTGTAGAAAATTACATGACTGCTGGACAGAATATAAATAAATTTTATAAAACAACTCACTGTTATATTTTTGGTAGGTTGCTACAAAATTAAAAGGATTGTGTAGACAGTTTTCCATATCAGGTTGTAGATGATGAAGCAATTTTCAATCTTTCAGGATGATGCTGTTAATTTTATCAGTGTATCACTATTACTTGTTATGTATAAAACTGTTTATGTTGGCTAATATCTTTCAAAAGTAAGATTCTTAAAATTTCAGCATGATAGAAAAAAATCACTGCCTTTTTCCATAAAATGAAAATCATAATTTTTGGCCCATAATCTTCATTGCTAATTTTATAGGCAAAATTTTAAGCTTATTTCTAAGATGATACTTTTTAATTTACAAAGTATGTTGGTTTATTGTTTTTTGTGATGTAAGCACTCCCATTGATTAAATTTTAAAATCTGATATAATTAATAAATATACATAATTATTTGTAAACAAGACACAAGTTACAGTGACTGTACATTAGTATATATATATCATTTAATTTTTGATTGTAGTATTGTGAGTGCTACTTTTATAATCTAATTGATTTCATATACATTTTGTCAGCATTTTAGTATTCTTTACTGCTTAAAAGTATGGTTTTATTTGGATTCTACTTCTTTATTTTTGCCTAGTTTCCCTCCAAATTCATATGATATCTCTTTTGCCTTATCTACTGATTCATCCTACTTTTTTGCATTTGGTTAACTCAATCTAATATTTTTCATCTGATTAACTCAATCTAATATTTTGCTGTAGATGCACAACCTCTTTTTGATCAAATAAAATTACAGAGCCTTAGCCAGGCATGGCAGTGCAAGCTTGTAATCCTCGTACTTGGGAAGCTGGGACAGGAGGATGGCAGGCTTGTGGCCAGCCTCAGATACTTAATGAGGTTCTCTGCAACTGAAGGAAAGTTTATTTCAAAACAAAGAATAAAAAGTATGGCTGGGGGTATAGCTCTGAGGCAGAATTTTCCTGAGTTCAATCCCCAGTATTGAAAAATATATACAAAGGTGTAATAAAAAAATTCTACCATCGTACAGGATACCAGTGGTACTCCAGGTAATGGAGGGGAAATACCAGCAAAGCTTGAATGGAAAGATAGGGGAGGAGGAAAACTGAACTTGATTAATGACGGTATACATCGAATATGTGTAAAATTATGAATATGGCATGGTTACCCTGGACAATCATTGGTGGGAGGGGGGAAGGGAAAACAGGGGCCAGGGGGGAGAGGGCACCAAGTATAGTTTAAATGTATATCATTTATGTTCAATAAAAAAATAAAAAAATTCTACCATCAATGTTTAGCAGATTGATTATCTATCTATATCTATATCATCTATATCTATATCTATATATCTATATCATATATATATCAGACCTCCCAACAGCTGGCAAGTGCATCCAAATGACTCCCAGTTTTTTTGTTTGTTTGTTTGTTTTTAATAAAGTTGATGCCTATTACTGTGTGACATTGTATTTCCTTGGGATTATAAAATAATAGTTTTATGTTCATTCCTATGTCTAAATTCCACACTAATAGTCTGTAATATTTGCATAACAAATATTACAAATTATTAATCATCAAACTATGTTTCCTGTGCTACTTAATATAAACTTTTATAGATTTTGCTAAATTTGTGACTATGATTTGTGCCATCCAAATTTTTGAACTTCCATTTCTATTTTTATTTCACATTTTTTTATTATGTAGTAAATTTACAAGAATAAGAAGAGCTAAATGTTAATAAGATATTTATATTTCCCTAAAACTGTATTGTGGCCTAAAGACTAACTGGAGGAAATTAAGAATATAGACTCTGCTTAAATATGACTACATTTAGGATAAATCTTATAGAACAAAAGAGCCACACTATCTGAATTCATGCTCACCAGATGGAGAGCTTCTCAGGTTAGTACACAAACATGAAAATAAAGCCATAGCTCTCAGTAATGGACATAAAATTCAATTTGCCTATTCTATCATTGATGGTATTAGTAAATTAGGTACCTATATATGTAAAGAGTTTTGTAAGAATTATTTAGTTACATGCAAACATGTGTGCTATGTATACTTATATGATAAAATATATATGTATATATATATATATATATGTTTGTATATATATATCATAAGTATAAAAATAAATATCATATATGGCAGTAGTGACTTATAACTGCTTTGTGTCTGAAATACTGCCGTTAACTTGAATCAGACAGGAGTATCCACACCAAAGCATTACAATCTCATCAAGAGAAGAGATAAATGTTCAAAAGTATCAATTTGGTAAAAAAATTGCAAAGTAGGTTATAGAAAGTTTGATAACCAACAATGACAACATGCTTGCATTTTATTCAATTCATCGTACAATACATGCTCAAAGATGAAGATCTAGTGACAGTGTACAGAAGATAGAATATACCTATGTTCACAGATTTCTCAAGAAACTATATAAAACAGTTGTAGATAGAATGCCTTCAAAAGTACGGAAGAAAAAAATAACTGAGTTAAACTACAATGTTCTATCTTGTAAACTACCTATCGCACATCAAAATATCACTAACATATTTTTCAGCAAGCAAAATTGAAGGTATTTTTCACCAACTAAATTGAACAAAATGAAATGTTAAAGTTCTTTAAACAAGGTAATTGATCCTAGATGGAAAACAAACATATATTCAAAGGAATAAGAAATGCCAATATAAAACTTTTCTTTCACTTGTTAAAGTTGTTTCAGGCCATGATAAGCTGTGTTTACATGATAAAACAGTATGTTAAAGTAGGAACATTTTAATGCATATTGTGAACATGAAAACAACCATAAAAGTTATAGTTGATTAATTAATGGTAGAAATAAAGTAAAATAAAAATAATGAAGTATAAAGAACTTACAAAGCAAATAATAATAAAATGTGTGTAATTAGTTAAAAAACTGAAATGAAAAAAAGGCATCATCCTTTTTATTTCTTCATCTCTTTTGTCATTATTTTAAGCATAAGTACTTAGTTAATATAGGAATACAATAGAGCAAATAGGTTTCTTGGTTGCTTGTGTCTATTGGAAAGTCATTGTCTAATTCTTGCAGTTGTAACAAGTTCTGTTTTTGAATGGAAAGCATAACCTATTGGGGCTATCAACTCCCCAGTCTCTGATTTATAAACATAAGACACTTATCTTACACACACTTGGACTCTTGCTAAATAGTTACAAATTCTGTGCTCAGGTGCAACAGACTGGCTCAATCGGGAATAATAAATCCAGCACTGAATATGGCCACTGAGTCCGTTCAGGACCAAGTTTTCTCATAAAGGTGGGCAAAGGTTTCGGTTGTAGTTCTACAGCCACTCATCTGCAGCGATTTTTTTTTTCCCTTTTATGAAATAAACTCCTTTAAGTTCCTGGTCATGGCGCTAAAAGTAGAGATTCCTCTCTGGGAAAAAATCTGAATTGATTGACACGAACAAATGCCTCTTGTGCAATTGACCACTTTATTCTAGACACAAGATTTTTTGTACTTCCCTATTTCCCCATGATTACCTAGTAGTAAAGTATAAACACCCAAAAAACAATAGTGAGATATACATGTAAATCACTAATCCTGAACAAGACAAAAGTAAGGTCTGTGACATCACAGGTCTTTGTGATTGAAATCAATCCCATGACCCTGCAGGTGGGTCTTGTGCTTTAAGTCAGTACCTTTGGCCTTGCCTTGGCCTTGCAGCTGCAGAGGCTTTTAGTGGGCAAATTCCAGAAGAACAAAAGTCACACCCAAACTCACTTGAAGAATTCAGTTTTTAAGAGTTTTCTTTAACCCTTTCAGAACCTTTTATTCCTAGGGCTTAGTCCGATTTCCTTCTCTATCTAGCAACCTCTTTTGAGTTGAATGGGGAAGAAGTCCGAGATTCCAGCTTTCATACATGTAGTTGGCATAGGGAAATCTGTGTACATTTATGATGATTTAGAGGATTTCAATGAATGTTTGCTGGATTTTGTCTGCAATACCATCTGCTGTCTGAATGCTTCACCCTATTAAACACTTAAAATATATTTTGGTAGACAAGGCCCAAAAAACAACATGAAGTTTTTATTATATGTCTTTTGTTCTGTCATAACTATTTGCCCTGTCTCCAGGCAGTGCTATCACTAGGTGCAAAGGTCAAGATTTCTTCTAGCCCTTGGCTCTATTGTAATGATTAGACTGAAGGTCAAAGATAGGGAGGAATTTTGCATTTGTAATTGCTGTAGCAGGAATGTTTTCACAGTATCTGAATTCTGACTAGAATTACATCTTGAACAAAGCCACGGGCATTTAGAGGCTTAGACAAATTAGTAGAAAATTTATTTTCCATGGACTCAGTTTCTCCCACCGTCCTGATCTTACATCACCAGAGCAATTTGTGTGGAAAGTTAAAAGAATTATTACCAAAAGAATAATAGTTATGAAAGAATATCTAAGAGTGGGGGAGTACTTTGGCCAGAGACAACACTTCCCCTTGGGGCTCTGCTTCCTTTAAGCTTAGCCAATTTCTTGCGTGGAAATTACACACACAAATGCCCAGGAAAAGGTGGCACTAGGATATGTCATAGACATAATATATGAATGAAATAGTAAGAAACTGTGAACACACACACTATATCCCTCTTTGCTCATGCATATGTCTAATTGTCCCATCATATGTCAAGGTATAATACAAAGGCAAATTTATTGCAAATTCAAGACAGTCACAGAGATCATTAAACTAAGAACAAGGCCCTCTAAGTGTGAGTTTTTTGTGGCTGCACAAGCTGCAGCACATGAATCTGATCTTAGAGGAAAATCAGTTATTTTCCCCTAAGTTCTAAAATAAACCATACTATCACTAATGCTTTATGAGTTACTATTTATTCTAACCACTGAAATTCAGTACTGTAAGTTCTAGTCAGTGTAATACAAGAACAATTCAAAACTCATACATGTCCCAACATATGCCATTAGTAATAATTTTAAAATATAAATATAAGAATATATTTAGCATATTTATGCTAAATCTGTTCACAGAAACCTTCAAAACTTTATTAAGAAAAAATATATAAATAAGTTGAGATCTATAGCATAATCATAGATTGGAAGTTTTAATGTTTTTATGATACTAAATTTCCCTAGTGACCTACAGATTCAATGCAAGTTCAATAAAATTCTACCACAGTTTTCTGTACAAATTATTAATTTAATTTGAAATTTTGTGTAGAAATTTAAAGGAGCCATTATATTGAAAATGATTATTAAGAAAACTTTATAACTAACACTCTTTTATATGAAGAATTGTAGTGGATGCTACTTGTTCTGTAGTCTTACCATGGAAAGCTGCTGTTGATTAGAAGTCTCTTGCATAAAATGACTTGGAGTCAGATATGATAACTTAGAAATTATTATATTTAATATTTGATATTGGGAGGGCTGGAGAGGAGACTGTGTGAATTCTTGTCCTTCATCAAGCACTTTTTTAATAGAAGGTTTAAACAAGGCATCATAAAAGATGATTAAACATAGTTGCTAGCAAATTATCATGGACTGAGATAAGAAAAGACAGCAGGACAATCACAGGACAAGCCTAGAGGAATGAAGGACTAAACATTGCTGGTAGATGGAGAAGACATCAAAGTCCACATACTTACTGATTCAATAAGACTACTTGGAAGTCTGTCAGCTTCCAAACAAATTCCACCCAACCAATCCTGTGAACACAGCTGAGTTGGTCTAAAATATTAATATCAGCATAGGGGCCTAGATGTTTATCAACAAGGACTTACAATAAATACAATATATTTCCTTTAGTTGCACCAGTCATAGTGGCAATATGGCTGAGGTATACACCTAAATATTTAGATAATAGAATGACAGGGCCAGCCCGTCAGTGGTGGGGCTTAGAGGGAAGGAGAGTGCCGATAGCCCAAACAGAAGCACATGAGGTGGGAGTAGAGTCAAGCAGGATATTGTTTATTTTTCTCAGGCAAACCAATTTAAAGCAAATAACCGCAAGGGGGATTTCCAACAGGAAACTATTCTAACCTATCATGCTTAAAGGTCACTCTTGCATGCACAAAGCACATAACTTGGAGCCAATCATTATCCAATGCACAAGGGGTTCACGAACATGGAAGCATTATATGAGCCAATAAGGCTCAACATTACCAAATTGGGCTAGCAGGGGCAAGGGGAGTAATTACGCCCTCCCCATATCTGCTCAGCGCTCTATTGGGCCACATGTTGCATTTTCATTGCGTAAGTTCTAGTGGTTTTGTCAGGCCGCAGTTGATCAGACCCCAACAATGGAACGGAAAATAAAATCTACAAATAGGTTCTTACCTAAATGGTTAATTTACACTTTGGCAGTATTTTCATGGTAATTCAATGAAAAGAAATAATGTATTGATTAATTTTGTTATGGAGCAAATGTAAATATATTTGGAGATGAAAATATACCCTTACATTACAGCATGCATGCTTATGGTCATACACAGGCACATAAGAATTGATGAAGTAAGATAAAATATAAATAAAAGACTAGGACCTAGCTTTAGAGTTGGATGCTATATTTCCAGCATTAAACCCTTTTTTTACTCCTAGAAATTATAACTAGTCACAATTTGAAAGATAGAAAATGGCAATAGGTCTCATATAAATTGAAGCTGTAGCATGCTGATGGATGCTGCACCTTATACCTCATAAAATTTCCTTAACAACTGATTCCCGAAAGCCTCTATAAAATTTTTCATTCACAATTGTAAGTACCTTCATCTTCATCAGATATTTAACACTGGTGGCCAGAAAGATTTGTTAGCATAAGTGGAGAATAACTACCTAAAAAGTTTTGTCTTTCTGTCAATAAAAAAGAAATAATTCTGGAGAGATGAATATCCCAAGCTCCTCGTCTCTCTCCAAGAAGGAAAATAAATATTTAAGATGCATTTTTTCTTAAAAAAGTTGATAATTACACTTCGAGGAGATTCATAGTGATACGTTCAAATACGCACATAACATTTGGTCTGTTTACTTCCCCTTTTATCCCTTCCCTTGATCTTCCAATACTCTGCTGGCCTGTGTTTTTATTTTCATGAGATCACTTTTCTTTCTCTCTAACTTCCACATATAAGAGAAAACTTGTAACCCTTGATTTTCTGAGCCTGGGTGATCTGACTTTGCATGATATTCACCAGGACAGGTTCTATATATCATCTCTGAAGCACTGAACTAAAGTTACTCTCTAGAATATCCTATAAGTACGTTCTAATGGAGTCTTTTAAAAACCCCTGTCCTTTGTTACAACTCTACTTCTTATCAACTTTTAAAGGGATTATTTATAAATAAATTTGTTCTTGTGATAAAATCCCACTCAACTTAGTTTGTTCAAGACAGTCAATTTTTTATGTCTACCATCTAGGTGTAAATATATGCCATTGCATCACTATATTAGCACCTCCAAACTGTTTCATTTTACATAATAAATGCTATGGTCACTCTTTTATGAAAGAAAGTAAGAACAACAACCACATTCTACCTAGAAAGGTAAAAGAAAAAAAATCTATATGATACTTCAGGGAAAAAAAGCATGAGACCAGGCAGATGCCCTTGAAGTATAAAAACAAAAATACATTTTGAACGTGCAGAATATGTTGTGAATATTGTTTTCAAGAGCCTAAGAGAACATTAAAGGATGAACTACAAGTGAAAAAAAAATTGACAATCTAAGAAATAAACAAAATGATAAAATAGAGCAGACAGAATGAATTGCAAATTGTATAAGCCCTGACAATGTGGAAATAATTCATCTAACAAAATAGAAGCAAATGGCTTTGGTCGGAAGATCGAAAGTAAAATGTTTTCTGATTACCTCATGATAATGGCTAGGTGTCAAAATATTATTTAAAACTAACAAATCAAATAGTGATATATCAAGCCTATGTAAGTAAATATAGATAACTTCACAAATGTTACTTATATTAACAGTGTGTGTGATGGTAGATTGGAGAGAAAAAAATATACAACTTAATTTTAATACTGTTTTAAATAAGAATCCAAATAAAGAATGTTTTATAAATATTGACTTATAGAACAAAATTATGAACTTTTCAAAATAGTATAATTTTACAAATGTAATAAAAGAAAATAAAATGACTACCCTCAGTGAATGAGTCTATTTATTTATTTATTTATTTATTCATTCATTTATTTATTTTTGTGAGCATAAAGAATTTTATTGAGTTCACCAGGAATGTCACCAGACTGGCTGATCCAAGAATGAAAATGAAAAGTTAATGCTTTATACATTATGATGTTTAATTTTTGTGTCAATTTACTAGAGGATCCAGTTATTTAGTCAAATAGTAATCTAAATGATGTTGTCTGATGAGATTAACAGTATTGATAATCAAAGAAAACAGGTTTTTCTCTATGAGTATGCTTCAACCAATGTGTTAAAAGCCCTAAGACAAAAGATTAAGAAAGAAATATGGTTCTGAAAATTCAAGAAGTCATCCAAAAAGCTTAAGATTAAGAATGCGACTTTGAGCTCCTAAATTCTACTGAGTTTTCTTGCCATCAGAAACATCTTTTTATTTCTATCTAAAAGATTAAACCTGCATTTCCTGAAAATATTATAATGGCTTCTCACGGTCTTTTCCTTGAATTTCTGCCTGCTATTACCAGAACCATTTTGTTTTAAACTCATAGCTACAAATGTTCCTTAACTTAAAATAGTGTTATGCCAAAACAAACCCTTTCCCAACTGAAGATACAGTAAATTAAAACCCACGCAATAAACCTAACATATTGTATAACTATTTTTAAAGTATTTATCATATTTACATTAGCTGATGACTTGGAAAAATCATCTAAAAGAAAGCTCACAATAAAATTTTGAATAGCTCATGTGGCTGATTAGTTGTGCTTAGTGTCACAGTTCAGATTAGGAGAGGGTATCACAATATATATTGCTAGACAAAGAAAAATCAACATTCAAAGTACAATTACTACTGAATATGTATTGTTTTCATTATTATAAAGTTAAAAACTATATACCAAATTATTTTAAATCAGGGATCCTTTGTAGGCTCAAAGCTTAACATAATCAATAGGTGAGATGGAAGTGTGACCCAAGAGAAAGTATACCATACTCAGAGCTGTAAGATATTTCAATTTATACATGCAAAAACATTCATATGTGTGCAGTGAATACTAAAGGTATGTGATGTGGTGGAAGAAACAAATTTGGATCACGAAAAAAATTGTTTATATGTGACAATTAAGCAGACCTCTTTCTTTAATGTCACAGCATGCAAGGGAAAAAAATGGATCTTAAGTTTGAATGGTTGGTTTGATGAATCATGGGCCAAAAGGTAGCAAATGGCATTGAAAATCTAGAACTGCCTTGATAACCTGCAGGGAATGAGATCCAAAGATGTAGGGAGTTTGGAACATCAGAATAAATTTATCATTTAAAATCTTCTCATCAATGATAGCCCAAATACACAGATTTCTACATAACTATGAAAAATAAATGTGTTAGGGGAGTCCCATTATCTTTGAAAAGTTCTGTAGTCACTCACTCTTCTAAAAGCCAAAATATACAATAATAACTTTAGTCACTGACTTGGGACACCTATATACAAAAGAAATAATTGGATCCTGGGGGTACTGGCACCAAATAGTGACATGTAATCACTAAAGCCAAGGTAGCGAATGATACTATAAGGAACAGCAATTTGAAAGGTATAATAATAGACCGACACATAGAGGCCTAGATGCTTAGCTAAGTGACCTTGATGTCTTTAAAGGTGGAAAAGATGAAGAAATCTAGAATTAGAAGTATCATTTGAATTAATTATAATACATATAGTAAGTACACTCTTATCAATTCCCATAAGTACCAAATTTCTTGCTCCTCGAATGAGATTTACTCTTTAAAAGAGAGGTTGATCCCTCTGAAACTGACTCTATTGCATTACCAAAAATTTTTATTGTTAATCTATTCTCGGGCTTCGAAAAAGGGACATACATCTTTCTACTACATGATTTTACACTGAAGATAAGGGAGAAATCACACTTCCAGGTACTGTAAATTGGATCTGAACTGATACTAATTCTGAGAGACCTAAAACATTACCAGGGTTCATTAATCAAAGTGTGGCTTTCAGAAGTCAAATGATCAATGGCATGTCAGCTTAGGTGGATTTCACAATTGGTCCAGTCAATCTCTGGCCCAATCCTATGGTTATTTCTTCACTTCTGGAGTGTATTATTAGTCCAGACTTACTTAGTAACTGGCGGAATTCTCAGACTGGTTGTCTGATCTGGAGAATGAGAGATTTTGTGGTAGGAAAGGCCAAATAGAACCTAATAGAACTGCCTATACCTAGGAAAATAGTAAACCAAAATCAATAGTACATTAGTAGAAGAATTACCAAGATTAATGCCATCATCAAGGATTTGATAAATGAAAGGGTGGGAAGATGCACTGGACCCTCATTCAATTTGCTACTTGCCTATGCAAAAAACAGATGGAGAATTCTTGGAGAATGACAATGGATTAACCAAGTGATGACTCAAATTAAAACCTTTATAACAAATGTGATCTCATTGCTTGAGTGAATTAATCCATGCCCTAGTTCCTGGTATATCTATCTGAAAAATCCCTTTGTCTCTAGTAGAGGCCATCAGAGACAGTTTATTTTCAGCCAGGAAAGATGAAATACGCCTTTATTATTAGCCTTCTAGTCCAATGTCATGGTTTTTTCACTCTGAATTTGGTTGCTTTCCCTTCCATAAGTCATCACACTGATCCACTGCATTGATGATATGCCAGTTGGACAAAGAAATCCAGAAGTAATAGTTGTTCATGACCTATTGGTAAGATATTTGTATATCAGAGAATGAAAAAATCTGACAAATATCAAGTGCCTTCTACTTGACTGAAATAGCAAGAGGTCCAAGGACATGTTGAGATATCCCTGTCAAGATATAGGACAGGTTGTTGCATTTTGTCTGTTCTACAACAACAACAAAAGTCATAGCACCTGTTGAGACTCTTTGCATTTTGAGACAACACATTTCTTATTTAAGTGCACTATTCTGACCCATATATCACAGGATGTGAAAAGCTCTCCATTTTGAGTAGAAGCCAGATCAAGCAGTGGGTTCATGCTACCTGAAGAAAAGAATAACTCCAAATCCATCTATTTCTGCAACTGTCTATATGCCACTAGATCATAGATTAGTGTTTTTTCCAAATTGTCTAACATTAAAGGAAATATATGATATATATAATATATATTTATGTTATATATAATTATATATATAAAATTTTTGGTATTGGGAATTGAACCAAGGAGCATTCTAGCTCCATGTTAAACACTCAGATTTTTTATTTTTTATTTTGAGATGGGATTTGTTGGAAGCCATTTAGACTGGCTTAACTACATGTACACAGCACATGCTAAGTGGAAATTTTCCACAAGCAGACAAACTTTCTTGGACTGGAGAGAATCAGAAGGTGAACCTTAATGACTTTCTATTCTTCCTGAAAATGTTTACCTTTTTCCTACCTGAACCTTGCCCATGCCTGCCACTCCCTAGAATTAGCTGGTGGTTGTCTTTCCCTAAAACTTGACTTTTAATTTGCCACTCCCTAGAATTAGCTGGTGGTTGTCTTTCCCTAAAACTTGACTTTTAATTCCAAACTTAACTCTTAACTTTCTTGCCTTTTTTGTTTGTTTGTTTAAATCCTTAATAAAAAGGGATGCGGGCTGCAGAAAAATAAGAGAATTGCCTGGCCTCCTCTTCATGAAAGCTTTTCCAAGATAGAATTTATTCTGGGCCACGAAGCAAGCACAAGCAAATTAAAAAATGTAATATAATTTCTTCCATCTTTTTATATCATAATGGGATAAAAGTATAAATCAACAACAGGAAGACTCAGGGAAACTACCTAGAAATGGAGATTTAACTTTTGAATGAGGATTTGATCATAAAAGAAATATTGGGAAAAATAAAAAAGTTTCTGAAATTAAAAATAAGGATACAACATGCCAAAATCTGAGCAATGCTTTAAGCACATTTTTAAGAGGGAAATTTATAGCACTAAGTGCCCACATAAGAAAAATAGAAAGTCATCAAATAATGACATCCCTCTAAACTTTCAAAAAAGAGGGACTATCTCATTATTTTATATAAAAATGAAGAAAAATCTAATTTAACTTTTAGTGTCTTCATCATTTTGATGTTGTAAACTTTTATTAGAGAACAAAAAAGCAATAAGTATAAAAGGAAAATTACTAAACTAAATATTGCCTTACTTATAATTTATATTCCTTAAGGAAAAGAATCATCAAGCTACATATTAGAAATATAAAGTCCAAACTTATCTACCTGAGAAAGAACTTGAATTCAGAATCTGTACCGAGTTTTATAACTCAATCAAAATTATAGTAAATGAAGTGAAGAATAGGTAAAATAATTGAACATTTTACAAAATAATATGAAAATAAAAATAAAGCACAAAAATTTAAATAATTAGTTATCACAACAATGCAAACTATAATGAGATTCCATTGCACACTTAACTAGATCGGCTAAAATTCAGAAGTCTAACTGTAAACTTTTGGTACTGGATTGGAACAATAAAGCTCATATTTTTCTTGTTGAAATGTTCACTGATATATCCATTTTGGAAAAATATTTAAATTTCTTTAAAACAAAATTTATATGTATCTTTTGACCCAGAAATTTCACCCTAAAATTAACTAAGTTACATCTTTACAAATGGTTGTATAAATGTGCTCATAACACATTTATAGAGAAAAACCTGGAAAACTAAAATGTGCATCAGCAGATCTGCTCAACAAATTTTAGTGTCTTTGTAGAATTGAAATGAAATCAGTAATTAAAATCAATTGTTGTTCCATTAACAATATGAATATATGTAATTTTCAATGGAATAAACCAGGAACAAAAGGATATATAGTATATGATTTTATTTGGTGAGATTCAAAAACAAACTAACATGACAGAAATCAGAACTGAGGTGGTTTAAGCCAGGTAATGGGTATAAAATAAAAGCAACAATGAAGAAATTTCTGGGGATGTAAAATGCATACATTAATTTGGGGATCAATTATAATCATAAATAGCTTTGTCCAAAATCATTCCTTTTTACAATTAAGTTCTGTGTATTTTTGTACATGAATTTTACTTAATAAAAACTAAAACAAAAAAAAAAGTTTTATAAGAGAGAATTACATTTTTAGAAAATAGTAGTAGAAAGCCTGGAGTTGTTTGTAGAAAGAAGGCTTCTATTCTGAAATTTTAGGTCAATTTATCTTAATAAGCAAAACTGAGAACTAAAAGTAATTATGTTCTCAATTCAAAGCCTTGTAATACTCAGGAATTCTTAAATAAATGGGAATTAAAAACTTGGTTTTGAAATACATTATATGAATTAATGTAACTTTTGTTTGCTAGGAAGAAATAATGTATTGATTGGTATAAGGATTATAGTTTGTTCTATTGCATATTATTTTTATTTAAAATTTTAATATATTTGTCCCAATATTTGTTTTGCGGGTCTTGGGATGGGGTCATTTGACCTCAGAGCTACACCTTCTGCCCCATTTTTCATTCTTTATTTGAAACTGGGTCTCACTGAGTTGCAGAGGGCCTCACTAAGTACCTGAGGCTCTCCACAAACCACGATCCTCCAGGTCTCAGCCTCCCTAATGCCGGGATTACAAGCGTGCACCACCACGCCGGGCTCCAATAATTTTTCTTTAATGTTGCGATTTTAGTCTCTTTCTGAATTGTTTGCAACTACAAAAGGTTATAGAAAATAATAAACTTGGCGTTTTTCAACTTCTTAAAAGAGATAGCAGTTTATGTGCCTTCTTTTGAACCATATTCAACTTCTCTAAATAAACCTTTGATATACCCCAAATATAATATTATATGGTATTTCATTTTCTTTTTTTATCTCAATATTCAAAATTCTTTTAACGTATTCTTAAATTAAAATTCAATTTTACTTTAAAAATAAAATTTAATCCTTCTGTTGTATGAAAGTAAAAACACACTGAAATGTGTTTAGATCTCTGAAAACATTTCTAAATCAGGAGGAAACTAATGCTTATCTTCTTCCAGAGATTTATTTGTATGTAGTCAATAAATCATTTAATCTACTTTAAATTATTTTAGACAAAATGCCTAACTAATATGGGAATAGGTTAAGCTTGCTATTGACAAGCAATAAACCCTCTCATTAAACTTAATCCATTGTCCTGTAAATGTCACTCCCTCAAGCTCTTCCTCTAATCAATATCCTCTACCATCTTTCCGTCAGAAGAGGTACAATCAGCCTATAAAGTAATATTGGCTCCACTCCTATTAGAAAATAGGTAGTATCACACATGTTAAATGTCAGAGTCTATTTCAACATGAAGATGAGTATTTTGTGTAATTATTTTCTCATCAGAAATTTTCATGTTTTAAAAACATATGGGGTATTTGGCTGGCTTTTGTTCCTTTTCCTAACTTTTTTTTTATTGGTGCATTGTAGTCATACATCTTAATGAAGTACAAGATGGGAGAGAAATACATGCACACATCACCCACTTAGCCCTTACCCAATTCCCACCCCGTTTTCTCCCGCCTCCCTCCTTCTCATGTTTGGCTTAGTGATTGACTTTGATATGTTATGTCATTTACAGGGAAATGAGTGTAACTAGAGAATATTATGCTAAATGGGATTAGTCAGTCACAAAAGGTAAAAAATCAGTCAGATGTTTGCCCTAATAAGTGGAAGCTAAGGAGAAAAAAGGGTCTTAGGAGGAGCTCTGGACAAAGGAGGAGAAACCATAGATGAGCAAATAAGGAGGCCTAACAGGGGATGATGAAATTCCCTGAGGTGCAGGATGTATAATCACAAACTTCACAGTTAATCACTGGCTGGTCTTTTTCATATGTTAATCTTATTTCAAGTTGTTAGTGCATACCTACCACAATAAGTATGTTTGTACATATTATAACATTTTCATTTGATTTAAAATATATTTATACTGTAGAAATACTATCAACACAACAGATTACGACTTTCAAATATTAAAGAATTTATAAGTTTGGAATCAGATACTTGGAGTGGATTGAACTGCATTGTTGAAAGTGCAGCCAGATTGACCTAAAAAACATAGAATATTCACAAAGAACAACAGCTATAAAAGGGTCTCCAGCCCTAGTGCTGTCCGTAACAAGATGCAGGATGTGAAATTTACTTGTCCATCAAGAGAGGACTATTTTTTAATGTGTTCTTTAGGAGTGGCAAAGGTGATGAGACAAATGAAAATACTACCAATTAAACCTTCAAAAGAATAATTAATTAAGAGCCACTTCCAGAGAGGAGAATACTGACATAATAGAAAATGAGTTGCTATACTTAGTACAGAGCAGGGTTCCTCAGCCTTAGGATTATAATTTTGAGCTAGATAATAATTTTGTATGGGACTGTTCTGTGCATTGTAAGATACTTAGCAGCATTCTTGTTTTTTACACACTATATGCTTGTAGAACACATTCCTCATTTTTTTTTTTTTTTTTTTTTTTTTTTGTGGTACTGGGGTTCCTGGAAGCCCTTCTATCTCTGGGCTACACTCCCAGACTTCTTTTATATTTGGAAGCAGGGTCTCTTAAGCCAGTGAGGCTGGCTCCGAACCAGCGCGATCCTCCTGTCTCCGCCTCCCAAGCGCGGGGATTACAAGTGTGCGCCACCATGCCCGGCCACATTCCTCAATTTTAATAGGCAAAACATGTCTTCTTTTTTTTTTTGCCAGAATCTCCCTGGGAAGCAGACTCACCTCTGGTTTAGAACTTCTGGGATATAAACATTGACAACATTTTCCCAGAAAAATTTTACAAGTACTGTAGAGCAAACACTGGCACATATTTTCTACCTTTACTCTTCCCCTTCTTCCTTACTGGTATTCTTTTGTCCTTGTTGTTTCACTGTATGCTGGGAATTGAGACAACTCACTTGAATGCTGGGTAGACATTTTAAAAACAAGAATGTGCAAATGATGCTTTTTATCTTCCTCCTCAGACCTGCTCCTTGCCCACTTTTTATGGTGTCCTACCAATAAATGCTACCCCATTCTTTTAGGCAGAAGGGTAAGAAAATGTCTGCCACCTACATGCAAATAATAAGTTAGTGTTGCAAATTTTCTCCTGCACCATGACCACTGTCTGTTAGAGTATAATTCAATTTATGAAAAACTATCAAAATGCACATACTGAGCAAGCAGATATTTTTCTAGGAATGGTAAGGTAGTGTTGCAACAATATGCTTATTACTATTATATAATATATAAAAAAGTGGAAATCAAGTAATCGTACAATTAATGCTAAGGCATTTGACATAATAAAATTACAAATAGACTAAAACTTAAAAAAAGTAAGCATAATTTGTTAAAATCAAATTTTTTTTTTCTTTTTTTTTTTTTTTTTTGGTGGTAGTGGGGTTCCTGGAAACCCTTCTACCTCCGGACTACACTCCCAGACCTATTTTTTTAAAATTATTTTTATTTGGAAACAGGGCCTCTCAAGCCAATGAGGCTGACTTCAAACCTGCTCGATCCTCATGTCTCTGCCTCCAAAGCACAGGGATCACAGCGTGCACCACCACACCCGGTAAATCAATTGCAACTTTTATGTTAAATTGCAAATCCCAATAACCATTCATAAAGTCATAAAGAAACAATATTTTTATCTAATGTCAACTTAATAATTGCAAATTTTTCTTAAAGACAAAAATGCACGGAAAAATACATTTCTAATTTTTTGATATTTAAAATATAAAAACACAAATTGGACTTTATATTGGAATTGAAATGACTGCAGATATGTGCATGTCTAACATCATGTGTGTGTCTGTCTGTGCCTTAAACAGATGAGGAGATTCCTGCATCAGCTCCAAACTGAAAAGCTATTAATTATGTGTTGAATAATTTCTTGTATTGTTCCTATTGTTTATATTGAAACAGAAAAAGAGGATTGCAAGTGTGTTCTAAGACTGTAAATATAAAAAAACTGTATTAGTTTTCGATCCTTTATTTGTGTAGCAATTGCCAACTATGTAAAAAATGACATAAAATCTTGAAATGGAAAACATTATTTACATTGATTAATTCTCAGAATTAGAAAAATATTCTTCCTAGGCTATTTTGGTGAGATAATAACTTATCGGCTCATGGTATTTTTTGTTTGTTTGTTTTGTTTTGGGTTGGGTTGGGTTCTTTTGGATGAGGTGGTTGAGAATTGCTGTAGAGTACCTTACACTTATAACTGTAATTTATACATGCATATTCATGTAATATATGAACGTACATATGTATAAGGAAACATATATGCATGTAAAACATGCAAATGCAAATGCATATATATTTGTATATACACACATAAATATGGCTTGTGTTCTTCACAGTATCTGTAATAAATTAGTATTAGCTTTTCAAGTTTCTACTATAACAAACTAAAGCACACACACAAAACAAATGGCATATATAACCTGACTGTCTTTTCTGAAAGCAGTGAAGAAATCCCTCAGATCTGGGAAAAACAATTGATGATCTGTTCTAAAACACAGTTCACTGGCAAAAGAAGAGTTCAGGCCTTCTGTTCTTCTTTTCTCCTCTCTTCTCTTCTCTTCTTTTCTCTTCTCATCTCTTTTCTCTTTTATTTCTTTTTTTAATTTTCAATTTGGGCACTTTCCTTTAAAAGAAGTTGAAAGTCTTTCTCTAACATAAGAATAACAGTAATTGTTTACTAAGCAAACTTAAAATTAAAATAAAACCTACTGCCCTGAGACCCAACTAGGTATTGAGTACAAAGTATATTCATTTCATTGAAAACTAAAAATGGACTACATTTTCATTCCTCTTGAATATATATATATATATATATATATATATATATATATATATAATATTTGTATATGTAAATATATATATATTGTCTGCCAGAAAAAATGGCCTTAGTCCACTTATTTTCTAATGAGCAGCCAGTTAGCCTTGTGCAGTGAAAAAGCTTTGTTTTTCTTTTCAAATTCCACTCTTCATATTGAGTACTTTTTAATTTTTAAGAGATGAAAAATGATAGTTTTGATAATAATATATCACCACCTATTATTCTAAAAGAGAGAAGAATAGTAGATGGTTAAAATACTAAATAATGTTCCTTTCTGAATAAATGTCACATTATTCTTTGCAGTGGTTGACTATATAAAACACAATTAGGTCTAATGTGCTATTGATGTATCACAGTCTTGGGCAGAGTTAATAGTACAGTTAGCGTGGGTCTGCCTTTCTTTCTTTTCTCATTTTCCAAGCTGCAGTGTATCATAGCCCTTAGTCAATACAGAAACTCCCTTCTGAGCAAGTATTAAATTGAACAGATGAATGGCAGAATTTTAAAGCAAATCTGATAACCCAGACATGCTTGCAGGTTTTAAAAAGGCCACATCAGATAAAGAACTACTGGACACTTGAGAGTTGACATATTCTCCTCAAAAAAAGGATTGTGAGAAATCAATTGGGCCATAGAGAATATTCTCCAAAAGATCAAATAGACCAAAGAATGTTTCTATTTTTCTATGCAGCATGTGGGTTTTGGTGGAAATATTTTTCAAATAATAGTCAAATAAATTCAATTATGTTTAATATTTGCAGATATCACTTTAAATTCTCTCACATTCTGTGAGCAATCTTAAACTTTAATCCTAAAAAATATTTTGAAAATGTTTTCCATCACAGTAGGTGCCCAAAGGAAAAATACATTTCTTAAAATGTGAGTTCATAAATCATTTAGCTTTTAGTACTCAGAGAATGGGATAGAATTTCCTGAAGGCATTCTGAGGGTGTGTGTGTGTGTGTGTGTGTGTGTGTGTGTGAGGAGAGAGAGAGAGAGAGAGAGAGAGAGAGAGAGAGAGAGAGAGAGAGAGAGAGAGAAGCAAAATACAGGAAGAGAGATGTTCAATAGAACATTGTTATTTGATTTTAAATCTAAATTTTTATTCCACCTTTTGTTTATAAAGTAGCTCATTTAGGCCTATTCATTTGTTTGGTTATAATTATTAGTGAATTTTAGTTTTATAAATTATTGGGTTTCACTGTGACATTTGCATGAATGCATATATTATGCTTGGATCTTATCATCCCTCCTTCTATTCTTTCTTAGCCCTCCTTTCAGTAACCATTAAGAAGTACAATTTAAAAATAAAACTCAACTCTAATTGTATTGATCTTTTATCTCTAACACTTTCTGTCAAAAATCACTCCAAACTTTAAGCATATTTGAAGGGCACATGTCTAAAAATGGCGCCTGACGGGAGAGCCCGAGGAGGGGCCAGAAATGGCTTAATATGTCCTGGCCTTTCTTGATTGGAAGGAAAGTGTCGTCACATGCGTGATCAGTGCATGCACAATACATGATCGCAGTAAGAGTAAGAGATAGAAGTCTGCGTGATAAATGTGACCTTTAAGCTGATTGGCCCAGCTATTCCCCTGTTGGAAGTCCCCGTTTATGGTTTAATGCTTTATAAGAATGCTCCCTACTACACTAAAGAGTTCCTTCTTTGACTTGGCTTCCTGTCGCATCTGATTGTCTCCGGGGGTGGAGGCTGGGGAACTGACAGCGCACTCACCTTTCTCCGGACCCCTGCCATCTTAACCTTTAGGGGTGGTGGGCACGGCCCCCAACACATATTTGTCGTTAACTAAATAAGCCATGCTTCCCCATTAATGAAACACATCAATAAAAAGATGCTTTTCCACCTGCTTATCTACATGCTATATATGTGATTCATTTTAGCAGTAATATATTTAATTAATTTTGCTAATAATTTAAGAAAAGGGCCTATGAATAAAATAAAAAAATTAAGAAAGGAATGAAAGGGGGTAAAGTAAAAAGTACTGAAATACCTAACTTGATAATAAGAGACATGTATATGAGTCAATTTTTCATTATTAAAACAAATGTCTAAGATACATCAACTTAAAGTAAATGTATGTTAAATTTGGGGTCACAGGTTTGGAGTTTTTAGTCCATAATCTATTTGTGCCATTGTTTTAGGCCAGAAAAAGGCTCAGTGTCTCACAGTAGGGGTCTGTAGCAAAGGGTCCATTGACCTCATGCCTGGGTGAGAAAGAAGGGGTAGGGTCTCATTAGCTCCTCCTAGAGCACATTTCCTATTACCTAAGCCCTATCACTAAGCTCTTTGAGTTAAAGGTTTTTTCCCCTCCTAATAGCAAGATGAGAACTAATCCTTTCACTCACAGGTCTTTGAGGGGCATTCTATATCCAAACTATACCACAATATTTTCATACATCATTATCTCTTTCCCAAGCTAAAAGCCTCCAGGTTTCAAATAAATAAAACGAAGTAAATAATTAAGTAAAATACATTTTTAATTTCTTATTATCCAGTAAATAAAACTAAGTATAGATGATGTTAACTTAAAATCATTAATCGGTTGAGTGAGAATACTCGAGTATTATTCTTGATTAATCAAGTCAGAAGTGTTCAGGGAGCAACACACTCGTGCTATGAGACATGACTACATTTGGTGCAACCCTGTTGTGCATATTTATGTATTTTCTTGATGGTAGGCACAAAAGTACTTCATGATATTAAACAACCACAGAGGGATAGAGAGAAGTGAGTGGTTACTGAAAATAAATACGCAATTAGCAGCTGAGCACATATGTTAATTTTTTGTCAATAATGGTAATGGCAGTGGGTGGGGAACATCAATAACAAATTTGACAGTAAAAATGACTTAAAAGAAAAAATAAGTTTCAAAAAAAAGAAGAATTAAGCTGGATCCAGTACTTGAGAGGCTGACATAGGCAGATCACAGGCTCCATGTCAGGCTCATAAACTTATCAAAATCTTGTTCCAAAATAAAAAGTATAAAATAGAGCCAGTGGAGATAGCTCAGAAATAAAATTCCTCTAGGTTCAATCCATAATTATAAATGAGCAATGAAAAAATTGCAGTTATAAAAATATACATTTTAATCTTTTAAATATTTTTCAATTGTTTTATCTTTCCTCTTCCATATGCTTGGTAACGTAACATAAATAAGTTATTAAAGTATAGTCTTTCTCATGTACTAATCTGTTTAGGCTGCCATAACAAATTGTGATATAATGGGTGACTTATATACAATAGAAATTCATGTCTCACAGTTCTGGAAGAAAGAGAATCAGATAAGGATGTTAACATGGTTGAATTCTATCTAGGGTCCTTTTCTAGACTGCAGACTGCTAACTTTCTGCTATGCCCCCACATTATGGATAGGAAAAGACAGAGTTCTAGGGCCTCATTTTTGAGGGTACCAATCCTATCCACATAGGCTCCTTTCTCATTACCGAGTCACCCATCATGTTCCCACAACCTAATAACATTACACTGAGAGTTAGGATTGCAAGACTTGGATTTCAAGGGGACATTTAGGCTATAGCACTCTCCCACCAGTCCTTCTGGTCCATCTGCACCTCTGTCTTCCTTGCTTTCATCATCGTTGTATCTCTGGTATATCATTCCTAAATCTTTCTAGGGTATTTTTTCACATAAGCTCAACTCTACCAAATAAAACCTATCCCAAATAAAATCCCATGATGTAAAATAATTATGTAGCCCAATTCACATTTCAAGGCTATTGGAAGGAACACTTCCAGTCTTCTCTGAATATGATGGTACAATTATTTCAAATTGATTTTTTCATCTTGATAGATTACTCTTATCCATCACTGTAACTTTCAGGTTGAGTTATTGCTTGTTTACTTTGTTTCATGTTGGGTTCAGTTTATGGACTGCATTTTTTAGTTTAAAAGATCTGTGTTTATGCCACTGTCTCAAGGTAAGATGAGTCAATTCTCGCTTTCTCTGCAGTCACTTAGGAAACCCCATCCTTATTTTGTAAGATGGGAACCAAATAAATTCATATTTACTTCTTACAAATAAGATAGTAACAATATTGTTTAAAAGTGAAAGATCATAATTTGTCTTCCATATAGAAATGAGCCTTGTTCATAAAATATTGACAGAAAATATTCATTAATAAGTATATAGGAAGCATTGGTTAAGAGACACATGATATGGTTAATATTTTATTTGTATTTTTCCATAATTAAAAGAAAAAATGAAGCCAGGCATAGTGGTGCATGCTTGTAATACCTACGCTTGGGAGGCGAAGACAGGAGGATCACGCTGGTTCTAAGCCAGCCTCAGCTGGTTTAAGAAACCCTGTTGCTAAATTAAAAAAAGTATAAAAATAGATCTGGGAGTGTAGTCCAGAGGTAGAAGGGTTTCCAGGAACCCAAGTACCACCAAAAAAACAAAAGGTTGTGGATAATGATTATAGAATAATAAGATGTTAATTAATGATATTACTTTTTCATTTCCTTTAAATAGTGATTACTCCAAAATTTAGCTGAACAATCACCAAATATGATAAGCTATTTATTTTAGTGATTATCATAAGGAGTAAATTAAGACAGAAGGAAGGACCCTGAGAAAAATATTGATGAAAACATTAGGTACATCAAGAAAATCACACTGGTTGTATTGATCTAATTCATTCTTCTGTGCTTGACAGAGAACATTCAATAATCAGCATTACCCATCTATCATTTTGACATTGCCCTTTGGAGTGTAATTAACGATACTAATTTATGTAATTATTTCAGTTCAAGAGATTTCAGAGCTCACAAGTACTACTGAGCATCTGTGTATTTTATCTTTACATTTATGAAAGCATTTTTATTTCTATCTAATATTTCATGAGATAATTTAAACATGTAAATGAATTTGAAAAATTTTCAAGTAAATTTTATAAGAATTTTTTTTGCTTTGCTTTTTAATGGTGGTACTACGTTTCCTGGAAACCCTTCTACCTCCGGGTTACACTCCCAGACCTTTTTTTTAAATATATTTTTATTTGGAAACAGGGTCTTTTAAGCCAGCGAGGCTGGCTTCGAACCTGCACCAATCCTCCTGTCTCCACCTCCCAATTGGGGGTATCACACACATGCACCACCACACCCGGAGAATTTTCATATTTTAAATATGATATTTTTCTCTTTTCTAAAATAACATATGTATGGTTGTCATTTGCAAAGAAGAAGAGGAACCACAGAATTTATTAAGAGGTTATATTCTGCAAAAATATGACTTTGGAGGTTTAGGACATGGCTGTAATTCATATATGTAATTTTCAGTGGTTTAGTAGCCTCATGAAAAATGAAAAGAACAAGGTGCATTAATTTTTGTAACAGGAATATATTTGGTCTTTGTCTTAGTTTCTGGCACAGCATTCCTACAATCCTTAGAATTTACTGAGTGATACTGATGCTAGTAGCCCTTTGGTTCTAATGAGATAATTCTTGATGGTCCCACAGATAGCTCTTGGATGCAGTTTACCATTGCTTCAGGGTGGAGGAAGGTTGGTCTCCCTAATTAACAAGTCTTCAGTGGAAGCTGAAAACTTTTAGCTGCACCCTCATCAAACTCCGGGCAAGAAAAGGAGCTAAAGATTATATTTAAGCATAAAGGGTGAATGATGTAATCAATTATGTCTACATAGCAGAAACACGTTTAAAAACCCCTAAGTAATGGAGACCGAACAGCTTCTGGGTGAATGAACACATACACGTGTTGGGGAAGGGGCACTGCAGAAGGGCAAGTAAACTCAACACACTCCCACTCCAGTTCCCACATCTTGTACTATATGTGTCTTTCATTCAGCTGTTGCTAAGTTGTACCTTTTAGAACAAAGAATGATAAAGACAGTGCTTTCTTAAGGTCTATGAGTCATGCTAATAACGATATATATTATGTTGTCTAATATGATGTGGAGGAGGTTTGAGAGAACCTCTAATGAGTAGCCAAGTCACACAGAAGTGTGGGTAACCCTGAGACCCAATATTTGTCCTTGGGGTGAAGACAGTCCTGTGAGACTGTGACCCTAAATCTGTAGTTTTATGCTAACTCTGAGTAGTTACTGTCAGAATTAAGTTGAACAATAGGATTGCCAGTTGGGGTTCCAACATTTTTCATTGGCATGCTGGGTTTTCCCTTTGCAGCTCTATAGAGTTCAGTCCATTCTAGCTCTGAAAGAACAACCTATCGATCTTTCATATAAAGAAAATCTCAGAGCAGGCCAGGTTTTGAAAAAGAGTTCAGGTCTTTTATGAATTAGTTTATACTTTCATCCAACACCACTCAAGGGGACAAAATGCATCCCATGTTTTACACTAGTCAAGGAGACCAAATTCATACCATGTTTTACAGCAATAGCATGTGTAATACATTTTCAAAATATCATCAGAACTCTGGACATGGCTGACCCTCTCTCATTTTTTATAGAGCTCTAGTCAGAATATTAGCATTAGTGGATTCCAAGGAGGAATAAAAGACTGTAAGAATATAAATAAGAAATAAACTTAATATCATGTGTGTACATTTAAGAAGTGTTATTTCAAAATCAAAACTGAGAAGGCCATTCTGAATTTGCTGCACTCACAGATTCATAGTTATACAATTTACTTGTCAAAAATCAATAAAGTTAAGTGGGTGTCTTTAATGACAGATGGGCTGTGAAGTTTGACAGGTTAGGCTTTAGGTATCAGTCATTTTCCATTCACTTTACCTCAGGGAATTATATAACTTGCCTGTCTTCAGGGAATGATAGAATACTACTTCTCTTATAGGAATGCTTTAATTTCAAAACACACAGAAAGGAACTCACATATCCACACTATGTCAAGTACTGTGTGTGATGCCTGCTTATGTTTTATTGCATGCTAATTAAACATTTCTTACTACATCAAAATAAGATAATTTATTATAAAAGTCCTTCTTTTCTAAATATGGTTTTAAGAAAAATGTATAAAGTAGAAAATTTGGGTACTGACAATGGACTCAAATTTATTTTTGATAGTTTATAACAAACTTGATTCAGCTAAACTTATTTATTTGATATCAATTTTTACAACAGAATAGTTAAAGAGACATACTTTGCTTTTTATTTGAGGTGTTTTAAACTTTTTCATGTTGCTAAATTTAAAATATGTAGTGAAAAATGGAATAAATTAATCTTTATTAGAAATAACTTAAAAGACTTAACACATAAGCACTTTGACTGTCACTAAGATGTATTACTATAATGCACCAAAATTAAAAATATTAATTGGTTTTACTTCAACATGCATGCTATATATGTAAAAATCAATTATCTTGATAATATATGTGAATAAATATTTTAATATATAAAATTTTTAGATCATAGCTTCAATTTTCAATTTATCTTTAGTTTGATGATATGGTATTTGATACTAAAATGGGCATTTTTATAAGTCTTAATTTGGGTACAAGAGTAGAGGTTGAATTACATTAGCAAGGTTCACATTGTATAGACCAGAAAATGTACATTCTACACAAAATTTTGGCTTTTTTTAACTGCAAATTTTCTTACTTTTCAAATAATATTACATATTTTCTACATAAAGTGATGTAAACAATTTGCAGTTTTAGTTAGTTGTTCTTTGTAAATATAAAAAGAATAAAAGTGTTCATAATTAAAACACTGAAATATTTTTACCAGTATTTTTTAAAATTCAGTATAAGGTTTACAGAGGTGAGAGAAAAGTGATACACTTCAGCTACACTTATTTAACTCTTTCACTTAATATAACAGTGAAAGGGATGATTTTAAGTTAATTAATCTGAACTATACATTGCAAAATGTATAAACAGAATAAAACCTCTCCTTACACCATTAATATATACAGTTTTAAGTTTTTATGTAACAATTAAAATATATTTAATTAAAATTTATTAAAAATTACCCTCAAAAAAATAAAATCATTATAAATTTGTACTATCAAGTAGCTTACTCCTCCAATTAGGACATCTACAGGATCTCTTGCTTTGTGCCATAACAATCCTTTAAATTATAATGAAGAAAAATATATGTATACATATATATCTACATATAAGCATTATATATATTACCTTTAACCTATCATTTAGCTATTCCTCTAATACCTAGAATATGTAATGAACTGAATAGACACTTAAAAGAAAAAATATAAATGGGTAATAAATATATTTAAAAGGAATCCAGCATCATTAGCAATCAGGGAAATGCAAATCAAAATAATACTGATGATTTAATCTAGTTAGAATGGAAATCATCAAGAATGCAAACAGTAATAAATGCTGGTGAGATGTGGGGGAAAAGGCACTTTTTTTTTTAATTGGTGCACTGTATTCATACATCATAGTAGGATACATACTTTTGTAGACATACATGCACACTTTTCCCAGTCAGCCTCCACCCAATCCCCACCCCATTCTCTCCCTATCCCTCCCTCCCATGCTTGGCTTAGTAGTTGACATCTAGTATTATGCACTTTTATTGGTGGTATTATAAATTAGTACAACTATGGCTGGGCATGGTGGCACACACTTGTAATCCCCACTCTTGGGAGACAGAGACAGGAGGATCACATTGGTTCAAAGCGAGGCCTCGCTGGTTTAAGAGACCCTGTTTCCAAATAAAAATATATATATAAAAAAAAAGGTCTGGAAGTGTATCCCGGAGGTAGAAGGGTTTCCAGGAACCCCAGTAGCACCAAAAAATAAAAAAATAAATTAGTACAACTATGAAAATCACCACATGACCCAGATATATCACTCCTTTGTATCTGTTTTATATATAAGGCACATCACTGAATAACTAGCCACAGCCCTCAAAGATATAAAGTAAGGAGAACAAGTTTTAAAATCAATACTTTCTTTAGACATTTTCAATATATTTAAAGCAATGCCAGGAAATAAGACTTACTGATTTTTGCTCTTAGTAATCTGAAAATACTAGCATAAATTATGTGAATTCTGATGTCACAGAAGTATGTCATGTTTTTAATTCTATTGTATTTGATTTGTATGAAACAAAACAAAACAAAACTTCAGTAATTCCAAAGGAAAACATAGGTTCAAGTATAATAACGTGTTACTTATAAGAGGCTGAGGGCAATTTCACTCTACACACTAGGGAATCTCTGCTAAGGCAGAGTGGAGAATGTTACCAAAACCAAGACATGCTGGCGGCCACCAGAATCTGGAATAAACAGAACTATACTGTCAGTTTCAAGAGGACGTATATACCTGATGAAAATCTGATTTTATTCCAGCAATACTGATTTCAGATAGTAGTCTTCAAGATGTTTAGAGGAATTTAGTATTAAGCCATCACTATGTGTCTGGTAATTTGCTATAATGGTGACATAGCAATGGCATAATCACTTTTAAATAGTTAGATATTAGTAACATTTGTCTAAAATCAGACAGTGTCCAGAAATAGTGTCTTGATAGTATCCCCAAAGAAAGTCAGGTACATTATGAATTAAGTTAAATTTATATTCTTTTAAGAAAAATCATTTATACAATAAATGTTATACAACTCACTAGACAATAACTTCAGTATCTACAATTGGGCCTAGTATATGTAAATATTCAATAATTATTGGATGAATAAATAAATTCTCAATGAATCAAATTTAATAATTGCATTTTGTAGGCTTCTACTAAAAATCTCACTTTTGCCCTTCTGAGATATACACTCTACAATGAATAAATGCTTGCAAGTTTACACTTCTGGTTGTCATTTTAAAGTCATATACATAAAGATTAAGATTTTTTAAAGTAATCTTCCTTTTATAGATCCCAAGCGCGGGGATTACAAGGGCGCGCCACCACGCCGGCTAGCTGTGTGTTTTGATGATACTTTTATAATACACATTTATTTTTATGTCTCATATAGTAATGGTGATATAGCAAGAATAAGTAACACAACTTAGATGACTAAGTATTAACTGTCAAAACCATGTTGAAAATTGACATTAACTCAAAATCTGAGTATGTTTCCTGATAGTGCATTTCCCTTTTAAAGCTCTACAGGGGCTTATCTAGTGCTTTTCAATTATGTGTCCATCATGAGTCATCCTTGCTTTATACTCCTTCAAATAAAATTCAGGAAGAAATAAGACTAAGCTTTCAAAGAGAAGAATGAATAAGAACAAACAGATCTTGGTGCTCATTTATAAGTTTGTCCTTTTAAAATGTTTTCATCGAGTTATAAAATGCCTATGGCTATTTTAAAATGGAAGATATTTTTCTAAGTACTTTTTTGCTTTGTTTTGTTTTACAGCTGTTTTCATTGGTTGACAGTAAAGCAATTTTATGATCTATTACATCATTTACACCAAGATATGTTATAACTCTTTTGCTAGGAATAGTAGAACTTCCTCACATCTTTAAAAACTTGGACTTAAAAAGAAAAACAATTCAAATGAAAAGATATGAGAATAGCCTATCTTTTTTTGTGTGTCAAAGAAAAATCAATGTTATAAAATTCTTCGAAATTTTATATTCTAAATCTATATATTGTTATTTCTAAAGGAAATAACTTCGCTGAATATGAATGAAAGTTGCAAATGCAATTTGTTCTTCAAGGCAATACATGTTGAGAGAAAATTATAAAATGGAATCATAAAGATAAACTTGGAAGTATAGTATTCTACTGAAGTTCTGTGGACTTTTACTGACTTATAACATGAGCAATATTTCAAAATTTTTAAACATTTTTATTTGAAAAATTGGCATGGTTAAATTTGTGAAATGTTTTGACGTTTGAAAATGTTAAAAGAAATATAATTATGAAACTTTTTAAAAACTGCTATATATATAAAGCATGTAAGGTATGTTTGGATACAAAACAATTAGAAAAAAATCAACTTCATATTTACTATTAAGGCTGAGAATATTAAAGGATGATATCAATAATAGTCTAACCCTAAAACCAAAATAAATTGTGTCACAAAATTTCAACATTTAATCAAGTAAAATTTATCTATGTGACATTATATTTTTACTTTTTAAATATAAATATATATATATTTCAAATCACATTTGTAATATTAAATACACTGACTTATAATTATTATAATTAATGAAAATGCCTAAGATGACAGCTTAATATAAATATAAAACATAGGGTCATGAAATATTTCTCCACTAGATGAAGGATCTAGAAATGCAAATGAAGAAATACAGTTTTCCCAAGAGGGATTAGACTGTAATACATTTAAGAATGAGTTAAATAAAGTATATGTTCAAATTATAGAATCTATAACATCTTGTTAAAGAAAATAGATCTGAACTAAAGAAAGATATATTATGCTATTGGGCAGGAAGATATATTGTTTTAAAATGCATATTCTAGAAGGGGCATGGTGATTCACTCTGTATTCCAGTACTTGGGAGGCTGAAACAGGAGGATTGCAGGTTAATGAGCAGAGTGAGGTGACTTAGGGATACTATATTTCAAACTAAAATAAATAAATAATAAATAAATAAACTGGGCATTTAGCTCTGAGGAAAAGTGTCCCAGATCTAATACCCATTTTCACAAATAAAAAGAAGAAAAAAAGCCAGGAGTGGTGGCGCATGCTTGTAATACAAGTTCTTGGGAGGCTGCGACAAGGATCACAGTTTTGCGGCAAGCCCCTGCTGCTTAGTGAAACCCTACAAAAACTTAGAACTTGTTTAGAAATAAATACTAATAAATAAGATTGGCTGTATACCTAGGAGGTAAAATAACTGGGTTCCATCCTTAGAGCTTCCAAAAAGAAGAGAGAGAGAGAGAGAGAGAGAGAGAGAGAGAGAGAGAGAGAGAGAGAAAGGAAACAAGAAAAAATCCACAAACACCTATTTTTCACACTAAATGTATTATTACCAAAATTCAAATTTGTATCCTATTTGATGAGAAAGATGGATTACATAATATATATATATTTTTTTTTGGCTGGTTTGGGGATGGAACCCAGAGGCATTTGACCTTTGAGCTACACCCACTGCTCTATTTTTTATTCTTTATTTTGAAACAGGGTCTCACTGAGTTGCAGAGGGTCTCACTAAGTAGCTGAGGCTGTCCACGAACTGCGATCCTCTGGTCTCAGCTTCCCGAATGCTGGGATTACAAGCGTGTGCCACCAAGCCCGGCTACATAATAATTTTTGAACAGGGGGAAAGTAATTATCACAATACATGGAGAATTTTCTCAGTAACTGTTTCATTGATGACATATTCTAAAGTCACAATAATCAAATTTATATTGTTCTAACAAAATCAAATGTATAAAGCATTTCATAATCCAGATAATTCAGAAAATGATCTAAGAGTATATAGAATTTAAGAGGATCATTCTTCTTCAGGGAGTCACTGGTAAAGTATTAATCTTTTGGGTAGATACCCAGATGTAGTATTGCTGGATCATTTGGTAGATTCTTTAGCATTCTTCTTAGAATCTTCCAAACTTTTATCCAAAGTGGTTGCACTAATTTGCAATTCCACCAACAATATATTAAAATTTCCATTTCTCCACATCCTTGCCAGCATTTGTTATTGTTCATGTTTTGATTGCTTGGCATTCTAATTGGAGTTAGATAAAATTTCAGGGTCGTTTTGATTTGAAACTGTCTGATTGCTAATAATGTTGAACATTTTGTTATACATTTATTATCCATTTAAATTTATTTTTTTATGAAGTGTCTATTTAGTTAAATTTTACATTTTTGTTTGGGTTATTTGTTTTCTTAGTGAAATGGAAGCCAAACTACCAAATTATTGCATGCATATCCATATTCATAGCCACACAATTCACAATTGCCAAACTATGGAACCAGCCAAGATGTCCATTAATAGATACATGGATTACAAAACTATGGAATATGTACACAATAGAATTTTACTCAGCTCTAAAGAAGAACAAAATTATGGGATTTGAGAGGAAATAGATGGAACTGGAGAACATTATGTTGAGTGAGATTGGTCAATCAAAAAAAGTGAAGATATAGGATGTTCTCTCTAACATAGAAGCTAGCGAGTAAAAACGGATCATAGAAGGAACTCCAGACAAGGAAGGAGAAACCACAGATGAGCAACTAAGGCAACCTAATTGAAGGGGATTGGAGGGGAGAAAGAGAGAAATTCCCTAATGTACATAATGTACATTCGTCAACATAACAATCAGTAAGCCAAACATGAGAAGGAGGAAGGTGGGAAGGAATGGGGTAGGAAATGAAGCAGGTATAAATAAGTGATTTGTGCATGTATGTCTCTACCATCTTGTACCTTATTAAATATAGGACTACAATGTACCAATAAAAATTTTAAAGAAGAAAATAAAAATTAGACGGGCATGGTGGCATTTTCTTGTAATCTCAGCATTCAGGAGGCTGAGATGGGAGGATCATGGTTTGCAGACAGCCTCAGCTACTTAGTGAGGCCCGCTGAAACTTAGTGAGACCCTGTTTCAAAATAAAGAATAAAAAAAAGGTTAGGGGGTGTAGCTCAGAGGTTGAGTTCCATCTACAGACCTGCAAAAAAAAAAAAAAAAAAAGAGAAAGAAAAATTATTTACCATCTTAAAAAAGAAAGGAGATTTTATACATAACAGAAGATTTCATAATTAACAAGGGAGAAATTTTAGGAAGGAAATAGTGGAGTGGTCAGAGTAATAATATCATGGTTTACCTGAGCTTGGCTCTGAATATACTTAATAATGCTTGGGAAAAATAGAAGAACTAGACACAGAATTTTTGCTGATATATTATGAACAAATTCATTTTGTTAAACTTTAAAAGCACTTTAATTTCATCACAGTTATACGAACACTTCAGCATAGATAGCCTACCAACAAACATGGGAGGGAATATGATACTTGGCTACATTTTAACCCTGCCTTTGATGAACTAATAGACTCTTCTAAACCTAAAATGTAAATGTTCAAGATGAGACAGATCTGGGGTGAATATTACAAACAATACTAATAAATCCTAGCATGCAGAGAGATGAACACATACTATAAATCCTGGGAAACTTCCTGTGGATGATGAGTGTGGGGGAAAGTTAAATAAGCTATATGTCAAAGGCCTGGCATTCTCAGATTTGTAAAAGCCAGAATGATTAGCCAGTAAGAGAACCAGTCAGGTCCTGCCACCTTCCTCCAAGTTTTCATCACTTTTCATTGGGATTTTACATCTGGGGATTCTGATAGTTGAGCCCGGTATCCAATTTAGAAAGAGCATCCCTAATGTTAGCTGAAGGCAGTGGAGTAGAAATTTATCACTGAGGAACGGAATGCATTCCTTGTGGCTGAAAGCTGCTGGGAGGAATGCAATTTGTGAAGTATAAAAGTGCACAGAAATCTTCATTGTATTTTTCTTTAAATCTATGAAAAACTTTTCATGCCTTTGAGGGACAGAAACACTCAAAAGTTTTTTAAAAAAAATAAAAGCCATTTTAAAGAACATTTTATAGTAACATTTTTAGCATTGCTCGGTATTCTCTTTAATGTTTTATAAGCCAGGTCACCAGGCATTTTGTAACCCAGCAAAACTAGGCTCTTTTTAATTCTGTATGTTTCCAGAATTGGGCAGCGTACTCTTGCTAAAGATCAAACCCAGTAATATCTGTTAGGCAATCTACCTACTTGAAAAAAGAACAGTCAAGGTTGATAAACAGATATCATGCCAGTTTACAAATATATTTGACATACTTTCGATAATATTTCTACACAATTTTCTCTCCTGGGTTTAAAATATATAAGACAATGAAAGAAGACAGAAAGAATGGAGAACACAATGTCCAGCATCTAGAAACCCCGGGAAAGTTCCCAGAAGGGTGTTGTTATTAAATGAAATGAGCTATTCTTATTTTTATATTTTGGTTTTGTAGTTTTTCAAGTTAACAAAATAATTTGAAACATAATTGTAATGTGCCAAAGTGAAAATTGTTTCTTCCATTTAGTGGCTATGAGGCCAATTTTTTCTAAATTTTTGACAAAAGAACTACGGAAACTACAATTATACACACACACACACACACACAAACTACAAATATATATATATATATATATTTATAGTGTATAATTGTAGCAACAATCATACACTATAAATATATACATATACATATACATATGGTTGATATTAAAGCTCTAAATTTCCTGCTAAGATTTGGATAGGGCTTAGGTGAATCCTCCAAGGGTTCACATAGTAGAAGCTTGTTCCCTAATGTGACAGCAAAAAGAGATGGTAGGATCTTTAACAGATGGGGCCCAGTAAAAATTATTAGGTCATTGGTTGTGCTGCTTTTAGAAGAGATTGATGTGGTTCTGTAGAAGAGTGGTTAGTTCCCATGAAAATGAATTATTTCAACAGAGCAAGTCTGACACCTCAACCTCTCTGGCTTCCTGACTTGCTGTGTTATTGTTCTCTCACTTGCTTTTGCCACTGTGATGTATTGTATGTAGTGTAGCCATGAGGTATACACTAGAGGTTAAATCAACATGGTTGCCTTAATGATCTTAAATATTCAACTTCTAAAATCCATATGTTAAACAAAATTCCTTTTATATATTACCTAGCTTCAAGAATGTTTTATAGCATCGAAAAATAGATAGATATACCCAAAGCTCTATGTTTTACAGGGACAGAGAAACTTCTAGTTGCCTTTAAAGTCATAGATGTGCACAGAAAACTCTGTCCTTTCTCTCAGGGGTGTGGACCATGGCATCATTATCTTTGATCCAGGAGGGAAAGTCATGGGAAGATTTCCTTTCTCTGTTCATATGTCCCTCATTGGCCACTCCCTCCTTCCCTATATTTGGAAGAATTTAGTATGCACTGGGGAAACAATTGCAGATTGCCCCTAGACAACAGCTTTGGTCAGAGTTCAAGTTATTATTTCTCCTTTACTGCAAAGTGGGGGTCCTTATAGAGTCCATATTGCTCAAATAATATGTAAAATTGGGGAAGGAAAGGGTCATTTTAAAGTTTAATAAGCCTGAACTTTAAGTCATGTTCCATATTGCTTCACAGTACTGAAGCCATACTTAATTTTCACCTGATTCCCAATTTTTATCAAAACTAAAGACTGAGCCCAGGAGCCTTATACTTCAAAGTCCCTATATCTTTCTATTTTTATTTTTTATTTTGATATAGAAACTTGCTGCACTGCCTCATGTCTTGTTAAATTGCTGAGACTGGCCTCAAATCTGTGACCCTCTCATTTCAGCCTCCCACATACTGAGATTATAGACATGTGCCACCACATCTTGCTCTGATTTCTCAATTTTACCTATCAATTTGCTTGGAAATTGTAGCAATCTTTAGCGTCTGAAAAAGTGTCAACCTTAAAGTGCGAACACTTCCCACCCAGTATCAATTGTATATTTTATAATACCTATAAATTTGTATAATTTACCTACTTTGATTAATAAGTCCTAACAAGAGGACTATCAATTGCATAAAATTGCTAGAAATTGAGATGTTTCATTATATCAGTCACTTAGTTTGCTGATTTTTTCATGTTGGATAAACTTTTTCAACAATATATAATAATGTGTCACAAACATAAACTCAAAATCTTATGCTGTCTGGGCGTGGTGGCGCACGCTTTTAATCCCCAGGTTTTGGAGGCAGAGACAGGAGGATCCCACAGGTTCTAAGCAAGGCTTGCTGGCTTAAGAGACCCTGTTTCAAAAAATATATAAAAAATAGGTCTGGGAGTGTAGCCTGGAGGTAGAAGGATTCCATCCCCAGTACCATTAAAAACAAAAACAAAAAGTTATGCTCATAAGTTTTAAAAAGTGTATTTCTTCCTTTGCCAGGAAAAGGTGTTTAACTAGATATAATATTGACACAAGGAAGAAATCAACATTTGTACTCCAAACATTCTCAATGTAAATATGCTTAAGAGAATACAAAACACAAACTACTAGACTATAAATAACTTTATTTTTCCCTGATTGAAAAAACTATCAAAAATGTTTATATAAACAAATGTGCAAATTGAGTAAGCATGTGCTGTATTGCTTTTCTAATTTCCTTTTTTCTGTGCAAGCCAAAAATCAAACTTTCATTTGTCTCTAACAAAATAGAATGGGAAGAATGATGTATTAATATTTACAAGAGAATTTCTTATAGTGCATCAAGGAAAATCTGTGCATACAACTCCTTTTTTTTTTTTTTTTTTTTTTTTTTGTCAGTGCAAGGGATTGAATCCAGGGGAATTCTATGTCTGAGCTACACATCCAGTCCTATTTTGTTGATTTTGAACAGGGTCCCACTAATTTGCCCATGGCCTTACAAAGTAGCTGAGGCTGACACCGAATCCTGTCTCAGCCTCCCAAGTACTGGTATTACAAGAATGTGCCACAATGCACAGCTACAACTCTTTAAGTTAAAGGCTAACAGGAAAGAGTGATTTTTTTTTTTTTTTTTTTTTTTTTTTTTTTGTGTGTGTGTGTGTGTGTGTGGTGGTACTGGGGTTCCTGGAAGCTCTTCTACCTCCAGGTTACACACCCAGACCTATTTTATACTTTTTTTTATTTTTGGAAACAGGGTCTCTTAAACCAACACGGCTGGCTTCCAACCAGCGTGATCCTCCTGTCTACACCTTCCAAGCGTGGGGATTACAAGCGTGCGCCAGCCGGCAAAGAATGATATTTTAATATAAAATTTTTCAATACAATGAAATAATTTAGGGTTGCCAAATTATTTACATGAAAGGCAATAGCCTGATAGTCCACATGCTCCATTTCTCCAAGACACTCACACACAGATGTTGTATTGAGAAAGCTGAGGTCCTTTTGTTTTAATCTCAAACCAAATATATATTTGTATTCTCTTTCAAACATTCTCATATTGCAAGACAATTGTAACCTTCCAGTATTTTTACCTTAATCTTGTCACTGATAAATGTATAAATACTCCAATATTATGTAAATCAAGTTTTTTAATCAGTCACACAAAAGGGTAGTATATTTTCTTAATCTGATTCCTATATAATGTATAAATAATGCTTTGGGGCACAAATGCACAGTTAAGCTGGTTGAGTCAATATCATCAAAATAAATGATCAAGTAACAGAAGCAAGCTTCTGATATATTTATATTTAGTTTCATACATATCACTATCTGTTACTTCCTTGAAGAATTAACAGATCTTAGGCAGGACTAAAACATGATGACACTCATTCTTGCTCACAAACCATGCTATGTATCTAATAACTGGGAGATACAGTCTCTACATCTTTTTTTCCTGTCTTGTTTTCTCTTACCACTTTCCCTATCCATCTACTCTTTTTCCTTAAAATTACTTTTCAGATTCTTAATCTATATTCATTTTTTTGTCATTTTTATACTTTATTTTTTCTCAGCAAGAAGTATAACAACAATAAAGAAAATATGTCTATTTCAAAACATGCAATATTTTCTTTGACTTTTGGCTTTCTTTACCCATTTCTAATTTATACTTTGATTTCTACTTTATACAATAATGTCTCTGAGAATCCATCTTTCAAACTCCCTTCTTCAATGTAGGTATAGTATTTCCAGGTAAAATGCAAGTTACATAGTTAAATTTGAATTTCAGAGAAATAATATTTTTTTGCAGTACTGGGGATGGAACCCAGTACTGGGACAGTCTACCTCTGAGCTACACCCCCAGCCGTACTTTTTTATTCTTTATTTTGAAACAGGGTCTCACTGAGTTGTAAAGGACCTCACGAAGTAGCTTAGGCTGTCTAAGAACCCTGATCTTTCTGTATCAGCTTCACAAATGCTGTATTAATAGAGTGTGCCACCACACCAGCTTTTAATAATTTTTAATATATGTTATAAAATGTATGGATATGCTCTTTGTGGAAGAAAAAGGGCTGGGAGAAAAATCGCCAAATTAAATGTAAGCCTATGACCAAGATATATGTTAAGGAGAATAATGATGCTAATTTAATGTGAAGTAACTTTTAATTTTACAGGAATGACATTTCAAAGTAAATCTGTAGTCTGTTAAATGATTTAGTGTTTCTTGACTTTGAAATTTCGTATACTTATATCTTCATTTGGAGAGAAATTTAGCTGTTTCTCCTTATCGTGAAATGTATTTTGTATTTGTGAGTCATCTGACCAAGTTACATTGTATTTTAGTATAAATGACTGGATTTCTGTAGGTCATCTAAACACTAAAAAATAACATTTAAATGCCATAATTTTAAGTAGCCCGAGTAACTTTTCACTCTTGCTATGTATGGAAAATTAGTACAGAATCATTTAGTCAAAGACAAAGGTGATATTCATACAGAGATTAATAAAAAGCTGTCTTGGTCAGCATTCTCATTGTTATAATCCAGAAGATTTGGCTACACAATTTAGAGGAAGAAAGTTTTTTTTTTTTTTTTTTTTTGTTCAGAGTTTCCTTGGAGATTCTGGGTTCAGTACATGTGAAGCCAGGGTCTGAGGCTCAGGGCATGGTAGCCATACACAGAAAAAGGGAGAGCACATGGACTGTGCTCTTCATATTTTAGAGGTGAGAAGCAGAAAGGACAAGGGGAAAGGAGAACCATATATGACATCAGGAACCCCTCCTTAGTAACCAAGCCCATTCCCAACATTGCTACCTTGTTTCGTGAGGGTTAGGGGAGGCATTTCAAACTCAATCCATTACAAAAGCTCCCATTATTTGAGGGGGAATTTTAATCCTCTCAAATTTATGTTTATAATTGAGATTCTCAAAGCACGTTAAAACTTTTTCTTAAAAATTAACTCTGGCATGTTATTTAATATTACAGCATCTAATTTTTATCAGTATCATTGTCTAGATAAAGTAAAATCTAATATAAACTTCAGCATATTTTCTATAATAAATCTTTCAAATGCTTTCTTTAAAAGCTATAGTAAATCATATTGTACAATTGTACAGGTTTTATACATTAACAAGATATATACATTTTACATGTGTATATGGATCATAGATATCCGGATGCCTATACGGGATGATGTTTAAAAATAGAGATTAAAATATTAATATCTAATAAAATGTTATTTGTTCTGATACTTACCCTTGCCGGGTACATGTGATCACAAATAAGTTTAATTTATTTTTCCTGCTCAGAAACATTTTCTAAATAGTCAGTTATGAATATATTCTCAGTTATAATAATCATTTTTAAAATAACTGCTCTCTAAATATATTTTGCCTCTTATTCTCACATTGTTTGCCAGAAGCCCAAATACATATAGACTCTGTTGAGCTGTAAGTGCTCAGAAAATCTGAGGTGTGAAACCAGCTGGATGATGAAATAGCATAGAAAGCAATAATTTATTTCCTAAAATGCTACATAAAAGTCACTCTTGATTGAAGAATAGGTAAATTGTACTTTGTTTGCTATTATTATATATATGTTTAAGTGGATGTGCTTAACATTTTCCCCAGGGCACCTCTGTTTAGTTACTGATGATTTCAGCTGATCATTGGCTTATACATACATGCTGAACTAAAATATACCCGAGGATGAGCCACTCACTTTTAAAAAGAATTAGATTTGCTTGAAGAAACATTTCCCTCAAGCTTCTGTACTGAGACATTAATCTTTACAAACACCTAGAAATATTCATCATTTAAATGTGTTTGTAGGCAAAAACAACAAAAATTAAACTAAAATTTAACATCAACACTCAAATATTTTCTGTTTATCTATTGAACATTCCATAGTATATCTAATAGTGAAGTTTAATACTTCAGTCTAATAGTACAATATCATAATTTAATATGTGTACAATATGTATTGATCAAATCAGGATAGTTAGTATTTTTCTCTCAAACTTCAAAAAAAGGTTGGACTAGCATAAAATAATTATACACATTTATGAGGTACAATGTGATATTTAAGTACATCAATACATCATATACTGTTCAAATCAGGACACTTTGCGTTTCTATTACTTTATCATCATCATTTTGTGTTTGCAGTCTTTGAGGTCCTGTCTTCTAGTTATTCATAAGTATGTGAAATACAATGTAATTTTATTTATTTATTTATTTATTTATTTATGGGTTTTTTTTGGTGATACTGGGGTTCCTGGAAACCCTTCTACTTCTGGGCTACACTCCCAGACTTATTTTTATACTTTTTTATTTGGAAACAGTGTCTCTTAAGCCAGCACGGCTGGCTTCGAACCTGCTCAATCCTCCTGTCTCCACTGCACAAGCACGGAGATTATAAATTTGTGTCACCACACCAGGCATTACAATATAATTTTAAATGAATCCACTTTTATTGGATGAATAGCTCCATGAAAGAGCAAGGGCATAAAAATTCATCCAACAAAGATTTTTGGAATAAATTACTTTTAAAACACATTAAATGTATTTTAAAATGTATTACCAAAGGACAAATAAGCATAAATAAAACTTAAAATATAACTAAAATTATTATGACATAATTCTATTAACATATTAAATTATAAAATACTCAGAAAATACAATATTTATAGTGTAAGTATTTTTATAATTATTACGTGTCCTCACATTTTAATATTTGCACATTTTTATTATGATTATAAATACAGCTACTCAAATATTCTTTCTTCTTTCATACCAATTGTTTAGGCTATAGTAATATGCAAAATACTTAAATAATTAATTGACTCTTCCAACTACTTTTAAAATTTTATCTACTCTTTTAAAAGTAATATGTGTCCTGTTTTTGTTATAGAATTTAGGATTTTCTTTCTCAATTTGAACAGGAAACTTAGAAGAAACTGGTTAACTACAGCAGAGAGAGTCACAGCCTCATGAACACTGCTAGTGTTTTCTATTAGAACAGTTAATTTCCATATATGAAGAAAAGGCTGATCTGTGAATGAGGTTTTCTTGATCAACCAGTTCCTAACTGTTCTTTATATCTTTGATATTAAATTTCCAAATAAGCATTGTGTTCTTATTTTTTTAACATTTTGCTTAACATATTTATCTTTCTAATTTTTGACATTCTTAAATTATCACACACATGTATCTGATTTTATTTTTACCTTACTGCGTTACTATAATCTCTTTTGTGTATAAAAATAAATATGAATAGAGTACTTTTAGAAAATTAAAAGTAAATACTTATGTATTTTCTCTTAAACATATAAAATATGGAGAGGATGAGAAAACAGCAACTGTGGGACACAGCATATCTCAGTAGCTGTAACAAAAATTAACTAACAAGAAGTCAGCTCCTTGACAAGAAAAACAAAGCAGTGAAGATACATACAAGTGAAAACAAAAGAAAGGCAAGTATGGTGGAATAAAATCCAATAGTCAGACCCAAGATTATTAGAGCCTGACCACATGACTGACCTGATATGGTGGCCAGCACCATCTTGGACCAGTGGCCCAAACTGCGACTGATGGTTCTTGAGCCCCAGAAAATTCTGGTAAGAAAACCAAGGACTTGAAATGAAGTAAGCAGCAGCAGAACAGCAACATCTTAAGGGACCTGCACCATGCTCCAAGGACTGAGAAAAAAAATAAAAAAAGATCCAAAGCCTGTATGCTCACCAAAACTCGGTACACTCAGCAGTGCACTGTGCCTGCCTAGTGACCCAGGACTGCAGCACCGTATGTTGACTGCATTTCTCACAGGATGGCCACCCAGAGCAGCCCCAGGGACCATGGCAGGGAAGATTTGATGGTCTATGGTCTGGTTATAACCTACTAAGACATAGGAAAAAACCCATAGTGCCCAGGGCCCAGTACCAGCACAGGGTCACAAGGTTCACTCCAATATTATACTGGACACAATCTGCCAGTGCAGGTAAGAAGGTGTAGACCCAAGGTCAGAAAGTACAGTGTCCAGGCAGAGAAAGTGCAGAAACCAGGGCCTACGAATGCAGAACCCTGCTATTAGGCAGAACTAATTTACAGTGACATCCACCACTCTGATACCTGAGCACAAAATGGTGATAAGTGAGAGAAGGACGTAAACACTCATAAAGTGGGTCCAAAAACTGACAGTAGGTTATGGGGCAAATGAGAGATATTGGAACATGCTTCAGAATCTACTATACTGAACAGACAGAACAGGCATTAAACAGACTCTATATGTGTAAGTTGGTATTTTTTTTTCCTCACTGTTGCTAGTGGATTTTCTTTGTGTTTTATCTTTGATTTGCTCTATACTAACTACAAGAATCCTAATATATCATTATCTCTCATCTCAACCAGAAACTACCTTATTCTATTTAAATTCTTAATCAACTTAATCATATACTCTAGTTTACCCTATTTCTGTACCCATCATCCCAGCTCCTCCCCTTCACCTAGCCCTCACTATTGAAAGCAACACTATTTACCCATGCATGAACCTGCTGTCACTTCTTAGTCCCTACAGCTAAGATTGGATCAGACAGGCAATCCACAGGAAATAACAACCAGACAATGCAGATAAACTAACCACAAAAACTAAAAAAACAAAAGAAAGAAGATGCCAAAACAACAGAAACACCCCAAAATTCTTAAAATATGAGGCCCTGGTTCCAAATAAAAAAGTATGAAATAGATCTAGGAGTATAGCCCAGAGGTAGAAGGGTTTCCAGAAACCCCAGTACCACTAAAATAAAAGAAAAAAAAGTTTAGAACGTCAGATCTCAAGTAGACCCAAATACAACAATAATATTGGGAGACTTCAACATACTACACATGCCACTTGATTGACCGCCAAGGCAAAATATGAGAAAAGACTCTTCAGAACTAAAGAAAACTAGAAACCAAATGTACCTGATAGACATATACAGGATATTTCAATCAGGAACAGCAGAGTACGCATTCTTCTCAGCTGTCCATGGAACCTTCTCCAAAATAGGTTCCATCCTGAGCCACAAAGCAGTGACCAGCAAATTTAAAATATTTAATATAATTCCCTGAACCTTTTCAGATGACAATGGAATGAAAGTAGAAATTAACAACAGGAAAACCAAATCAAACTCTAAATACATGGAGATTGAATGATACACTATTGAATGAGGAATATATAAGATTAAACATAAGGGGAGAAATAAACATAAGGGGATAGTAAATAGACTAGAATTATACAAAAATACTAAAATCTATGGGACACTTTGAAGGTGGGGTTAAGAGAAAAATGTATAGCATTCAGTGACCACATAAGAACAGAGAGTAATCAAATAAACAACCCAATGACACATATCAAGGACCTAGAAAAACAACAACAGTCTAATCCCAAAGGCAGCAGAATTCAGGAACTAGTTAAAATCAGAGCAGAAAATAAAAAAAAAAACCAAACAATATAAAGATTCAACAAAGCAAAAAGATGATTCTTGGAAATCATTAATAAGATTGAGAAACCCCTGGCCAACCTAACCAAAAGAAAATCAACTCAATTCTTTAAAATCAGAAATAAAAGAGAGACATCACAATAGACAATGAGGAAATTCAAAGGTTATCAGAAATAATTTTCAAAATTTATACTTCACGACTTGTTCCAGGAAATCGAAAGAGATGGAATCCTTCTAAATTCCTATGAGGCCAGTGTCACATTAATACCAAAACAAAATAAAGATACTTTAAGAAAAGAAAATTACAGACCAATAACTTTGGTGAATATAGATGCAAAAAATTTAAACAAAACACTAGCTATAGTCAGCCAGGTGTGGTGGTGTATGCTTATAATCATAACATCCTTGAGGTGGAGATGAGGTGGAGACCAGAAGATCGTGTTTCGTGGACAGCCTTATCTACTTAGCAAGGCAAGTCACAACTTAGGGAGACCCTGTTTCAAAATAAAATGCCTAAAAATAGGGCTGGAAGTGTAGTTTGGGGATATAGTGCCCCTGGGTTTCATCCCCAGTAATGCAAAAAAAAAAAAAAAAAAAAAAACAACAACAAAAAACCCCCCAAAACAAAACAAAACAAAAATCCAAAAAACCCACTAGCTATACACATTCAAAACCTGATCAAGAGAATTGTACACCACAACCAAGTTGGTTTCATCTCAGGAAAGCAAGATTGGTTCAACATATGCAAATAAATACATATTATTCACGACATAAATAGAAGTGAGAAAAAAATCACATAATCATATCAATAGATGCTGAAAAAAGCATTTGACAAAATCCAACAGCCATTCATGATAAAAAACACTGCATAAAATTGAAATAGAGGAATGTATCTCAACATCATTAAGGCAATATACAGTAAACCCAAAGCCAACATCATATTGAAAGAGGAAAAACTGTAAGAATTCCCTCAGAAGTCAGGAACAAGACAAAGATGCCACTATCACCACTCTTTTTTAATATAGTCCTCGAAACTCTTGCCACAGCAATAAGACAAGAAAAAGGATATCAAAAGAATTAAAAATTTAAAAAATAATCTAAACTATTTTGAGGAATAATGGTCATGAATTTTTCAATGTTTCTTGATCACGGGTTGCCTGATGTTTTTTGTTAAAATAAATCTGAAGTTATAGGATTTGAAAAAGAGTAGCAGAGAAATGAAATACCCCTCTCATCACATATATTAGTGAGTTTATGATATCAACTATTTTCAATCAAAGGAGTGATGGGAATATTTCTCCAAATTATTTATAATCATAATAATATACTTCAAACATATCACCATTACTTGATACTAGTTTATTGATGCTATCCTTTGCTTGACTAATGTCCTTTAAATTTGCCGACTACTTAAATTAATTTAGATTTTAGGGCAAAGTGCAAGTGTAAATTTAAGCTCTGAATGGAACCAGTATTTTTCTTCTTTCTACTTAGAGTACTAGCCAAATCATACACATTTTTATCACTTTCTTTTGTAAAAGGGTTTATTTTATCCTGAAGTTGTAACACTCAGAGACCTTGGCTTGATGTAATAGTCTGAAGCAATGTCTCTGGTCCCCATGTCACTACTGAAACAAATCATCCTATTTCTAGGTCATGCCAAACCCTCAAGGCAGTCTCAGCATTCTTATCTTCCCCTATATCTCTCAAGTTACTTTAAGCCTCAGGCTGGTTAGCTGATTTTCCATTATATTTTACCAAGTCAGACATAGTTTTAAGAATTTTTAAAATATTTTTCCAGCATTTAAAATTTTTCACTGTTGAAATTATTACACAGAAATTTTTATTTTGAGTTGTCTGTTTTTAAATATAATTGTACGGGCAGAGGGAGCAGAGTGAATTACAGAGGAGCTCAGGTCAATTATTTGAGTGTCTTCTATTGCCACCCATTGATAGCAAGATGACTAAGGTTGGATTTTTGCGGTTGTCCTATGAGAAACAGGACACACTTTTGAAGCTTCTCATTCTGTCAATGGCTGCTGTGTTATCATTCTCTACTCGTCTCTTTACTGTCCTGAGGTTTGAAAGTGTTATCCATCAGTTTGATCTATACTTTAATTACCAGACTACAGGGTTCCTGGCTGAGGAGGGATTTTATAAATTCAATAATTGGTTTGATGATCGGGTCGGGTACCCTTTGGGATGAATCATTGGAGGAACAATTTATCCAGGCTTAATGATCGCCTCCGCTGCAATCTACCATGTTCTCCATTTTTTCCATATCATCATCGACATTCGGAATATCTGTGTGTTCCTGGCCCCTCTCTTCTCCTCCTTCACCACCATTGTCATGTACCACCTTATCAAAGAGCTTAAGGATGCAGGTGCTGGGCTTCTTGCTGCTGCCATGATTGCAGTAGTTCCTGGATACATCTCCTGATCTGTGACTGGCTCTTATTATAATCAAGGGATTGCTATCTTTTGCATGCTACTCACCTACTACATGTGGATCAAGGCAATAAAAAGACTGGTTCCATCTATTGGGCAGCCAAGTGTGCCCTTGCTTATTTCTACATGATTTCTTCATGGGGAGGTTATGTGTTCCTGATCAACTTGATTCCTCTCCATGTCCTGTTGCTGATGCTTACAGGCCAATTCTCCCACCAGATCTATGTGGCCTACTGTACCGTGTACTGCCTGGGTACCATTCTTTCCATGCAGATCTCCTTTGTGTGTTTCCAGCTGGTCCTCTCGTCAGAGCACATGGCAGCCGTTGGAGTCTTTGGTCTTTGCCAGATCCATGCCTTTATGGATTACCTGCACAGCAAGTTGAAACCTCAGCAGTTTGAAGTTCTTTTCCGGAGTGTCATCTCCCTGGTAGGCTTTGTCCTGTTCACTGTGGAAGTGCTCCTGATGCTGACAGAAAAAATATCTCCCTCGACTGGGCGTTTCTACTCAGTGATGGCTCCTTCTTATGCTAAGAACAACATCCCCATCATTGCTTCTCTTTTGGAGCATCAGCCCACAACTTGGTCCTTCCACTATTTTGATCTAAAACTCCTCATCTTCATGTTTGCAGTTGGTCTGTATTACTTCTTTATCAACCTGTCTGATGCCCGGATTTTTATCATCATGTATGGTGTGACCAGCATGCACTTTTCAGTGTAATGGTGCATCTCATGCTAGTGTTGGCACCAGTTATGTGCATTCTTTCTGGAATTGGAGTCTCCCAGGTTCTGTCCACATATATGAAGAACCTGGACATAAGTTGCCCAGACAAAAAGAACAAGAAGCAACAGGATTCTACCTACTCTATTAAGAATGAAGTGCCAAGTGGAATGATATTGGTGATGGTATTTTTTCTCATCACCTACACTTTTCATTCAACCTGGGTGACCAGTGAGGCCTACTCTTCTCCTTCCATTGTACTGTCTCCCCGGGGTGGCGATGGCAGGAGGATCATTTTTGATCACTTCTGAGAAACGTATTATTGGCTTCATCACAATACTCCAGAGGACGCAAAGGTTTTGTTATGGTGGGATTGTGGTTACCAGATTACAGCTATGGCGAATCGGACAATTTTAGTGGACAATAATACATGGAATAATACCCATATTTCTAGATTAAGGCAGGCAATGGCATCATCAGAATATAAAGCCTATGAGATCATGAGGGAGCTTGATGTCAACTATGTGCTGGTCATTTTTGGAGGCCTCACTGGGTATTCTGATGATGATATCAGAAGGAGCACAGATACAGGCAAACATATCAAGGAGAATGACTACTACACTTCCACTAGGGAATTCCGTGTGGATCGTGAGGTTTCTCCAGTGCTGCTCAACTACTTCATGTACAAGATGTGTTACAACCATTTTGGGCAGGTCTACACAGAAGCCAAGTGTCCACCAGGCTTTGACCATGTCCAAAATGCTGAGATTAGGAATAAAGACTTTGAGCTTGATGTCTAGGAGGAAGCATATACCACAGAACATTGGCTGGTCAGGATATACAAGGTAAAGGACCTGGATAATCGAGGCTTGTCAAGGACATAAATGTCACATCCAGCCCTGATATGCTTCTCACTGAGCACGCCATATTTAGGAGGTTGAAGATTTTTTTATATGTAGTTTATAAGAACAGAGCTGTAAGGCATTAGAATTGTCTGAAAGTTTTGCCCTGGACTGCATGGGCTGAGCCAAATGGAATGATTTTTATAATTCTGAGCAGGTTACCAAATGAAATGTCATGGCTTTACTTTGGTCAATTAAAGGGAGGAATTTAAAAATAAATAAATAAAAATAAATAAATAAATAAAATTGTACTTCAGTGCTTCTTTACACATTATATGATCCCTCTCTTTAAAAGACAACTTAACAATACAAATTTTAATTTATCTTACTGAAAATTTTAATCACACATCTTAATGAAATTCAGAGTGATAAGGTTATGCATTTTCATTACTATTGTACTTATTATTTTTATATTTTAGGTTTTTCATTCATATTTTAAATAAAATAATTTAGAGCAAATACAATTGAATAACAGAGAAAATAAAATATTGTTATAGAAGTGAAATGAGAAAGATTATGATGTAAAATATTACAGTGAAGCAGCTGGTAGCTTTAGAATTAGTAACCTCATTCCTTAGCTTGAATTTAATTTATCTTTTGTAAAATAAATTCACACTTCCAACTAAGCAGACAGAACATTTGATATTATGTGATATATAGTTCTAACTCTTTTAAGTTACTATCTACATTTGAACATAGAGTGTACATGATTATAGTATTGAAGAACTTAAACCATTTTTTAAAATTCTAAAACTGATAAATTTCAGCTTCCTGTAATTTTATAATAACTCCCAGAAAAGCATCTTATTATGGACATAATTATGTTGAAAATGATTTAAATTTAGCTGCTAAAGGGGAATATTTTTAAAGGAATGCTAACCAACCTTACTAACTCAATAGTTAATTATCCTTGTTTTATGTAAAAGGAAGTTTTTGCATATTAAAGTTGAAGCCTGTTATAATAGCAAAAGGGAAATAATGAACAAGTACATTCATTTATCATTTTTAAAGAAGATTCTAAAATTATCATGTTTTAAAGGATATTACTTGAAATTAAGCTTCTTCTGTCTAGATAACACAGTCGACCTGGTCATGTTAAGTATAAAATGAAAGTTTGAAAAACAAACTACCAAACTAATGCATGCATATTGATGTTCATAGCCGTTTAATTCACAATTGCCAGGCTATGGATCTAGCCAAGATGTCCATCAACAGATGAATGGAGTACAAAGCTATTAGATATAACACGATGGAATTTTATTCAGCAATAAAGAAAAACAAAATCACATCATTTGTGGGAAAATGAATTGAACTGGAGAACATTATGCTAAGTGAGATTAGCCAGTCACAAAAAGTAAAAAATCAGATGGTCTAATATTCAGAAGCTGAGGAGAAAAAAGGTCATAGGAGGAACTCTTGAGAAGAAAGAGAAACCATAGATGAGCAAATAAGGTGACCTAATTGAGGGATGGGAGGAGAAAAGAGGGAAATTCTCTAATGTGCATAATGTACATTCACAAACATATAAAAGTAAATCACTAAGCCAAACATGAAAAGGAGGGAACAGGGAGGGAATGGGGTGGGAATTGGAGAAAGGCTAATTAAGTGATGTATGCATGCATGCCTCTACCATATTGTACCCCATTAGGACATATGATTACAATGCACTAATAAAAATAAAATAATTAATTAATTAATATGAAATGACAATCTTAAATTGTACATGATAATTTAGCTGAAACTTTATATGTACTTTGACAATTTATGTTCCCAAAATACATGTTTTATATATGCTAGTATGTGTTGGTGTGTGTCCTATACATGTGTAATATGTGTATTTTCCTTCAGACCTTGAGCTTTTTAATGTTTTTTATTTTCATGACAAAATTTACCATTTGTTTCCATATACATGTATTCTGTATTATCTATTTCTTTTATATATTTTTTAAAATGTCATCTCTCTACCTCCCTCTTTCCTAATTCTGCCTCTGTACTTAGGTTCCTTAAAGTGATTCTTCTGAGACCTAATGGAGAGTAAGAATTTTGAGTGCCAAATTTGTCCCTTTTACTGTTATCAGGTGGGGAATTTTAAAAGTATTCCTCCCAATCTCAGCCCTTGCTTATCTGCTTCAAAACCATTCAAACATAAAACAAATGGGGAATAGAGGAGGTTTATTTAGACAAGTGACGACCTCATATAAGAAAGACTATGAAGAGAGAAAAGAGTCCTCCCTCAGGAGAAAGAATTTAGAATAGTCTATTAATGAATTGGAAATGTGGTCTGGGGCAAAGGGTTATGTTCCAGAGATGGGGTCTGGAGAGGTCTTTTTCCAAAAAGTAAAGCAATGTTTAATTTGTCGGGTTTTATATGGCCTCCGCACAACTTTTTTATGTGTATTACTTTTAAAGTGATAGATTGCCCTTTGCAATTAGCACCTTAGTGACCATGCCATGTTTCTCCATCACTTCCCACAGGGAAGGAGTCAAGGTGAGCACAGCGCTGCAGGTAAACTGTTCAGTCCCAGCCTGCCCCAACTACTAATGTCTAACTAGGTACCTAACACCTTCTTCAGTGATCCCAAATACTGAGGAAGACTGATGATTTTGATGACTAAGATATTAAGATAGTGATGCTGAAAAAAATGAGGAATGAGAGTGGAGAATTTGCAGTAACAGACTCATGTGTTTATTTGATTAATTCTCAAACTTCCCATAATTATATTCTGTCCTTTGTGTGTATGTGTCCCTTGACTTTGATTGTCATCCATTTGCCTTAGAAAGAACAATTATTTAGTGTTTGACGGCAGGACCTCTAATATGTCATTCTTTTATTATTTATTTATTTATTTATTTATTTATTTATTTATTTATTTTGCAAGTCTGGGGATGAAACCCAGGGGCATTGGACTTCTGAGCTACACCCCCTGCCCTATTTTTTTATTATTTATTTTGAAACTGGGTCTCACTGAGTTGCAGAGGGACTCACTAAGTAGCTGAGATTGTACGCTAACCACAATCCTCTGGTTTCAGCCTCCCAAATGCTGGGCTTACAAGTATGCGCCACCATGCCCGGCTTGTCATTCTTCTTGATTCTTCAATTTTTATTTTTCCACCATGGCTTTAATTAACACTACTGTCACTTTATTCTCCATAAATATCTGAATCTTTATCTTTTGCACTCCTGTATTTAGTTAGGTACTGAGATGCCAAAAGAAAAACTCCTCAATATCAACTCTTATCTAAATACTGTGATTCTTTTCACATTTCTATTCTTAGTTAATAATAATGTCATCCACTTAGCCATCCCATTCTGAAATATAAAAATGTATATTTTAATATGTATCTTTCTATACATATTAGAATATATTATTTTACATTATTTCTCATTTCAAACTATTTTCTCCAAACTAGTTATGAAATCTAGCCTAAGCAAATTTCTAAATATTTCTATATTATTTATATTTTTCATGCTTTCTATAACCATTGCCTCAATTTAAATCCTCCAAACACTTTGTCTGGTGTGTTAAACTTTCTTCCACCTAATTTATTCCTTTTTAAAAAATTGCTTATTATATCACCTTTATTTTAAATATTTTTGCATGTTGCTATAAGATAAGCATGTGACTGGTAACTTATAATTTACAGAAACATTGATTCACAGTTCTGGAGGCTAGAAAATCTGATATCAAGTTGATATTACTTGGCAAGAACCTTCTCCCTGCATCATTCCATCGTAGAAGATAAAAATTTGTCTTGTAATGACACCAGATCCAGCCATCAAGGGAAGTGGAGTGATCTAGACCTAATCATCTCTTGAGGGCCAACCTCTTAATACTGTTACATTGGCAATTAAATGCCAACATAAATTTTGGTGAAACAAACATACAAACTTTGCACATATTATAGTTGAAAATATTTGCTTAATATAGTCTGAATTTAGTGCTCCATTGCCTAAAATTTTTTTTTATTTTTTACTTATTTTTTATTTTTTATTTATTTTTTATTTTTTTCATACTGGGGGTGGAACCAGGGGTTTTCAATTTCTGGGTTACACTCCCAGACCTATTTTATATTTTATTTGGAAACAAGGTCTTACTAAGTTGCTGTAGCCTCACTAGGTAGCTGAGGCTGACTTCGAAGTTGAACAATCCTCCTGTCTCTGCCTCCCAAGTACTGGGATTACAAGCATACGCCACCATGCCGGGCTCCATTACCTAAAATTCTGAATGAATTTCTGTGGTTTACAAAGCATGAAACAGGGTCTATGGCTGTGACTCATGACGTTGTCCGTGTTCCTCCTCTACCTGGCCCTAACCATAAATATATCTTAGCATTCACCATGCTGACAAAAAGTAGATAAAAATCACATCAGATGCATATCTACAGATATTTGAATATATATTTTGAATGAGGCTATATAATATATATGTATTATAATATATATCTATATATAAATATGTACATCCATGAATATATATTTTTCTTTGTGTTTGTATGTGTGTGTGTATATGTGTATATTTCTGTTAAAATAGTTTTCTTCCTGTTAGCCATGAACAGATTGTGAGATTCTAATGAGTGGGTATTGTAGTTTGGTTCTAGAACGTCCCTCTAAAAGTTTATGTGTTGAAACATGGTTTCCAAGGCAACAAGGAGGTGAAGTGGCTTGAGGATGTGAGTCACTGGTGTCATGACTCTGAGGACTGTATCTGCCCTTGGCCACCTCTCTTGCTCTGCTTCCCAGCTGCCATGAGTAGCTTTCCTCCACCATGCCCTGCTGCCATGATTATTTTTGCCATGAATCCAGATGACTAGGAACTAAATCTCTGAAAACTTGAGCCAAGATTTAAACCTTTTCTCTTCTGAGCTGTTGTTAATAGGCACTTTGGTCACAAAAATACCAACAACAATAACAACAACAACAAAAAACTAACACAAGGAAGCATGTGATAAATATTTGTTGGATTATTTAATAAATACTAGCAGATAAAAAGAATATCAAAGATACATCAGTAGGAGGAAAAAATGAGAGGATGGTAAGAAGGAGGTATCAAATGAGTGATATGTGCATGTATGCCTCTAAAATCTTGAATACCATTAAGATGTATGACTATAATGCATCAATAAAAATAAATAAATATGAGAGGTTGAGACAGGAGGATCCAGGTTCACGGACAGCCTTAGCTACTTCGTGAGTCCCGTTGCAACTCAGTGATATCCTGTTTCAAAATAAATAATAAAAAATCGAGCTGGGGTGTAGCTTGGAGGTGGAATGCCCTTGGGTTCCATCCCAAGTACCACAAAAATAAATAAATAATAAATAAATAAATAAATAAATAAAAGATGAGCTATTGTAGGTGGTGTTTATAAAATTTTCAAGCAGTGGGATTTAGTATTTAGGATATATTTTTCATTTACAAATATGAGTCAGTCAATATAATTTCTTTTTTCAAATATATGAGCCAGTGATAATACTAGTTTACATTAATATGCAAAATGAGTCTACAGTTTCCTTCAGAAAGTGTCATAGAAAGAACATTAGGAAAAAGCCAAGCTTTATGTAAGTAGAAACATGAAGAATATCTTGTTTGGGAAATTTAAGGATGTAGGTAATTATTTTATGCATGTTTGTCAATTAGTGATTGAAAGCATAGGTTAGGAATACAAATAGAATGTCTTTAATAATAGCAGATATAAGATTGTTTGGCTTCTAAAAGGAACAAGTCAATTTATACTACTTTGTAAAGGTAGCACTTGATGTGTTAGGTATATAGTACAGTGGTAGGGAGCTTGACTAGCATGCTTGAGTCTCTGGGTTCAGTCTCCACTACTGAAAAAAAAACAAAAAACAAAAAACAAAGGTTAACATAACAGCAAAAAAACAAGAAAACCCCTGTTATAATTAATTTTAATTTTAATTTATATAGGCTACAATGAAAGATAAAAATGTTAAAATTGATAACATGGAAGAATGAAATTTTTTTAACAATGTTATTGTTTGAGGTTGGGGTATTTGGAAAGGTAATATCAGGTCTGAAGAAAGATACGGTGCTAAGAGTAACTATAAACTTAAACTCTGTTTTATAAATATATTCTAGGGGTCATTTATTAATTAAACTATAAGTGAGGCATTTTATCAAGGAGATCTATGACATGAAAAATATTAAGAAGCAGGTCTCATAAAAAAAAGTCATGCCATGTAACAGAAATGCTCTTATTGTCCTTGTGTGCTTTCTAGTTTAAAGCATGAGGCCTGATAACAAAATAAGAAGAAAGAAAGAACAGCTAACAGACAGCAGTGAAGCTTCAGTATGTGCCCTTTGCTCATTCATCTTACAGACTGCTAGAAGACTACATTATCATCATTTACTCTGTCCAAATTTGTGGCTGAGTCGGACAGTTAAGTAAGAAATCGCAAAACAACTTTATAAGTAATACAATAGGCAGAGTTATTGTCCTTTATAAGCACAGGTAAGTGGCATTTAACTATAGTATAGCACAGTACCAGAATTTAAGGATTACTGTGAAATCATAATATAAATGGTGACATCAAAATTAGGACTGGTGGTAGCTAGACAGAAGGGACAGTTCTGATGTTCTATTACATTAAAACATAATCAGAGTCAACAGTATCATAATGTATAATTCAAAATAGATTTTTATGATGTAGATAACATGAATATTCTTAAATAACCTTTACACAGTGTGTAAATGTACTCAAACGTCTCACAGAAAAATGTGTAATTTATCTTTTTTTTTTTTTTTTTTGCGGGTCTGGGGATAGAACCCAGGGGCATTCAACCTCCGAGCTACACCCTTTGCCCTATTTTTCATTCTTTATTTTGAAACCGAGTCTCACTGAGTTGCGGAGGGCCTCACTAAGGAGCTGAGGCTGTCCGCCAACAGCGATCCTACGGTCTTAGCCTCCTGAATCCTGGGATTACAAGCATGTGCCACCACGCCCAGCTGTAATCTTATCTTTTCATTAAAATGTTAAAAAAGAAATCAGGACCACAAAAATAAATAAAAGAGGTGTTAATGCCGAGCATGGTGGCACACGCTTGTAAAGCCTGCCGCGCTGGTTTAAGAGACCCTGTTTCCAAAAATACAAAAGCATAAAATAAGTTTGGGAATGTAGTATCCCGGAGGTAAAAGGGCTTCCAGGAACCCCAGTATCACCAAAAAAAAAAAAAAAAAAAAAAAGAGAGGTGTTATATAAATGAGGTTAGAGCATAATTTCTCCATCATAAGTAGCCTTTGCTCTAAGTGGTTTAGAGTATGAATAAAACTTCAAAATGAGCTTAATACAATTATTATTTTTATTTTATTTAAGTATTTACATTTTAGAAACTAAGATTTTAAAAAATTTCCAAGTGTCACACTTATTAATTGCTGCAGCCTGGATTTGAACTCAGGAAATTTGTGCTCAAGGCCCATGGAATCTTGGCTAAAGTTCACTGCTTCCTATATAAACATTAAGGCAAAAGTTAATAACACAATTAAAAAATAAGTACACTGTTATAAACCTCATAAAAATATACAAGTAGCCAGCAAGCATGAACATTCTCATCCTCAACAACATTGAAAATACAATACAAGCAAATTAAAATGTGACCTGTGTTTTATTATATCAGCTACGCATGCCTTAAAAACATTGCAAAGCCAATGGAATTGAGAATTTGAGAAAGTAGGTGATCCATATCCTGAGACTTTTTTTTTTAAATAGGTATAACATTTTTAAAAGATGATATTTCAATATATAATGAAATTTGAATATTACCTCCTAAAATATTCAGGATTTTATCTACTGAAATTTAAGTAAGTTTTATACTAACTACCTCCATTTCTGTGTCTTACTAATACTTTCACTAAATGTCTCTCAGTTATTTCCTTTCCTATTTAAATTTGCTTCTCCTCTAAAATACCCTTTATGAATCAACATTACTGATAATTTGCTCCTTTCTGAAATCTTAAATTCTCCCTTATTGAAGTGACTTTCTTACTCATCATCTCTCTATTAGAGAATTCTATTGCTTCATATTTTTAAAATATTTTAAGTCCATTTATTTTTCTCTACCTTCAAGACTCTCATACCACCTGACGCCCCAAGCATTTCTTCAGTGCACAGTCAAGAATCTCCTGAGCACCGTCTGTCCTCTAGCTTTTACAGATAAATCATTTACAATGAAAACCAAATATAATCACTCATTCTAACTCCTTTTCATTGTTCAGTAGAAACTTGCCTAGTTTTGCTAACACTAGAATCTCTGGCTTAAAGGATTTGCCTCTGCAGGAGGAGTAAACTCCTACTGTGTGCTCTTTCCTCTGCAGGCATAGTATGCCTTGTCCTGAACCCCCTGCTCTTCATGCTCACCCAGGATTTCTCTCTCTTTGTAAGGCCTTTGCAATTGTTGATTCCTCCTTGATCATTCAGCTGAAATGTTATTGTCACAAAGAAAACTGCTTAAATGGCTCTCTTACACACTTTTTACCTCTTTCTCTTAAGGATTTTAACTAAATGTTTTGGGATAGTTTAAAAATACTTTTCAGTCTTTTTTTTCTAATAGATTGCATTCTCCATAAGAATATTCATGTTTATTTCAATTACTGCCATAACTTAAATGCTCAGTGATACATTTTTGGGTGAACAGGGCAGTACTTTTAAATATTTTAAAACTGTGCTTGTGCTCTCATGTTTGCTTTGCATTAAAATATGATTCCTCACATTTTCTCTAACACATATTTCTGAACTAATTTATTTACTTAAGGGTATTTTGGAATTATTATAACAAGAATGAAAAGAGAAAAAATGATTTGATGTTCAATCTTAAACATCTACATTGCTATTTTTTTCCTCAGTATTGAACTCAGGGGCATTCTACCTATGAACGACACCCTCAGCTCTATTTTTTATTCTTTATTTTGAAACAGGGTCTCACTAAGTTGCAGAGGGCCTTGCTAAGTAGTTGAGTCTGGCCATGAATCTGCAATCCTCCTGTCTCAGCCTCCCAAGTGCTGGGACTACACAGGTGTGTCACCATGCCTGGGTCACATGCTTTTGTTTTTTGCTTTTTTCTTTGTCATCAACAGAAAATGATCCTACATTTTTAAAAACATATTCTTTTAGTTCTCATCGAGACAAAGCCTGAAAGACAAAATCATAATGCTATACTCTAAGTTGTAAGGTAAAATAGACAAAGGAAATAGCATTGAATAACTTAAGTGTTTGGTTGGAAATAGAGTTAGGGAGCTTAGGAGGGAGGTAAAAACACCAAATGGGTTATCAGATTTGGATCCGGCCCCTCTGGAGAGTCGCCGGCCATGGGGGAAGGGACCGACAGGTCAAGTGTCTGGAGAGTTCTGTATAGTCCTGATCAGCCGGCTGAGTTACGTGGTGGATTGGAGGCACTGATGCTTTATAGGCATGCAGATTTTCTCACAACATCTGTAATCTGAGGATGTTTGGAGTCTCAAGGTACCTGGAGTCCTGCGATATCTCTGCTTCTGGCTTCCAGGGTTCTACCTCCTGTTCCACTGCGAGATCATGTGGGGGAGGGACCTGACTTATCATCCTGGCCTTTTGATGATAATGGGTGGAGACCAAGTCTTAAGCTACTATTCTGCTGACAGCGGGCATCATAGGTGGACCCATTGGCCGGGAGAGGTCGGGTCCTCCAGAAGTGGGCAGGTGAGAGTATGGCTGCAGAGGGAGTTGGAGGTTACCCTGGACAGCTTGGTGGTGTGCGTTGGAGGAGACTTTAACAGATGAGGAGCCGCTACCTGGAGAGTTATCCTGGGCTGGCAAGGAGGATGGAGGATGGAGCTTGAGGGATCCAGGCACGGTCTGATTGGTGGGTGTGCCTTGCCGCATTTGAGGCAGGCTCCTGGAGATATTCGTCCTTGATGTCCTCCACCCCTAGGAATGCTCCAGAGGGCTGAGCGGCCACTGCCAGCCAAAGGGTAGCTACCAGGGATTTGCCTTTTGGCAAAGTTGGAGTGTACACTCCATTAAGGTCTCTAGAATTGTAAGATATTTCTCCTTTTTCTTGGCATATGTAGAAATGATAAGAGAGAAAAAGATCAAGATCGGAAAATGCACATTAATGTCTCATCTAGCCCACCAGTAAATGGAAACTAAAAGATAAAAGACTGTTAGAAAATGCTCAACTGGCAAGAAGAAACACAATAAAATCAGAATTGGTCTTCTGTTTACACACAGACCATACCACAAAGAATGTGGCCCTAAAACAACAGAGCATCACTTTTGAAACAGGATAATAGACACAGCCTGGGGAAACAGATCCATCTCACCTAAGTGTAGGACTGAGAAGTTACCACAGGCCATGGCCAGGAGACCCAGAGGTGCAACCAGCACAGAAAGTGAGGTACCTGTCCTTGTAGACAGGCAAACATGCATACTTTGTAGCATCCAAAAAAGAGGAAAGGCAACCACTAAACCCCAACAGTCCTTAGGGCAAGCACTGTATTTTACCACCTCTTCCAAATCAGAGCTAGATAGATGGCAGATGAATAGCTAGCCAGGAGTCCCCATTATTCTCTTTTAGGGAATGAATCACAGAAGCTATCATTTCTCATCTTCCAATACATCAGATCACTTTTTGGAAAGGAAATGTGGAAGTGTAACACATACTTAAGAAAGAGCATTTATGAGAAAGAACCTAACTCACCTGTCTTAGTCAAGCATAGCTGCCATACAGAACATCACACCCCAGTGGCATACAGAGCAGAAAGACAGTTTATCCCAGTTGTGGAAGGGGGGGGGGGCAAGTCCAAGGTCAAGGTAATGGCACGATTAGTATTTTATAGAGATTCCCACCATCCTTGCGGATATCGACTCTCACAGGGCCCTTTTTTCTGCATATACAAGTCTGATGCCTTTGGGTTCATAATGGCCTGAGTCCTATTAGATGAGGTCCCCACCATACAACCTAATTTAACCTTTACTCGCTCTTTAAATAATCCATCTCCAAAAGCAGTCACAGTAGAGGTTGGATTTCAAATCACAAATTTTTATTTTTTATTTTTATTTTTGTTGAACTGGGGTTGGAACCCAGGGGCTTTCTACCTCTAAGCTATACTCCCAAACCTATTTTGTATTTCATTTGGGAATAGGATCTCACTAAGCTGATGAGAGCCTCACTAAGCTGAGGCTGGCTTTGAACCTGCATGATCCTCCTGTCTCAGTCTCCCAAATACTGGGATTACAAGCGTGCGCCACCACACCCGGCTTCAACTCACAGATATTTAGGGAAATATAAGAATCATAGAAAGAAGATGATTCAAACTAGAAGAAGCCTAAGATGTCATAATACAGTGGAAATTATGAATAATATTACATTTATTATAGAAAATACAACAATCACATTTCCAAACACCTAAATAAAACATAAATGCAGGAATCGCAACCCTACAAAAATTTATTAATTTGTAAATGGATTCAGAAACACATTCATATACACATATGTAGATGTTTGAACATTACCATGTATAAGGACTCATAGATCAAAAGTAGCCAGTGTAATCAATGAGATTTTAATTCATTTATTGCACAGTTTTACACTATTGGATTTTGTCTTACATAGTCAAAAACTGCTGATCATTGACTATATGAACTGAAATGAAGATGTGTCACTGTCTATTGTATTTTATTTAATATTATAGCATTTTTTCTAGATTGACAAAATAGTCAATAATCACAGTTGAGAGGTCTTTGGCAGAATATTTAATCTTAAATTTTATAAGCCTCACTTTTCTCAAATATAAGTGGTTCTGATCATTGTGTCTACCTCAGACAATCTTTGGCAGAATTTAATGTGAAATCATGTAAATCTTAGCTATATGTTCATTTAATAACTGTTAAATGAACTGTTAATTTTTTTGCAGTACTTAGAATGAAACCCAGGGGCATTCTACCTCTGAGCTATACCCCAGCCCTATATTTTATTCTTTATTTTGAAACAGTGTCTCATTGAGTCGAAAGGGCCTCACTAAGTAGTAGAGGCTGTCCACAGTGATCTTCCTATCTCAGCCTCCCAAATACTGAGATTACAAGCATTCCCCACCACACTCAGCTTGTACTTAATTATTGTTATATGCATTCATTTTCAGGCAGTTTTATTTTTAAATTTAGTAGGTACATTTAGTGCATTTTAACAATCCCAGTACTGTACTGTATGTGTGTATATATATATATATATATATATATATATATATATATATATATAATTATTTTGAAGAAAAGTGTATCGACTCCTTAGATAATCACAATTTTATTCTCTCCCTAACTTTACCAACATTACTTATTAAAGGTGCTACTGAAGGACATTGTTCTTCCTCAGACACATGTGCACACAATTCTTTGTGGCCTTTACTCTTATCTTTGTCTTATCTCCAACAGACTAAAGAAATATTTCGTATATACAGACAGCATTTACCAGCCCAAAACTAGAGAGAATAAAAGGAAAAGCATAGTATCTGTTACTTTAGTAGATGAAAAGTATTTCAATGAGCCTCTTATTTCTTCTGAAAAAATCAATGTCCTAATATTTCAAAAGAGATTATAAGTTGCTTTGAGATGCTCGCAACCTAATGATAAATTTATGATAACAATAGATTTGTGAATTCTCATCTAAGATAACTGAATAAAGGAGCTTGTTTCATAATAGAATACTCATTAGTTAGCTAAAGCTAGCATGAAAGAATCCCAAAATTGCACCAGGCCATCTCTGTGCACAACCTACTAATTAAGATTCTATTGTAATGCATCCCTTCACTCAAATTTAAATTTAAGGACCACTAAGTGTCAACATTTTCATTTAATAACTTCATCACATGAACTTAAAAATAATATATCAAAATAGTTCAGTTATCGCCGGGTGTGGCGGAGACAGGAGGATCCTGCAGGTCGAAGCCAGCCGCGCTGGCTTAAGAGACCCTGTTTCCAAATAAAAAGTATAAAATAGGTCTGGGAGTGTAGCCTGGAGGTAGAAGGGTTTCCAGGAACCCCAGTACCATAAACAAAAAATAGCTCAGTTATTTGAAAATTAAAAAAAAAATGCCATCACCAGAGTTTTGATTTCAAGACTTGTTAATTCATGGGACGTTTGTAACTGCAATTTGATCACTGATCTTTGAACCCATCTCAGTCATGAGTGTCTTGAGGTGTGTTTCTTTACTTCATGAGAACTGCTCAAAGACAAATTACTGTGGGGCCAGATAAAATTCACCTCAGCAGCTGCAGCGGATGGCATTTCATTTCTCTGCAGAAGCCTTGCAAGCTTCACTCTTTGACCTTCTGGATGACATCTCCTGCCCAACAGTCATTATTTTCTGCCTCAGGCTCACTAGGATGCCTTAGCAGAGCAGTCATTAGAGCCCCACAGGCAGCAGAATGGCTATATATATATATATATATATATATATATATATATATTTCTATTGTCAGAAATTGAAGGGGAGGAGAAGAGAGAAGAAAAGGACTCTTAGCTTGCTTTTATTCATGACTACTCAATTCCCTTTTTGACTCCTTTGCCCAGTGCTGTTCATTTGCCTGTGATCCTTGATTTCCTTCTAATGTTTCAAATCATCCCTGTCTGGAAGAATGCAGGTGGAAGTTGGCCCTGTGGTATCATCTGAGATGATAATACTTCATCCTAGAAAAAGAAATAATTTTAAGAATTGGTGTATACCCTAGTGGTGTTTAGAGTTTTGTGCTGGGGCTGAAATAAATTAAAAATTACAATAAAAATATGTTGATACAAAATAGATGACTAGGAAATGGAATCAAATAATTGGAAAAAGTGACAGCTTAAAGATGCTTTTTCTTAGAAATTAGAAAAAGTGAAAAAAAAATTGCAAAGAGTGACAATGTTCAAGGCATTTAGTGACAGTAGAAGGTGTGACAAGAAAATCTTACCTGTCTTTGCCCAGGTATATGTAAGAGAGGATTTAAATATATCTGAGTTTGGATCATCTAGAATTCAGATAAATTCATGCATATCTAGACAGCTAATAGGTCAAGTGCATTATCTGGCTGCCATATTTAAAAGTAAAAGCAACTGATGATAAAATACACCATAAGCCGGGCGTGGTGGCGCACACTTGTAATCCCCGGGCTTGGGAGGCAGAGACAGGAGGATCGCGCAGGTTCGAAGCTAGCCATGCGCGATGGCTTAGGAGACCCTGTTTCCAAATAAAAATGTAAAAGTAGGTCTGGGAGTGTAGCCCGGAGATAGAAGGGCTTCCAGGAACCCCAGTACCACCAATAAATAAATAAATAAATAAATAAATAAATAAATAAATAAATAAATAAAAATACACCATAAGATGCGAAACTGTGTTTTATCATATATAAATATGCATGTTGAAACATACAATGCAAAAAAAAAAAGTCTAAATGCAGAGAGTGAAAGAGACAAACAGTCTACTGCTGGGAGTGGTGGCGGGTGCTTGTAAATCCCCACATTCAGAGGGCGTCACGGTTTGCAGACAGTGTCAGCTACTTAGTCAAATTATTATTTGAACCTTTTATATGTTCTGCTATTACTTCATCATTTACATGGAGTGCATATACAAAACATCTCCAGAAAAAAAATATTCTCACTGTTATAATCCAAGATGACTAACCATACAACTGAGAGGAGGAATAATTTATTTGCTCACAGTTTTTTTTTTTTTTTTTTGAGATTCTGGGTTTAATTCGTGGGAGCCTAGGGTCTGAAGTTCAGGGCATGACAATGATATAAATGATAGATAGATAGATAGATAGATAGATAGATAGATACAGAGAATAAAGCATATAATCTTCAAGGCCACACTATGGTCCCCTTCTCAGCAGTCAAGCCTCACTGATGTCATTGTTACCCTAGTTTCTATGAGGGACAGAAGGAAATTCTAAATCCAAACCATTATGGATGATAAATTTAATTATTCTTTTTCTTCACGATGTTTGTGTATGCTTACTTTTACAAAGAAGGCACAGCAGCTTTACAAACTATTTTATCTACCTACTGACAAGACAAAAAAAGTCCTGCGTTTTTCGTTTCTCACTGGGATAAGAATTGCCAATTTTTTAAAAAAATATATAGTTTTTAAAAAGTACATTTATGGTATAACACTTAATTAGATTTAGTGTGAAATCATGACTACAGTTAAGATTTTGAGCCATACCATTTATCCCCTTAATTTTTTTTGCCCTCTCTCCTTTCATAATCCCACCTGGACACTCATATAATCCACCAAAATGATATTGATCCTTTGTCTGACATTGATTTGCTTTCTCTTACTATGCATTGGTTCATGTTTTCTAGAATTTTGCATAAATAAAATACAACATATGCATTTTTGCCTAGCTTATTTTAATTAAAAATATTATTCTGTTTTTTTCTGAGAAGTACTTCATTATAATAATATAGCAGTTTTATCCATTCTCCTATTTTTGCACATATTTTAGTTGCTTCCAGTTTTTTATTCTTTTAGATGATTCTGCAATGCATATTTATGCACAAGTTCTTCTAGGGACACAGGATTTCACTTCTTTTGAGTCTATGCTTCAGTATTGGTGGTTTTATATTTAATATCTTAGGACAAAATCTAAATTTTCTACTCCAAAATGATTGTACCATTTCATATTCTGACCAACATCTTTAAAAAACCAATTAACTATGTATGTGCATAGTATATTTCCGGGCACTTTATTATGTACCACTCAGCTATTTTGCTCATGTTTAGGTCTGGATGAATGTACCTTTATAATAAGTCAGGAAGCCATGTAGCCTGTTTCTAAACTTAGCATTTCCATGTAGATTTTAAAATTAACTTGATGAAGTCTATAAAAAAAATCTGTGTATATTGTGACTGAGATTTTGTTGGATCTAAGTTTTCTAAAACGCTGTGTGTGAAGCCGGCGTGGTGGCGCACTCTTGTAATCCCCGCGCTTGGGAGGCAGAGACAGTAGGATCTCGCAGGTTCAAAGCCAGCCTCACTGGCTTAGAAGACCCCGTTTCCAAATAAAAAAAAATATAAAAAATAGATCTGGGAGTGTAGCCCGGAGGTAGAAGGGTTTCCAGGAACCCCAGGACCAACAAAACCAAAACCAAACAAAACAAATGCTGTGTGTGTGTGAGTGTGTTTGTGTGTGTGTGTGTGTGTGTGTGTGTGTGTGTGTGTGTGTTTATATATGTGTACCCATTCTTTTGATGGACAGGGAGAATTTTGGCAGGCAGCTGCCAAAGGATGTTGTCAGAAAGAGGTCATATCAAAGATGTTCTAGACTTCATTTGAATGCTTAATAAACAAGCTCAAATGAGTTAAATTTCAGAGTAAGATAATGATACATACATACTCATATTTATAGCAGCACAATTCACAATAGTCACATTGTGGAACCTGCCTAGGTGTCCACCAACAGGTGAATAAATTACAAATTGTGACATATGCACACAATGATATTTTATTTATCCATAAATAAGAGCAAAATTATGTTATTTGCAGGAAAATGGGTGAAACTAGAAAATTTTTTTTTGCTAAGTGACATTACTTAGTGTCAGAGAATGAAGGGTTGTACATTTTCTCTCATATGTGGAAGACAGGAAAAAATTGGGAAACAAAATGGACTTCAGGTAAATGAGAAGAGATTTCAGTAAAATAGTGACAGGGGATTAAGGGAGAGGATTGGGGTGGATTTGATTAAGTAAACAATTCAAATAATGCTATGCAAATATATGAAAATATCAACACCCATCTCAATGACTATATGGAGGGTGGACAGAGTGGTATGGGATGCAGCGGGAAACACATCAAGTGCTGCGCGCATGTATATTTCTTTCACTCTGAACATCATTTTGACATATAATTACAATTTATTAATAAAACTATATTAAAATAACTATTGAGGTTTATTTTACTATAAAATGAATTTCTAAAGAGCAGGTCATAACGAACTCAGAGAACTATTCGGTAGGTTACCATAATATTATAGTGCCAGCATTATTGTCTCAAGACTGTGAAACTTCTGAAAGGTTTGATATAAGTAGACATTTGTTCTGGTGGCTTTAAAAATAAACAAGTTTTCTTTCTTCTTCTCTAATTCAAATAAGTGGGCTCAAAAGCTGCTGCATGTGGGGAAAAAAATCCTTGATACATATACAAATGAGTCCATTAGCCAATGATTCATTCCAAGATAGAAAATACTGCATGGTTGTTGATTAATTTAAAAGTCAAAAGCTGAAAGCTGGCCAAATTACTTCAGAAAGAGTTCTTGCCTGGTATCTTTAAAACTATACTATAGAAGAAAGAAAATTTATTGATGAAAGTTGTAAGTCATAAAAACATTGGTGTGTTTACTAGTTATATTTTCTTATTAGAGAAAAATGTCTTACAGTGAAAGAAGGCAACATATTAAAAAAATGCAAAGAATGTTCTTATTGTCTGCAGCCCAAGGTCCAGTAGTTATCCAGGGTCACATTTGATCTTTGTTATTTACATTTTCATTGGATTTTCTGAGGAAATATTTATTTCTTCTAAATTAATTTGTGTTGGTTTTATGTCAACTGGAACTCAAGAACCTTAAGTAACTTGTAAGAGTTGAATGCCCATTTATACTTACTAATGTCTCTTTAAATAATTTAAATTTCTCAGAGTAATGTAGACAAGTATTGCCATAGTAAGACTAGTCCACTTTGGATTAAAGAAAAGATGTATTAGACCATGCCAGAAACTTAATTTTATGTTCAGGACCTTTTAAATTTTAATTATAAGTAGTACTAGGATTGTTATTTTGACTTATTTGTAATATCCACAATGTTTCTAAAGAGAAAATTCACAATTTATCTAATATTATAGACTATTTTATTCATGTAGTTGAATGTGGTTTTATTGTATTTTGGTTGGGGGCTTAACATTAATCTTCACCTAAATGTTTTGAGAAACTCAGACTCTACAGTTTCATAAATGTCATTATATTAGTTCTTTTATGCATATAATTTTAATAACTTTTTTCATTAGATTCAAGTATAATGATGTGTTTAAAAAGAGAAACATTCCATGACTTGGTGATTGAGAATTGTACTATGTTGCTATAAACTTAAATATGCATTTATATCAGTCCCTTTGGAAAGTTAGCCAGGAGTAGTTTAGCTGCATCCATATTGAAGATCCATTCCTAGTTTTTTGAGGTATCTCCTCACTGATCTCCATAGCAGCTGAACTAATTTGCAATTCCACTAACAGTGTAGAAGAGTTACTATTTCCCCACATCCTTACCTGTATTTATTGTTGCTTGACATCGTGATAATTACCATTCTGATTAGGGTTAGGTGGTATTTCAGTGTCATTTTGATTTGCAACTATTCCAATTGCTAATGATATTGAACATTTTTGTTCATGTATTTATTGGCCATTTTTATTTCTTACTTTGTAAAGTGTATATTTACTTCAATTTTACTTTTTTTTTGAGTAGTGGGGATGGAACCTAGGAGCATTCAATCTCTGAGTGACACTCTCAGCTCTTTTTTTTTTATTCTTTCTAATTTCAAAACAGGGTCTAACTCAGTTGAAAAGGGCTTCACTTAATAGCTGAGGCTGTCCACAGACTATGATCCTGTGGTCTTAGCCTCCCAATTCTGTAGGCCTCCCATTCTGTAGGCACTTTATTTAGACTCTTGATGGTTTCTTTTGATGAGAAGAAACTTTTTAGTTTAATGTCATCCCATTTATTAATCCTTGTTTTAATTTTCTTATCATTGGGAGTTTTATTGAGAAAGTTTCTACCTGTGCCTATATGTTGGAGTGTTGAACCTACGCCCTCCTCTAGTAACTTCAATGTCTCTGATCTAAATTCCATGTCTTTGGACTACAACATTTTGAGATATACACACAATGAAATTCTACTCAGCAATTAAAATGAATATTGTTATGCCATTTACAGAAAAAAAAGGGCCTGGAGAACATTATGCTATGTGAGATTAACCAATCATAGAACATGAAGAGTCATATGTATTTTCTTATATATGGAAGCTAGGGAGTAATTGGGACATATAGGGGCCTTAGATAATGAAGGAGAAATTCTAGTGGAGGCAGAGAGATGGTCTTGGGGGTAAGGGGGTAGGAGAGAGAGAACCACTGAAGGAATCATTTCAACTGACATAATGTACACAGTATGAGAATACAAATGCCAATCTCAATACCTTGTGTGGGGAAGGGAGTATGGAAAAAGAGCCAGAAAAAGCCTATGAAGTGCTGTGTGCATCGATGCCACTATCATTATGAACTGCATTATGTTGTGATATGAATGTACTAATAAAAGCAATTCAAAATAAAAATAAAAAGATAAGCATTGTACATATGCACATATACAGTAAATAGCAGTGCCTTAATAGTTTAATTAATTTAAATTAAAATAATCATCTGTAATAATGTTACATGATCAGCTATATCATACTACACAGAAATTAGAAAGAAGTATATTGATTTTCTTGATAGTACTTTAGTTTTAATTGTAATTCTAAGGACACAATATTTAAGATGACACTTATATTGAATAATGACATGAATACTAATGGTATTCTATCAAGGGGATATTGAAATAATTCCAATATATTGATGTTTCAGATTTCTAGCAACCAACTCTCTCCACTTCTCTTAATTTTAAGCATCAATTAAAGTGATGAGACTGATGAGCATATATAAAGTTTTATAGCCTCTGTAGGCATCCAAAGTTATATGCATCATGTGTCAAGGAAAAGTAGCTTCTTCTTAATTTTAACTTCTATATCTACATATATAGTCTGAAAGCATATGAACTCTAAGAAATATGATTGATGAAATTTCTAAAAAAATTTATTTCTGACTGCTGATATCCCAAACACTGCTCCAAAATATCCACTTTAATTAATGCAATTATATGCACAAATAATTCTCACCTACTTCAACTTAAAACAGAAAAGTGGGCTGTGAAATAATCCCACAGATAGGAGAAAATCTCCATGGCTAGAAATGCCTTTGGCTTCAAATGTTATTCATAATCAACAGCTTTATAGTGAGAAATATCCCTCGTAGTCCTAATAATAACAATGGAAAAAGTCCACATGAGCCAGAGGAAAAATGAGAGAAATACCTAAAAGAGACTGACTATAATGATTTTGAATTGGTTTGGAAGTGTCCAGAGGAAAATATAACATAGTAAAATGTTTCCAATCTATTTATTCTTCCTTTTAGAATAATTTATTTAATGTTATTCTAAAAATGAATGACTAATTGCTTTAACAAAATATATTTTTGAGATAGAGACTAATAAAATTTTTTTAACTTAGTGATGATAAATGCTTAGAAAGATGACAGAGTGACTTTTACAAATTCTGTTAACCATCAACAACTCCCAGATTTTCTCTTAAACTTGTTCATCTTTCTTTCTTTATTGCCTACCACACTAATAAAATTGATTTTATCTGGGCTAAGAAAATTGAGTTACTTAATCTTTCTTTTATCTTCCACCCAGACATTAAATCAGCAATCCAGGCTATTATTTATTTATTTATTTATTTATTTATTTATTTATTTATTTATTTTCCATACTGGGACTAGAACACAGGGGCATTCTGCCTCCAAGCTACACCCCCAGCCATTTTTTATTCTTTATTTTGAAACAGGGTCTCACTAAGTAGCTGAGGCTTGCGGCAAATTGCAATCCTCCTGTCTCAGCCTCCCAAGTACTAGGATTACAAGTGTGCGCCACCATGCCTGAATCAGGTTAGTTATTAAATTTATTAATTTGCAAATTATGAATATCTAATTTAAATCCCTCTTTATATCTACTGAAAATACCATAATCTCTTAATTTGCCTCTCAGGCACCAATTTTACTATTATTTTTAAAGAATAATTTTCAACTTATTTGGTTTCAGGATTCATTTACTCTTTTTTTTTTTTTTTGCAATACTGAGAATGAAACCCAGGGGTATTCTAACTCTGGGCTATACCCCCAGCCCTATTTTTATTATTTATTTTGAAGCAGAGTCTCACTGAGTTGCAGAGGACCTCACTAAGTAGCTGTGTATGGCCATGAACCGCAAGCCTCCTGACACAGCCTCCCAAATGCTGAAATTACATGCATGTGCCACCACACCTGGCTTTATTTATGCTCTTAAAAATATTAAAGACTTCAAAGATGTTTTGTTAGTATTCATACTCTCTATTAAATATATATTTCATAAGAAATGATGACAGACATCTATGAAATATTTATTTACTTTTTGGTTTAAAATAAATTTTAAATGCACATTAAAGTGGTGACACACTTTTCTGAAAAATAGAGGTTTTAAAAAGTAGTGAGATGAGACATTGCTTATATATATATATATATATATATATATATATATATATATAGTGTGTGTGTGTGTGTGTGTGTGTGTGTGTGTGTGTGTGTTTACTTACTATGATATGATGTATGGTTCCATATAAATACGTAGTATGAAGGAATCCAAAATGGCATAGTCATGAAACAATTTAGTTTGTCAAGTTTTTTACAAAATGAAATATACTCTTATTAAGCAATCCAGCTGATATTGTTCTTGCCAATTCCACAAAAATTCGAACGTTTATGCATGTACAGAAACATGTACATGGATATTTGTAGCATCCAAAATAAGAAGCAAATAAGATGTTCTTCTGTAAGTGAATATTGACACAAATTAACTCGGACACACAAAACAAATAGAATACTATTGAACACTAAAACAGAAAGGAGCTATACCTCTTGCTTAAATACCAGCAAAGCTAGAATGGAAAGATAGAGGAGGAGGAAGGCTGAACTTGATTAATGCGGGTCCACATCCGAATATGTGTAAAATTATGAATATGGCATGGTTAACCGGGACAATCATTGTTGGGAGGAGGGAAGGGAAAACAGGGGCAGGAGGGAGGAGAGGGCATCAAGTATAGTTTAAATGTATACCATATATGTTCAATAGAAAATTAAAAGTAAATAAATAAAACACACTGAGATCTTACATTTCTCTGTCCAGAGAGTTTGATTAAATTCTCACGAATACATAAGAATATTTAAATAATATGTCTGCATATGTATATTAGAAATAGTATTTTTAAATTTATTAAATAATATGTACCTCGAAATTGCACAATATTTTCCATGTACTCAACTATCCTGGCTTGTTTTCCCTGGATGAATTACATATATGTTTCACATATATAAATTTAAATATAATTTTAAATATATAGTATATTGCATATACTTTATATGTTTTAATATATTTAATAGAACCAAATTTTAAAAATATATGTTTTAGATTATATAATAATATCAAATAAATTACACACACATGTGGTGTGTGTGTGTGTGTGTGTGCGTGTGTGTGTGTGTGTGTGTATTTCCTTAGTGCTTTCTGTGGGTATTTCATTCTTCTGCTAAACCCATTGCATCATGTCTCTGTGGTATTTTGGGTTCAATTATTACTGAAAGTTCTTCAGCTTGATGACATCTGTTTCTGTTCCTTCCCAGAATGTTATAAATGTTGGCAGGAAAAGATAATTAGAGGGTTCGTCCTGAAGTAACTTTCTTTACTAAGTTCTGGATCAGAGACTTTGCCTCTGGAGGATTATGTGTCATTTAACAGATCATTGCTCCTGCAATCACAGTATTACCAAATAGAGTCATTATACTTCCTCCCGGAGTAATATCTCTTCTTCATTCAGGTTAAACTTTTGCCCTGAAGACTGGAGAACTAGTAACTCTGCCTCAAGATAGGGCAATTGACCTCAAATTGCTTTTCAACTCAAGGTTGAGCTATGCTTTCCCGAGAATCTTCTTATTTTCTCAGACTTTGATATGACATTTCATTTACCACCTAGTATATTTTCATAAAACAAAGGATAAGTAATATGAATTCCTTAAATCAGGATCACATCATAGTTACTGCCTTCTATCTCTTGTTAATTCAAGTTTAAACTGAATTTCATTTCTGGAAATTGTATTTGACATCTGCCTTCATTATTCTAGTGCATCTGAAAGGGAAGGTCAGAACTTAGATCATTGATTTTGTTAAACAAGACCAAAAAAAAAAAAAAAAAAGAATGATAATTAAAAATACTAGCAAGTATCTCATTTGTAAAAGAGAACAGTTGGGTCAATGAATATTTTATTTCACTGACATATAGTGCTTGAATATATGTGTTAAATTTGCTAGTATAGCAACCCTTGACCTTATTAATCAGATGCTGCCAATTTCTTTATTCAAATATTATTGCTGACTTGGAAGAGGTTAACTATTTCCATATAACTTGATGTTTTATTTTTTTCTTAAGTGGAAATAGTGGATGTGACTAATTCATAATGTAAGATTTTTTATTATATTCTACTACAGATATAATTAAGTACAATCCAATTCTAATGATTTAGTCAAAACCCTGAGTAATATCAGTAATGTAGAAGAAATATAACATAATTTTTGTGGAAAGAAATATTATTAGTTCTAACACACATATGAATTCAATTTTGTGTACCTATAGTCATAAGTTGAAAAACTTATAAAAATATGATCAATAATTGAATGCAAAATTGAAAAAAATTCTTTGAGTAATAACTGACTTTTTCATCAAACATTCGTTTTATTGTTAAATGTTCCTTATGTATCTCCTATCATTTTGCCTTTTCTAATTATGATGTATTATTAAAACCAAAATTACGCAATAGTTTCACTATATATTTCCTTTTATATAACTTAATTTATATACTTATGAGTTTATTCTTTTGAAATGTTATAACCTTTGTTAAACTTCACCACCTAACTCTCTCTCTCTCTCTCTCTCTCTCTCTCTCTCTCTCATGGCTTTTCAATTATTAAATACAAATTTCTTATACTGTTACTGAAATTTTCCTTCACATTCCTATGTGAAAAGTAAAAACAGATCTCTGAGATTTACAGTTTAAAATTGCCTTTTTAAAATAGTATCTAAGTCTGTTTAACTTGACCTAAAGTATCACTCCCAGAATTATGAAGGACATATTCAATGATACTATTACCTTTCAAAAGATTCAAGAGCTATTCTTTCTTCCTGAGGCACTTGACAAACTTTCGGCAAATCTTAAATGCTACTTATCATTTTGTATTTTAATAATCATTTTACAGAATTTAATTTTTTATTAATTGATCACTATTGTAGCTGTTATTTTATTCTAATTTTGAATTCTAGCACACAATTTTCTATGATAAATGTTATTTTTAAATGTCCCTTGAATTAAATAGTAAAATTATTCTCTTTAGACTCCAGATGATGGAGGGGAAATCTCAGCAAAGCTTGAATGGAAAGATAGGAGAGGAAGAAAGCTGAGGTTTTTCAATGGAGGAGCTACGAATATGTGTAATAGTATAAATACAACATGATTAACCTGGACACTCTCTATCGGGGGGGGGGGGTGGAGGTGGAAGGTCATGAAGCACAATGTATATGTATACCACTCTCACTATATTACACTTATAAAAATTAAAATTAAAAAATAAAGAAAGAAAAAAAGAAAAAATAAGAGTCAACTCATCAAAAAAATATTCCCTTTATTTTAAGACAGAATATATTTTTATTTTATAAGAAAATGGAACTTTCTTATTAATAAAACTAAATAAGTCCATTGATTTTTATTTCTTTGAGATATTTTGTTACCTAAAATTTCCTAATTGGAGTCTAGTTTTGCCACAGTTATTCTGAAACATTGATCTTTCTATTATAACTTGTTCTGAAGTGATAGTATCATGGACAAGTACTTTTGAACAAAAAGACATGCATCTAAATATGGAGCTAGAAAAAAGATGTATTTCAAGGGATGTTCTTATTCCAATAAATTATAAGCCAAATTTATTTATTGTGATTTAGGAAGCAGAGTTTCACCCTAGGAAAAAAGTACAGAAACCCATTTTAATGTTCCTATTCAATTGTCACTGTTGCTAGGAGGATGATACATAATTGTTATATAGAGCAACAATACCATACAGCTAGTAACTTCCACAGTCCAGAGACCTCGAAGTTGGCAAAATGTTCTATTTAAAACATTTTGTATTTAGAATTTCTACGTGGAACTGCAATGCCATAGGTTTCAAATAACTTTGGAGGACTTATATATAAAATAAAAGTGTACTTTTCATTAATTATGTCAGTAATCTCCAGAACATTCTAAGTGCAATTAACTATCACTTTGATGGTTCCAACTCAGATTTTCTCAAGTCTGCTTAAGAATTTAGTGACTCCTTTCATCTATTTTTCTCAAATATTGAATCAAACTTTAGAGCTCATATTATCAAATAAAAATTTAGAATCAGCTTTCTTAGATTTCTTGAATTATTTAAGAAACTATTAAGTCAAGAGTTGGGTACATTGGAACAGGACCCTGTAGGCTGCTTTTATTCAGGGCTATTTATCCGCTCCACTATGTTTCCTTTTTTTTTTTTTGCACCATATAAACATTTCCATTCTTCTCAGAAGTGTATTAATATTTATATCTTTTCAATAAAAGACTAGATTATTTAAGACTACTAGGAAGCAAGGGACAAACATTTGTCAGCATTAATCTGAAAGTCATTTTCAATGATTTATTAACACTTTATATGAGACTACTACTAAAAACTGAATTATATATGATTTTTAAAAATGGGAAATGCAGACAGAAGGCCTTTGAGGGCTATTACCTAAGACATAAGAAAAATAATCAAATTTCTAAAGATCCTTTAAACCATTGTCATATTTCCCATCATGGTGCTTCCATTTTCTATGAAATTTTCTCACTATGGGGCAGAAATATAATTGGACTAAATCTGCAAACATTCTAAGATTGCTGCACCAAGTCTGCAGGAATTCACCTCAATTTAGATGAAGTCCATGCAATTTATGATGTCCCTGTTGCAATAACATAAAGATAGACTCAGGTCTCCCTAGGGTTGTCAATTGCATTCTAAACAAATAAAACTACTGCAAACGCTTTGCCACCTACTAGAAAATAGTTTTCCATGGCGTGAAATTTACTTACATTTGGATACTTCCGTAATATCTAGAAATTATTGATTTTTACAATCTGTATAATTTCCTTAAACATAAGCCACTTTTTCCATTCTATTTATAGTGTGAAAATACGTTAAGCTTCAAATTTATTCACTATATATTTGTAAAATTTATTTTAGCTAAATAAAATATGATGTATATAGTTATATTACTTAACATGATGTTTTGATACATCATAAAATAGTTAAATCAAGATGCTTAACAGATAAGTTATTTTACAGAAGTTATTTTGTGAGAGCATTTAAAGTCTACTGAGTTACTTTCAAATATATAATACATTGTTATTAACTCTACTCACCAGATTGTACAATAGAACTGAAATATGTTTCTGCATAATTGGAGCAACATCTCCTTAACTCCCCAGGCATTCTCCTTCAAATATTTACTAAGCACTGTTCTACTCTTTGCATCTTTGAGTTTACTTTTTACATAATTGAGATCATGCACTGTTTATCTGACTATATTAAGTCTTATTTAATTTACTAAGTAACAATTTCATTAATAAACTGGAATTAAAAGTTACTGAAAACTGTTGCTCACAGTTTGGGGATCTTGACATTTTTTTACTTTTCTGTAGTCACGACTATCAGTTATACTGATGAAAATTCTCTTTGACAAGAAAAATACGTAAACACAAGGTCTAAGTATGAAATAAAGGGAAATGACATAAGAGCCTGGATAGTTGCTCTGGGAAGAGTTGTTGCATGCCATCAAGCCTTAGTTGCCTCACATGTGAAGTGGAGATTATATTTATTTGATCGGGATTCTAGAAAAATAGTTGTATAATTAGATATAAAACTTTTAGAATGTCTTCAACAGTGTAAACACAAAAGAGGGACTTGTAATTTTAATTGGCAGTTTCATTTCTCTCAATCTATCCAGCTGTGTATTTTAATAGTGAACAACACCTATATGGAATTGTTTCTTTAACTGAGTGAAGTCAGGGTAAGCAATGGGTAAGAATGGAGAGAATGTGTATAACCTTCTTGTCAAATAAAACATAAACTGGACATCATTTTGTCTTCTCTTGTCTCCATATCCAAATTGTTACTAGACCCTACTGATTCTTGCTTTCGAACTTTCTCTCTAGCTTGACAATTTTCTTAATAATAGTTCATTATCTATGTTGTGGATAGAGTTGTTTCTTTAGCACAATACAATCACTTTATATTAAGGAGTTCCACATTGGTTTCAAAATAAACTTCGAAGCCTAAAATGTTTTATACAAAATATTTCTGTTTTGGTTCTATTTATTTGGGATTGTCATCTGCCATGTTTTCAATTATTGCCCACTATCACTTCATGAAACAATACTAGCTACTTTTTTTCTCTACTTTTTCATCTTTGTACATATTCTAATCAGTGGTGGAAATAATTTTCCTGACCTTACCTGTGGGCACTATCATATTTGTGCTTCATGAATTATATATTTATATTTAACTAATTCCAGAATAAGTTGGAACATTGATTTTTTTAAATTATTAAATAATTACATGCATTAGTTATATTGTGAATAAGAAAATTATTTATTAAAATCATATTTCCCCTTTGAGGAAAAAGATTGCATTTTGTATATAGTATCCCTGAATATAAGATGTTCCACCATACTAAGAAAAAATAATTAAATGGATGTTGATTTAGATACTCATTTGGTTTTATATTAATATTATTTTATATCAATCTGGACCCCATGTGTTATAAGACAACTGGCTATTTCTGACTCAAGTGCCCTGCATTAAATAAAACTACTATCTTAACTTGCTAAGATTTCATGCTTTAAAATTTACCTAGATTAATGTTTCAATGTAATTGTTTTTAAATTTAATAATCAGCTTGGATCTGCTGTAAGATTTTCTTCTTTGTTTATATTTATCATTCCCCTCCCAGGTTCATATTTTTTGTTATCTCTTGAGTTATAGTTATGAATGATTACCTCTAGTAAATCTCCTACAGGTACTTTTGAGTGTTACTTAACGGAGCCTGATAGCCTGGGTTGATAAGCTTGAAAGTCCTTATTAAGGGTCTTATTTGAAGTTCTTTTAAAATTTACTTACTGAAAATGTTGTAAAACAAGGATGAACATACTGAAAATTTCAATATAACCACTAAGATTACATGTTTTTTTTTTCATGGGATGTGAGAGAAAATGAATTTCTTAGTAGTTATAAATTTCTTACAATGACTTGACATTTCCTTATTTTTAAAATTTGTTTATTAATATCCATTATTTTTTCTCTTCTACTGAGTAGTCTAACAATTAATCAGGTTGAATATTAAATTATAAATTGCTTTTATTTTGTAAAATATGACAATACATTTCAGACTCATTATGTTATTTTTTAACGGCTTGGAAGATAGAGGTTAAGAATTGCCATTTGGCAATTTAAAATAAAATTTACAGTTTAAATTTGATGCCATCTCATTTATTGATTCTCTGTTTTAATCCCTAACCTTTAGGGGTATTATTGAGGAAGTCTCTGAAAGTGTCTATATGTAGGAGTTGTTCATATATATATATATATATATATATATATATATATATATATATATATACATATATGAGTTATGAACAAAAGTAGTGAAGAATAAAATAAAATGTCAAGTAAAAAATCTTTTTCACTTCAAAATTAACAGAGTTTGATAATGGAATTTATATGTGTGTGAGTGAGGGACTCACACTTATGAAATTTTCAGCTCCTTGGATTTAAGAATGCTAGATTCATTAGTTAACCTTTTGAGTTGCACCAAAGAACCAATGTTTTCAGGTAAACCACCTGAGACAGTTGAGGGATATGTTGGCACATTGCTGTGGAGAAGACCAATGTATCATTGTAAATTTGAGTCTGAGCATTGGAAGAAAGCAGAGAGATCGGAATTATTGCTTGTTTTTCAACATCTTATAAATGCCAGTCAAAATGTAGCATATACAGAACAGAATTTTACTCAGCCATAAAGAAGATTGAAATTATGCTTTTTGCAGGAAATGGATGGAACTAAGAAAAACAATGCTAAGTGAGATTAGCCAGTTGCAGGAAGACACAGGCCAGGTGTTCTGTCTTGTATGTGGAAGCTAGAGAGAATGTAGGAAAGAAAGAGGACTTCATGTAAATAAAGAGTGATCAGTGGAATAGATAAAGGGGTTTGCATGAGAGATGTAGAGAGGAGCAAGGGAAGACTTGAGGAAGAAAATATTCAAAATAATGTTATGTTCAAATATGAAGGTATCGCTGTCAATCTCATTAGCATACTTGTGGCGGGAGGAGAGGTAAGGTTGAGATGCAGAAGGAGCCATAACAAGAGATGCTTTGGGCATATATAAATGAATGATTTCAAATCTCACTATGATATATAGTTAAAATGCACCAACATAAATAAATAAATAAATATAATATGCAATTTTTTTCTCTGGTGTTGCTGGTCTTAAAGTGTAGGCAACTGCTGGACCTCAAACAGATCACAGTTTTTACTAGTATGAAAAATGTATTGGGTAAGTATATAATTAGGGAATAGTTTTATTTTAAATCACAATTAAAATCCTTCTAAATCACATAACTTGTTCTAATTTTAAATGTCTTGGGATTTAAAATCATCAATCAATGATTGACTCAATCAGCCAGTATTTTTTTTCACATAGAATGTGGTAAGTCTTGATTTTTTAGTGAGACTCTACCTATTTTCTACCATGAATTGATTTTACTTAGAATCAAATGTAACTTGAAGCTTGAAATGTGTGAGTTCAATTTCAAACTCGAAGTCTGTAACATTTGAGTAGGTATTACATTTGCCAAATTGTATTCATTCATTGCTAAAGTTATTAGTTCCATGTCCTGCCAATAGAAAGATCAATAAATCACAAAGAAAAAAAATCAATGTAATATAAATTTGAGCTTCTTCCTGCATCTTCGTTAAGAGACACAGAATATAATTTAATTCTAAAACATATACTCAGAAATGGAAATCCATAAATTTTAGTAAAATTGAGCATTGATTGATTCTAACTTTTTTGAAAACTCATCATTTTAACTAAATTATGTTCATGAGGATCATAAGCACACACACACACACACACACACACACAAATACACACAGAGCAGGGTAAATTCAGAGAGCAGATATTAGACAAAATGGAAACCAAGAACTGCTCATTCCAATTAAGATACATTAAATATACAACAATGTATAAGATTATATAGAAGACCAATTTTTCTCATTTGAGTCACTTTCTTCAAAATATATGCCCCTTCTCCTCTGAAGTTAAATAGGATACATATTTCCTTTTAGTCAATCTTGTTTTGTAATTGTTTCCACTTATGCATCTTTTCTAAAATGCACATTGTTATTTACTGTCTGGCTTTAAACTTTAATTAGAATAATACTATATATAGTTTTATGATTTATTTCTATGTATATTTCTTTGATTTTTGGTTATAAAGTAATTTTACTTTTCTCTATAAATATAGTTCAAATAAATTGCCTTTCATTCTGTCTTGGTGGATATTATAATATTTCTTTTTTTATTCATACAAATAATGACAGTATAAAGCATTCTATTGTATGTCCAAAAATACAAACTTTTATAAACAAATATTATCCTTAATGCTAAATATTAAGTGATATATTTCCGTGAGAAAAAAGAAATATGTTCATCCTTTCCTTATTAACTCCACATTGTACTGGAGATATTGTCAATGCAGCAAGACAAGTGAAAAGATGTATATGCCACATCAATTAAGAAAAAAATAAAACTGAATTAGTCACACAAAAAGTGACCAAAACAAGTAGAAATTTTACTTCACTATAACAAGAACAAAAGAATGTCATTTGGAATAAAATGGAATGAATTAGAATATATTATACTAAGTGAGATCAACCAGTCTCAGAGAATCAAGGATTGACCATTTCTCTCATCCATGGAAGCTAGAGAGTAGGTAGGAAACAAAAGAAACTTTAGATAATTTAGAAAAATGACCAGTAAGATAGTGAAAGGTGATGGGAGAGGGAAGAGAGAAGAAAGGGAAAAACTGATAAAAATTCAAACTATATTATGTCCATGTATGAAGGAACAACTACCAGTTTCACTCTTATGTATAGGAGGGGTATGTAGCAATGTGGGACATGAAGGGAAACACCAGCCTGTGTGTATGCTTATTTCTATGACTCAACCTCACTATGATGTATAATTACAACTCAATAATAAAGGTATAAAGAGAGAAAATCAATAACAAGGACCATGTACCGAGAAAAATTAGGAAATGCATGAGACCAAGAGACATAAAATAAAATGTAAACATTATTTAATTAATTTTGCTTCTTTATTTTAGAGACAAATAGTAGGAATAAAAATTTTACAAGCTTACCTATTTATAGCAGTATAAAAAGTAAAATATTTATTGTATTACAAAACACAGGCAAGATATAGTCATCACAAACTAAAATAAAAAATAAATGCTGAAAGAAGATAAAGTAGACCTAAATAAATTGGGAAAAGTGTCTTTTTATTTATTGGATTACTAAATAAAGTTAAAATACAATTCTCAATGGTCTGCTCTCTAAGTTCATCAGGATGCCATCAAAATATCAACAATATTTTCAATATATATGCAAGAGAATTTTCTTTTTTTTCTTTTTTATTGAGCATAAATGGTATACATTTAAACTATACTTGGTGTCCTCCCCCCCCCGCCCCTGTTTTCCCTTCCCCCTCCCACCAATGATTATCCAGGGCAACCATGCCATATTCATAATTTTACACATATTCAGATGTAGACACTATTCATAATAGCCAAAATATGGAACCAACCCAGGTATTCATCAACAGATGAATGGATTGCAAAACTCTGGGAAATACACACAATGGAATTCTACTCAGCCATAAAGAAGAACAAGCCATAAAGAAGCCATAAAGAAGGTACATATGTTTCCTCTAATATGCCCAAACTAGGGAATGTAGAGAATTTTCAAGTTTACCAGAATGTAAAATATGTAGTCAAACTAGTTTGACTTAAAAAGTCAATTCCAAGACATATTCTGAAGATATATTCGTTATGACAGAGTTATAGAAAGAATAAACACAGTAGGAAAAGAAACACAAACACAAATATGTACACATACACAAACATATTCATTTTCTTAAATGTGATATTTCATTAGAGGATTGATAATCTGTTTTCAATAAAATGTAATTTTATAACTACTTATTCATGGTATTTTTTTTTGGTTGTAAAATGAAAGATTTTATTAAATGAATATTCCTCAACATGGAATTTGGTGGAGTCACTGAACTAAATAATTTTCTGAACACAGTCACTAATTTTTGAGTGGATGGTTGTGTAAGCCACACATCTGGGGAGTTGCACATAGTCCTGATTGGCTGGCTGAGTCACATGGCAGGGTGGAAGCACCAATGTTTTATAGGCATGCTGATTCTTTCGTGATATCTGTTATCTTGTGACCTCTGGAGTCTGTCTCACGATGTTTGGAGTCTCAAGGCACCTGGTGTCTACACCTGTGATATCTCTACTTCTGGCTTCTGGGGTCTGTCTCCTGTTCCTGCTGTAATCCCAGTATTTGAGAGTTTGAAGCACAAGGACCACAGGTTTAAGGTCAGCCTAGACAACTTAATGAGATCCTCCTGCATTATAAAGAGGCTCCATCCTCCCCTATTGCATACCCTCTGATTGGTCACATTAATTGCTTCACTATAGGGACCTTTCTATAGCTCGATCTCTTCCTGTTGCCCCTTTCCTCCTAGTTATTGCTGATTAGGGGAAGCATCTGGTTTTTATTTTCTGTGATATTTCTCTGTGCATGCCACATTGCAAGTACCGATCCCACTCTTGACGGCCCCAGTAGTGCCCTGGCTACCCAGTGAACTGATCCAGACCTCGCTGGATCAAGCAGTGGCCTTGCCTCATGGGAGGCCCCAATTCTGGTCTCGCTGGCCCCAACACTGGCCTAGCCTCAAGGCAGGCTTCGATCCTGGCCATGCTGGCCCCAGCACCGGTCTAACCCCTCAGCAGGCTCTAATCCCAGCCTCGGAGGCCCCATCACCGGCCTTGCCTCACGGCAGGCTCCGATGTGGGCCGCTGGCCCTGGCACCGGCCTAACCCCTCTGCAGGCTCCAATCCCAGCCTCGGAGGCCCCAGCACTGGCCTTGCCTCATGGTAGGCTCCGATCCTGGCCTCGCTGCCCTGGGCACTGGCCTAATCATTCAGCAGGCTCTGATCCTGGCCTCAGAGGCCCCAGCACCAGCTTTGCCTCACAGCAGGCTCCGATCCCAGCCTCGCTGGACTAGAAACTGGCCTAAACCCTCAGCAGGCTCCGATCTGGCCTCGAAGGCCCCAGTAACAGCCTTGACTTACGGCAGGCTCTGATACCAGCTGTTGGCCCTGGCATCGCCTAACCCCTTGGCATGCTCCGATCCTGACCTCGGAGGCCCCAGCACTGGCCTTGCCTCACAGCAGACTCCAATGCTGGCTGCTGGCCATGGCATTGGCCTATCCCTTAGGCAGGCTCCGATTCGGTCCTCAGAGGCCCCAGTAGCAGCCTTGCCTCCTGGCAGGCTCCGCTGCTGGCCAGTGGCCCCGGCATTGGCCTAACCCCTCAGCAGGCTCCGATCCCGGCCTCGGAGGCCCCAGCACTGGCCTTGCCTCACCGCAGGATCCGATCCTGACCACGCTGGCCCCAGCACCGGTCTAAACCCTCGGCAGGCTCCGATCCTGGCCTCGGAGGCACCAGTAGCGGCCTTGCCTCCTGGCAGGCTCCAATGCCAGCCTTTGGCCCCGGCACCAGCCTAACCCCTTGGCAGGCTCCTATCCCAGCCTCGGAGGCCCCAGCACTGGCCTTGCCTCATGGCAGACTTCGATCCCGGCCACACTGGCCCTGGCACTAGCCTAAACCATCGGCTGGCTTTGATCCTGGCCTCAGAGGTCCCAGCACCGGCCTTGCCTCATGGTGTGCTCTGATCTCGGCCTTGCTGGCCCCGGCAATGGCCTAATCCCTCAGCAGGCTTCGATCCAAGCCTTGAAGGCCACAGCACTGGCCTTGCCTCATGGCAGTCTCTGATCCCAGCCTCACTGGCCCCAGAATCGGCCTAACCCCTCGGCAGGCTCTGATCCCGGCCTCAGAGGCCCCAGCACTAGCCTTGCCTCACAGCAGGCTCCGATCCTGGCTCTGCTGGCCCCGGCATCGGCCTAACCCCTCGGCAGGCTCCAATCCTGGCCTCGGAGGCTCCAGCACCGGCCTTGCCTCACAGCAGGCTCCAATCTCAGCTTTGCTGTGTCCGTTGCTGGCCTAAACCCTTGGCAGGCTCCAATCTGAGCACCCTCTTCGCCCAACTATTTGTCTCACATTCTCGAGGGGTCGTGGTGGTAGCATTCTGCCTCTGGGGTTGTTACTTCAAAGGTTCCAGGTGTAATGCATCAGATCTCTGCCTCCCCTGAGTACTGGCCACTGCCATTGCCACTGCCTCCATCATTTCAAATCTTTCCCAAGATCTTTTTCCATCTGCATGTTGTCCAGTGTTCCTAAGCATGCGTGATGGTAGCACTCAATGTTTGGGTTAATTACTCCAGAAGATAAGGGTGGTAGGATCAGATTTCTGCCTCTCCCGAATACAAGTCTCCACCGCCATTGCGGAGACTGCTTTCAACACTGCCTCTCTCCTTGGTCTCCACTAAACTCTCTCCTTACAGGTGATGTTCAAGATTCTTAACATTGTTGAGAAGAAGTCCTCCTTCATGGGGAATTTCTCCAAAAGTTCCAGCTCATTTGGATAAGTTTTGTCCACATCTCCAGTATCCTAGCATCTGCCATGGCCTTCTTGACCCCTCTCCGATATTTTTCTTTTTTCTTTTTCTTTTCCTTTTTTTTGTTTTTTAAATAACAGAAGATAGTATGTGTGGTTTGAGGAGGTCGTGGGATCAGGTACTCAGTAGCACTGTGACCCGGCCCAGTTTCCCCATGGGTCCAGTGTGCTCCGCACTACTCCGCCTGCAGCCCAGAATCCTGCGACCCGGGCCCCTACTCTTCCAGGGGTCTGGCATGCCCCGCCTGACCCTCGCCCTTGGCCCAGGGCCTTGCGTGCAGGCCCTGGTTTCTCCAGGGGTCTGGCATGCTCCACGCGATCCTGCCCGGGGCCAAGAGTCCTGTGACCTGGGCCCCGCTGTTCCAGGGTCCGGCATGCCCCGCCCGACCCCTGCCCGGGACCCAGGGTCTTACGACCAGGCCTGGTTTCTCCAGGGGTCTGGCGTGCACCACGCGGTCCAGCCAGTGGCCCAGAGTCCTGCAACCCAAGCCCCCCTTATTCATGTTTTTAAACCTTTTCTTATGCTGTGTGCAATATCAACTTTATGTAGAATAACATGAGTAAAATTGAATATTGTCATAAAAATAAATCTTTTATACTATCTATGAGAAGAATATATTTGTAACATTGAAATGGTCAACACCTTTCTAAACAGGATGCAAATATTATGAATTGTAAAATTTTATGGGCGAATGTATAAATTTTTGAATTTGATTCTGTATATGAAGTATCTATAGTTCATATGAAGTATATTTACAATATACCAATGGAAGTATAAAAAAGTAAAGAAAAAGTCAGATGTGGTGGCCCATGCTTGTACAGGAGGATCACACAGGTTCCAAGCCACCATCAGCTACTTAGTGATGCTCTCAGCAACTTAGAGAGACCCTGTTTCCAAATAAAGTATATATATATATATATATATATATATATATATATATATATATATATATAGCCTGAAGGTAGAAAATTCTCTGTTTTCCACCCCCAGTACCACCAAAAAAATATAAATAAATAAAAATAAAAATAAAAAAAATAAAAAAAATAAAGTTGGGAGTGGTGGCACACACTTGTAATCCCAGCATTCGGGAGGCTGAGATCACAGTTCACTGACAGCTTCAGCTACTTAGTGAGGCTCTCAGCAACTCAGTGAGACCTAGTTTCAAAATAAAGAATAAAAAAATAGGACAGGGGCTGTAGCTTGGAGGTCAAATGCCCCTGGGTTCCATCCCAAAAATAAAAAAAAACAATAAAAAAAAATAAAAACCTGCAAAAAAAATAAAACAATAATAAATAGAAAGAAAGAAAGAAAGAAAGAAAAAAAGAAAGAAAGAAATAGAAAAAAGAAAGGAAAGAAAGAAAGAAAGAAAAGAAAACAAAGAAAAAATAAGTAAAATAAAATGAAAATGTAGGACTTCTCATTGGGTATGGTGGCACATACTTGCAATCCCTGTACTTGGAGGTCAGAGACAGGAGAATAATAGGTTTTAGCCCAGTACACGGTAACTTAGTGAGAGCTTGTTTCAAAACAAAATAAAATAGGGCTGAAGTATAGTTCCGAGGTAAAAGGGCCCTGGGTTGAATCTCAAGTACAAAAACAAGTTAAAATTCCTTTAGAATGACTAAATTAAGAACACAAAGAAGTATGTATATTCTGGGAGAATATATTTGTAACAAATACATTAGACAAAATTTTTTGTCCATAATATGTAAATAGACCCATCTTAACAATTGACACATTAGCATGGATAAAATTAAATAGATGCTAAATGAATGGATTCCTGTCAAACAAGTACAAAATTTATCATTCAGTTTATATAAATTCTAGAAAAATCAAATCTTACTGATAATGACAGAAAACAGACTGGTGGTTATACAAAACTAGATCTGGGTGGGGGGAAGTGTGGTGATGAAGTAGTTCATATACTTTTTGGCTGAAGGACATATTCACTCTTGAGAATATTGACCTGGCTTTATACATCTGCCAAAGGCAACTGAGTTGAGAAATTATAATGGGTACACATTGGTTTATGTCACTTAAACATAAAGGTATTTTAAAAATAAATAGAGCCAGGCGTGGTGGCGCACGATTGTAATCCCCGTGCTTGGGAGGCAGAGACAGGAGGATCACGCAGGTTCGAAGTCAGACGCACTGACTTAAGAGACCCTGTTTCCAAATTAAAAAAAAACATAAGAATAGGTCTGGAAGTGTAGCCCAGAGGAAAAAGGGCTTCCAGGAACTCCAGTACCACCAAAAAAAAAAAAAAAATAGAATTATGTGGCATTGTGTCTCTGATGACTGATTTCTGAATATGGTATCTGTGTGGGCTGCTTTAAGATGTAACCACATTTCTCTTGGAGATTTTTCTGAGATAAAATTTGCGAAAAAAACAAAAATAAAGAAAGAGAGAAAGAGAGAAGGAGAGAAAGAAAGAAAGAAAGAAAGAAAGAAAGAAAGAAAGAAAGAAAGAAAAGAAAAAAGAAGGAAAGGGAGAGAAAGGGGCCCAAATGTGTTCTAAATAATCAGATTTACTCTGGACATTTTAAATAATACTTACCAGCAAGAACCTGCTTGTTATATCGTTGACTTAATTAGTTTAAATCCACCACCATTTTGAACCAGGTGCACTTGGGGTTTTGATTGTGCAGAGCTGCTTGCTTTCTTGTGCTATCACTTGACCTTGGTATGCCTGTTCAACTTTAGAAAAGCTGAGTTGCCTTTTCACGCTTGACTCAGAACACTCAAGAAGTTGACTAACATGCAGAAGATGTATGAGTAACAGAGTGAGAATATGGCAGATTTCAACATTTGAATTTTATTGAAAATTATGTCAGTCTTCACTTTGAAAGTAATTTTAAGGGCAACGTTTCATTTGAGACAAAAGAATATAAATTAATGTTATTTCTCAAGAAGGTGATGAATGAGCTTCAACATTAGCAGGAAAGAACAAGTTTCACAGGAAATTTAAACCTCGCACCAGAGTATTTTCATCAAAACTATTTAGGTGCTTTGGTCAATGGAAGAAAGTTGGACTGCGTTAGCAATGTCTGCCCTGCAGGTCCTTGTCTTCCAGGCTCCACACTCAGCCCTCCCACCTGCAGCCCTGCGCTCTAGGAAACCAGAGCGCAGAACAAGGCTAGGTCAGGCTATGTCTTCTCTGCTCCTCCCAGGTGACACCATGTGTCTAACACTAACTAGTATGTCCCTGGCCACTCCAGCTCAACTGGGCTCTGGGAACAGAGACTTCATGCTGCTGTTTCTCTGCCTGCATTAGCATCTTTTCTGGTGTTGCTTCATTTTTCTCTCAACTGTGTAATAGTCTCCTTAAAATCCCACCAGACAAGGGCTTGTTTACTAGTGGGGGCCCAGTCAGGTACTATCTCCATTCAGTAAAGTTGATGTAACTGGCCTAGGGCATGGAGCCCACAACAATACCATCTAAATCCAGCAGATGTAAATGCCACTTTCTCCAGATGGTTTTATCTTTATTACTGTGTTCATTTAATTAAAATCCTGGGGAAACAGAAAAAAATATCTGGTTTAGAAATAGCTATATTATCAACCGAAGATTTTCTAGAAAGTGAGATTTTATTTATTTCTTTATTTTTGTTTAAACATTCCCTGTTTATTTATTTTTTCACTTCCTCATTCTATTTTTTAAAATTTTTACTGGTGCATTGTAATCATACATCATGATGAAGTTCAGAGTGATAGAGATGATAGATTGTGATAATGTTTATTTGATTTTTGTGTGTGTATGGTACTGAAGATTGAGCCCAAGGGGGTTCTACCTCTGTGATATACCTATTTTATTAATTATTTTTAAATAGATCCCACTAAATTATCATGTGCTGGCCTTGAAACTATGAGTCTTCTCTCTCAGCCTCCCAAGTACTGAGATTATAGGTATGTGTTATCACACCCAGCTATATATACTGTAGTAATAATATGTGAAAACATTTCCCCAATCTAGTAGTTTACAACAGAAGTCATTTGTTTCTGCTTTACTGACTTAGAATTCTGATCTGCTCAACACCAGGGTGTGGGCCATGTTCAGGTCTATATAATTTGCCTTACTTTTCTTATACCTTGCTTGAAGGTACATTCACTTTCTGGACCATGCAGTTATGGTAGAGATAAAGAGCTTTACAGTTGTCATACCTCTGCCAACATCTCATTGATCAAGTTCCATGAACAGGCCAATGCTGAAAATTAAATGGAAATTTCAATGTTATTTGTATAAAAAAGTTTGTATTAGAGACAAATGTCTCATAATCAATATAATATATTACAGAGGTAATGAATGTATATCATAATAAATTTTCAGGAACATGATTTTACATGTGTTTAACATCAGAGCACATGAAAAACAATTACAAATACACACACACACACACACACACACACACATCCCATTGGTACACTGTAATTATACATCATAGGGAGATTAAAAGTGATACAAACATACTCAGTTTTCTAAGGAGTATGCTGAGCACAGGATTAGAGAGCAAGGTCTGCTAACTGTCTTTTGAATGAAGCTTTGGATTGCTGATTTTCTGATGGCTTCCTTATTAATGACTTTATCTGGTCTTAGATGAACAAATAACCAAACTACGGCTTATCTCTCTTCTCTGGATCATTGCTGTCACTTTTTTTTTAACCTGTGTACTACTTATTTGATTTTTTGTTGTCCTGATTCTGATGCTGAGTGAATGTATCCAGACTGAAAATAGTACAAATTATTATATAACTTAAAATTATTAATGAACAGCATTTTAATATATTCCTGAGATTTTATTAAGATATAAAATAAAAATGCCACTTTTTTAGGTATAGATAAATAAATTCTTTGCTTTTAATTTTTTTTAGGTACACTGGTGGTGCATACTTGTAATCCTAGCATTTGGGAAGCTGAGTCAGGTGTATCACAGGTTCAAAGGCACCATCAGCAACTTAGTGAGACTCTGTTTCAATATAAAAAATAAAAATTGCTTGAAGTGTAGTTCTAATACATATATTTTATTTATTGCATAAAATATAAACCACAAAAATTTAAATATAGATCTTACGTTATTTTGTTTATTTCTTTCCAATGGAATCTTGGCATTCTTCATTAGATTGCTACTTTTGTCCAATTTTAACATGCTTTTTCTCAAGTGGCTGTATTAAATTAAGTCCATTCTCTGAGTTTAGTTCCAAAGACATGTATATGTAATAGCAATCTGTACTCTACCTAAGTTCTTGCCACAGTGGTCTCCCTATAATAAATGCAATTGCTCTGAGAGAATTTTCCTCTACCAGACATGTTAGGAGAGCAGTTCTTACAGCTTTACAACCATTAAATACATAATCAATGGCATAAGAAGTAGAAGGTAAACACTTCAGTTTCAAGTTTAATCTAAAGGCAGAAACTTGTTTTATATAATAATTGCCACTGGATGCAGTGCTACAAATCATCCTACCTATCCACTTTATAACTCTTTTATTAGAACACATGCTCCAGTCCTATTATGTGACCAGTTAATATCTCAAAAGAGAAGGATATTCAAAGGGAGATATTTGCAGAGCAAAATGATAGTTGTCTGGAGCTTTTTATGTCTGGCAGACATATTCACAAAATCAGTTAAAAAGATCCTGTGAAATAAACATTTTTAAATGATGCCCTCAAAGAAATAGAGTGATCTTTTCTGTCTTCAGGTATCTTCTACTTCTTTACAATATATTCTGAATTTCGGTATATTTTTTGTTGTACTTATATCTCCCAAAAAATCTCTCATAGTTTCTCTAAATAAAAGTTTACTTCTTGGTTACATCTGATAAAAAATACTAGTCATACTCTCTTGAATCTAGTTCTGCTATTTACAATATTTATAATTAGTTTCTAAGCTTTAATTTTGGTTCGTTTTATGACTTTATCAGATGCTTATTGACATTTTTAATTACTGTAGGAATCAGCCACAATCCTGAGCTCTCTGCTACCCCAGATTCTCAAATGCAAATTGACAATGATGTGTTGTTCACCTCCATAGCACTGTGCCAAAATATACTTCAACTGATTAGCAAATTAAAAAATGAAATAAAAAGGATCAGTGAAAAATAAAACAGAAAAAAAGTCACTGGTTAAATCAGAAGTTTTTCACTCAAAAGATTGTCTAAGGACTTCTGGGTAGATGGCAACCAAGAAAAGCAGCATTTATGAGCCCTGCTAACACACTATCTCTATTGCTACAAAATCAGTGCTTTTCATAAACAGAAAACACTATCAGCAGAGAAATAAGAAATCCAAACACAAGGGACAGATAAAAAGAAGACTAGAAGAACAACCAGAGACTAGAAAAGAAACCAGCTTGCATTGGGGCAGTGGAGCCGTGCCAGCACCATCTTGCCTCACAGCACCAGGCTCCAGAGAAGAAAGGTAAACAAGGAGCTGAAGTGAACAGCTGTGGATCATTTGAGTCTAATTCAGCAGTTCTTTCAGCGTAAAGAACGTCTAAAACTCCCAGTGGCCAAGCTCATCACACCTTCCAAGGACTCAGAATGGCACTCAAAACCAGAAAAGAAATACACCAGCCTCACAGCCGAGGGCATGGCAGTGGCGCCATATTTCCAGCAGCAGCAGCGAGTTCATCACGCCCGCGACAGCTCCAGTTAAGCGTGCACAATAACCGTAAGTGAAATTGTGGCCCCTAAAGGAGAAATCCCAGCCCTGCATGCCCAGGGACTTGTGCAGCTTTCATAATCTCCCTGGGTCTGAGATTTTGCAGTCCAAACCAGTGAGAAGTGGTAGCAAAGATACACCATAGTCGCAACTCCCCATGGGAAAACACTTAGCTCGGCACCCCCATGGTCTTGTGCAGCCTTGATTAACTCCCTGGGTCTGAAACTTTGTAATAAAACCCAGTAAAGGAGTAGTGGCAGCTGAGATTACCACAAACTGGAGATCCAGAGCACCCTAAGTGAAGTTGTGGTGACCCTGGGAAGAACACAAAGAAGGGGCCAGGTACATTCAGAGGCTAATGAATTAGAGTCACTCCAGACTTCCCAAACCAAGTCATGAGAGCCAGAAGGGCTTGGAGTAACATATTCCAAACTCTAAATGAAAACAACTTCCAGCCAAAAATTTCCTACCCAGTAAAACTATCTATCAAATTAGATGGGGAAATAAGAAGCTTCCATGACAAACAGAAACTGAAGGAATTTATGTCTTCAAAACCAGCGCTAGAGAAAATACTCAAAGAAATTAACTACAAAGAAGAAATAGGTATTGCACACCAGAACCAGAGAAACAAGATTTTCCATCCAGCAGACAACTAAGCAGAGAAGAATAAACAGTACTTCAAACAGGAATAAAATCTTAACATGTTAGAAATTAAAAAGTTATCTCTCAATAATCACACTGAATGTAAATGTATTCACTTCCCCAATAAAAAGACATAAAGTGGCAAAATGGATTAAAAACCAGAATCCATCCATCTGCTGCTTACAAGAAACACACTTTACAAGTAAAAAGAGTAACATACTCAAGGTAAAGGGCTGGAGCAAGGTAATTCATGTTAAGTAGCCATCCTAACCAATGTGAAGTAGTATTTCACTATAGTTTTTATTTATATTTTCTTAATGATTAATTATATTATGATAATGATGAGTGATATGCATGTACTTATTGGTCATATAAAAATATTTGGAGATTCATTATCTATTTTAGTCTTTTACCTATTTCAAAATTGTATTGTTTGCTTTATTCTTGCTAATTTTTAGGATTTCTATTTGGAATATTAATATACCTTCGGATATAGTATTTGGAAATATTTTATCCCATTCTATCATTAACTTTTAATTCTGTTTACATTGTCTTTGGATGTACAATATTTTTTAAATTTTTAATGAAGTTTGATTATGCTTTTGTTGCCTGTTCCTTTGGAATCATACCCAAGAAATCACTGCCAATTTCAATGTTGTGAAGTTTTATAACCCAAGTTTTCTTCTAAAAGTTTATAGTCTTAAGATTTACGTTTAGGTCTTTTATCTATTTTGAGTTAATATTTGTATATGGTGTTAGGTAGGGGTCCAACTTTATTCTATTTCATGTAATTATTATTTTTCAACAATATTTGTTGAAAAGATTATTGTTTCCTTCACCAAATGTTCTTGGAAACCTTGTTAAAAATAACTTGACCATATATGGAAGAATTTATTTCTAGGCTTTTTATTTTACTCCACTGGCTTATATATCTGCCTTTATAGCAGTACTACACTGTTTTGATTATTGTAGTTTTATAAGGTTTGAAGTCAGAAAATTTACATCTTCTAGCTGTGTTCTTTTTTTGAGATTGTTTTGGTTGTTTTAAGTTCATATCTCATGTGAGGATAGATTTTTTTCTGAAAAAAAATGTATGATAGTTTCACCTTAAAAATAATAATTTCCAAATATTTGAGTACAAAAAAAAAAGGTTGGAAAGGTCCTTGCCTCTCCAAAATTCTAAGATTAGCCATCTAGTTGCTGTCAAAAACAAAGCGAATGGATTTTGACGATCAATACCTGACAAGCTCACATTTGATTAGTCTTTTGTTCCTTCATATTTGGCTGCATGGAGTCCATACCTGCTGCAGATGTACATGTTTCCTGGCCAACTCTCACACCATGAGTCTGTATGGAGCTGCCCCGGTTGCCCCAACCCTGAACCTTGTTCCATCTCCCCCCTGCCACACTGACAGTCAAGGTTGAGTCCTGGTCCTGTCTGCTCCACTAACAGTCACCCTCTGGATTTTTGTCCTAGGCACTGGAAAGAGACTGTTCATTCTACCACTGAGTTGGGAGCAGCTGAGGTGCTGGAAACACTTCTGCCCTAGCCCATGTGTCAACAGTGTGTAAAGACAGGCTTGGGCAGTGTTCTAGGAAGCACTGGGGGACTGAGCTTGAGTTCAGTCTTATTTCAGTACTCCTCAGCTCCCTGAGCCAGTGAGTTCCCTTCTTTTTCTGTCAAGTGTCTCATCAAATAGCATGTGACCGAGGATCTTCTATGTGCTAAGCAACCAAATGGGCCATTGCAACTTCATCTTCCAGCCAGGTGTGCATGTCCAGTTGACAGAAATGAAAGAACACACACAGAGCATAGGCCTGAGCACACAGTCAGTGTGGCAGCACAACTTGCCTTCTGGAAACCTCCAAACTGAAACAGACAACAGGCTGGACGCAGGCTACACCAGGAACATGTGTGCAGCCAGCCCGAAGTCCAGCTCAGCTTCAGCCTCAAAGACCTGCCTGTCGCAAATCCTGGGCCCGACAGCAGGAAGCCAGTGGAAGCTTTGGGGTTGCCTGGGAAGGTAACAGAGAACAGTGCTCTGCCTAGAAGGAGCCTGCCCCAGGGGTGTTTGCAGCAAAATCACAGATGACATCAAACACTGCACCTGGATTCCCCTCTGGCCTGCCCTGGGCCACAAAAGACCCAAAGCGCAATGATTCAGAAAATCATCCATGTTGTCAAGCTCGCCAGGTGGGAAAGAAGTACAAACCTTCCCTGCTCCCTCCACTACAAACAGCTACATATTTTCCCATGGAAGACAATAGAAATGTGGGTTCTTCTCACATGACCCTGGCCTTCTATATTGCTTGATTTGTTATCCAATATTGAAGAGACGTGCAGGCCCAATAACATGATAGCAGCATTCCCTCTGTGTCATTGAGTCAAGGAGAGGGTGTTCTGTGGACCTGCAGGATTTACAGAAGGCAAACGGAACATCAACCGCCAAAACCCAAGCCCCCCAGGCACACATGACTACCGGGAACCCGGACACAGCAGCCGCAGCCAATGCAGAGCCACAGCCCATGGTGGCTCTCTGACCCCCAAGGCACCTGCGAGTGGGGAATGCAGTGGCAAAAGGCAGCAAGTTTAGGGAAGTTGTCTACCCTCCCCACCAGCCAGAAACATGCAGCCTGGTCAGTCCCCTCCCTGCACAGACACTTCCCTCCGAAACAGCAGCCCACTAGCAGCCCAGTAGCTGCAGCAAACAACCTCCTGCTTAGAAGCACTAGAGAAGAAGCTGCTTAAAGGATATGGTTGGCACTTCATCCCACAAGTCCAAGAATTCTTTGATGTGGACACGTTCTTCCATGGGGTTACCTTTTATCAGTCTCAACAGCCCTAGTACCCAGAAGAGTCCTGCTTGTCATACATGTCAAACATGTTAAATTAACATTCAAGCAATGAATAAACCATGTCTTCCTTCTCTAGACTTCCCAGTCACGTTAACTGAAGGCCTACTGTGCCCCAGCATGCATACAGAACCTTTATCTTACTCTCCAGGATCCGAGGCATTTCCACTTGCCACCTCTTCACCTTGCAGGAGAATATGGCCTTCTCGGGTACAAGAGCAATTCTTTTTGAGCACTTACTATATGTTTCAGCCACAGGCCAAAGCTATTCTGGAGACAGGAGAAAAGACCCCAAGCCCTAAGGAACTTACTCACAGCAGTGAGATGGCTTGGGCAACTTTTCGATCTTTGCCAATCTGGTAGGTTAAAAATGGTATTTCCCTGTGGTTTAAATTTATAGGTTTTTTTATTATAAATGGAGGTCTGAATCTTTTTAAATGCTTAAGATCCCACTAGTATTTCCTTTTCTGGTTCCATTTCTGTCCTTTGCAAGTGGGATATATTCAAAATATCTAACCACCAGTGTGGCACCAACCAATCAAAGTGGGTACTGGCCTTGGGCAGGGCAAGTACCTCAAGTGGGCTTGGCAGAGCCTCAGTCTAGCCTTTGTCCCGGTTTTCTGCTGATTTACTGGCTATTTTCTTAGTGTTTGTAGGAGCTCCTTACACATTAAGAAAAACATTTTTTGCCAATGATATGTGTCTCTGGCTTGATTTGTTATGGATTTTGCAATGCAAATTTTTTTATTTTTATATAATTGAATGTTTCAGTCTTTTGTTTTATGGCTTCTGGGTTTGGGGTTATATTTAAAGACCTTCCTCACTTTGACCTTATTAAAAATTTTAAAATTAAAAAGAGTGCCTAAACAGAAATTTAAATAATACTTATGTGGATAAGTTACAGGTAGAAAAAGCTGGGGACAAGTGTACCACTGGTAGTGAACATGTGAATGAGGTTACTTTAGGTGAGAATGGAAGAGGGAGCTACTTCCCCAGAATGCTGACTATTAAACTCTTTCTTGTAATGCCATGTACTAATGAATTAGTGGGTAAAGGGATTGTGCATTCTGTTCAGAGTGTCAAGCATAAAGAAATCATATAACAACAAATGCTGGTGAGTATGTTTGGAAAGAGGAACTCTTTTACACTGTTGGTAGGGGTGCAAACTAGCTCAGCTTCTATGGAGATCAATGTGGAAATTCCTTAGAAAATTGGGAATGGATCCACCATATGATCTGGCTATACTGCTTCTGGGTATCTTTCCAAAGGGGTTGAAATCAGAGAACTACAGTCACATATGCATACCCATCTTCATAGAAGCACAATTCATATTAGCCAAAATATTGGAACCAACCTAGGTCTCCATTAACAGAAGAATGGATTGCAAAATTATGGGAAATACACATAATTGAATTCTACTCAGCTATAAAGAAGAACAAAATCATTTCATTTGCAACAAGATGGAAAGACCTGGAGAACAGTATGTTAAGTGAGATCAGCCAAGCACAAAAAGAGAAGGAACATGTGTTTTCTCTAATATTCCCAAGCAGAGGGACTGCAGATAATAGAGGGGATCTTCAGCAAAGCTAGAATGGAAGGGTAGGAGAGAAAGAAGGCTGAGGTTGATTTATGGAGGAGCTACATTTGAATATATGTAAAAGTATGAATGTAGCATGGTCAACCTGGACATTCATTGTTGAAAGGGGGGAAGGGGAAGCGGGGATGGGGGTAAAGGACACCAAGCATATCCTGAATGTATGCCATTTTCAATATGTTCCATATAAAAATTTAAAAAATTTAAAAAAGAAATGTTGCATTTTAGATTATTTGAAATTATACACATAAAATAAGCAATGTTGGGCTCGTGGCAAGAAAGAAGTCACTGAATAAATGTTTATATTCTAAACTTATGTAATAATGATCAGAGAAGCCTAACTCTAAACCCCAAAGGACATCAACAAAAGTAAAAAATGAGAAAGACATATTGCAACGCAAAGTGAAATAGAGCATAATTTTGTCCAGGATTAAGATTAGGAAAGTATGACACATGAGAGCAAAGATGAATATATTTTTCAGAAGAAAAAAGTGGCAAATAGTGCAACAATAAGAATTTGAATAAGAATATATATATATATATATATATATATATATATATATATATATAAAATCATATTTGGATTTTAAAGTTGCTTCAGTAGAATAATTATACCAAAATCCAAATGGGAATTGGGTGAGGAGTAAATACAAGCTAAAGATGGAAAGAAGCTAATAGGAACATTAAAAATAACCAAACCAAACAACAACAACGACAATAATTCTTCACTTTTAGGGGTATCACAGACCTATGGAAATAGATGAGGAAAATTTAATGAAGAAGTGCTATTTCAGAGATATTTGAATATTTTTGAATTCTCATGGCAATAAGTTTGTAGAATGAAAACCTTAAGATACTGCATTGTAGACAACATGCAGTTCACACAGATGGAAGTTTTGGCTTCTGTTCACAGGAAAAAAACAGTATTCCTCTCCAGTGATTCTAGTCATCTTCAGTAAAGCTAGAAGTAATTTCTAAATGTTTTCAAAGAGTTTGGGAGTTTTGAAATATATAGTGGGTGAAGAAATTTTATATAGTTACTGAGAACTGGAGAGCATTGATTGGGAGAAATATAGTAGAATTGATGAGCTATGTCAAGGGTCCATTTGAAATTGGCAACCAGAGATTTAATCTAAAAGAGTTAGAGTCTGTGTTCAGCACCACTCAATATCTTAAATGTGTCACAATAAAGGTGAAAGGATGGATTAATCTAGCATTAGAAAAAAAATAGTCTATTTGGAACACCATGTCACCTATATAGGGGAAAAGGACAAACAATTGCCAGAATAACAGGAATAAATAAGAGTCCATTAAGTGGACGTAGAAGACTAGATTGTGAGAATTGAGAATAAATAACCAAATTATAAGTATAATAATATGGTGAGTCAATGGGCCTTTTAGAATTTATCAAGAAAAGACAGGAAGTATAGGTCAGTGGTAGCCAGCACTTGTGAGGCCCTGTGCCAAGACATCCTGCTGCCTCGGCATCTATGTGTTGAGACCCCCCACTCCACATAGTAAAAATCGGCAAAAAGCCCCAAGAAGGAGGTGTCGTCTCTGGCCAAAGTACCCCCCACTTTTACTATTATTCTTTTAACTCTCTACACGAATTGCTCCAATGATGTGAAATCAGGACTATGATGAAATTGAGTCTGTGGAAATAAAATCTCTAATAATTTGCCTAAACGTCCTTGGCTCTGCTCAATAATAATAAAAACTGGCCAGAATTCAGATGCTGTGATAAGCATTCCAGCTGCAGCAATCACAAAGGGTCTCCGACCCTCACTATCACTAACTTAGGTTAAGCTATTAACTCCGGTAAGGTAGCTCAGTTTAAGGTAACTCTGTTTACCCTTGAGATCCTGCCTAGAGACAGAGAAGATAAAAACCTTGTGTGTGACCTTAAAGCAATTTAGTTGATAAACAACTTAGTTGCCCAAATACAATAGACTTAAGGAGAAAGATTGGTGACTTTTACGCCCAGTGTAAATATTCCTGAAGACAGAGAGGCTGACCGCATGGTTAATGAATATGACAAAATAAAGGACAGACGTTCTAAATATATATGTATGAAGGAAAGGAAATACCGTGTAAGAGTAAGAAAAGCATTTTTGCATGAAGAAGAGCTTATCATAAGAAAGTCCCAACTGGGAAAGAAAGGAATTAGAAAGTTAGAAGCAGGTTGCAGAGGGTTTGTGACAGAGAAATGGATTATTAAAGATGGTTAGACTTTTAATAGGCTTATTGTCTAAAGAAGAGTGCTCAGCAGTTAAGGAAATACATCTGACAATTAAAACCAAGAACTTTGTGGTGTTGTTTGTGGTATTTTGTCTGCAAAACTGTGTTGTGAGTTTGCTTAAGCTTTCAGATTTAGAAGGTAAAATGCCAACACCTGGAGAAACTCTATCACATCCAACTGAATCACCACATCTCCCCACACTTGCTATATGAACTGAGCTCAAAAGATGGAAAGTTCCAAGAAAGTCAAAGAAGATTCCCCGAGAAGCCCCCAAGCCTTGGGCATGCCTGTTTGGAACTGCTTATCTGCAAAACCTGAGAAAGAATCCGGAGGGAGTTAATCTCTCGAAGATCAACAGCCAGCTGAAGGACTAGTTTTATTACCTTTGTTTACATGTCATTCATTATTATTTCACAATGATTACACCCACCTCCCTTTTCTCTTATTATTAACTTTACTGGTGAAGGGTATAAATTTCTTGGAGTTTTTGTAATAAAGTGTCATTGGCTCAAGAAGCCTTTGTCCATCTCAGGTTCTTTCCAAAGCGTCATACCTAAAAACTTAAGGAATTCATAGAGGGGAAAGAATCGCTGCAGATAAGTTTCTGCAGAACTCCACCTGCCTTTTGCCCCATCTTTCTGAGGCTCCCGGCCGCGAGTGGACTTGCCCCCCCCACGAGGACTGAGCTCGTCGGTAACAGCCCTGGTTTGACATACATGTGCTTTCCTCACCCCCAATATACACAAACAAAATAGTTCAGTAAGCATATAAAAAAGTGGTCAGTTAAGAAGTTCAATGGTGAATAAACTCTAAAAGTAATAGCTAGAAACATAGGAGGAATCAAGGATATTGTACCAAATAGTATCAACTTAATGAAAATGGGTTGTTTCACAGGGTAGTTTTGGAAAGAGTTGTTCAGAGTGAGGACAAATGACTAAGAAGATTGATGGGATATGGAAAAATGAGCGACTTTCTTTGAGACTTCTTGAAGGATCAAAAATGACTTCCGTAGAAAAACATTACAAGTCTCTAAAAGTTTGTGATTATAAGTAATAACTGCTAAAGGTTTTTAATGATTTAAAATGTGCTACCCATGATATAGAAATTCCTAGGGGCAGAGGAAAGAGGCATAGTCAGTGACAAAAGAGCGAGTTAGACATGAGATTGAGAGAATAGGAGTAAGATATTGAAGTATTGAAGTAATTCTAAGCAAGAGATTCAAGTCATAGTGAGATTGGATACCAATAGATTATTAAAATTAAAATAAACATTTCAGATTTTTTAATTTCCCCTTTTATAAACACTTGAGGTAGATAAGACCGCTAGTGCCAGACTCTAGGTGGCACAGAAGTACCTTGGAGTAGGTACTCCTTCAAATAGTTAAGCTCTTGTTTATATGGTGGCTAAATATCCCATTTTTAGTGCACTATCAAATAGAAGAAATGTATATCTTCTTTGGTTTTATTTAAAAGCTTTTATTTTCTTGTTTTTTATTATTTATTTATTTATTTATATTTTATTTTATTTTATTTTTTACAATACTGGGAATGGAACCCAGGGGCATTCTAACTATTCTACACCCCCAGTCCTATTTTTTATTCTTTATTTTGAAACAGGGTCTCACTGAGTTGCTAAGGGCCTAAGTAGCTGAGGCTGTCTGCGAACTGCGATCCTCCTGTCTTAGTCTCCCAAATGCTGGGATTACAAGCGTGCTCCACCACACCCAGCTAAAAACTTTTATTTTCTAACAGAATGTTTTGTGATCAGAACTTACAATTTCCAATTATTTCTTCGCCTGTATGGTATACTTAAAAATATTGGCTACCTGTTTCTTAAATCCTTCAATGACAAGCTAGAATCATAAAATTCTAGAAAATGCTCTTGACCTCTTTATCCTACAAGACAGCGTTTTCTCTGTTAAAGTCACTGAAATTAATACTTAATACTTAGTAACCTCATATTTGTATTCAAGTGAGGACTTTTGCTTTTGAAAATACCTTCCTGTCTAAAGCTTAGATATTTCAATTGCAGCTTCCTGACCAAGAAAGCTCACCAAATTCATTGCTTCATGGGAAGAATCAGACCAGTAATCTCATGTTCTATTTGCTGTGATTTCATTTTAGTGTATGTTCAAAGAAATAGGTTTTTCTCAAAGAATAAAAAAAAATGTGGTAATAAAACTTTCTGATGAAACTGGAATTAGCTATAATCTCAACTACTAATAAAATAAATACTCCTAAAAATAGTTGGGCATGATGGCTTGGGAGTCTGAAACAAGTTGAAGGCCAGCCTAGGCAGTTTAGCTAGACCTTGTCTCAAAATAAAAATTAAAAAATGTTGGGGGTCTAGCTCAGAATTATAACATCCCTAGGTTCAATCCAAGTACTTTAAATAAATACCCCCAAAACAGTCAGCTAAGAATGAAAAAAGACTTATTTAAGAAGTAAAAAAATCTTCCTAAGTAAATATAAGTAAATATCTTAATAAATATGGAATTAAGTTCTTGAAGGCTGTACAACACAATTCATATAAACAATTCTTATTAAAACTAGATAGAGCCGGGCATAGTGGTGCATGCTTGTAATCACAGCATTCAGGAGGCTGAGACTGGAGGATCATGGTTCGTGGACAGCCTCAGCTACTTAGTGAGGCCCTCTGCAACTCAGTGAGACCCAGTTTCAAAATAAAGAATAAAAAATAGGGCAGGGCTGTAGCTCAGAGGTATAATGCCCCTGGGTTCCATCCCCAGACCCACCAACCCCCCCAAAAAAAAAACTAGATATAGCCTTATCTTCTATGCTTGATAGGATCTCATGTAAATATAAATTGTGCTTTGGTTAAAAATATAACTATTTTATTAATGGATATGAAAAAGAAGTTGAAAACCTTGAAATGATTTGATTCTAGTTGATAATAAAGAAGTGTTTCCTTGAGTCTGGTTGAGAAAAATACTGTCAAATAAAGAATTAAGTAGAGTTAAACCAAATTTTTACTTGAAACTAAAGTTAAGAAACAAATATTTTTGTCCTCTATATGAAAACACTTTTTCCTTCAATGCAGCTTTCTAAATTAAACACTTATTGTATATACAAAAAAAATAAGTAAAATATAACCATGAAAGTGGAAAAATATATTCATTATTAAAAGTAAAGAAAAATTGTAAGAGAAAAATAAAGCAATGTGTTGGATAAAACAAGGACTGGTTTTTAATAATAAAAATGATTGATATGCAACCATTCCAGTTCCCTTGAGTTTCAGAGAGAGAATAAAATACAGAACCAGACTTCTAATCAGCATCTGGGAGACAACAGAGTAATGGCTTCTAAAATTCTGAAGAAAAATACTGTTCAACTTAGATTTTTACACAATAAAAAAAGAAATTTCTAGTCCTTGTACATGCACTATTTTATTTCCATTATACAAATGAAGAAAAGGATACAAAGCGTTCATATGATATTTTTACATATGTAAGCTTTATAACTTTATTTTATACACTTTTATTGGTACATTCTAGTTTCAGATCATAATGTAGTTCAGAGTTGTAGGGACAAATATACACAAAGCAAAGGTTTTCATTAATTTTCTAAGAGCCAGTTTAAATTGTTGCAATCCTCTTGTCTCAGGCTCTTAAACACTGAGATTATAAGCATGCACCACCACATCTTGCTACTTAAAGCATTTTTAAACATTGTTTTTCAAATAGTTTATTTACAGTACATTCAAATCAGAAAGATTTATAATGGTATATTTAATTTAAAGAATAATTTATTCTTCCACTTTTAGAGTGAAGTTGGACCATGTTATCACTCTTTGAGTTAAGGCAGAAAAATCATTTTCCATTCATTCAAGTCTCTTGATTTCTTTATGTTGTCCCGGTGGATATTTCCTTGTATATCATTTACTTATTTCACAATAAATACCACTTTTTACATTTTTGCTTTAGTGTCAACTCAGTGTAGAATTCCATATTGATATTAATCTGGTTTCTTAATTTTTTAATTTAAAACCTTCTATTAATACATACTGATTATTAGTTAAGCAGCAATTGTGATTTAAATATTATTAAAAAGAATATCTCCTTCACAATTGCCTTTTTTAAAAATGAGAATTAGATATCTATATCTATATTCATAGTTCCACTTTTGATATTCTTTTTTCCCTATCATTCTTTGACCAAGAAATTGCTTCCTCTTCTCAACCTGCAATTTTGTTTCTCCTCTATGAAAAATATTATGTTTTTATCCCCTCAGGATAAATATAACTGACAAACACTCAACCTTAAAAAAGAACAAAAACAAAAATAAAAAATACCTTCTTTAAACTGCCAAATTCCCATCCTCCAGCTAGTCTCATTTCGACTCCTTTTCATTGCAAACTTTATAATCTTGATCACATATACTATTCTATGCCCATTAAGTCACTATAATACATCCTCTATCTCTACTACACACCTAAAAAGTTCTTAGAAAGTTTTTTTTTTTCTATTTTTGGGGTGGTACTGGGAATTGAACTCAGGGACATTCTAACAGAGCTTCTCCTGCCCCAATTTCTCAGTTTTATTTCTTTTGCTTTGATACAGGGTCTTGCTGAGTCACTGAAAATCTCACTTCTTGATGAGGCTGTCCTAGAATCTACCATCATTCTGTCTCAGCTTCCCAAGTACTGGGATTATGGGTATGTAACACAATGCCTGGCTAGCAAGATTTGAAATGTCTTTGACATTACCAGATTAATGTCTTTGAAATTACCAGATCAATGCACTATTGATCAAGTAGTAGCCTTGGTATTTCTCTTCTTGGTCCTCTCAATATTTTTATCATTCATTTATTTCCTACTAAGACAGTAGCCATATAGCCATTGTTTAAAATCATGAAGATAAATGATATTATGAAGCGAAAAAAAATACTGATTAAAAAGAGAAAAAGTAACTCACAGATTGAACAATAGTAAAAGATTTTTACAAGGGGAAGTAGCAGGATTTAAAGGAGTAAAAATGAAATTATAGGGGACCCCAAGAAGGAACAACTCGTGATGTTGAAAAAATTCAAAGACACTGTGGTGTTTTACAAGACAAAGAAAAAAAAAATAAAGTAAAAAGGAGCATCAATTCTGTTGCATGCTCTTATTATATTTGGTAAGTTAGAGCCTGAAGGGAGTAGTTTAAAGATAGATGTAAAAATAAGAGTTGGAAACAGGGCATATAAACAGGTATTTCAAAGAATTTTATTATAAAGAAAGCAAGGGCCAGGGCAGTACCTGGGAGGAGAAATGGAATTAGTAGAAATGTTATTGAGTTTTGAGTTTGATGCTTTCCTGATTTTTAAAATCAAAAGAGTAAGGTTTATTTGTATGCAAATTAGGATAATCTAGCAGAGTGAAAAGTTGTTGATTTAGGAGAGAAAGAGAAAAGTTGCTAGACAAGTGTCTGTAAACAATTAGGAAGTCATAGTGAATGGTCATGTCTTTTCTTTCATATTTGGAAGCTAGGGAGTAATTGGGATACGAGTGAGACTTCAGATAATGGAGAAGAAATTCCAGTAGAACCAAAAGGGTGGTTTAGGGGAAGGAGGGGAGAGAGGAACAATTAATGAAGGAATCACTTCTATTTGCATTATATACATATGTGAGACTACCAACATCAATCTCAATATTCGCTGTGCGGTAAAGGGGGAGTGAGGAAGGAGGTTGGCAATGCCCATTAAGTGCTGTGTGCATGCATGTCACTATCACTGTGAACTACATTATGAGGTGAGATCATAATGCACCAAAAAAAGTATAAAAAAGGCATAAAAATTACAATGAAGTTGGAGTTTATATAATAACCATTTAATGTTTTAAATGAATCAAAGTAATAATAATTGTGAATAAAAAACAACTTAATCATCTCAAAAATTTAAAATCAGCTTATAAATTATAAATAGAGGTATTCACTTTAGGAAGGAACAAGGAAAGAACTTTCTATAGCAGAAAATGAGAATAAAAGAGTTGTGAGAGAAACTGCTGATTGATTTTATTTTCTAGTAAATTACGAAGCCAGGCCATCCAGTCTAAGAATGGTGGAAGAAATGTTTGGAATGTTTAGGAGTGTGACTAGACAGGTATGTTTGCTTAACCATACTGAGTGCACTCAAAACCCTATTATCTGATTCCTATTATTTCTCTAATATAGAGATTTCTTAATCATCTCTAGAAAATGTCAACTATACTCTGGTCTTAAAGATTTTTAATGTTTTCTTCTTCTTACTAAATATTGTCTCATGATACCCATATAGACCTGTCCTCACTTTCTTTGTTCAAATGTGAGTTCTTTCCTAACCAACCACCTTATCATTCTCTATTCCCTCAACCACTGACAGGACACAACGGGGCCCAATAGAGGGAAAAAATAAGGCAAAAGCCCATTGAAGCTTGTCCATAATGGGTTGTCTTGTAGATCTTGCCGGCATTTTTCAAGGTCTTCTTGGAGTTGCTTTATCTTGTCCTGGATTGAGCCCAATTTATTGGCATAAAAACAGCATTTTTCCTGTAAAAACAAGCTTATGCCTTCCTTTTCGGCTGTTAACAAGTCTAATCCTTTCCGATTTTGTAACATTACATCTGCAAGAGAGTCTAAAGGTGGCTTGTAAAATGGATTACTCTGGATAGCCTGTCCATCCACTGGGAGTACTGTGAAGGTACGCCTTCCACAATCACAGGGCCGCCCCATCCTTTTATTAAGGATCTCTCTTGCCTTACCTGGGTCTCCAAATCCTTGTACTTGTGCTAATAGGATCAGATTGAAGAGGATTTTCATCTCTATTTTGTATCTCTCTTTTTGCAAGTAAGAAGAGAGAGCTAATCTCAGGGATCTCTTTTTCCCTGGAATTACAATTATTAGTGCACGGCGGAAGATATTTAATGTCCTTTGCTGGAACACACAGGGGTCTTTTTTCATCTGGAGGGAAGACGCATCCAAATCCCCTTCCAGCCATAATCAATGGATCTGGCCCTCTCCATATGCCTGTGAGTGGGTCTTTCCATTTCATCAAGGCAGATGTATATGTGATTGAGGATGACTAATGTTTCTGGAATAGTGAAAGTTCTAGGCTGTCATGTGGAGGTAATGAGTCCCCCCTTTGTTTTTGTAATTCAATCTTTAAGGTATGATTAAATCTTTTTACAATGGCCTGTCCTCTAGGATTGTATGGAATGTCCATAGTATGGGAGATATTCCAGGTTTGGAGGAAAACAGCAAAGGCTTTGCCCATAAAACATGGTCTATTATCCATTTTTATCTGGTCAGGCAACCTGAGGGTGGCAAAACATTTTAGCATATGACTACTGGCATGTTTGGATTTTTCTCCTGCGTGGGCTGAGGCCCAGCATGTACGGGAGTAGGTATCGACTGATACAAAAATGTATTTTAATTTACCAAAGGGGGAATAATGAGTTACATCAATTTGCCAAAGATTATTGGGGTGTAATCCACGAGGGTTGCTGCCCGAGATTTGTACGGGGGGTATTTGAAGGAAGTGTTGGTAGGATTGACAGGCCCGCACGATTTTTTTCAGATCTGTTATTGGTATGTATGGATACTTGTGTTTTAAGCCCCTCCAGTTTGTATAAGTAAGCTGATGAAAATGAGTGGTTTCCGTTAGGGTAAAGATAGAGGAAGCAAATTTATCAGCAACCTGATTTCCTTTGGAAAGGAGGCCAGGTAAATTTTGATGGCCATGGAGGTGTTGAACAAAGATTGGGTTACTTCTTTGTTCAAGTAAACATTGTGTTTTTATCATTAGGGGGGTAATGGGACTGGCATCCAATTTAATGTAAGCTTCCATCAAAAGAGGCAACAGGTTGACCATATATAGGCTATCTGAAAATAAATTTATAGGTTCTTGTATTGTTTGTAAATCCAAGTCATGGCAAAAAGCTCTTTAAACTGGGGCAAGCCTTCTATTGGATGAGATACTATGTGTACAGGTTGAGGATCATCACCACTAATGAAGGGGGGGGGGTAGACAACTACTGAGGCCCCCACATGACCCCATCAGTGAAATTGGAATAGAAACTCAGATTAGGAGTTAAAACAAATATTTGGGGAGTCTCCATTCTAATCGTATGTAGGAGCTCATCCACCTATAAGGAACATAGTGGCAATCCAGGTTGCCAAGGAACCCCTCTAGAGCAATCACTATTCTTGCATTATTTCTTTGTAGCCTGGAGAAATCTGATAGCCGGTATGGAATTATTATTTCATGAGGGTCTATTACAAACAGATGATTTGCAATGTCCCTTCCTTTAATTATACAATCAGCAATTTGATCAATTATTGCGTAGACCCAGGGCACCCCTTCTATAGCAAGATGAATCCAATGAATGGGCTCTCCTGTCTGGGTCAAAAGAGCCAAGCATAGGGTGCTTCCCATAAAAACATATAAAATTAAAGGCAGCATGGGATTAAATCACCTTAAGGATGCCTCATTAATTGACTTTTGTACTTTTGCTTTTTGGGTTATCCCAGTGATAGGGGCTTCATTGGGCCCTTTATTTAATTTCCTCTGAGCTGTCAAAGCGGCTGTCCATACCTGGTCTTGGTGGGGGTGGGGGGTAAGGCCGCCTGTTGGAGGTCAGTGGTGAACTGATCGCCTGTATCAGAGAGCATGTCATAATTTAGAGGTATAACAGGCTGTGCAGCTTGATTCTGTTGACCCTGGATTTTACACTCCTCCTGATAAAACGCTGTCCACTTAAGAAAAAGACCCTCAGGGAGCACAGCCTTAGTGAGGTCTCTCCAGTCGTGTGGAACAAGCGCCTGGTGGGCTAATCCTTCTGTAAGGGTGTCTGCCCAAGGTGAGTTAGACCCGTCCTCTGCCACAGCCTTTCTAAGTTCTTTTAGGTCTTGTGGTTCCCAGGGGTACCAGGCTGCAGGTTTCTCCCTGCAATGTCAGGGTTGACATTGACAGGAAAGAGGCCAACAGTTCCTCTGGCTCTCCCTTTGCCCACATATTGCAGTGGAGCTGAGGGTATGGAGAAGGAATTGGCCAGGGAAAGGGGCTGTGGGGAGCCCTTAGCATCCCCAAAGGGATCAAGGGAGGGATTGGGAGGGTTCTTAAGGGCTTTGGGACCGGAGGAGGGTGTATGCTCGTCGGCCCATTTTCCCACTGGCTTGGGGTCACAGTCAGCGAGTTTCTTCAGGGGTCATGGGGGAAAACAACTTTTAAGTGTATAGATGGTGGGGAGAACCCCCAGGGGGGATTTCCCCTTGGTCTGTCTGGGCTCGCCTAACCAGTCCTTCAACTCCATCCCAGGTATCCCAATCAAAAAGATTACTTTTGAGGAGCCATGGGGCAGATTTTAAAAGGTACCCCCAGGCCTTGTTGGCTTGGTTATCAGTGAGATTAAGTCCTCAGCTCTTAAGAAAGAGTGGAAGGGATTCTAGGGCAGGGTCAGGTTTAGAACTGGACTTCCCCATATCTTATGAGGGGACATTCATCCGCAGACCGATTGGCCTGTCAGCGTTTAGCCGAGAAAGAGTTCCTCACACGGGGCACCAGACTGATGGGTCCAGCCTGTCAGCGGTGGGGCTGAGAAGGAAGGAGAGTGTCGATGGCCCAAACAGAAGCACATGATCTGGGAGTCGAGTCAAGCAGGATCTCATTTATTTTTCTCAGGCAACCCAATTTAAAGCAAATAACCACAAGGGGGATTTTCAGCAGGAAACTATTATTAATGAATAAATAAATATATAAACTATTGATTAATGAATAAATGGATGATGACCGAAGGAAGATAATGGGGGAAATGTATGTATAGCAGAGTTAAATCTCTGGGTACTAAAACAGGAAGTTCAAAATATTGTCTGAATTGTTCATGCAAGAGACATAGGTATAAACATAGTATTTAAATAATTGTTGCCAAGTTAGACTAGAAGCAGTTTCAATTATCAAAGACATTTGCCTTTTAGAAGGCTATTGGTCAGGGCACAGAATACTCATTTTTGTTATACCTTTTATAAGGGTGTTTTTTCTTTTGAACTTTGACATTATAATATGAAAAATACTAAACACTGATTATTCAGTGAAATGTGCTAATGAAATGGTGCCATTTACTGTCACTTCTGTCATCCAGACTGTGTGATCAGGTTTTTCTGTAGCTATAGACAAAGCACCCATCTAAAGAAGCAGGTGCTTCAAGGAACCATAGCACAAAATAATTGATAGGGGTGCCTTTCAATTTAGGGTATTCTATGTCCTCTTTTCCCATATTCCAATAACTTTGCCTATTGTAGCAGGCTGAAAATAAAAATATAAAATATACAATTCATTCCATTTCACCAAGTACATTCCACTTCTCAGTCAGTACATCTGTTGACCCTTTTCAAAAGGTTATTTCTCAACCCATTCTTCTGTGGCCAGATGTGATGGAAAATGGTCTGAAGGTCAAGAACTGTCTTAAAATGTACCTGTTCTACCTGCGGGAAGTCATGCAAATTATTTCACAGCTCCACAGTTTAGTTTCTTCATTGTGAAAATGGAGGGACCTACAGTTCAATTAGATGTGCAGAAGGAAGGCATAAACATACAAGGATTAGAAATATTATCTGATGCATACGACACAAGAAATGTTAAGTATATCATAATAGTTATTAATACTATTGCTGATTTTATTTCTAAAGAGCACATGGGCTTCTGTTCCCTTTCTTGTGTATACAGTAAGTAAGACTACGTGAAGAAGATATACAACATTTTGTAGTCAGGAAGGAGATTAAAGTTTAGTCAAGAGCTTGGTGCCAGGCCATCTTCACACTGCACATTTATTTAAGTTTGGGGGGTTTAGGTTTAGGGAGTTTAATATACAACACCAAAAGATAATCTGTGAAATCTAGTACAAATAAAAAATGCATGTTAAAAATTCTCTGTAAGCAGAATATGATACTAAGTATGAAATGGTGAGTTGAAAATGCTAAGAAACCATAATGAGTTTTAAGAGTTTAAGTTATTTTGTGTGTTACTCTTAGAATAATTCACACTTTGGGAAGTTTTTTTTTTTTTTCTTTTCTTCTTTCTTCCCAGCTCTTCCTTTCAATGTGATGTCAACACTAATTATCTTTGGCTGCCAGTTCCCAATTGTGTATTGTGTGGTTCTAATTCTTTTGTATTCTCTGTTTCACATCCATTATTATTTTCTGCCTATATTAATATGTGTGTGTATATGTGTGTGTGTGTGTGTGTGTGGATGCACACATAAAGTTGAGTCAAAGAAAGATTTACACAGTTCCTTCCTTTTAATTCCTTCGGAAACCTATTTTCCTCATGGACTATTAATCACACATCAGATATTTTTGAGTAATGTATACCTAGGGTAACAATTTGGCCTGGTAGATACACATCTGAGGGTAACAGGACATCAGAGGTTGAAGATGCTTATAGAATTTTCATCTCTACACACACTACATTATTCACTTTATATAGAGCAGAATGAGACTTATAGGTGAGGCAGAACCTATCCAGATGCATGTCTCTGAACTTTTTTGTTCAGAATATTTCATATAGCTTCAAATACCCTAATGGGAAAAATACAACTCATGTCCATAGATTGATTATATATTATCTTCATGATGTTAGTATGAATACTATTACCCTGTCTGGATGGCAGCATTATTAAATAGACATGTATTTTGAGAAAAAAAAGCTATTTCCACCTACTCCCTCATAAAGAAGTAGAGAAAATGTCACTATTTATAGAAAAATAAAGCAAGTGGGCATTTTATGAAGGCATACGTTTAAATTAGATGAAGACATAAATCTGTTGCTGAAATTACCTGCAAATACACAGACAATACTATAGCTCAAGACAATACAACACAAATCAGGTAGAAAATTATTTGCCTATAAATCTTAATCTACTACAACTTTATTTTCTCTCATTTATTTGCTATGTGGCACTTCTGAATTTTAGGTGCTAGCTCTATTACTTGGAAATAGGCTTGCCCTAATAAAACTGACATTTCTAAAGGGCTGTTTTCATAGAATCATGCTTTTGCTGCTGAGATCCCTAATTCAACAATCCTGACAGAGCCCCAATTCTTTGCAGGGTACAATACTAGGAACAAAGGAGAAATAAAATAAAAGGAGCAAAGAGATGAAAGCAAGGATAAACTCTTAAAGCTGTTTTATTCCTCATAATTCAAAAAGTTACAAAGTTCTCATATTGAAACTGAGTTTCTCCATTTTTACTCTGCCATTGGTTTTCTATATGTGACAGGCAAAACCAGAGTTTTATGATATTTTAGTAGATTCTCCTCTATAATCAACATGTGATAGGATTTTTTCAACTCCAAGTTTTATGTTAAATAATTGATTGATTAAATAATATATCCATTCAGTTTTTAATTTTTCATGTGAATAGTTAAAATCAATCAGACTTTCAACTAATATTTTCAGTGTAAAAGTCTAACATGAAATAGGTATGAATAATCTAAAATAAGATGAGATAACTTATTTAATTCTTAATAAAATTTATGCTAGGCAAAGGATTAGCTTCTATTTGATTACATCATTTCAGTGTTTTTTGTTGGAGGTAGCATTTGCCAAACTGAAAGGAAGAGGTTCACTTTCATGAAATGCTTTGCTCTTCAGAAGTGTGTATATTATAAACTTATAGGCTTTTGGATATTCAATTTATTAGACTTCAATTATCCAAGGCAAAACAGTTCTTAAGATTTATTTTATTAATTTTAAACAACAGCTCCATTTCTTTGTTTCATTAAAGATAAACCTCATTATTCTTAATTAGTTTCAGAAGTCACAAACTAACTTTTACGCTAATTGTTACATGAGAAATATAAAAATAGTCTAAAATGGATAATCATGAACAAAATATGGTATATCAGGATTTTTACATAAATGTTTCAAAAATAGTTTATATAATTTAAGTAAGAAAAAAGTATTTTGTCTCATATATAATTGGGTTTCGCTGGGTTAAGTACAAGTAGCTTTCTTCAGCACAGAGCACAGAATTTATCACTGCCTTAAAATCCCAAACATGCTTAGTGACTATTCAATAAGAAATGAATTATATAGTATAGTCCAAACTTGTTTAACCATGAAATCTAAACTTCTTGGAGTATCTTGCCAGAATATAGATTCTAGAAGAAAATTTTAAATGTCTTACAGAAATAAAATCAGTAATAACATACTGTATAAATTTTAATACGTATGGATGTTATCTTTCAATTTCTTATCTCTCAAATACAAATAATTCTTTTTAAGTGAAAATGCAGTTTAAAATATACTGATTATATCTAAATTAGAAAAAGATAATACTGTAAGGTAGTAAGTGAAGGTTTTGGCTTACTGATTCTTTCACTGTAGTAGTATATACTGAACTGATATTAACATTCACTATTAATTGATTAAACTATTAATTAATTAATTAATTAATAAACTAAGGCAGCTTCAAAATAATCATCAAAACATGTTTTTCTGTTACCTTGGTCAAAAGCATATTGTTGTGATTTTATTTTCTCTTTCTTACTTTAAGCTACTTTTATTGTTGTTGTCGTCATTTTATTTTATTTATTTTTATTTCCATTAAAATATAAGCAATTGTTCCTGATTTGTAGTCTTTGCTCTTTGGTTGTATAGCACTTGAGACCTAACTAGAAAAACAGAAACCAGCATAAGTACTTAAGCAAAGGAAATTTAATTCAGGGAACTGCTTATATTCATGGTGCAAGAGCTGAAAGATCAATAGAAGCTGGCAAGGCAAGTCAGAGGTTAATAGGAGGAAGGACCCATTCATGCCCTGACAGTGGAGGAACAAGGGTATGAAACTGTATAACTCAAGTCCAAGAGTCTGTTTTTTTTTTTTTTTTTAATATCTCTATATGCAGAGTAGGCATCTTCTGAAAGATAAAGGCAATGCAGGTGCCCCCAAAGGCAATGAAACCTGGCTAATGTGGGAGCTGGCAAAATTCATTCTGTTGGCTTTATTTTTTTTTAACCGAATAGGCACAGAAACATGAAAATACATTCAATTTGTCACTCACCCTTACCCTGTTTAGATTTAGTATAATAAATATATACCATTCTATACCTTGAGGCTATCAAAAAACATACAAGTGAAGATATTCTCACCCTCTTTTCAAAAAGTAGGAGATACAAAATCCTATCAATATCATATCAATGTCTAGACATTGTGGCAGACCTTCTTGTTGATGACAGGATGCAGATTTTTTTGGCTAAAGAAGGACACCATTTAAAATAGAAATAAAAGGGAAATGTGTTGGATTTTGATCCCCACAACATACCCGGCAAGAACAACTTAGAAGAAAGGCTTATTTGGCTTATAGTCTCATAGTATAAGTTCATCTGATGATGAACTTTTACTATGAAAGTATAGTTTCTGCCCAAAGGCAGAAACAGCATGACAGTAGGATATGATGGAGGAAAGACTTTCAGCTCTTGACAGTCTGAAACAGACATAAATAATTGGAAAACCAAGTTCAGATATGCTTCTCAAGTACACATCTCCAGTGACGTACTTCCTCCAGCCATGCGCCGCCTCTGAACCTTGATGCTTTGGAGACCATGCTGTTGACACATGAGCTTTTGGGAACTGCATTCCAGATCCATCCCAAAACACTTAACTCAATAATATAATTAATTATCTGATAAATAATTTTCAATACTGAATGAATGAATGTTATAGTAAAATACTTCCAAGAGTAACTGATGCAATCCAGACATGGTCATCCCTTCTGCTTCACGGGCTACAAACTTTTATTACATTAGGCTGCATAGAATTTCCCAAGAAAATAATTAGAAATGTAGAATCAAGTTCTCTTGAATCTATGCACCTCTTCTATGCCAAACACCCTCACATGCATAGACACAAATTTGGAAAGAGATAGGATTTAGAGTCAAAGCAGGTGGCTCATGAATTTTACATGAAGAAACACTTAAACACAAGCCATTATTTTGAGGCAAATAAATCTAATTGTCTCCCAAGAACATGAGAAACCATCTTCTCTGTGTTGTGTTCCTTGGAGGCCATCTGCCTGAAGTCCCTGATCACTCCTTAACACTGATGTTGCAAATTGTCTTTCTTGGAAAGAACTGGAGTTGCTTATTTGCATGAAATATTTTCTTGGAACGTACTCTTGAGATCTGTTCATTGGGAATGGAAAGAAAGGAAGCAGGATTAGGCAAGAAGGAAGGAGAAGTGTGGTCCAAACTCAACCAAAGCTTTAGCTGGTATCCCGAGTGCACTGGAGCATGGGTGTCCACTCAAGGTGGTTCCACATTGTTTGTAAGTGCCTGGGCCTTAATAGTCTCAGAGCATGCACTCACTATGAGATGGATGAGGGCTATGTACAAAAAGAGGATCAGGTCTTGAGCCAGGTAATGCTTTTGAGAAAAGGGCAATTTCTGCAAATTAATTACTATTAGAGGTGACAGCTGTCTATATCCCCACAAACTAAAGATCTGTCAGTGTGTAGACACGTCTGAACAATGCATCATAGCACTGGCTATATCCTGTGTTTAACTTCTATGGTTTTAAAAAGTTTTTTACATTTTTAAACAATTCTGTTTCTATACACCCATTTTATTTTTTAAATTTTTTTACATTTTGGCATATTTTAACTTTGTTTCCAGATTTCCACTTGTACTAAAAGCAAAATAACTCCAAAATTATTTTGGAGTATGGCCACATGATGGCCCTTTTTATTAATCCTTTTCCAGTGTTCAATTGCAACCATGTTTACATTGTTGTAATAATAGTGTATATTGCAACCATATTTACATTGTTGTAATAATAGTGTATATACATTTGAAGTTACACAGTTTTGTATTATCACTATTTTTAATCACTTATTGAGTGCTGGCTGTGTACCATAAATTGTATGAACTCTTTCTTTCTTTCTTTCTTTCTTTCTTTCTTTCTTTCTTTCTTTCTTTCTTTCTTTCTTTCTCTTTCTTTCTTTTGTCTTTCTGTTTCTTTCTTTCTTTTGTCTTTCTCTTTCTTTCTTTCTTTCTTTCATTCTTTTCTTTTCTCTTCTTTTCTTTTCTTTTCTTTTTATGGTACTGAAGATTGAACCAGAAACATTCAACCACCAAACTACACCCACAGCTAAAGGCCTTTCTTTGTTACTAAGGTTGTCCTTAAATTTGTGATCCTCCTGTCTCAGCTTCCTAAGTACTTAGGTAATTTAGGACTGTGCCATCATACCCAGTGCTTTAGGATCTTTGAAGAGCTTCATTTACTTCTCATAATCTCTTAATATATTTTTCTCTCTCTCTTTTCTCTCACACTCTCGCTCTCTCTCTCCCCACCACAAAACACAAAAATTTGCCTCAAAGTAATGGCTTGTATTTAAAAGTATTTCTTCATGTAAAATTCATTCTTTATAAATAAATATAAATTCTTATAAATATAATAAATATTCATTCTTATAAATATAAGTATTTATATGTACATACAAATATATTTGTATGGATACATTATAATTATACATCATACTGTGGTTCAAAGTTATACTAACATTTATGCAGGTGTTGGTGCATTTCCCTTCATGTTCCACCCCACTATAAGTTCCTCTCTGTAGGTGAGAGTGAGATTTGTAGTGACACCTTCATGCATGGACATAACATACTTTGAACTTTTTTACTCAATCTGTTTTTCCTTTTTCCTTTTTCACCTGACTCTCCATATTCCCTTCCACTATTCTACTGGTTTGTCTCATCAGTTATCTAAAGTCTACTTTATGTATCTACTTGGTGTATGTTTCTTATTTTCTTGACTTTCAAAAATTGGCTAATCACACAATTGCCAAACTATGGAACCAGCCAAGATGTCCATCAACTGATGAATGGACTACAAAACTATGAGATATGCATACAATGGAATTTTACTCAGCCAGAAATAAAAGCACAATTACGTCATTTACAAGGAAATAGATGGAACTGGAGAACATTATGCTAAGTGAGATTAGTCAGTAAAAAAAAAAAAAAAGAAATTGGATGTTCTCCCTAATATGCAAAAGATAGGGAGAAAATGGGTAATAAGAAGAATTCTAGATGAAGAAGGAGATACTATAGATGAACATATGAAATGACCTTAGGGGATGAGAGGGGGGAGGAGGGAAATTCTCTAATGTTCATGATGTAATTAACAGACATATCAAAGTGAATCGCCAAGCCAAACATTAGAAGGAGGGAGGTAATGGGGCAGGAATTGAGTAAGGGCTAATTGGGTTATGTGTGTATATATGCGTCCACCATCTTGTACTCCATTAAGATGAATGACTAGAATGCACCAATAAAAATTTAAAAAAATAAAATTGGCTAATCTCACTTAGTATAATATTCTCTATCCATAGACATAAAATAGCGTTCATGATAACTTGCAAGTCAAAATTATGATGGTGATCATGATTCAAAAGCCAAACCCTCTCCTTTTTCTAGTGGTATTTCCTCAGATTAGAAACATTTTTGTTAGCTGGATCATGAAATCCACTAGAATTGAAGCTGCCCAGAGAGGGCCAAGTAATTACTTTGTTTATGTTTGTTTTTGTCATACAAAACAGAACCTGGGGACATTTTACCACTGAGCTAAACATCCAGCTCTATTTTATTTTTATTTTGAAACAGAGCCTCACTAAGTTTTTGAGGGCTTCACTAAATTGATGATGCTGTCCCTGAACCTGAGATATGCCTGTCTCAGCCTCCCAAGTCCTAGGATTACAAGAGTGTGCCATTATGCCTGGTTACAAATTACTTTTACATAAAAGTATATGCTCTAGATATTATTATTCAAATAAAAACAACACTTTCTCTTTGAGGGGGGATCCATGTACCAAGTTATCAAAAACCTGACCTAGAATTGTTCTAGGTCAGCTGGGGTTAGAAGAAAGTGCACCATGGAAAGACAACCATCAGTTTAATAAAATATTGAGATTTCTGATGCGGGTCAAGTGTGAAAATTTGGGACAAAAGAACAATGTCTAGGAAAGATTCTTGGGAAAAAGTTACTTGTGATATGCAAAGTAAGAATCCACATCATCTATTCTTACAGGAGACCGACATGGTAATAACCAACACTATTTCTTTGTTTATTTATGCTGATGCAAAGTGTGTAACTGTTCTATTAAGAATTAATAAGATTATATTTAAAGAAATAACCAGAATAAGCAAGAGCCACTGCTCTTCTTCTAAGACTTCAATTAGATAATAATGTTTTAAAAAGCAGTTTTCTAAGGACAAAATAATATTTCTATATTTTTTTTCTGGAGACAAATGTCTCCAAAGTTCATTAGTTTTACCCTAAGAATCATTAATGAAATATAAAATGCATGGATTTGTAATTAGACACAATAGGAATCAATTTTGTGTTACTCAAAAAGAAAAGAAATATGCTAAATTAATACTAAAGATCTCACTTTTAGTACTGGGATCAGAAAACCAGACAAGGAGTGCATTCAATCATTACCCTACATACAAGGTTTACTCATGGGAAATAGACCTATCACTTAAGCATATGACAATATCAAACCCCCACAAATCTTCAGAAACAGTTTCAGTATGTACTTGAAAATATGTACTTACGCAGATAAGTTTGTGGCCTCCCAGCACCTAATACAGTGTTTCTACTGTATCCTGGCTGATGCTGGGTGCACCTACTGTTGACACTGAATGCTAGACACTTCTGTGTGCCTCTTTAATAGAACTACTTTTGGCCTCTTGCCATCAGGAGATCCAGCAGGCCTCAGCAACCTCTGTGCAAGTGAGATGCCTTTACTTTTTCCAATTTCTTTAATCACTGTGTAATTTTAAAATCTAGACAGATATATTTGTTTATGAAGCCTAAGATATGTACAAATATCCTAGCCACAAGGAAACATGGTAATTTGCTATTTTTATTGACAGTGGTGGTAAGTTTGCTGACTCCTAACCCTCCAAGTCTCTTGCGTTGAAAATTATCCAAACAGATAATAAGGCAACTGTAATAACCAAAATAAAAAATCTGCCAGAGTCCATCTGTTTGACTATTCAATACCTCATAATCCTTTCTACGTGTAGACATATGCAACTCACATTTAAATAATAAGAGATTGTTCTTATCCCAAATACAGAACAACTAAAATCTTAGCCATCTCATTAGGGATTATCAGATTCTAGAGAATCTGGTTGACATCAAATCTAATTAAAATATTGTCTAAGAATCTTTTGAGTTAAATAAAATTAAACCTCTGCTAAGCACAATATATTAGACAAAATGTATGGGGTAAAATAAGCTGAACTATCAATGTGTGCAAAATACAGTGGCTTGTGAAACAATATTCAATATTTCCCAATATTTTTTACACCTGGTTGTAGGCCATGTTGTAATAATTGTAACAGTTCTCTCCTTTACTACTAGGATGACTATGTACTCAGTGCTTCTTAGGATAATCCTTGTTTACAGCCATCATCCTGCTCTCCTTCTGGCATATTTATTCCAGATTTTAAAAATAATATTGCTATTACCGGGTGTGGTGGTGCAGACTTTTAATCCCAGTGCTTGGGAGGCTGAGACAGGAAGACCACAGGTTCATGGCCTGCCTCAGTAGTTTGTGGTCCTCTACAACTTAGTGAGACCCTTTTTCAAAAGAGAGAATAATAAAAAATAGGGCTGGGGGTGATTCTCAGAGGTAGAATGCCCTGGTTTCAATCCCTAGTTTCAAAAAATAAAATATATAATTATATATTATTATATGTAATACACATTGTATTGCTTTATGTTTCTGTGACCTAAGTAAAATAAACTGATAGCAGTAAACTTAAATTGCATACTTAATGAAACATTACAGACATTTACAGGTTATTGACATTCCACTGTACCCAACCTCTATTATGTTTTTTTCTAATGCTGTATGAGACACTTTGTGAATAGAGGTTTAAATATGAAAGTCCTAGACAGCAATGACTTCCCAGATGAAAACTAATTAACCCTTCCCTTTCAAGCGTAGCATGAAAGATTCATTGGTAAAATAATTGTGTCCAAAAATACAGGGTAATTTACCTTTTAGAACTTTGCTGTTTGTTTGAGACTTGGTTAATATTAGCATGACCCCTGTTAACCACATTGTGTCCCAGTACACTCAGAAGCCACCAGTGTGGCAACAAAAAGAGTCAGCAGGAAATACCAAGAATCTTTTGAGTATATGTATCAGCTGAGAAGTGTGAGCAGTCTTGCTCTAAGAGTTACAAAGAGTAGTAAGAATGGCCTTACTATAGTGGTGTGATGGTTTGTATCTGGATTGTCTTTCTAGGGCTCATGAACTTAAAGGCTTGGTTTCCAAAACAGTGGTGTCCTGAGGAGAACCTTTTAGAAAATGAGTAAATTGTGAGAGGTCTAACATCTCAGTAGACTAATCCATTTGATGGCTTAATAATTTAAACAGATTAGTGAGAGATGGGTCTTACTTAGAGAAAGTAGGTCACTGAGGGCATTCTCAGTTTATTTGTCCCTAGCCACTTTTCTTTCTGATTCCTGGCTGCCGTAAGCTGAGCATCTTCCCTCTGCCATGCTCATTCACTGGGATAATCTACTTCACCTTGGACACAGAGTAACGAAATTGATCAACCAAAGGCCAGTGAAACGTGAGAAAAAAGAAATTTATCCTCCTCCAAATTGTTCATGAAAGGGATTCTGGCCACAGCATTGAGAAGCTAACTCAAGTGAGTCAACCATTCACTGAATAGTGTAAATCTACAACTGTTCATATTATTGTCAGTAATATATTTATATTTTGTACTGAAATCTCTTGATAATAATCAAGATTTTAAAAGATTTTAGCAGTGATTTCTTGTGTTCTCTGTATACTCTAGATATTAGTCCTCCATCAGAGGAGTACTTAGGGTTTATTAGACAACAGAACACATAAAAAGGAAATTTCTTTGGTTACTACAGAAGAGAATAATCTCAACACTGTTGGTTGTCCTTGGCAGTGCAAGTCAGAACCAGGAACATCCTAAACACCTTGCAACTGCCAAGGATGTTTTTTAAATACTTTCTGCCACCCCTCATAAAATTCTCCTACAAGACTTTGAGAGTCCTGAATGCTCAGAGGGCTGCTCTCTCCCTCTTGAGTTGGTCCACATTCTCCCTTTAATGTGTATTTCCTAATTCCCTATGTTCTCCAGTTCCATCCATTTCCTTGTATGTGATGTAATTTTGTTTTTCTTTATGTCTGAATAGAATGCTGTTGTGTACATATCTTATAGGTTTGTAATCCATTCACCTGTTGATGGACATCTTTGCTGGTTTCATAGTTTGTCAATGGTGAATTGAGCAGCCATGAACCTACATGCACATGCATTAATTTGGTAGCTTGTTTCCATTATTTTGGGTAGATACCCAGAGATGGCATTATAGGATCATATGGTAAGTTTGTTCCCATTCTTCTGAGGATCCTTCATATTGTTTTCCAAAGTGGTTGCACTAACTTGCAATCCCACCAATAATGTATTAGAGTTCCCACTTCTCTATATCCTTGCCAGTAATTGTTGTTGTTTGTGTTTTAAATGATTGCCTTTCTAGTTGGAGTTAAGTAAAATCTCAGGGTAGTTTTGATTTGCATCTCTCTGTTAATGATGTCAAACATTTTTTCATGCATTTATTAGCTATTCGAATTTCTTCTTTTGCAAAGTGTCTCTATTTAGTTTACTTTCCCATTTTTGATTGGGCTATATTTGTTTTCTTAGCTGTGCACTTCCTGAGTTTTCTGTGTACGCTAGATATTAGCCCTCTATTGGAGGAATAGTTGACCAAAAAAAAAAATTTCTCCCATTCTGTTTGCTCTCTGTTGAGATTCTTGATCGTTTTCTTTGCTTCACAGAAGCTCATCTGTTTAATGCAATTCCACGTATTGATCTGCCTTAGATTCATGTGCCTTTGTGTGGCAGTGTTGGAGTTATACCTCCTCAAAGAGCTTCAAGGTCTCTCTGTTCTAATTTCTAAGTCTTTGATCTATCTTGAATTGATTCTTGTTCAGGATGGCACATGTTTTAATCCCAGCCTTCTGGAGGCTGAAACAGGGAGGATCATGGTTCATGGACAGCCTCAGATACTTAGTGAGGCTCTTTGCAACTCAGTGAGACACTGTTTTAAAATAATGGTGAATTGAGCAGCCACAAACCTGGATGCACATGCATGAAGCCAGGCGTGGTGGCACACACTTGTAATCCCTGCACTTGGGAGGGTGAGACAGGAGGATTGCACAGGTTTGAAACCAGGCCCAGATAGTTAGTGAGGCTCTTGGCAATTTAGTGAGACTCTGTTTCCAAATAAAATATAAAATAGGTCTGGGAGTATATTCCAGAGGTAGAAAGCCTCTGGGTTAAAACAAATAGGGCTGAGGGTATAGCTTGAATGCAGAATGCCCCTGGGTTCCCTCTCCAGTATGGAAAATAAATAAATAAGAAGTTAACTGGGCATGATGGTGCATGCTGTAATCCCAATACTTGGGTGGTTGAAACGAGAGGATCACAGGTTCAAGGCTTACCTCAGCAATGTAGCAAGACTTTCAGCAATTAAGTGAGATTTTACTTCAAAACAAACAAACAAACAAACAAAAAAAATGGGCTGGGGTATAGTTTAGATTATTGAAAATATCTTGCATTTTGTAGAATTTGCCCTGTATTCATTTAGCTCTGTATCTATAAAGTGAGAACTTTCTTGGTTAAAACTTCTATAGCCAGTTTTTCCAACAACATTTGTTGAACAAACTTACTTTTTTCAGTGTATGTTTTTGGCCCATTGTCAAAAATTAATTGGCTGAGAGTGTGCAGATCTCTTTCTGAGTCTTATTCTGCTCCAATGGTCTATGTGTCTGTTTTTGTGCCAGTACCATGATGTTTTTATTACTCCAGTTTGTAGTATAGTTTAAATCAGGTATTGTGAGTCCTCTTGCATCATTTTGTTGCTGAGTACTACATTGGCTATTCATTAAAGTTATATATCAAAAGTTCTCTGAAAATATCAGTGGCATCTTATTTTCAATGTTCCCATACTTAATATAAATTAGTATTTAATGTTATTTTAATGAACGTGTATGTCTGAGTTTATGTATATGTATAATTTGCATATATAATCTTATTTTTAAATGATTTTAGCAGTATTTATCTATAGATTCAATGATATAAACAGAACCTCAACTAACAAATGCACAATTAAAATATCATTTGAATGATTCGGGCTATCTCTTCACACTCTTGAAAACGTTTGTCTGAATGACAAATAGTCTCATTTTCTTTCCCCTGACTCAGATCTGATTTACAATGTCTTCAAGTGGGCTCCTTATTTAGAGGGCAGTTTTATCCCTGTTACGAACAATCATTCTGTGAGGACATTGCAGTGAGTGAGTATTGACAAACATCGAAATGGTTCAGAAGAATAGGAACAAACCTACCATATGACCCAATATAATTTCTAGGTATCTACCCAAAAGAATGAAAACCAAACTACCACAGTAATGCATATGTCTGTATGTTCATAGCTACACAATTAACCATAGCCAAAGTATGGAATCAGTTAATATTTCTGTCAATAGATGAATTGATTTCAAAACTATGGGACACATACACAATGAAATTTTACTTATCCATAAGGAAGAACATAATTACATCATTTAAAGAAAAATGGATGGAACTGAAGAATATTATGCTAAGTGAGATTAGCCAGTCACAAAAAGAAGAAATCAGATCGTCTCCTTAATATGTGGAAGCTAGGGAGAAAATGTCATAGGAGGAACTCTAGACAAAGGGAAACTATAGATGAGCAAATAAGGATGCCTGAGGGAACGTGAGGGGGGAAAAGGGAAATTCTCTAATGTTCATTACGTCCATTAACAATATAAATGTCAATCTCTAAGCCAAACATGAGAAGAGGGAAGTGAAGGGAATTGGGTAGGAATTGGGTAAGGGTTAAGTGGGTGATGTGTGCATGTATTCGTCCACAATCTTTACCCCATTGAGATGTATGACTACAATGCACCAATAAAAAAATAAAAAATATGAAATGTGGCAAAGAGTTCAATTAAAAATGGATTAAATGCAGATACTTTATAAAAAGTAAATACAAACATCCTGACACATAAAATTATATTAAAATATTTAATAGTCAGTGAAATATAATTAAAACCAAAGATGACACAATACATCTACAAAATATCAAAGATCTAATAATTTAAATGTTTTGTGCTCATGAAAAACTAAATTTCTTATAGTAGAATATACTAGTGGGAGTAAAATACCTAGTGTTTCTCCACAGAAGTGAATGTTCAAGGTGCCATTAAAGCAGCACCTGTAATTTTTATTGTATGACCACAACACAATTAAAAAAAAATTAAAAGTGGGTCATCTGAATCCTTCTGGCATCTCCTTGCAAAGAAACTCTGTCAACTCCTGTTTACAAAATCACTAAGGGCTGTTTAGAAGAAGGAACAGTTTTCCTAGACCAAGTAGACAGGTTACTTCAGCTGACAAAAAGCTGCTTCGGCTGCAGGTGGTTGGCTCAATGTCCTGTGAAGCTTTCAGTTATTTCAAGAAACACACATTCTATTTCTCTCTCCTTCCTGAATCAATAGCCTAAATTTTACATGAGATCTGGGGAAGCTGTTATTTCAACTGATGTTGAAGTCTGACATCCTAAAAGATTTGTGTTTGGTTTGCAGTCTTTTCTAGCCTTATAGCTGCAGGAACACATAGAATGTCCCTGTTTGCAACTCTCAATTTGGGAGTTGCACACATCTCGAAGCTCACCTGCATGCAATATTAGAAGTAAATACTACACCCCAGGGTTCTTGAATTTCTCAGCCTCTTTGTCCTTGTCAGGGTTCTCTAGCAAACAGATCCTGAAGCATAGCTTACATATTAAAACTGTACCAGGAGTGGAGTGATGCAGGGAAATTAAGGGGAGGAAATCTAACTGGAAGTCTTACAGAGCCTTGACACTATATAACAGGAGTTAACTACCTGTAATGACTGAAATGAGTATAAATAAGGGCATCTGAATTACAGTATTTTAGAAGAATCAATGTGGTGAATGAAAAGAAGAACTCAACCTCTGGCTCTCGGGGCTCACATGAAGTGTTCTAAGACACCACACTCAGCCCCTCCAGAGCCACTGGAAATTCCAACTGCATGCTCTTTGTCAGCATAATCATGCAATATTATTTCTGGTTGATATCATCTGGAAGGTGCTAATACATAGCTGTGGTGCAGTGAAAATTAGAATCTGGTTCTATCGTCATAAAGATATTGAGACTTTGCTGAGAATGCTGGACTTATAAAGTAAAGCAAAAATAAGAATTTAATATATTTTTCATACTTCTTAATTTTTTTTATTTTGTATTGAGTATTGAAATAAAAAAAATCTACCTCCAAGATATACCTCCAGTATTATTTTATTTTTTATTCAGAAACAGGATCTTTCTAAATTGTAAAAGATCTCACTACTTGTTGAGGCTGTTCTTGAAACTTAAAAGTGATTTTTTAATAATGTAGGTAAGTTAATCGATCCAAACTCCCAATTTCCCATCATTGTTTTTCCAAACACTCTGGTAAATCATAACGCCCAGAAATTTTCAAAATCTCTTTTTTAAAAAAAATCACAAAATTTTGATTAACGTAATGCTGAGTTTTACAAGTAGATGTTTTCCAAAATAATTTTTTGGCCGCACAGAATAGAAACTTCAGAATGAATTAATTGTAAATGGCTATTACTGATTATGTTTACATATTTTAAGTATAAACATTAGAATAAAATACATGACCAAATAGAAGAGTTTTAAATGCTTAACTTTAAGAATATGTATTTCATTGTCTAATTCACATGCTATGAAGCTAATACTTTTAAGCTCCATCTAAAATGGGCCATGTGGATTTGAAAGCAAATGACAACCCTTTCTTATTAATCTTCTCTTTCACGGCAGTTTTTGTACTTTGCATTTACTGCCTATTCATATTCTTTGATGAGAAATGCAGACTGCAGCAATGTGTCTAATGTGTTGACTAAAAATAACCCTAAAATGTATTTTAGACAGCTGTAAAGACTAGACTGTATTATCTTTTGAAAGATCAGAACAAAGGCTCTTTCAGTTCAGGAAGAATAGATGAAAAATTGCTCTAATTAGTTAATTTTAATCTTTGAAAGAAATATAAGTTATCTACATTTTGTAAGTGGCCACTTTTTTAGTGATTCTTTTTTATTTCTAAGCATTGTACCCAACCACTTGATTTGCCCCTGGTCATATTTATTTTTCATTTTTCTTGTAAATTAAATCATGCACAAAAATTGCTGAGGTTTAAACATAAAGACACTGGGCTTATACTGTGTCATAAAATCTTCTTCTTTTACTCAATATTGAACACAAAATTCTTCCAATTATTCCTTCTCCTATCTAAATACTCAACATTTTAAATATTTAATATGCTAAATAGATCGTTCCTGTATTGCATATTTATTTACCATCTCTCTCTCCCCTTTACTTTTCACGATGATACTTCTGTCTCTTATTTCTCTTTCCTTTGGTTTATTCATATTTAATTTAATTTAAATTTAAATATTTCCTTCTGGTTCCTGTCATCCATTGTTTCCATCAACATGCTTGTCTAAAATGCATATTATAGCAGTTGTATCATTCCAAAAGTCTGACAGTTTCTCTCACAATAAAGTACAGATATTTACATTTATACCCTCTACCAGTGGGTGTAAATACTTTTATGTATCAGATTGGTTTGCCAATAGGCGGGAAAAGGGTATTCTTGATTATTTTTAAAATTATTTTCGCTATGTTTAACATTTTATTTTATTTTATTCTATTTTATTTTTTGTGGTCTTAGGATGGAATCCAGGGGCATTCGACTTCCGGGTTACACCCCCTGCCCTATTTTTTATTCTTTATTTTGAAACAGGGTCTTACTAAGTTACAGAGGGCCTTGCTAAGAAGCTGAGACTGCCTGCAAACCACAATCCTTGGGTCTCAACCACCCAAATGCTGGAATGGCAAAAGTGCGCCACCAAGCCCAGCTTATGTTTAACATTTTAACCAATGAGCTTTGAGTAAAGTAATTTACCCTTTGTAATGTGGGTATGCTGGTCCAATCAATTGAAGTACTGAATAGAAAAAATGTAGGATCTCTTCTGAACATAAGGAAATTCTGCACAGCCTGCATTATCATGTGAGCGCCAGTTTCTTAAAACGCTCTTATTTCTTCTCTCTTTCTCTCTGTGCATGCCTGTGGGGTGTGTGTGTGTGTGTGTGTGTGTGTGTGTGTGTGTGTGTTCTGTTTTTCTGGAGAACCCCTGACCAATACAACTGAAAATCTGCATTGTTTCCTAATCTTACCTGACCATAATCACATGTGAAACATTACTTTTAATCACACTATTTTGAAGGTCCATAGATAGATGTTAAAGCATCTCTTAAGCAGAGTGTCTATGGATGTTAGATAGCTGTTCTGTTCATTTTTTAGTCTCTATTTCTCCTCATCATTTAATATAAAAATGTTACATTAAAATACTTTTAGTGTTTTTCTAAATTATAAAAATTTCTCTTTTTTTCTTTTTAGTAAACAAAAGTCAGAATTCAAAAAGCACAAAAAGATAAAAAAGAAATAAAAATGGAGTAGAAACAGACACTACCTAACTTCTAATTGTCAATAATTTGTCAATAATTCCCTTATTTATTGAGAAGTTCATTCACTCATATGTTAAATTTTTATTGAGTATATACATTTTGGTGGATAAAATACCAACACTGAACATTTGATTATGATTTAGATTTCTGGTCCCTGACTACAATGTGCTTGGTTTCTATTGAAAAAATTAAGTAGAGTGCTGAAAGTTATGATAAAAAAAAAAATGGTCTGGGCCTGGTGGTACATGCTTGTAATCCTAACACTTGGGAGGCTAAGACAGGAGGATCACGTGGGTTTGAAGCCAAACTCAGCTACTTAGTGAGGCTCTCAACAACTTAGTGAGACCCTGTTTTCAAATAAAATATAAAATAGGTCTGGGAACATAGACCAGTGTAAGAAGGCCACTAGGTTCCATCCTTGTACCACACCAAAAAAAAAAAAAAAAAATTATGAGTTCAATCAAAGAAGTTTCAGTTTGACCTAAAGAAGTTTTACTAAGTATTTTTTTGTGGTGAATATTGGATGACCAAAACTATCAAAACAACTCCCAGAAGACACGATGGCACAACATCAGTTCGCTTTCGCATTATAAGTGATCTTGCAGTTTATTTTTTTACAGATTTTCAAAGAAGTATAATCAACAAATACTAACAGCTCATACAATTTGGGGGGGCATGTTTTTGTGTTATTATTATATTTGTGTATATGACCTGATAATCATATAATAAATAAACTATGTTCAGATGTCACAAGAAGATTTTGAGGGACAAAAGAAATTCGACACAACTAAATAATAATATTTGACTTCAGATTTCAAAATAAGTCATTTTAAAACAGATTTGTATCCTATTTTACAAATTCTTGAATAGTATATTGATTGCTAGTTTATTTGATATAAAGTTACAAATATTGTAGATTTAATTTCATGAACTAAATTAATATTATAATTATTTATAAGTGTATTTATAGAAACTTAACACTGTATGTATTTTATTAAGTGATAGTTGATCATTATTTAGTACAAAACTACATAAGTAAACTTAAATGCCATTGTTTTCAGAGTATAGCTTGATGAATATGGCATAAACAATTAAAAAGTTCACATATTAATTAAACCATAATGCTGCTGTAAGCTGAAGATAAGCCTTTATTATTTCCTCTAATGCTTTTCAATATTGCTATTAGAAATCCTAGTATGTATGTTTAATGCAATGTTTAGCTTGTGGATTATTACATGAATTTTAATGTGCAGAAGATTCAATTACTAATTTTTTTTGAAAAATTTATTGGTACATTTTAGTCATACATCTTAATGGAGTCAAGATGGTGGAGGCGTACATGCACACGCCACTCATTTAGTCTTTCCTCAGTTCTCACCTCATTCTCTTCTTTCCTTTTTATGTTCAGTTTAGTGTTTGATATGTTTGTAATTACACATCCTGTATAAATTAGAAAATTTTCCTCTTTTCTCCTACCACCCCCCGCAGGTAGGTTATCTTATTTGCTCATCTAATGTTTCTCCTTCTTCAGCTTGAGTTTCTCCTATGACCCATTTTGTCCCTAACTTTTACATATTATGAGGAATATATAATTTTTTTACTTTTAGTGAGTGGCAAATCTTATTTTACACAATGTTTTCCAGTTCCACCTATTTCACTGCAAATGACATAATTTTGTTCTTTTTTATGGTTGAGTAAAATTCCATTTTTTTCATATCCATAAATCTGTAATCCATTCATCTGTTGATGGGCATCCTTGCTGGTTCCATAGTTTGGCAATTGTGAATTATACAGCTGTGAACATAGATTTTTGTACATTAGTGTGGTAGTTTGGTTTCCATTCTTTTGGATTAATACCCAGAAATGGTATTACTAAATCATATGGTAGGTTTGTTCCCACTTTTCTGAGGCTCCTCAATATTGTTCCCCAAGGTGGTTCCACTAATTTACAATCCAACCAACTATATATTAGCGTTCCCACTTCTCGACAATCTTGCCAGCATTTGTTGTTGTTTGTTTTTAATGATTGCCATTGTAATTGGGTTTTGGTAAAATCTCATGGTAGTTTTGATTTGCATCTCTCTGATTGCTAATGATATTAGGCATTTTTATACATCTATTGGGCATTTGAATTTCTTCTTTTGTCAAGTGTCTATTTAGTTCACTTACTCATTTTAATTGGATTCACTTAAAATGAGTTCACTTACTCATTTTAATTGGATTGTTTTCTTCGTGCTGAGGTTTTGAATTCTCTGTATATTCTAGATATTAGTCCTCTACTAGAGGAGTAGTTGACAAAAATTTTTCTCCAGTATATGTTTTGGGCCCCTTTGTCAATAATAATTGGCTGTAAGTGTATATTTGTTTCTGGGTCTTCCATTCTGCTCAGTTGTTCTGTATGTCTGTTTCTGTGCCATGTTTATTTATTAAGAAGGCCTTGTAGTATAGTTTGAAGTCAGGTATTATAATGCTTTCCTCATGTTTCTTGTTTCTGAGAACTACTTGAATATTCTGGGTTTTTTGTTGTTCCAAATGAATTTAAAGACTTATATTTTTATGTCTGTGAGGGATGACCTTGGTATTATAATGGGTATTGCACTAAAACTATAGATCATGTTTGGAATAATGGCCATTTTGGTGATATTTATTCTGCCTTTCCAAGAGCATAGAAAATCTTTCCATCATCTAAGGCATTTTTTAATTTTTTTATTTGGTGTTTTATACTTTTGCTTGTAGAGAGCTTTTAACTCCTTTTGGTTTATTTCTAAGTATTTTGTTTTTGTGTGGGTATGGAACTGTTTTCTGGATTTCTGTTTTAGAGGATTTATGGTTAGCATACAAAAAAGCTCTTTTTTAATATTGATTTTGTATTCAGACATTTTGCTGAATGTGTTAAGTTCTCTAAGCTTTTTGGTTGAGTTTGTTGGGTCTTATATCATGCCATCAGTAAATAAGGATAGTTTTAGTTTTACTTTTCCTATTAGCATTCTTTGACTTTCTTCTCTTGCCTTATATTTCTGACTAGAATCTCAAGTACTTTATTAAAAGGTGGTTATTATAGACATCTTGTCTTATCCTGTTGGCTGTGGGGTTATTGTATATTGTCTTTATGATATTGAGGTATATTTCCTCTATTTCAATTCTCTGCAGTGTTTTAGCATAAATGAGTGTTGAATTTATCAAATAGTTTTTCAGTATCTATTGAAATAATCATGTGATTTTTGTCTTTGATTCTGTTTATTTGATTAAATACATGGATTTTTTTTTTAATTCTGAGCCATCTTGGAATGTTCCCAGTATTATTGGGTTGGGATCTATGTGTGACGTAATGTCACAAAGAGTGACATTAAAAGTGGCTGCAACTATGTTTGAGGCATAAGTATTGACTACTATATTTTCTCTTACTGAATTTTCCTTTTTCCAGTAATAAAAGTACCTGCTTTTTCTCTTCTGATAAGCTTAGGCTTGAAGTCTAATTGTCTGATATTATATTTGCTATTTCTCCTTTTATTTGAGTTTTGCTGGCATGGATTAACTTGTATCAGCCCTTCACCTTTAGTTTGTTAGTATCTTTACTTATAAGGTGTTTTTCTTGCAGGCAGTATATGGATAGATTCTGGGTTTTTATCCATTTTGCCACTTATTTATTTAATTATTTTTTTTTCTTTTTTTTTTTTTAATTAATTTATTTTTTAAATTGGTGCATTGTAGTCATATATCAATCACATTGGAGTACAAGACTTGAGAGGATATACAAGCACACATCATCCAATTAGCCCTCCTCCAGCCCCCGTCCCATTCCCTCCCCCTCCCTCCATCCCACACTTCTTTGGTGGTTTACTTTGATACATTTGTTTATGTACCTCCTGCATTTTAAAGAGGCTCCGTCCTCCAGTATTACATACCCTCTGATTGGTCACATTAGTTGCTTCACTATAGGGCCCTTTCTATAGCTCAACCTCTTCCTGTTGCCCGTTTCCTCCTAGTTATTGCTGATTAAGAGAAGCGTCTGATTTATATTTTCTGCGATATTTCTCTGTGCATGCTGCGTTGCAAGTACCAATCCCACTCTTGATGGTCCCAGTAGTGGCCTGGCTACTCAGTGGACTGATCCAGACCTCGCTGGCTCACGCAGCGGCCTTGCCTCATGGGAGGACCCAGTTCTGGTCTCGCTGGCCCCTGAACTGGTCAAACCCCTAAGCTGACTTTGGTCCCGACCTTGGAGGCCGCAGGAGTGAACTTGCCTCACGCCAGGCTCCGATGCTGGCCATTGGCCCCTGCACCAGTCTAAACCCTTGGCAGGATTCCAGTCCCGGCCTCGGAGGCCCCAACACTGGTAATGCCTCACTGCAGGCTCCGATGCCGGCCTCACTGGCCCCAGCACCGGCCTAACCCCTTGACAGGCTCTTATCCTGGCCTCTGAGGCCCCAGTACCGGCCTTGCCTCAAGGCAGGCTCCGATGCCGGCCTCGCTGGCCCCAGCAGCGGCCTAACCCCTCGGCAGGCTCCGATCCCGGCCTCAGAGGCCCCAGCACTGGTCATGCCTCAAGGCAGGCTCCGATGCCGGCCTCGCTGGCCCCAGCTCCGGCCTAACCCCTCGGCAGGCTCTTGTCCTGGCCTCGGAGGCCCCAGTACCGGCCTTGCCTCACGGCAGGCTCCGATGCCGGCCTCGCTGGCCCCAGCAGCGGCCTAACCCCTCGGCAGGCTCCGATCCCGGCCTCGGAGGCCCCAGCACTGGTCATGCCTCAAGGCAGGCTCCGATGCAGGCCTCGCTGGCCCCAGCACCGGCCTAACCCCTTGGCAGGCTCTTATCCTGGCCTCGGAGGCCCCAGTACCGGCCTTGCCTCACGGCAGGCTCCGATGCCGGCCTCGTTGGCCCCAGCACCGGCCTAACCCCTCGGCAGGCTCCGATCCCAGCCTCGGAGGCCCTAGCACTGGTCATGCCTCACAGCAGGCTCCGATGCCGGCCTCGCTGGCCCCAGCACCGGCCTAACCCCTCAGCAGGCTCTTATCCTGGCCTCGGAGGCCCCAGTACCGGCCTTGCCTCACGGCAGGCTCCGATGCCGGCCTCGCTGGCCCCAGCACCGGCCTAACCCCTCGGCATGCTCCTATCCCGGCTTTGGAGGCCCCAGCACTGGTCATGCCTCACGGCAGGCTCCGCTGCCGGCCTCGTTGGCCCCAGCAACGGCCTAACCCCTCGGCAAGCTCTTATCCTGGCCTCGGAGGCCCCAGTACCGGCCTTGCCTCATGGCAGGCTCCAATGCCGGCCTCGCTGGCCCCAGCACCGGCCTAACACCTCGGCAGGCTCTTATCCTGGCCTCGAGGCCCCAGTACCGGCCTTGCCTCAAGGCAGGCTCCGATGCCGGCCTCACTGGCCCCAGCACTGGCCTAACCCCTCAGCAGGCTGTTATCCTGGCCTCGGAGGCCCCAGTACCGGCCTTGCCTCACGGCAGGCTCCGATGCCGGCCTCGCTGGCCCCAGCAGTGGCCTAACCCCTCGGCAGGCTCCGATCCCAGCCTCGGAGGCCCCAGCATTGGTCATGCCTCAAGGCAGGCTCCGATGCCGGCCTCGCTGGCCCCAGCACTGGCCTAACCCCTTGGCAGGCTCTTATCCTGGCCTCGGAGGCCCCAGTACCGGCCTTGCCTCACGGCAGGCTCCGATGCCGGCCTCGCTGGCCCCAGCACCGGCCTAATCCCTCGGCAGGCTCTTATCCTGGCCTCGGAGGCCCCAGTACCGGCCTTGCCTCACGGCAGGCTCCGATGCCGGCCTCGCTGGCCCCAGCACCGGCCTAACCCCTCGGCATGCTCCGATCCCGGCCTCGGAGGCCCAAGAACTGGTCATGCCTCACGGCAGGCTCCGCTGCCGGCCTCGTTGGCCCCAGCACCGGCCTAACCCCTCGGCAAGCTCTTATCCTGGCCTCGGAGGCCCCAGTACCGCCCTTGCCTCACGGCAGGCTCCGATGCCGGCCTCGCTGGCCCCAGCACCGGCCTAATCCCTCGGCAGGCTCTTATCCTGGCCTCGAGGCCCCGGTACCGGCCTTGCCTCAAGGCAGGTTCCGATGCCAGCCTCGCTGGCCCCAGCACCGGCCTAACCTCTCGGCAGGCTCCGATCCCGACCTCGGAGGCCCTAGCACTGGTCATGCCTCAAGGCAGGCTCCGATGCCGGCCTCGCTGGCCCCAGCTCCGGCCTAACCCTTCGGCAGGCTCTTGTCCTGGCCTCGGAGGCCCCAGTACCGGCCTTGCCTCACGGCAGGCTCCGATGCCGGCCTCGCTGGCCCCAGCAGCGGCCTAACCCCTCGGCAGGCTCCGATCCCGGCCTCGGAGGTCCCAGCACTGGTCATGCCTCTAGGCAGGCTCCGATGCCGGCCTCGCTGGCCCCAGCACCGGCCTAACCCCTTGGCAGGCTCTTATCCTGGCCTCGGAGGCCCCAGTACCGGCCTTGCCTCACGGCAGGCTCCGATGCCGGCCTCGCTGGCCCCAGCACCGGCCTAACCCCTCGGCAGGCTCCAATCCCGGCCTCAGAGGCCCTAGCACTGGTCATGCCTCAAGGCAGGCTCCGCTGCCGGCCTTGTTGGCCCCAGCACAGGCCTAACCCCTCGGCAAGCTCTTATCCTGGCCTCGGAGGGCCCAGTACCGGCCTTGCCTCACAGCAGGCTCCGATGCCGGCCTCGCTGGCCCCAGCACCGGCCTAACCCCTCGGCAGGCTCTTATCCTGGCCTAGAGGCTCCAGTACCGGCCTTGCCTCAAGGCAGGCTCCGATGCCGGCCTCACTGGCCCCAGCAGCGGCCTAACCCCTCGGCAGGCTCCGATCCCGGCCTCAGAGGCCCCAGTACCGGCCTTGCCTCACGGCAGGCTCCGATGCCGGCCTCGCTGGCCCCAGCAGCGGCCTAACCCCTCGGCATGCTCCGATCCCGGCCTCGGAGGCCCCAGCACTGGTCATGCCTCACGGCAGGTTCCGCTGCCGGCCTCGTTGGCCCCAGCACCGGCCTAACCCCTCGGCAAGCTCTTATCCTGGCCTCGGAGGCCCCAGTACCGGCCTTGCCTCACGGCAGGCTGCGATGCCGGCCTCGCTGGCCCCAGCACCGGCCTAATCCCTCGGCAGGCTCTTATCCTGGGTCGAGGCCCCGGTACCGGCCTTGCCTCAAGGCAGGCTCCGATGCCGGCCTCGCTGGCCCCAGCACCGGCCTAACCCCTCGGCATGCTCCGATCCCGGCCTCAGAGGCCCCAGCACTGGTCATGCCTCACGGCAGGCTCCGCTGCCGGCCTCGTTGGCCCCAGCAACGGCCTAACCCCTCGGCAAGCTCTTATCCTGGCCTCGGAGGCCCCAGTATCGGCCTTGCCTCACGGCAGGCTCCGATGCCGGCCTCGCTGGCCCCAGCACCTACCTAACCCCTCGGCAGGCTCTTATCCTGGCCTCGAGGCCCCAGTACCGGCCTTGCCTCAAGGCAGGCTCCGATGCCGGCCTCACTGGCCCCAGCACTGGCCTAACCCCTCAGCAGGCTGTTATCCTGGCCTCGGAGGCCCCAGTACCGGCCTTGCCTCACGGCAGGCACCGATGCCGGCCTCGCTGGCCCCAGCAGCGGCCTAACCCCTCGGCAGGCTCCGATCCTGGCCTCGGAGGCCCCAGCACTGGTCATGCCTCAAGGCAGGCTCCGATGCCGGCCTCGCTGGCCCCAGCACTGGCCTAACCCCTTGGCAGGCTCTTATCCTGGCCTCGGAGGCCCCAGTACCGGCCTTGCCTCACGGCAGGCTCCGATGCCGGCCTCGCTGGCCCCAGCACCGGCCTAACCCCTCGGCATGCTCCGATCCCGGCCTCGGAGGCCCCAGCACTGGTCATGCCTCACGGCAGGCTCCACTGCCGGCCTCGTTGGCCCCAGCACCGGCCTAACCCCTCGGCAAGCTCTTATCCTGGCCTCGGAGGCCCCAGTACCGGTCTTGCCTCACGGCAGGCTCCGATGCCGGCCTCGCTGGCCCCAGCACCAGCCTAATCCCTCGGCAGGCTCTTATCCTGGCCTCGAGGCCCCGGTACTGGCCTTGCCTCAAGGCAGGCTCCGATGCCGGCCTCGCTGGCCCCAGCACCGGCCTAACCCCTCGGCAGGCTCCGATCCCGGCCTCGGAGGCCCTAGCACTGGTCATGCCTCAAGGCAGGCTCCGATGCCGGCCTCACTGGCCCCAGCAGCGGCCTAACCCCTCGGCAGGCTCCGATCCCGGCCTCAGAGGCCCCAGTACCGGCCTTGCCTCACGGCAGGCTCCGATGCCGGCCTCGCTGGCCCCAGCACTGGCCTAACCCCTCAGCAGGCTCTTATCCTGGCCTCGGAGGCCCCAGTACCGGCCTTGCCTCACGGCAGGCTCCGATGCCGGCCTCGCTGGCCCCAGCAGCGGCCTAACCCCTCGGCAGGCTCCGATCCTGGCCTCGGAGGCCCCAGCACTGGTCATGCCTCAAGGCAGGCTCCGATGCCGGCCTCGCTGGCCCCAGCACTGGCCTAACCCCTCAGCAGGCTCTTATCCTGGCCTCGGAGGCCCCAGTACCGGCCTTGCCTCACGGCAGGCTCCGATGCCGGCCTCGCTGGCCCCAGCAGCGGCCTAACCCCTCGGCAGGCTCCGATCCTGGCCTCGGAGGCCCCAGCACTGGTCATGCCTCAAGGCAGGCTCCGATGCCGGCCTCGCTGGCCCCAGCACTGGCCTAACCCCTTGGCAGGCTCTTATCCTGGCCTCGGAGGCCTCAGTACCGGCCTTGCCTCACGGCAGGCTCCGATGCCGGCCTCGCTGGCCCCAGCACCGGCCTAACCCCTCGGCATGCTCCGATCCCTGCCTCGGAGGCCCCAGCACTGGTCATGCCTCACGGCAGGCTCCGCTGCCGGCCTCGTTGGCCCCAGCACCGGCCTAACCCCTCGGCAAGCTCTTATCCTGGCCTCGGAGGCCCCAGTACCGGCCTTGCCTCACGGCAGGCTCCGATGCCGGCCTGCTGGCCCCAGCAGCGGCCTAACCCCTCGGCAGGCTCCGATCCCGGCCTCGGAGGCCCCAGCACTGGTCATGCCTCAAGGCAGGCTCCGATGCCGGCCTCGCTGACCCCAGCTCCGGCCTAACCCCTCGGCAGGCTCTTGTCCTGGCCTCGGAGGCCCCAGTACCGGCCTTGCCTCAAGGCAGGCTCCGATGCCGGCCTCACTGGCCCCAGCAGCGGCCTAACCCCTCGGCAGGCTCCGATCCCGGCCTCGGAGGCCCTAGCACTGGTCATGCCTCAAGGCAGGCTCCGATGCCGGCCTCACTGGCCCCAGCAGCGGCCTAACCCCTCGGCAGGCTCCGATCCCGGCCTCAGAGGCCCCAGTACCGGCCTTGCCTCACGGCAGGCTCCGATGCCGGCCTCGCTGGCCCCAGCACTGGCCTAACCCCTCAGCAGGCTCTTATCCTGGCCTCGGAGGCCCCAGTACCGGCCTTGCCTCACGGCAGGCTCCGATGCCGGCCTCGCTGGCCCCAGCAGCGGCCTAACCCCTCGGCAGGCTCCGATCCTGGCCTCGGAGGCCCCAGCACTGGTCATGCCTCAAGGCAGGCTCCGATGCCGGCCTCGCTGGCCCCAGCACCGGCCTAACCCCTCAGCAGGCTCTTATCCTGGCCTCAGAGGCCCCAGCACCGGCCTAACCCCTCGGCAGGCTCTTATCCTGGCCTCGGAGGCCCACGTACCGGCCTTGCCTCATGGCAGGCTCTGATGCCAGCCTCGCTGGCCCCAGCACCGGCCTAACCCCTCAGCAGGCTCCGGTCCCGTCCTCGGGGGCCCCAACACTGGCCTTGCCTCACGGCAGGCTCCGATGCCGGCCTTGCTGACCCCAGCACCGGCCTAACCCCTCAGCAAGTTCCGGACCCGACCTCGGAGGCCCTAGCACAAGCCTTGCATCATGGCAGGCTCCAATGCCGGCCTCGCTGGCCCCAGCATCTGTCTAACCCCTCTGCAGGTTCCAATCCCGGCCACGGAGGCCTCAGTAGTGGCCTTGCCTCACAGCAAGCTCCGATGTCGGCCACTGGCCCCGGCGCCCGCCTAACCCCTCAGCAGGTTCCGATCACTGTCTCTGTGGTTATTATTTCAAAGGTTCCAGTTGTAATGTATCAGATCTCTGCCTCCCCCGAATATTGGCCACTGGCATTGCCACTGCCTCCACCGTTTCAAATCCTTCCCAGGCTCTTTTTCCACTCTGAATGTTGTCCAGTGTTCCTAAGCATGCGTGATGGTAGCATTCGACATTTAGTGTAATTTCTCCAAAAAAATAAAGTTGGTAAGATCCGGTTTCTGCTTCTCCTGAATACAAGTCTCCACCACCATCGCGAAGAACTCTTTCAACACTGCATTTCTCCTTGGTCTCCGCTAAACTCTCTCCTTATATGTGATGTCTGAGATTCTTAACAATATAGAGAAATAGCAGTCCTCTTTCACGGCGAATTTTTCCATAAGTTCCAGTGCATTTAGATAAGTTTTGTCTGCATCTCCAGTGTCCTGGCATCCATAACAGCTTTCTTACCACCTCTCCGATATTTTTCTTTATCTTTTTCTGTTCTGGGCCCGGTTTCTCCAGGGGTCTGGCGTGCTACTCGCAGTTCGGCCGGGACCCAGAGTCCCGCGATCCGGGCCCCAGCTGGCGTGCCCTGTGCTCGACCCCCGCCCAGAACCCAGCGTCTTACTGGGCCTTGTTTCTCCAGGGGTCTGGCGTGCTACTCGCAGTTCGGCCTGGGGCCCAGAGTCCCGCGACCAGGGCCCCATCTGGCGTGCCCAGCCCGCGACCCCTGCCCAGAACCCAGCGTCTTACTGGGTCTGGTTTCTCCAGGGGCCTGGCGTGCTAAGCGCAGTTCGGCCTGGGTCCCAGAGTCCCGCGACCCGGGCCCCATCTGGCATGCCCAGCCCGCGACCCCCGCCCAGAACCCAGCGTCTTACTGGGTCCGGTTTCTCCGGGGGTCTGGCGTGCTACGCAGTTCGGCAGGGGCCCAGAGTCCCGCGACCCGGGCCCCATCTGGCGTGCCCAGCCCGCGACCCCCGCCCAGAACCCAGCGTCTTACTGGGTCCGGTTTCTCCGGGGGTCTGGCGTGCTACGCAGTTCGGCAGGGGCCCAGAGTCCCGCGACCCGGGCCCCATTAGGCGTGCCCCGCCCGCGACCCCCACCCAGAACCCAGCTTCTTACTGGGCCTGGTTTCTCCAGGGGTCTGGCGTGCTACGCGCAGTTCAGCCCGGGGCCCAGGGTCCCGCGACCCAGGCCCCGGCTTTTGTGCGCCGCGCGCAACCCTATTTAATTATTTTTTGATTGGCGGTGTTGAGGCCACTAATGTTGAGAGTGATTATTAAAAGATGATTTTAATTCCTGAAATTTTGAGTTCTAACTTCTGTTTTAAGTTTTTCTTTGTTTACTTATTGTTTTGATGTAAATTATTTTTCTCTGATTCTGATGTTTATTACTTATTTCTTCTTTGCATTTAATCTCTTTAAGTATTTTTTCTAGTGCTGGTTTGAACATATAAATTATTTCAGCTTCTGTTTATCATAGAAGATTTTTATTTTCCTCTTGAACTTGAGAGATATTTTTTCTGGGTAGAAAATTTTTGGCTACGAGTTGTTTTCTTTCAGAGTTTGGAATATATTGCTCCAGCCCTCCTGACTTTCATGACTTGGTTTGGGAAATCTAGAATGATTCTAATTAATTTGCCTATGAATGTCATTTGATTTCTTGCTTTTGTTGCCTTTAAGATTCTCTCCTAGCCAGGCAGGGTTGCTCATGCTTATAATCCCCGCGCTTGGGAGGTGGAGACAGGAGGATCGCGCAGGTTAGAAGCCAGCCGCACTGGCTTAAGAGACCCTGTTTCCAAATTAAAAAAAAAAAAAAAAAAAAAAAATATATATATATATATATATATATATATATATATATATATATATATATATATATTAGGTCTAGGAGTGTAGCCTGGAGGTAGAAAGGCTTCCAGGAACACCAGTACCACCAAAAAATAAAATAAAATAACATGATTCTCTCCTTGGCCTCTACATTAGTAAGGTTGACCATTATATGACATAATAAACCTTTTCTCTGATCTTATTTTTACTTGGAGTCTCTGGAATGCCAGCAGTTCTGTTGAACTTAGGCAAGATGGTGCTGCCACAGTCCCCATAACCACAGCTGTTCCCCAGGTGAGGCACACACACAGGGTATTTCTCTGTTCTGTTTTCCGGTTTTGTTTCTGCTGCTTTCTTTTCTTTCTTTTTTTTTTTTTCTGTATTTTTTTCCTCTTGTCAAGATTCTGTTTTCATGGTGATAGAAGCTGAGTGTCAGTATCATTGAGATACACTGCTTTCCTCCATTACCATTTTTCTGTAAGTCAAAAATTTAAATGTTTAAACAAAATTACATTGAGTAAATTGAAGTATCATGGAACTAAAATAATACTCGGGTGGAGAATAGAAGAGAAGAGAAAAAAATGTTTTTATAACATTTCTAATAGGAAGTAAATAATATTTGGATCGAAAAAAAGCAGCATTTTCTATTATAAAGTATTGTATTTATTATGTATGCTTTTTGTTTTTAAAATGTGAGTGCTTAGTTGTTCATCAAAATACCCAGGTCAAAATTAAAAAATGGAAGCCGGTCGTGGTGGCGCATGCTTGTAATCCCCGTGCTTGGGAGGCGGAGACAGGAGGATCGCACAGGTTCGAAGCCAGCCCTGCTGGCTTAAGAGACCCTGTTTCCAAAAATAAAAAAGTATAAAATAGGTCTGGGACTTTAGCTCGGAGGTAGAAGGGCTTCCAGGAACCCCAGTATCACCCCCCAAAAAAATTAAAAAATGGATATGGTATTAATGGTAATATATGTTAAAGGCTTGTTTTTTTTATAAATATAGCGTGATTACATTTTAATTACATTTTTAAACAGTGTTGTTATAAAAGTACAATATGAAGTTTGTTCTAAAATATTCTTCTATGTGTTATCTATTTTCACAAATATGATATGCATACCTAATAACTACAAAAATCCAGTGTAATGTGATATTCTGCATTTATTTACTTAATATGTCTGCAAAATGGCCTTGAGAAGACTCAGCTGGCTGGATTCTTAGTATGACTCCTTTTCAGGTGTTTTATTTTTTTCCCTTGGCACAGCAGTCTAGCCCAGAAGTATGCTTCCCAATGTTATAAGAAATAGAAGAAGAAAAAAAAGGCTACAACTCCAAATATATTTCAAGAATGTATGTGTTATATCTTCTTAAATACCTTTGGCCATAATAAAACATGACTGAATCTAGATACAAAGGGTAAATAAGTATGCCACCCAAGTTAAAAATTTTAGTGGCCAAGCACAACAAATGATACAAAATTTATTTTACTACATTTGGAAGTGAATGAGAATTTGAAAGTGAATGGGTCAAAATTCTTGAAAAATAGTATAATTTACCCCAATAACCATATTAGTAAGATAACATATTATAGACTATAATGCACTATAGCAAAATATAAATGATTTTTGTCAATTTTCTAATAAAATTATTTATTGGAATATTATTTATGCTCTACCATTTAAAAAGTTATTATTTAAGAAAGAAAATGTAAATATACTTCACAAATGTGTGTTTACCAGGACTTAGGGGCTTAATGCTTTTCTTTTAGAGGAAGGGCTACTAAATCCATGAAAGTTTCTAGGCCCTTCTACTTTTAAGTGCATTTATTGAGGAAATGAGGAAGGAATATCTTTTTGTGGCAGAATGCAATTCAGAGTTATTAACTGGTGTGTGTCTTGTTCTCTTTCCTATGACACAGCATTAGATTACTCTTACCCAATAGAAAAGAAGACTTTTGCTGCTTGTTTTATCTGACAAATAGGCTTCCAAAAGTATCAATAGGAAAATATAAATTATTCTATTCTTAAAATTTACATAAAAATCAATGTTTAGCTATTATTTCCATTTTGTACTATGTTATGAGAATGTTATGACAATTATATCTATGACATATATAAAGAATCCTTACTCTCAGTTCTTTATACTCATAAAGTAAAATGTGTAATTAATATCTGAAAATATCTTGCAGTTGGGCCCTCCAAAAGAACACTTTGTTTAACCAGGTAATGCCCAACCAGTTTAGTCTCACATGAATATCTTCATATCCATTCTTCTAATAGTGAAGTAGGATGTGATAATTAGAGAACTTCTGTCTTTTTGATATTACACTTGGAAGTCTGCTTATCTGGAAGGATTATATTTATATCAGTGAACAAAAACAATGTTGTATGTGAAAAACCAATGCTTAGATTATGTAATGGCAGTGACTTCCAGGTGTGGTGGTGTACATATCTAGTCCCAGTCCTTGGAAGGCAGAGGAAGGAGAATTGCACATTCAAGATCTGCCTCAGCAATTTAGGGAGACCTTTATCAAAATAGTGAACAAGGGGAAAAGGGCTGGGGTATAGCTCAAGAGTTTTAATGACCCTAGGTTCAACCCTCAGTACAAAACAAAACAAAAAAAAAAAGAAAAAGAAAGAAAAATGAATAAATAATGAAAAAAAGAATACAGCAACAAAAGTCACTCCCTACATTTTTTAATTCAAACACAGAATATTAATACCCTCATCCTTTTTCAAGTTGGCATTAAAAACCTGAATTTCATTTCAGCTTCAGTCTCTCATAAACTGGCTGAAGCCTCCTTTGTGACTGAATCACAGATTTTTTTTTTCTGTTCTGTCTTTATTTCCATCACTTTCTTCACTAGCATTGATCTCAAGAGCAATTCTTAATGAACCCCTTTTTACTAATCTTCACCTCAGAGTCTGTTTTCCAGAAAATCCAAAGACTGATGGAAGTTTAATCTAACAAACATTCATGAGCTAACTTCACCAATAGGTTGTAGGCTTCTCAAATGATTCTCTCATAAATGGTTATCATAGAAGTATTTTAAGTAGGGAAGGAAATTATTAAGATTTCCATTATAAAAAGCTATTCCAGTAATTTGTTATAAAAATGGAGAAGAAATAGTAGAATATTAGCAGGTAAGAATATGTGGCTATTGTAATCATCGAGACAAAGTTTAATGGTAAAAATAAATGATAGCTAATACATATATTAGGCTGATCTAAGTAAATTATACAATATTATTAATATTGACATAATGCTATAATGTAGACAATATATTTTTTATTGTCTCACATCAAAAATGAGACAATTGATTCACAGAAAGATTATATAAATTGTCTAAGCTCATGTGACAAGTATGTGGTGGAGCCAGGAGTTAAATCAATGGTATGAATTCAGACTCCTTTCTTCCTCTCTATAGCCTTGATACTTGTATCATGATGAATTAGAGTAAGACAGTAGGCACAGCAAGAGAGTTAAGTGAGCAGAATAATATTAACAATGGGAAGTCAGTAGAAATTTATAATGTGATTATCACCTTTGAATTTTGAATTTGATATATCCATGGAATCAAGTTTAATTTTATAAAGTTTAATTTAATAGGTTAATTTAATAAATAATAAATAATAAGTTTAATTTAATAAAGATGCAAAAATAAACAAATACAATTTTCTACAAATTATATTAATGATAAATATGATATTCAACATATATAAAGTTGTCGCGTCCCTCGACCAGCGATTAAGACACAACACGAAGCTCTTCTTGCAAGCCGTTTATTCAGGATACTCGTAATGGCGGAATGGCGAAGATCTGCCTCGCGCAGGGCATTATAAACATTAACTCCCCCAATCACTTCTTGCCACATCTCACTCACTCACTGGCTCACGCTCGTCAGGTTACCACCACGTCATGTGTTACGCAACCCTAGCCTCCAAATATGGAGTTGCTTCCTGCACAGCCATGTGCCTAATCAAGCTCAGAGGCAGGAAGCCGGCGCCATCTTTCAATGGCGGCTCACCACAATTCCCCCTTTTTGTTTTTATAGGCAACAGGTAAGAGCAGAGGTTTGACCCCTATTAATCACTGGCACCTTTTTCTAGGGACGGGTACTTGGGTGCCTAACCCGTGTGCAGTCAAGCGTACTCTTCCTGAGGACCAAACTTGTGCCCTCAGCTGCAGTGCTTTGCCTTGCAACCTGAGCCACTATGCCTTAGCTGCCACGAGCCAGGCTTGGGGTGATTGTCCTGCCTCGATAGCCACACAGGCCTGTATAAACATGGCTGTATTATGATTAGAACTTTGGCGAAGACGAGCAATGCACCAGACACAAAACAACACAGCCACAACCAATAATCCCATCAAGGCCCCCAATCCAGCCCATTTCTTTAGATGATTCATGGCATGAGTTATCCAAGATGACAGTCCTTCAGCCAAACTGATGTCCACACGAGTCGAGTTGACGGTGACCACGGCAGTGCGTAATCTCTCTAGTTGGGTTTCAAATTCTCCCGTCCAGTTGCCTAAAAGATAAATTGACAACTCCCGAGACAGGTTAGCGGCTTTTGTAAAATTTTCATATTGAACGCTGGTAACACAGAGACCAGGATATCTCCATTCACATCCAAGCTGTGCAAGCTGCCATAATACCTCAACTTGTTCTTAATTTTGGTTAGATTACCAGCAGATTCCCCTGAGCTCCTAAGGGATTTCCATGCTCTAATAGCACAAAAATTTATTTGATTATAAACTTCCAAAGGAAGTCGGGTTTGGTTTTGGGCATGTAGCCCTTGTCCTAAAATCATATCTCGATCCCATTGAGGATTTCCAGCAAGAGCATTAGCAGCAGCCTGATCAGAGGCATATTCTATGTTAAAGGCCTTCCATTCCAAAAATTGTCCAGGGGTGAGGCATGCTCGTGTTAATCCATTCCAGTCCCCTGGCGTCATGCAGTTTCTAACCAGAGCTTCCACTTGGGCTAATGTAAAGGAAGCTGTGACCCCATACATGCGAACTGATTCTGCTAATGCCTTAATGACCTTAAAATCAAGGGGTTCATAAAAACAAGCACCCTGTGTATCTTGAAAAATAGGAAAGGCCAACGGGAGCTCAGTTCTAACACGTGACCAAACTTGAGGGCAAAAGGAATTATGAGATCCCTGAGTGGAGGATGGTAAGGATGGCGGTGGCCCAGGTGAGGATCTTGTAAACCTGAGGGCATAGGAAAGTCCGGATCTAATTTAGGCAAATGAGATTTTTTCGAGGCTGAATGAATTGACACACAGGCCATTTGTTTCTTTAACGAACCCTTTTCTTCATCAGAAGAATCAGAAGAGGAGTCTGGCCCTTTAAATTCAGACAAATTCGGATAGAGTGAGGAACAGACAGGTTCCTTTGCTTCACTAACTGCCCGTTCTGACTTATGCTTTTCAGATTTCTGTTCTTTGAGTAACTCGAGGGCGGTTTGCCCTTCCTTAATAGCATCATCATATTTTTGATCTTTTAAACAACCTTTGACCAATTTCCAAATAGGTAGAACACAGGGATTAAGGCTTCCCTGTTGCTTGGCATATTCAAGATCTCGACCAAGCTTTTCCCAACTAGGAACTGTCAGGTTACCTGAGACAGCAAACCATGGAGCAGCTCTGTCACAATCATTTAAAAATTTCTCTAAAGTAGACTCTCTAAATTCTAAACTTCTAGAATAAAGTAGCTCCTGGAGAGCCAAAAAAATTGGATGAGACTGCGAAGCCCCCATCCCAAAACTAAGCTCAAAATGAAATTCAAAAATGGTCCGCTTTGATCGCGGCTCTACCTTCGCGTTTCCGCGTCTGCTTTGACCGCAATTCCACTTTCACTTTTTCGCGTCTGCTTGACCGCAACTCGACTTTCACTTTTTCGCGTCTGCTTTAACCACAACTCCACTTTCACTTTCCCGCGTCTGCTTGACCGCGGCTCTGCTTTTCACTTTCCCGCGTCTGCTTGACCGCGGCTCTACTTCCACTTTCCCGCGTCTGCTTTGATCGCAGCTCTACTGTCACTTTCCCGCGTCTGCTTTGATCGCAGCTCTACTGTCACTTTCCCGTCTGCTTTGATCGCAGCTCTACTGGATTTGCTCTCCCCTTATCCACAGGTGAGAGCGGTTACCCGCATTTTTCGCGGACCCCCCAACTTACCAGGGGACTTACCGGTGCACCTTCCCTGACGACAGCAAGTTCTGAGCTTCACGCACGGGAGCTGTTTTTTCCCCGTACGGGCCACCAGTTGTCGCGTCCCTCGACCAGCGATTAAGACACGACACGAAGCTCTTCTTGCAAGCCGTTTATTCAGGATACTCGTAATGGCGGAATGGCGAAGATCTGCCTCGCGCAGGGCATTATAAACATTAACTCCCCCAATCACTTCTTGCCACATCTCACTCACTCACTGGCTCACGCTCGTCAGGTTACCACCACGTCATGTGTTACGCAACCCTAGCCTCCAAATATGGAGTTGCTTCCTGCACAGCCATGTGCCTAATCAAGCTCAGAGGCAGGAAGCCGGCGCCATCTTTCAATGGCGGCTCACCACATAAAGTTATAAATATGGATATCAGTAATTTATATGGGAGGAGGAAGGAAATACACCAAGTCCGGTATGTATGTATGTTTCTATCCTTCTCAACCTCACTATGATATATAATTGTAATGAACCAAGAAGTATATTTTAAAAATCTATTTTGTCTTAGTGCAACAAATAAATTTATCATATGAATATTCATACTTATTTAAGTTAGGGCCTGATAAAAGCCTACATCCCCAAGGGAAATTTCTGAAGTACAAGTGATTTGTAAATATCTTCAGTATCATGGTTTTGTAACTTTTATACACACATATACTTAAAAATATTAATGAATTGAGTGACTTACACATCAGATTAAATATCTTTCCTTTTTATCACTAATTCAGATTTACTTGAAAAAAATATAAACTTTGAAGTAAAAGTGCTGAGGGGGAAAATGTTTCTATAAGAAAAAACAAAAACAAAAATTATTTTAATTAATAATATATATGTCCTAAGTAAAATATCTTTATTTATAATAAAATAGAATTCCATTCAATATACTTCTATAAATTATGGAAGAAATGTCCTTTCTTTTGCTAACAACTTTTTCTAAATATTTACAAGTCAAATCATAGTGTAATTTTGTGGCTCATGCCTATAATCACAGCTATTCAAGAGGCTGAGACAGGAGAATTGTAAGTTTGAGGCAATTCTAGACAACAAGAAAGACCCTGGCTCAAAATAAGATGAAAAGATAGAGCAATGTAGCTCAGTGGTAGAGTGATTCCATAAGTTAGTCCACAATGCTGCAAGAAGAAAGAATAAAAGAGAAAAAAAAGAAAGGTTGAGTAATGTGTGTAGTTATGCCTCTACCATTTTGTACTTTATTAATATGTATGACTATAATTCACCAACAAAAAAATTAAAAAATAAAAATAAAACATATTAAAAAATAAAATGAACTAGGACGCCAGTATTCTGTAAGCCTTCCTTTAGTAAACCTTTGAAATGGAAAAAAGAGAGCAAAGTTTATCTTTATTTTGTACAACTAACACCAGAAATCAATGTCAATGTTGATTCGGTTTTCAGAAAATCAAATATATAACAAAACACTGTTAAAATAATGATGAGTTATTAAATTTATTTTTGTTTTTCCAGCCATTATTTTTATGATGATAATAATTGTGTGTGTGTGTGTGTGTGTGTGTGTGTGTGTGTGTGTGTGTTGCTGGGGATGAAAGTCAAGGTCACATTTGTACCATCTGAGTATCCTTCTACTGATCTGTATCGTCCACCCATGACATTATTATTAATGTAAATTATGTTTGTCACAATAAAATGATCCCCATTTTCAATCATATTTTTAGAAAATTACTTTCTTAGTATGTTTCAATTTAAAAGATACTGAGACATTTGTTTTAAATTTTTCTATAGTATAGTTTGACATAGAATTAATCTATACTTATGGTATAATGTATTGGTCATTACTTTTATTTCTTTGAAGAAATGTTTTAAAAGATTTGAGAGTTGTACATGTTGAAAACATGATTTTAAGTCTTTGGTACTTTGTGTAGGAGCAATTATATACCTATAAACCAAACATTCTCATATATAACTGTGTGAAAGACAGTTAAAATAATAATGACTTTTATTTTGATAAAAATATCTTAAATAAATGAATAGAAATTTTTATAAAATTTTAGCATTTCTCTAAAAAGGTTGAAAACTTTCATCTTACTTCTATACACTGAGAAAAACTGAAATAGCTGAGAATACAACTGATAATCCAAACAACTTTTATTTTATAAAAATGTGTATGTACTAAAAAAGTTAAATGTTCAAGGTTTGTTTCTACTTTAAAAATATGGATTTGATACTTTTTTCTGGTTATCCCAAAGCATTGTTATCTGGATTTTTAATGTGAAATATTTAGATATAGATTATCATTTTTTAAGCTGCACTTTTTTCTAAGAGGATTTTTTAGTTCAGAAATATAGTTTGTCTTGGGTCTTTTTCATTTATCTTGCAGTTTGAGTAATAATTACATTAAATTATTAAACTATATTTTATAATTCAACATGGATAAATTATATCTTATACATAATTAAATGGCAGTATCATTTTATTAATATAATATGTTAAGCCATTAATATTTTTAAGGAGATATTTTCAATCTGACATCATAAGAAATAAATATGTCTTATCATCCCTATAATTGTCAGCAAAAATTATTACCTAAAATCATTCTTTATTTTCCTAAGATAGATTTGGTTGTTTCATGAATCTGAATAGAATATATTTGGACTGTGCTTCTAGAAAATTGTAGAAGTAATTTTTACCACTTTTTGTTTCTAAGATCAATCAAAAAATTAAATTTTCTATATAAAATATTCACAAGAAGATTCTAAAGAGTTAGAAAAAAACAAAGACTGTTAAAGTGAGATTTATGTTTTCTTTTTGTCACATGTGTCCCATTATTGGTGCTGAGGAAATGGGTAATCTTCTGAGCATGATCAAGTATAAAAGAACAAAATAGAAAAGCTTGAGTTAAATAAAATAAAAACTTTTTTGTAGACAAAAGTAGAGAAAAGGGGCAGAATGCTGTTATCCAAAAATCACTGTACTTGTCTAACCACCAAAAACTAGAAGAGAATAAAGTCTCCATTTTTCTGTCTCAGAGAATTGCTAAGGGAGAGTCAAAACATTTACTTTGATCAGACAACAACAACAACAAAAAAAACAGATGTAACTGTCTTCTGTATTTCTTTTTAATAAACTTCTTTAAATATTCAAAAAATAAAATATACAGCTTTTATTCAAAATCGATTAAAGACACCTGGAAGCAGAAATATCTCCATTCAAATAAAAGAGGTCAACAAAAGATGAAAAGAAGTCCTAAAATCATCTTATTTTTTTATTTTTTTTATTTTTTGGTGGTACTGAGAGTGGAACCCAGAGGCTTTCTACTTCCGGGCTATTCTCCCAGACCTATTTTTTATATTTTATTTGGAAACAGGGTCTCACTAAGTTGCTGAGAGCCTCACTAAGTAGCTGAGGCTGGCTTTGAACCTGTGTGATCCTCCTGTCTCATCCTCCCAAGCGCGGGGATTACAAGCTTGTGCCACCAAGCCCGGCAAAATTATTTTATATCAGTGATTAAAATAAGATTCAAAAGGCAATTAGACATATAATTGAAATACATGTTCACCCCAAATTAGGAAATATAATGAAACAAGCCAAATATTCAGGCAAAAACTAATATATTTGAAAGAAAAATAGACAAATTATTCATCAAAATTGGAAACCTCAATATTTTCTCAATAATTGAGGCAATGGAAGAAAACATTAAGAAGGCTATAGAAGAACTCAACAAATAGGATGTAAGGAACACTTATTGAACATTCCACTTCAAACAACAGAATTCACATATTTTTAAGTGACTATGGACTATGTCTTAAGACAGAACATATCCTAGGCAATAAAACCATCCTTAACAAATTTTACAAATCTGAAGTCACACGACATATATTTTAGAGGAAATGGAGTCAAACTAGACATTAGTAAAAATGATCAATTGAAATATAATTGGAAGATCTACAAACACATGAAAAGTTAAAACTCTACTTCTGAGTAATCATGGGTCAAAGCATGATGCCTTAAGGAGAATAAACATATAAAACACACACAAAGAATAAAAAAAACAAAAATATATGCACCCTAGAAAATGTGTGGAATGCAGCTAAAGCAGTACTAAGTGGACATTTATAGCACTTAATGATTACTTTCAAAGTCCCAGCTGTCCTATCAAAAGAAGTATCTAGCCAGATTATTGAAAACAGTGTCTTCACCATTAACTTTTCATACTTCACTTTAGTGTTACACTTTTTTCATAGTATAAAATTATTTTTTCTATATTTCCATCATTATTAATTGAAACTTTTAAAAAGTCATCTGTTGTATATTCAAATATTTTTGTGAATGGATATTTAGTATTATAGAAATAGAATTCCATAGAGTACAGGAATCCCTACACACAAGCCTAGTGCATCTTACATCTGGTCCTGACTGTTGATAGCCTCTGTTGATCCATGGCACTGTTTGTGTTTCAGAAGGCTACATACTAAAGATGCTCCCAGCTGGGAGGTCTGTTCTGATTAATGTCTTTCACATATAAGGTGCAGATGGCATGATACTTACTGCCATAATAAATTTATTAAGTCTTCCATATGGGGAAAAATGTGTTTCTTCTCTACTGGAACCTGTGGGGAAACTGAAAGGACAACCCATTGCCATGAGACCGAATCAAGTTACTACAACTAGCTAAAGATGAAAAAAGGCAATGAATTGATTGGACAGAATCAGTGTGCGCTGGCATCTTTCCATAACTCCTACTTTGAAAACCAGATGGAATGCAGTCTGTCAGGTGAGGCATTCTTTCAAGTCTGGAACTCTTTGCTGGAGTTTCTATCAATTGAACATATTCTAAAATGTGGTGGAATGATAGTGGAGTGAAAGATTAAATACTCACATACAGCTTTAAATGTGCATATTTATCAGTGTTTTTTTTTTTTGTCTTAGATGTCATATTTGTGTTAGCAGGAGAAATATATAATTTGTGTTGCTCAGGGAGCAAAGAACAAATATTTATGTGTATATAGGTATCTCTTTCTGTTATCCCTTCCTCTAAATTCATATTTTTCAAATTCAAAGCTCCAATTTATAAAATAAAAAACATTAAATGAATTCAATATTTGTTGAATCAAACGATCTTTCAATAAGTTTTAAACTTGTCGCAAATTTTTATTCCCATCTTATAGTTCTCTTAAAGCTCAAAAGGTTCTTTTTTATGTTCTCCTAAAAATATTATTTCATAGTTGCACAATTCACCATAGCCAAACTATGGAACCAGCCAAGATGTCCATCAACAGATGAATGGATTACAAAACTGTGGGATATATACAGAGTGGAATTTTACTTAGCCATAAAAATACACAATTGCATCATTTACAGATAAATGGATGAAACTGGAGGACATTATGCTAAGTGATATTAGTAAATCACAAAAAGATAAGAAATTGGAGGCTTTCTCTAATATGCAAAACCTAAGGAGAAATGGGTCATAGGAGGAACTCTGGATGGAAAAGGAAATCCTATAGAGGTACAAATAAGACAGCCTAACTGTGGGGATGTGAGGGGAGGAGAAGGAAACTCCCTAAAGTATACGATGTACTTATTCATATCATAGTCAACCACTAAGCCAAGCATGAAAGGGAGGGATGGGGAGGGAGTGAGGTGGGGACTGGGTGAGGGCTGGCTGGGTGATGTGTGCATGTATGTCTACACAAGTTTTTTACCCTATTATGATGTATGAATACAATGCACCAATAAAACAATTCAAAATATCATTGCACTACCACTTGTAGATAGTTAACGTTTTAATTGGCATATTAGTACTTATAGCAACAAATAAATGTTTAAAAAAATTTTAAATATAATTTTAAAGTGAATTTAAACACAATAAAATCTAGACCGTTTCTTGAATAAGTATTGAGGCATGAAGGTATATATTATCTAAAGAGCATTTTGAGCACAAACATACTAAATGTCTTCTTATTTGTGATTGTTATTTAACCTATACTCATTCTAAAAATTATTGTTTTGAATTTTAAGCAGATAAATTTATCAGATTATCTATGTCAAAAAATCAAATCATATTTCATTAGATAACTGGACATAAGGATCTTAAGCACCTAATGAATTAAACTTTGAATGAACTGACCTCAACTCTAACCTTGATAGCAAGAAACAAAGTATAAAGAAGGGGAAACATGACAATATAACAGATTACTTAGATAATTATTAAAACAAAACATGTTATTCTAAGATTAAATATATATGAACTGGGCATAAAAGGTGTCCATATTCTTTCTTACTGAACATTAAAAACATTCACTTCATATTACACATTTTAAGAATATTATGCAGTTAATAAATATATTTGTTAAATAGCTACTCAATATCAGGCATTGTGCCAGGCACTACAGATAGTATGGATGACACAAAAGGATAAAGGTGCTCTTCTAATGCTAACGCAAGACTGCCAATGAATACATCATAAGGATCATGCGTAATCAGTACAGTGGAAAGCAACATATGGCATACTGTAGAAACAAAGGAAAGACTGCTGCTGGAGAAAATTATATTTTGTATGAACTCTAGAAGATATGCATTCATGTCAAGTGAAGAAGAATGTTCTAAGTAGAAGAAACAGCATAAACAAGAGCCTGAAGTTAAGATAAATATGTGGACACTTCCCAAAATCAAAGAAGACTTGTGTGGTAGAAAAATCTCCAGTAAAACAATAAGTATAAATAAATATAACTATAACTAATATAAATATGGTTTATATAGTATAAATATATAATATCTGTCTCCATATATGGTTTTGGAGCTTTACCTCAATTCATATATTTTGACCTTCAAATATATTGAATACTACTCATTAGACTATGGATTCAAACTTTAAGTATCGTTGGCAACACATTAAATACTGTAGAGTATGACCCCTATGTCAAGCATATTTGAAAAAGGGCAAAACTGTTTTCATTGTTTTTATATTGTATACAGGTTGAGTATCGCATATGTGGAATGTTATAAATATTGGCATATACATAATGGTGATTTGTGAATGGGGCCCAAGTCTAAAAATAAAATTTATTTATAATAGGCCTTATGCAAACAGTCTGGTAGCAATTTTATATAAGATTTTAAGTAAGTTTGTCCATGAAACAAAGTGTCATCATGTCACAGAATGTGCTACTTGTGATGTCGTTTGCTAGTGCTCAAAATATTTCAGATTCTAGACATTTCAGATTACAAAATTTTCAGATTATAGATGCCTAGCCTGTAATAAAGATCTATATTTTCTAAGCATTTCATAAGCATTTCATAAGAAATGCATATTATTACAATTATTCACACTTCAAATATTAAAGACAGTGTATTTATGAGCAAGTATTTTTTTTTTTTTTTTTTTTTGCGGGTCTGGGGATGGAACCCAGGGGCAATCTACCTCTGAGCTACAGCCCCTGCCCTATTTTTTATTCTTTATTTTGAAACTAAGTCTCACTGAGTTGCAGAGGACTTCACTAAGTAGCTGAGGCTGTCTGTGAACCGCGATCCTCCAGGTCTCAGCCTCCCAAATGCTGGGATTACAAGCGTGCGCCACCATGCCCAGCTATGAGCAAGTATTTTTAAAAAATAAAAAAATATAAATAATGACGGGAGTGGTTGTGCACACTTGAAGTCCCAGAGCTTGGGGGACTGAGACAGGAGGATCACATAGGTTCGAAGCCAGCCTCAGCTACTTAGTGAGGCTCTCAGCAACTTATTGAGACCCTGTTTCTAAATAAAATATAGATGAAAGTAAGTCTGGAAGTATAGCCTGGAGGTAGAAAATCCCAGGTTCCACCCCCCAGTACTACACACACACACACACACACACACACACACACACACACACACACATATATATATATATATATATATATATATATATATATATATATATACAAAAACAAGAAATTACCATTTTCTTTATTTGTGAAAATTCTTACTCTGTAACTGACCTTAGAAAAGATTAGTACTTTCTTTAGTGATTCCATCCCTGATGTTGAGAAACAGCAATTTAGAAGCACAAATCTATAACACAAGAAAGATTAGTGGATATCTTTTGATATTTAAAGAAACACTGGATAATACCCAGGATTTAGTTTGCTTCACAATAAGTAGGGAAATAAAAGGTTGGTATAATTATCTGAAAATAGTTCCTTTCATTAGATCTACTGTATTCTGCATTGAAAAACATCTGTCTTGGAAAAGTATTGTGTAGAAGGAATTAGAAGGGAACACTGTTGTTGTTTTTTCTAATAATAAATGTCTCTATTAGATGGTGAGGTCATTTACGAAACTATTAAATGGTACAGAGAAGATGTGATACATTAGGATGGCGACAGCGAGGGTTGAGACAGACATATATAATAGGCAGGATCAATAGGATATGGTGCCCAAATAGATCTGAGACTAAGAAAGAAGACAAAATTCAGGTTGACCTGGGTAATAACTCTACTAAATGGTGAAGACTTTTTCTGTGTTAAAGCACATGAGAGAAAGATAAATGAATTTTGTAGAAGGTGATTTTACTTGTTCAGTTTAGTAAAGTTTGGTTTTAGGAGTCTGCAGGATATACAGGTGAGCAGGTACAGTCAGCATCTAGACAGTTGACTATACTGAAAAAGGAGAGAAAAAATGCAGAAAACTATTCCATATTATTTCACAAAAAAATCTGGAATAAATTAGGGTAAATAGTGATATGATTGGTTACTAGATATGTGCTCAAGGTGTAATTATAAAATATGTGTTATTATAAAAGAACCACAACTATTTTTTAATATAGACATAAAGAAAACAGAATAATAGGGCAACTGGAGACCCAGGAAAAGAAATTTTGTGATATAATATGGTGTTCATGGTGGCAGGAGGCAATGTAATCCAGGTGGAACATGTGGAAATTGACTTTCAGTAGAATATATTTTTTCTCATTAATTTGATAAAAAAAATCATATGCACTGTTGTGAACTCAATCTTAAAATGTAATAGCAAATGATCATATATGAATTTGAGTCCAAGATAATTTTGATGGAATTTAGTTGACAAGATCATTTGTATATCACATTTGTTGTGATTAAATTTGCCTGTTAAATTTGGCTCTGCCATTGTTCCCAGATAAATTTTCAAATTTTATTCTAGATATTTCTGTGACAATATTTATGAGATCAGTGTTTAAATTTGTGGTTTTCAATAAAAAAGATTGTTTTCTATAATGTGGGTGAGCCTTTTCCAATCAGTTGAAGGCCTGAATGAAACAAAAGACTGGCCTCCTCTGAGTGAGATGCAATTTTGCCAGCAGAAGGCTTCCAGATTTGCACTGCAAGTGGCCTTTCTTTGGGTCTATAGCTTGAAGCTAATCCTGCAGATTGCGGACTTGTCAGCCTCCTGAGTTTCAGGAGTCAATTATGTAAAATTAACATATTTTTTGCACACACATCTACTGGTTCTGTCACTATAGAGAATCATCACTAATACACTATGTCATATTTGTTCGTATATATATTTTATATATGTCTATATTTCATTAGTTGGTTTATTTGCCTAAAATATTAATCTAGAACCTAGTTTAAATGTTAACAATTTTTTATATGAAGTAAATATTTATTTAGAATTGTTTTATCGATTATTGAAGCCAATACAAATTTTCTCCTGTTCTCATTATATAGAGAACATGTATGCCACATTGCCTAATATTTTTATTTTTATTTATTTATTTATTTATTTATTTATTTTTTTGGTGGTACTGGGGTTCCTGGAAACCCTTCTACCTCCGGGCTACACTCCCAGATCCATTTTATACTTGTTTTATTTGGAAACAGGTGCTCTCAAGCCAGCGTGGCTGACTTCAAACCTGTGCGATCCTCCTGTCTCTGCCTCCCAAGTGCAGGGATTACAAGCATGTGCCACGATGCCCGGCTGCCTAATGTTTTTAAAGGTTAGCTTTAATAAAAAAAAAAAATATTTGGGGGTTATTATTGCTTTTTCTCTATATTATTTTAAACTGTTCATTTTCACAATTTATTTCAAATAATAATTGTTTAAATATTGTTCTCACTTTTAGGAAGAAATAGGTCAACAATTTATATTTTGCAGTATTTTAAAATATTATTACAATATTTAGCATATAACGAAGCTTTTCTTAAAAAAAACATTGAAATCAGTTATGAAACTCCAAAATCCAATTGGTATATATAAACATAAGCACATTTTGATATTTTAAATGTTTTTAATAGTTTCCAGAAAATACTAATTTCTCCAGTGATATGCAAGAATGAACAAACAATGGAGCAGAGGCTGTTAATAAGCAAAATAATTTACGAGAATTTATGTAATGTTCTTTCTACTTAGCATTGTTTTAATATTACCCAACTTATAGGAAAACAAAAAATTCATCAGGAAAAAGCAAATAATCATTCCACTGATGTAATGTAGTTTTTTATAATTAATTTTTAAAATAAAATTACCTTAATTAAAATTAAACTGTTTTTCATGTTTCATAACTAATAAACAATGCATTTTAAATTTTAAATTTTAATGATAAACAATGCATTTTAAATTATGCCTTGATTTTATTTCATAAATTGTACTTTAGTTTAAAAATCTGTTAATTATTACAAATTAGAAATATAGTTCTTTGTATATTAGATTATTTTATTTGTAATATTTGTAAAACCTTTTAAAATAAATATTCAACTTTTTACTAAAACCTTTTAGAAAGTCGAAACCATTTTGTATATATTTCTTGTGTTCTAATATTGTATCATTTAATAAGCTTGTTATGTTTTCATTTTATTTATTATTATTATTATTATTATTATTATTATTATTATTATTATTAATTATTTTGTTGTTGTTGGTGGTGGTGGTGGTGGTACTGGGGTTCCTGGAAACCCTTCTATCTCCAGGCTACACTCCCAGACCTACTTTATACTTTTATTTGAAAACAGGGTCTCTTAAGCCAGCAATACAAGTGTGCACCACCATACTGGGCAGCTTGTTATTTTAGACAACCTACTCATTAGTTTGATTCATGATATTGAAGATAGAAATATTGTTTCACTTGTCTTTTGCCTTGGTTCCTAACAATTATAATTTTTTTCTTTATTCAAAGATATCATAACTTCCTCTGGATAATGTGGTAGTAAACCCTACAATGGTATTCCAGAAACATTTCCCTAGTTTTCTCTAGAAGAAGATAACAATTTTCTAGAAATAAGTTTTGAGAATTGCCACCTACTCATTTTGTATAGAATCTGCAGTCACATAAAAATCATTCTTTCCACTTTATTAATAAGACACTACTCTAGCTTTCTTAATATCTCCTCTACATCTATCACCACCACCAGGACAATGGTAGCTTTAGTGTCCCCTTGGCTATTAAAAAATAAAAATACTGAAATTAAAATTAAAGACATATTCTACATATAAAATAACTTTTCCTATTCTCATCATGTAAAAGCTGCTCTTCAGAGAAGCGGTAAATACTCACTATGCATTAAATTATTTTATCAGATAGTACAAATATAAAGCACTAAAGTATATTGAATACCTTCTTTATGTGCAAAATGTAAATTTGTTTCTTTGAATGAAATTAGTGCAAACAGAACATTTTCTTTCTCTCTGCTTCTTTTTTTGTTTCTTTCTGTCTTTATTCTTTCTTCTTTTTTTTTTTTTTTGTTTTGCTTTTCACTCTTCTTTCTTTCTGTACTGAATATTTAACCCAGGCCATTGCAAATACTCTACCACTGAGCAACACAGAAAGCCACTTTAAAAAAAAATAAATTTAAATTTTTTTGTGTGTGATACTGGGGTTCCTGGAAGCCCATCTACCTCCGGGCTATACTCCTAAACCTATTTTATACATTTTTATGTTGGAAACAGGGTCTCTTAAGCCAGCGCAGCTGGGTTCGAACCTGCGCGATCCTTCTGTGTCCGCCTCCCAAGCGCGGGGATTACAAGCATGCGCCACCACACCTTGCAAATAAATGTAATTTTAACTGGAAAATAATGCATATATTTATGGGGCATTATGTGATGATTCAATACACGCACACATTATGCAGTTTTCAAATCATGTTAAATATATCTGTCTTCTCAAACATGTATAATTTAAGCAAAAAAAATCAAAATTGTCTCCTAGTTTTTTGAGAAGTACAATGCACTACCATCATCAGTAGTCACTCTCCTAAGCAATGCCATGCAGATACTTCTTATTTAACTATTACTTAGCTCCTATTGCACAGTATCTCTCCATTTCTCCCTTACATTCCAATCTCTCCAGCCTTTGGTAGTCACCATTCTACTTTCTCCTTCTATGAGATCTATGTTTTATTCTACACATATGTAGCATCAGGCAGAATTTGTCTTTCTGTACCTGGCTTATTTCATTCAGCAGAATGATCTTCAGTTATATCCATATGTCTCAAATGACAGGACTTAATTTTTTCTTTTGACTGAATCATTCATGGGACACAAATCACACTTTTAAAAATTCTTTATTAGTGTATTTTAGTCATACTTTTTTTCTTTTTCTTTTTTTTTTTTTGCAGTACTGGGGATGGGGCCCATGGGCATTTTACCTCTGAGCTACACTCCCAGTCTTAGTTTTTATTCTTTATTTTAAAACAAGATTTTGCTAAATTGCAGAGGACCTCACTAAGTAGCTGAGGCTAATGGTGAACCATGATCTTCCTGTCTCAGCCTTTCAAGAACTGGGATTACAAGTGTGTACCACCGTGCCAAGCTATAGTCATACATCTTAATGGTGTACAATATGGTAAAGGCATATATGTAAGCATTGTTCATTTACCTCTTCCCCAATTCCCACCCCATTTCATCCCCCCTCTCTCTTTTTTATGCTTGGCTTTCTGATGACTTTGATATGTTTATAAATGTATGTCATGCACATTAGGGAATTTCTCTTTTCTTCCCTCTCATCCCCCTTAGTTGCCTTATTTGTTCTTATTTGCTTTCTCCTTCTTCATCTAGAGTTCCTCCTATGACCCTTTGACTACCTAGCTTCTGCATATTCGAGAGATCATCAATTCTTTACTTTTTGTGAGTGACTAATCTCACTTAGCATAATGTTCTCCATTTCCATCCATTTCCCTGTAAATGATGTAATTTTGTTCTTCTTTATGGCTGAGTAAAATTCCATTGTGTACATATTCCATAGTTTGGTAATTCATTCATCTGTTGATGGACATCTTGGCTGGCTGCATAGTTTGGCAATGGTGAATTGTGCAGCTATAAACAGATATGCATGCATTAGTTTGGTAGTTTAATTTCCATTACTTTGGGTAGATACCCAGAAGTGGTACTGCTGGATCATATAGTAGGTTTGTTTTTCAATCTGTTCATCAGATGATGGACATTTGGATTGTTTATTTTACTGACTATTGTGAACAGAGATGTAAAAACATTGGAGTACAGATGGTTTCTTAATATGAAGATTTTATTTCCTTTGGATGTATAATCCAGTTGTTGGATTGCTGAATCCTGTGGTAGTTCTAGAGTTTGCTTTTGAGTGATCTACTTATTTTTTTTTACAAGATCTGGTATAATTTATATTAACATCAAGAATGGGCTAAGATTCCCTTAGCTTCACATCCTTGACACATTTAATACTATTTATCTTTGTGATTACATATATTCTGATTGAAGCAAGGTAATTTGCCACTGTGGTTTTTGTTCACGTTTCACTATGATTAGTGAGGTTGAGCATTGTACTGATCTCTATTTTTATTTGTATGTATTCCTTTGAGAAATGCCTGTTTAGGCTGACAGCCCATTATTTGTTGACATTATTTACTTATTTATATTGGCTATTGCTATTTTAAAAAATTAACTTTTTAGATATTATCACCTTGTCAGATCTAAAGTTTACAAATATTTTCCCCCATTTTATATGATTTGCTCTTCACTCTATTTTTTCTAGTGATTCACAAAAGCTATTTAGTGTGATGTAATTCCATTTGTCTATTTTTGCCTTCTTTTTCCCTCTGCTGTAGAGAAAAATAAGACATATTTATTTTCTATTTACTTAACAATGAGTGGACACATTCTAATTATAGCCACAATTTAAATTCAATGTTTAAATCATATAAGGGTAATACGTGAAAATAGTAAAGTACCCTTCATTCCAATAAAAAGTTATTTTTATTATATATTTTATGTTTTTTATTTTTGTTAATGGACCCAAATATGTCAATGGAGATAAAGTTTATATCAGTGTAATAACATTGCTACAGAGTCTTTGTAGAGAAGTCAAGAAAGGCACTTTAATTAAAAATAATAGCATTGAAAACTCTCTAAATAGCTGTGCTTATGAAGTAACAAACAAAATGAATGAAAAGGGCACAATAGCTTGTGAAGGACATTGTCAGAAAATTTTAAAGTACATTATTTGTTTTGAAGAAAATGGTCTTTCAGAATATTTTAATTCATGTCAAAGGATTTTAAAAGGAAGAAAGAAAACAACAATTCAGATCTGCAAATTTATTGAAATTGGTGCATTGCTATTATGCATCTTAATGGGTACAAGATGGTAGAGAAATACATGCAGACATCACTCATTTAGCCCTTTTCCAATACATTTCTCATAATACTAGTTTTGAAACTTCAGAAATTCCCCCCACTTTATATTCTATCAAAATTTAGTTTGAAAGGCGACAATATGGATGAAGAAGAAAAGACAAAGAGGACGTGTTAAAGGAACAGTACAATGAAGATGACAGAAGAAATATGAAAGGAGAGGGAATGGATTGTTTTAACAGGATGAAAACACAGGGAAATAGAGAAATTAAAATATTTTTAATAACCTTTGTTGTTTTAGGAACTCAAAACAACAAAGGTTCTTAGTGAATACATTTTTAATAGCTTGCTTATAATACTCGGTCTTTTTTAACTTCATCCTTCTATGGCATAATCCATTCTCATAAGTTGTCCTTGCAAGATGTATATAGATATATTATTGAGCAGTATACAAAAATATAAATTAAACTAATTAAAGTTACAATATTTTAAAGACAAGAGAAAGAAAAAATATTTCATTATCTAATTGATTACTCTCTATAGCATGGAATATTCTAATCAATATTTTCATACCTCACTTTGCTTTCATTTCCAAGTATTGTTTATGTCCTCTGCTCTGCATCAGGATGTTTTTCAAAAGTTAGCAATGTGCATTCTCTTCAATTTTTTCTCACTTTATTAAATCCATACAGGTGAGGTCTGACTTCCATCAGTCTGTAGGAATGGCTACATACACCTGCATTTTACTATGTTAGCTCTTCACTTCCTGTTTCAAGCCCCAGTTCATGTACACATGACAACACACACTTCATCTTTGAATGTGCTTTCTTTGCTTGAGTTGTAGGATTCTGCACCTTTCTGTTTCCATGTTGTTTTACTGGACCTTCTCATAACTCCTTTTTACTCCTTCCCCTTACCTCTAAACCTCTGAATATTTAGAGTTAAGATTAAGTTTAGGGTTAGGATTCAGCCTTTGCCCTCTCTGATTATCCAGGTAGTCTCACCCAGTTGATCTCATTCAATCTTATAAATACTCTAGTTTCTCTGCTAAGAATTCTCAAATGCATATTCATGTGACTAGATAGATAGATAGATAGATAGATAACTCATATATATCTTAACCCAAAGGCAAAGTACTATTTTTCATAATTATTAATAGAAATCTAAAATTAACAAGAACAAAATTAAACCAATGATACATCCCTTTTTGAAAACTTCATCAACAAGTTTATGGTTTGAGGTAATACCTGGAATTCTTCACTTATTCTTGTTCTCCACATGCCATGTCACATTTTCACAGAAGTTATTCTAGCCTTTTTCTTTAAAAAAAAAATAAACTATACTAGACCTGACCATGTCTCACACTATCCACATCTGTACTACTGTTTTCAATTATTATGACAAATTATACAATATTTGGTGCTTTATAATAAACATAAGTATGTTTAGCTGATCATTCTGGAGGTGGAATTAATGGTGCCAATATCTGCTCAGCTCTGGTCAAAATCTCATGTCAACTGGCATCATGGTGAGAGTGCATGCAAGAGAAGAGAGTCACATGACTAGGAAGGAAGCCATAAAATAGGGAGAGGCCAGTCTTGTGACTTCCCCGTAGGTCCCAACTCTTCAATTCCCCACCACCTATATATTGCCACAATGAGGATAAAGCTTCAAACATGTGCAACCTTATAGCAGAAAATATTCAAACCAGGGCATCATTACTTACCTGAATTATGGCAGTAATCTTCAAAGTCTTCTTTCATTTTCCTTTACCTATTCCAGCGTTTTCCAAATAATATAAAAAAAATGAACCTTAGCAATTAAGATAAAAATACATTTGCTTATAGCAATAGTATCAAAGATGAAGCCAATATAAAAGAACAGACATTTACCCAAATATGTTGATTTTGATAGACAGCCTGGATACAAGCCTTTCATAATATAGCTCATAAATTTTTCTTGGATTCATTCCTCAGTCATGGAGTGAGGATTTTAACATTAGCCTATATCTTTCAAAGACTAGAAATATTATTAAGACTTAGAGCATTAATTTATACTAGATATAAAGATAAACAAAAATTAACTATATTTCTCACTATTGTTTTGTTATTGCTATTACATTAGTTGCTCGCTTGAAATATTGATCTGGGGCCGGGCGTGGTGGCACACGCTTGTAATCCCCGCGCTTGGGAGGCAGAGAGAGGAGGATCGTGCAGGGTTGAAGCCAGCCGCGAGCTCTGGCTTAGGAGATCCTGTTTCCAAATAAAAATGTAAAAATAGGTCTGGAAGTGTAGCCTGGAGGTAGATAGATGGGCTTCTACTAACCCCAGTACCACCAAAAAAAAAAAAAAAAGGCAGAAATATTGACCTGATAAATCTAAAATCACTATTTGATCAGTTAGTCATTAAGTTCAAGGGAATCTAACATTTTACTCTTGTTTTTGCTTAGCAAGGTTAGAATTCCAAGTAACTACTAGTTATGTTGTCAGATCCACAATAAACTTATATCTTAGAAATTATGTCAAGCATAGTACATAAACTTCGACAAACTGTTTACATATCAGATAAATCCTGCCTTAAGACATTAAAATTTTGTGCTGTTAGGTCAGGTAAAACTGTATCTTTATTATAGATATGACAGGATCAATAATTGAAAAAATAAAGAGCAAAATTTGGTTTATATAATTTTGAATTCTCCCTCTAAATCATACTTTATCATATAGCCATGATGAGAAAAAAGAATATGGTCTACAGTGAGGACACATTATGAGCATAGTCAAAAAGTCTGGGCTTGTATACCAGTTTTCTAGCTCCAAAAGAAAGTAAGATAATGCAACATATTTTCTCAATTGTATATTGAAAACAATAAAATTTACTTCCTAGAACTCACAGAATTGATAGGGACAATTTAACACTTTTTCAGAAAACATTTTATTACAATAGTTTATTGTGCAATGAATATTGTGTATAAATTTTTTAAAGTATATAATTATGCGTTTGTTTTAAAAAACAGAGCCATATATCTCAAATACACATTACTTGGATTATTTTGGAATAAAATAAGAAACAAAATGGCACAGAAAGGAACAAAACAGAAGAAATGTACTTAAAAATCTATTTCTTTGTGTTTCTTAAAATATGCGCTCATATAATTTGCAATAATTTCCTTAAAGTAAAATAATAACAAAAAGTTGGCTAGATTGAATGCCATAGTAAAGTAAAACTAATTATCATTTCTAGTAACCTTTTGCTTTGCTAATTTCTAATGTCTGTTTATTTATTTTCCCTGTACAGGCATGAAAAAAAACTATTCAAGTTGGGAAAGTAATTATATTAAACATGTATTGACCTATTAAATATATTAATCCCATTATGGTGAAAATTTTGAGAAAAACCTGATTTTAGATGCTTAAAAAACACTATTTTTAATTTTTATGATAAAAGCAGAAGTTATGTCTTCATGGATAGCAATGCTTAATTTAAGGGGCAATAGAATAATGACACAGATATAAATTTAAGATTTCTTATAAATATTCATTTTGAGTTGGCCATGGTGACGAACATCTGTAATACAGTATTGGGGTGGCTAAGACAGGAAGGTGGCAGGTTTGACGTCAGCTTGAGCAATGTAGTAAGAATCTCAGAAATATAGTAAGATCCTGTTTCAAAATAAAAACATAAAAAGAACTGGGGTCTACCTGAGAAGTACTATATATATATATTTGTATATATAAATTTCTTGAAAAAGAATACAATTTTATTTTACAATTTATGTGTAATTTATATGTAATAATCATGTTTTATTTTCCCTATATACATGTAGAACTTAAGATTTAAAGATATATAAACACCTGCCAGAAAAGTTCCTAAAGTTAAAATGAAGAACAATATCATGTACAGAAAATAACTAAATTTTAAAAGCTATTAGAAACTATGAATGAATATAAAAGCATAACATAAAAGTTAATAATAATGATTTCCAAGTGGTAGATGCTTTTAAAATCCAGAGTAAGTGACTACTGAACAGTAGTGCTCACTAGTGTTATGCCAAACAATTACAATAAGTCAATAGAAGAGAAGGATAAAAATAGTGTAAGCAGATGTTTCTCTGTCAGAAAGCTTTATAAGTGATAAAAACCCAAATTTTGTCTACAAAATGTTCATATATGGCAATCAGAAGAAGCAGATATAGGGGGCAGCCTAAGGATTACTGGGAGAAATTCTGGATTAAAAAAGTGTTTAAATCACAGACATCAAGAAAAAGTTATCAAATTACTTATGGAGAGAAAGCAGATGTAATTTCATGGATGTGAGCCTAGAGCTCTGCTTCCTTAAAAACTGAAAATTAAAATTGTGCATGTCCACTAAAGAGGCTCAGTCTCGTTGACATTTAAAAATGAATGATACAACCTAAATAGTACTTTGTTTGCCAATTGCAAATTAACACACTACCTGTTCTGGGATTTTAAAAGTCTAATTAAGCTGTTTCTTTCCAGCATGCAACAAAGCTATAAGCTAAAGACTGGTATTTTCTCAGTAGGTCTACAGTGCAAGCTCTCAAATGCAACAAGCTCCTCAGCCATCCCTGCTGACTTTTAGTTCTGCATCTTGATGGTAAATTAGTTCCAGTAGCATATTTCTTTTAACTCTGGGTTATTTCACTCACATCAATTCCCTTACCACAAACTCTTAAAAATACAGGATTTTATTTAAATAGATTTTAAATACACAGAGTTGATATTGACTTAATTTGGAAACCACAACTTAATGAACTAATCCTTAAAGCCAGAGTGCTGCCATAAACCTAGTTACCTCTATTCAGAAGATAATAATATAATTCTTCAACTTATTGGTAAATAGATTATATATATGTTTCAATTTTACAGTTTTATTGTAAACATTTAAATGTATTGTCTTAAAAATAATTTTTCGACTTTAATGTTTAACAGTATTTTTGTTGGCCTAATAAAACACATGATGATAGTTGGGAATGTGGCTCATTGCTAAAGCACTTGCCTAGCTTGTGCAAGGCCCTGGGTTCAATCTCCAGCAGTCAAAACAAACGTTGTTGGACCTAAAACATAAGCCTCCTGATTTAGTAAGTCTGGGATGGAATTCAGGACTAGAACATTTTGGAAGTTCTCTAGTAAAAATAATACTTTGAGAACTAATACTTTAAAATGTTCAAGAAATTAAAAATGATTCATCAGAGAGTCTCACAAGTAATTATTATCAGTGAATACTAAAAGCCACTATTTTATTCTCTAAAGTTCATGGTGACATAATGGCCAGCTAAAACCTATGGGGCCAAGAAAAATAAAGCTTTCTAAAAATAGTTGTATAAATGTTCTAATTGATGTAATGGGGAAAAGGAGCCTTGATCCATATTAAGGCAGAGATTGGCCTAAAAAGTAATAAATCTTTGTATTTTTTGCCATAGGGTAGATCAACCTATGTCAACTTCTTGTGCCTTAGTAGTCTTGATATTATACCATGTCCAACCAAAACACAATAAAAAAGAAAAACAATCACAATGAATCATGAGAGATGATTATGAGCACCTATATGCTAACAAATTTGATTATATAGAAAAAATACAATGTCCTGAACAGATACAGTATATATTGAATCATGAACAAAGAGATAAATTGAACAGGTTAAATTAATCAAAAATTTGAAAGGAAAAAATCTACAAGATACAGTCTACAAAGCCATCATTATCCTAATACCAAAATTGAGACCAGTACAAAACGAGACTACAAGCCAATATCCTTGGTGAACGGACTTGGAAAAAAAAATTAAATCCTAGGGCAAATTAAAAAGTTATTCACCAGTACCAAGTGGGGATTCATCATAAGGATGTAAAAAAAGATCAGTATGTATAAAGCAACTAATAGGGTACACCAAATCAACAGAATGAAGAATAAAAACCACATGATCATCTTAATAGATATAGAAATTGTACTTATTAAAATTCAATATTCCTTAACAATAAAAATGTCAAACTAAATATAGATAAAAATTCCTAAGCAAAATAGTCACTTGACTTTTAAAGGCAATCATAGCATTCTGAAAATGTTACTTTGAAACAACTAAGACCAATGAATAATAATAAATTGTAATGTAAAAAACATGGGATAGTTTGAAAATTTCAGGCATTTTTACACTGAAATGACTTGTACATGAGAAAGTTTGTATTCATACTATTAAAATTATGATGATTTACTATATTTCTATAGATAAGATATATTTTAGGATAATTTTAGCAAAAACATTATTAATTTTTGTGCTATGATACTCATATCTTCTTTAGTGTCAATTTATAAAATTTACTCATTTCTATGATATCCAGAAAATTATTACACTATACAAAATTGTTTTGTAGCACATACATATATCTTATTTTTGTTGGTAGGTCAACTAAAGTAAATTTCAATGATTTATTTTGTTATCGATTCATGAGTTTTGTCATAGATTTCTTTTAGCACAGAGAGGTTTCCTCTGGCTTGGGCAATGTGAAAATATAAACAAAGACATTAATTATTATGCAAGATATTTAAAAATCACATTTTTGCTATATTAGATCTACTAAACTTTGACTATAGAGAGGAAATATCATAACACTAAGCACAAAATCTATTTTCAAATGTTATTTAAAATTGTTCTGATCATTTCCAGCCCTTCCTAAGAGCTATGAATTTTTCTGCTTAAAGTTTATTTATCCATTTATCCTACACTTAAAAGATTTTCTTATGTTCTATATTTATTTAACAATTAGAAAATCAAAATGAGTTTTATATATTTATTTAATAATTAGAAGACCAAAATGTGTTTTCTGGCAGTTTTATTACCATAAGAACTTTTGCATTGTCTCTTAAATGATGTACATATCCATCTACAAAAGCCATTGTCTACATAGATCATGGTTTCTCTAAATATTTTCACAATAAAATGCAAACTAAAACAAGTTCTTATCAAAAGAACTAGTGATTAAAAATAAAATAAAATTAAAACTAAATAAAAATATTTATTGCATAATTATATTTATATCAGATTTTATTTCTTTAACTTTTTTAATTTGTATATTGTAGTCATACATCTTAATGGGGTACAAATTGGTTGAGGCATACATGCACACATCATTCATTTGGCCCTTTTCCAATTTCTACCCCATTCCCTTCCCTTTCTGTCCTCCTCATGTTTGGCTTACTGATTGACTTTGATATGTCTATGAATGTACATAGAGAATTTTCTTCTCCCCTCATCCCTCCAAATTAGCTTGCATTATTTGCTCATCTATGTTGTTTTCTTCTTCATCTAAAGTTTCTACTATGATCCTTTTCTTCTTAGCTTTCACATATTAAGAACATCCATTTTTTTACATTTTATGATTTATTAATCTTACTTAGCATAATGTTCTCCAGTTCCATCCATTTTCCTCCAAATAAAATAATTTTGTTTTCTTTATGGCTGAGTAAAATTCCATTGTGTACATTTATCATAGTTTTGTAATCCATTCATCCCGTTGATGAGCATCTTCACTGGTTCCATAGGCTGGCAATTGTAAATTGTGTGGCTATGAGCATAGATAAGTAATTTTGGTCTTCTAAATTATTCTAAAACACATTTTGGTCTTCTAATTATTAAATAAATATATAAGATTAGTTTTGCAGTTGGTTTCCATTTTTTTGGATATACCCAGAAGTGATATTTCTGGATCATATGATATGTTTGTTCCCATTCTTTTATGGATCTTCATATTGTTTTCCAAAGTGGTTGCACTAATTTGCAGTCCCACCAACAATGTACTAGAGTTCCCACTTCTCAACACCCTCACCAGAATTTGTTGCTCCTTTTTAACGATTGCCATTCTAATTGGAGTTAGGTGAAAATTCAGGGTAGTTTTGATTTACATCTCTCTGACTGCTAATGATGTTGAACATTTTTTCATACATTTATTTGCCATTTGAATTTCTTCTTTTGTGAAGTATTATTTAAAACAACAAAAACATCAGAATAGCCAAACACGTTCTCATCAATAATAACCATGCAGGAAGCATGTCCAGCACAGAATGTGTGAAATGTAAGGAGCTAAATAAATCAGGTTAAATGAGGGAAAGACTGTGTCTTGTAAAATGACTCACTGTTTATTTACTTATTTATTTATTTGATATTGGTGTGGGGCACTGGAGATTGAACTCAGGATCCTTCTACCTCTGAGATATACTCCCAGCTCTATTTTAATTTTTGTTTTAAAACAAGGACTTACAAAATTGCTGAAGGAACTTACTAAGTTCCTGAGGCTGATGGCACATACTTTATAATCCCAAAATTGGGAGACTGAGACAGGAAAATTACAGGTTTTTGACCAGCCACAGCTACTTAGTGAGACCCACTTCAACTTAGACCCTGTTTTCAAATAAAGAATAAAACATAGGAATGGGAGTGTAGTTTGGAGATAGAATGTCTCTTGGTTCAATCCCCAGTATCGCAAGCAAAAACAAAACAAAACAAAACAAAAACAAAAACTGAAGTTCTCCCAAGTCCTGGGATTACAAGCATGAGGATTTTTTTTTTTTTAATAAAGTGGTCAAATTCTTCTGAGCAGAGCACTGATAGAATTCTACTGAGCAATCAAGAAGAACAAAATACTATTATTTGCAAGAAAATGGATGGACCAGGAGAATATTATGCTAAATCAGATTATCCAGTCGCAGAAAGTGAAACAACTCCATTAGAGCCAGGGAAGTCTAGGGAAAAGGGAAGAGGGAGATGGAGAATTAATGTAGGAATCACTTCACTGACATTATGCATATATGTGAGAATATCAATCCCATTCTCAATACCTTGTATGGGGAAGTGCTGGAGAGGGAAGGAGTGGCAGAGGATGGAGAGGTAAAAACAAAACAAACAAATAATAAAACCTTGTTTGAAATGCACCTCTTCCTGCCACCTAGAACAATCTGCCTTTCCTATTTTAAAACAGCAGATTTTTATGTTTATCTCATTGGGGGGGTCTTACCAAAGTAAGAGACAATAGCATATTGATGGAGCGATGTATGTTTTTAGAGTTTTTTGTGGTATTTTATTTTTCTCAGTTATAAACACAAAGTTATTGGGATAAAGAAAAATAAAAGAGAATGAACCATGTTGAGATCTAAAGCAGGAAAAGTCCCAATAAAGACAGAGGGACACAAAGACCTTGTCAATGCAAGTATCACATTTGTGACATATATGACAGACAGAGACAGGGGGCTGCAGAACTGAGTGAGCAGTATAAAAAATGATGGTGCTTAGAAATTGCGATTTAATCTATGTTCATGGGATATGGGCACAGTGATGCATAACTGTAATCTCAGTACTGGAGAAGCTGAGATAGGAGAATAATAGGTTCGAAGCCAGCGTACAGGAACTTGAGCAAGACATTGCTTCAAAATTTAAAAAATGAAATAAGGTTGCCGGGCGTGGTGGCACACGCTTGTAATCCCCGTGCTTGGGAGGCTGAGACAGGAGGATTGCACAGGTTTGAAGCCAGCCTCAGCTACTTAGTGAGGCTTTCAGCAACTTAGCGAGACCCTGTTTCCAAATAAAATATAAAAAAGGTCTGGGAGTATAGGCCGGAGTCTTTGGGTTCCACCCCTAGTACCACCAAAAAAACTGAAATAAGGTTGAGGATGTAGCGCCTTGGTAAAATACCCCTAAGTTAAATCTCTAGTACAAAATAAAATAAAATAAAATAAAGATGTATTCCAATGGAAGACAAAGCTTGGTATTTTTAAATATCATTTTATTTATTTATTTTTTAGTTAATTAATTCTTTGTGTGTGTGTGTGTGTTACTAGGGGTGGAACCCAGAGGCTTTCTACCTCCAGGCTATACCTTTTTTATATTTTATTTGGAAACAGGGTCTCGATAAGTTGCTGAAAGCCTCACTAAGTAGCTGAGGCTGGCTTCGAACCTGTGCGATCCTCCTGTCTCAGCCTCCCAAGCACGGGGATTACAAGTGTGCACTGTCACGCCCGGCTTTAATATCAATTTAAAAAGCCTGAAATACAAATGGTTTAAAACAAAACAATGAACAAACCTGAAAATTTAAGTAGTTCAAAGTGACAGTTTTTTAAATTAATTAATTCATTAACTTTTGCTAATGTCAAGTGTTCACTGTGAGTTCTCACAGGGCATTACTCAAAGTTATCACTTAGGAACACAGGTTTTCCAAGCTTTATATAAATAGTGGCTTTTACAATTACAGAAGCTGGGGAAAAGAAAAGGGAAATTTCTATACTTACTTAGGATGACATCGTATTGTTCTCTCCACAGGGATTATGCATATGCACTGCAAGAATGGACACAATATAGGTGTGGGGTATTAGTCTTAAGGTTGTGTGCTTAATGTATATTCTTTGTGCACATATATGTTCATGTATTTATGATAATTATTAAGGTTTTAGTGTATTTTACATATGCAAAGAATGTAAATAAATTCAAAGCCAAATTGTAAGAGCAATTCTGAAATGCACCTACCAGAAAAACAATATAAAATTGTGACTCAAAACTATGCATCAATATAAAAAATGTTCCAATAATATGACATGTTCCTACATTGTCAGTAACTTAGTTTTTCATGTAAAATTACTAGAAGTGACTTACATATAGGTCAATATGTAAAAGTACTTTATATGTAATAATTTTTCAATTTTCTCCTAAATGTTATTGTTTGGGAAAGTCAAATTTACATCATTGACTCTAGAATTGTTATATGTTTTATAGAAATAAATGTTTTTTAATGAATTATTGGTTATGCATACATAATCTACAAGGTTTTATTTTGAATGATAATGTGATCTTCCTTTTAGTTTGCCATAGAATCTCAAGATGCTTTTATTGTTGTTACTTTTTGCTTCTACATAATTCCTCCCAGTCTTGATAAGGCTGATCCACAATTGTGCTCAGAGAACAGATGGTGCTTCGGGAGGAACTGGGCTGGGTTCACTAATCATGAGGAAAAAGATGGATTTAGATATTTCATTTTCTTCCCTCATGCATCCCACTTTAATAGAAAGAAATGATTTCATAAAGCTGAGTTTGGGTTGTATTTGTGTAAACACACCTGTCACAATTAGCTGCATGAATAATTTCCCAGTTTTGTAATACCCAGAAAAAATGTTATCTGCAATTAATTCTGCTTTAAAAAGTTTAAAAAGAATAAAAATACTATTTTTGTGCTTCTTATAAATGAACTAAAATAGATGTATAATATATATGACAGTCTCAGCTTTAAAAACAAAAAAGTTTTGATACATAAAGCAGGATCTTTTTCTTCTGACATTTAAGGAAGGAAAAAAAACTGCTCGTTCAATCTGGCTACTTGTATAATATGCTTCTTTCACTTATATGAGGCGTATCACTATGAATAAAATACAGGCTGAATGAATAAGTGACTTAGAATCAGGATAACTGACACTGGTATATTTCCCACACATATTGATACAGCCATAAAACACAGGTATATCAGCAAAATGTAAATATACTATTTTATTTTGCATACCTGTAACTTTACTATATTCTAGTTATATAACTAAAATATAGGTATGTGTATATGTGTGTGTATGTTTGTGTATGTGTGTGTGTTTAATATATACATATGTAACTTTTAGTTTTTGATTACTTAGAGGATTAGCTAAAAACAAGTAACCACCATTTAACTCTAGAATACTTAGTCTCATGTATACTAAAAGCTCATTATTGTAAAATGCTATATTTTATTACTAAAATTGCTAAGAAATAGTGAGTGTAAACAAATGTAAAGCAAATATGGAGAGGTCTTTTTTTTCTATGTATGGCAGTGTAGAATGGAACTTGAGGAAATCTAAATAGCCATTTCTTAGAAGACAAAAGTCAAGGAAAGTAAAATGGCTTCCTGGAAACAAATGCCCCAGTGGGATAGTGGGCAGGGACACAGTGTTCAAGATGGATCAAAGACATAGAAATTAGATAACAAACTTTTCAATCACAACAAAAGAATCAATGGTTTGCAGAGAAAGCCTTCAAAATGAGAGAAAATCTTCACCACATACTTCACTGATAGAGGATTAATACGTAGACTATATAAAGAACAAAAAAGAAATTAACAAACAAAAAATCTCAATCAGAAAATGGGCTGAACTAAATGTTTATTAAAAAAGAAAATATTTTTAAATTTTTTATTCATGCATTCTAGTCATAAACCTTAATGGAGTACAAGATGATGGAGGCATATATGCACACATCACCTAATTAGCTCTTCCTTACCCAATTCTCACCCATTTTCTCCCCCTCTCTCTTATCATGTTTGGCTTAATGACTGACTTTTATATGTTTGTTAATGTACATCATGTACATTAGGGAATTTTCCTCTTCCCCCTCCACATTTCCTCAGTTAGTTTGCCTTATTTGTTCATCTATAGTATCTCCTTCTTTGTCTAGAGTTCTTCCTATGACCCATTTTCTCCCTAACTTTGGCATATTAGGGAGAACATCCAATTTCTTATTTTTGCGTGATTGACTAATCTCACTTAACACAATGTTTTCTAGGTCCATCCATTTCCCTTAAATGACATAATTGTGTTTTTCTTTATGGCTGAGTAAAATTCCATTTTGTACGTATCTCATAGTTTTGTAATCCATTCATCTACTGATGTACATCTTGGCTGGTCCCATAGTTTAGCAACTGTAAATTGTGCAGCTATAACCATAGATACACATGCATTAGTTTGATAGTTTGTTTTTTTTCTTCTTTTGGGTAGACACCTAGAAGAAGTGGTATTGGTGGGTCATATGGTAAGTTTGTTCCCATTCTTCTGAGGATCCTCTATACAGTTTTCCAAAGTGGTAGCATTAATTTGCAGTCCCACCAACAATGTATTAGAGTTTCCACTTCTCCACATCCTCACCAGCATCTGTTGTTTGTGTTTTGAATGATTGCCAATCTAATTGTAGTTAGGTAAAATCTTAGGGTAGTTTTGATTTGCATCTCTCTGATTGCTAATGATGTTAATGTTTTTTTCCATGCATTTATTGTCCATTTTAATTTCTTCTTACATGAAGTGTTTATTTAGTTTACTTGCTCATTTTTAATTGGGTTATTTGTTTACTTAGTGCTGAGTTTCTTGAGTTCTCAGTATAGTCTAGATATTAATCCTCTTTTCAGAGTAGGTGACAAAAATCTTCTCTCATTCTATTGGCTCTCAGTTGAGGTTCTTGATAGTTTTCTTTACAAAAGCTTTTCAGTTTAATGCAATCATAATCCCATGTATTGATCTGCCTTTGAGTTTTCTGGTCCTTTGGGGTCTTGTTGAGAAAGTTTTTACCTGTGCCGATGTGTTACTGTGTTGGACCTAGGCCCTCTTCAAGAAGCCTCAAGGTCTCTGATCTAATTTCCAAGTTTTTGACTCATCTTGAATTTACAATTGAATGAAAAATATTCATCATCAGTAGCAATCAAAAAATGTAAATCTAAACTAAATATTTCTGAGATAATTTGTTGGGATTATCACTGATATCTTAAAAAATGAATCATATAAAACACTCATAAGTAGAAAAGGAAAAAAATAAATATATAACAAACAGGAAACAGTTGCAAATATACTAGTCAGAGAAAGTTCACTTAGCAAGTGCCCTGGATAGTATGATACATCTCATCCTTGGCATCTCTATTTTCTAATTACCACAAGGTGAGCAGTGTTGCAACACGGTATCTTTAAGCCATGATGTTTCTTCTCACCACAGGGCTCATCATTAGAGCAAGGACATCATGGACTGAAACCTGTGAAGCCATGAGCCAAAATAAACCTTTCCTTATTAACTTGATTTTTTCAGGTATTTTTGTCACAGCAATGAAAAGTTGATTAATATACCATATGGTACAATATTAAACAACAATAAAATCAAACAATTAAGTCTAGATAAACATGGAATATATTTGCCAATTGAAATTTGTCAAATAGTTTAAAATTGTGCCATATAATTATAATTATTTAGCATTCTGGGAAAAGCCAATAAAAAAGACAATAAAAAGATTAGTTGGTGGCCGGGCGTGGAGGTGCACGCTTGTAATCCCTGTGCTTGGGAGGAAGAGACAGGAGAATTGCACAGGTTTGAAGCCAGCCTCACTAGCTTAAGAGACCCTGCTTCCGAATAAAAAAATATAAAAATATTGGTCTGGGAGTGTAGCCCAGAGGTAGAAGGGTTTCCAGGAACCCCAGTACCACCAAAAAACAAAAAACAAACAAACAAACAAAAAAGATTAGTTGGTGTCAGTGATTGAGGGGAAAGAAAAGAGGGATTGATAAATAAAATATTGGGAATTTTTAGGTGTATGAAAGCATTCTGCATGATATTGTAATTATAAATATGTGACATTTTGCATTAATCAAAATCCATAGAAACTTCATTAATATGTATAATTTTTATGTTTTAATTTGTCAGTTAAAATTAAAAAAAGTACATCCCCATGAGACTCAACAAACTCAACCAAAAACTTATAGAACTAAACAACAAATTCAGCAAAGTATCTAGATATAAAATAAATCTTTAAAAATTAAAAGGTTTCTTTTATGCCAGCCTTAAATTAACTGAAAATAAATCTAGATAACTCTTTGATTTTCATTCATGTTATCCCACAAAAAAATGGAATTCCTAGGAATAAACCTAACAAAGGAGGTAAAAGACCTTTACCAAAAAGTATAAAACATTGAAAAAAGAATTCGAGGAAGACCTTAGGAGATGAAAAGTTCTTTCATGTTCTTGGAGAGGCAAAATAAATATCAAAATGGACATTCTTTTAAAAGTGATCTATGGATTCAACACAATACTCATTAAATTACCAAGATCATTGCTCACAGACAGAAAAATCAGTCCTTAATTTCACTTGGAACAACAAGTATAATAACCAAACAGAATAACCAAAGTAGTACTCAGCAGCAGAACACCCACAGGACTCATCACAATACCTGACTTCAAACTCTACTACAAAGCCATAGTAATAAAAACAGCATGGTACTGGCACAAAAACATAGACCAGTGGAGTAGAATAAAAGACTGAGAAACAAATCTGCACACTTACGGCCAACTGATTTTTTGCAAAGGAGCCAGAAACATATACTTAAAAGAGTCAGTTCAACAAATGTTGTTGGTAAAACAAGTTAACCATATGCAGAAAAAAATGAAAAAAAAAAACAACACTTTCTCTCCCTGCATAAGAGAGAGACAATTTAAGATGGATCAAAGACCATCCGGTAATCAGAATAGAAAGAACTACTGTAGCTCCTTAAAGAGGGTGTAGGTCCAACACTTCAATATATAAGCACAGGTAAAATGTTTATCAACAAGACCTCAAAGGCACAAGAAAATAAAAGGTGAAAAAATCTGTGGGACTGTATTAAACTGAAGAGCTTCTATAAAGCAAACTGTCAAGAACCTCAATTGAGAGCCAACAGAATCAAAGATTTTTGCCACCTACTCTTCCGATAGAGGACTAATATCTAGAATATACAGAGAACTAAATAAGCTCAGCATTATGAAAACAAATAATCTAATAAAAATAGGCAAGTGAATTAAATATACACTTCATGAAAGGAAAAATGAAAACGGCCAATAAATGCATAAAAAATGCTCACCAACTCTGGCAATCAGAGAGATGCAAATCAAAACTACCCTGAGATTTCACCTAATTCCAACTAAAATGGCAAGCATTCAAAACACAAGCAACAACAAATTCTGGCCAGAATGTGGAGAAGTGGTAACTCTAAAACAATGTTGGTGGGACTTCAAATTAGTCCAACCACTTTAGAGAACAGTATGGAGGATCCTCAGAAGAATGGGAACAAACTTACCATTTGATCCAGCAATACCACTTGGTCATAAAAAAGAAGAAATCAGATGCTTTTCCTAATATGTGAAAGCTAAGAAGAAATGGGTAACAGGAAGAACTCTAGATGAAGAAAGAGACCCTATAGAGGAACAAATAAGGTGACCTAACTGAGGGAATGGGAGTGGTGAAGAGGGAAACTCTCTAAAGCGCATGATGTACTGAAACAAACATATCAAAGTCAATCACTAAGCCAAGCATGGGAAGGAGGGAGGGGGAGGAAATGGGGTGGGGATTGAGTAAGGGCTAATAAGGTGATATGTGCATGTATGTCTATACAAGTCTTTTATCCCATTAAGACGTATGACTACTAGCCGGGCGTGGTGGCATACACTTGTAATCCCAGTCCTTGGGAGGCTGAGACAGGAGGATCCAGGTTCATGGCCAACCTCAGCCACTTAGTGAGGCCCTCTCTCTACAACTTAGGGAGACACTGTTTCAAAAATGAAGAATAAGCCGGGCGTGGTGGCGCACGCTTGTAATCCCCGTGCTTGGGAGGCAGAGACAGGAGGATCGCGCAGGTTCAAAGCCAGCCGCGCTGGCTTAAGAGACTCTGTTTCCAAATAAAAATATAAAAAGTAGGTCTGGAAGTGTAGCCAGGAGGTAGAAGGGTTTTCAGGAACCTCAGTACCACCAAAAAAAAAAAAAAAAAAAAAAAGATATATGACTACAATGCACCAATAAAATAAATTTAAAATGAAAAAAAATAATGCAATTAAATTTGCAAGTGAACTAAAAAGATACTTTATGAAAGAGAAAATTCAAATGGCCAATAAATGTATGAAAAAATGCTCAACATCATTAGCAGCACAAGAGATGCAAATCTACCTTGAGGTTTCCTCTAACTCCAACTAAAATGGTAATCATTAAAAACGCAAACAACAACAAATGCTGGCAAGGATGTGGAGAAGTGGGAACTCTAATTGCAAATTAGTACATCCATTTTGAAAAGAGTATGAAGTATTCTCATAAGAATGGGAATGAACTTACCATATGACCCAGCATGCCACTTCTGGGTATCTACCCAAAAGAAATGAAAACCAAACTATCAGACTAATGCATGATTACTTATATTCACAGCCACACAATTCACCATTTCCAAACTATGGGACCAGACAAAACTTCCTTCAACAGATGAATGGATTACAAAACTATGGGATATGTACAAAATGAGATTTTACTTGGCTGTAAGGAACACAATTACATCATTTACAGGGAAATGGATGGAACTTGAGGACATTGTGCTGGGATTAGTCAGGAACAAAAAGTAAGAAATCGAATGCTCTCCCTAATATATATAGAAACTAGGGAGAAAATGAGTCATAGGAGGAAGTCAAAACAAAGGAGGGGAAACCATAGATGAGCAAATAAGGAGGCCTGAGTGTTTTATCCCATTATGATGCATGAGTACAATGCACCAATAAAAAGTTTTTTTAAAATCATATATATATATATGTGTGTGTACACACACACACACACACACACACGCACACACACACACACACACACACACACACACACACACACACACACACATATATAGCTAAGAGTGTAGCTCAGTGGTACAGTGCCCTAAATTCCTAAATTCAGTCTTCAGGACCATCCTCCCTACCACCATACACAAAGAGTATATTTAAATGTGCTAAATAGGTTTTAAAACTTACAATTGTGCTCTGTTGACCTATGAGTTTCTACTTTTGATTGTCACTACTTATTGGCAATATCTTTCATTTTTGTCCTGTTTATTGAATTCTGCATGAGATATACTTACTGAATTTTCTCAGTAGAGGCTTTTACTGTATTCTCTAATATCTCACCTTCTAATCCTCACTCTTTCTACCTCATCTGTCCTTTATAAACATGTCACTTCTTGGTTCTGTCAGTGTTCATGGTTCTCTTCTGTGACACTGTCAATAATTTCCACAGCTAAAGTCTCTAAGTGTAATATGAATCACTTCTATTTGTCTTTTCGTCAGTGTGTTTTCAATGGCTGATTTGTATATAAAGTTATTGTTCGAAGTTTTTATTTCAAATTTCCCCCAAACCCTCTAACATGAATCTACATCAGTTCTCAAATTATTTTTATTTTTCAAAGGCAAAGCACAAATTAGCCATCTCATTTTCTTTCTGGAGGAATGCCCCATGCAACCCTCTATCTTTCTGATGCCACTTGGATTGATTGCTCTGTAATTAGCTGCACAACTGTCACCTTGTGAATCCTTTTTGTCTTTATTATTCTGGAACCTTATTTGTCTTCCTTTACTTTGAACACCCTGTTTCCTGGGTTCCTTACACTCAATTTTCTATTTTGTTTCTCATTTTGATAAAGCATACTTTTTATGCAGTAGCCTTTCTGGAGTAGTTTCTGTCTTGGAAATTTGACTATCTGAATGTGTTTTTGTGCCTTCATATATGTTGCTTGTTTGATAAGACTTAAAAGGTATGTTGGCAGTCATTTCTTTCTGAGTTTTGAAACCTATGCCTTTTTCCATCTAGTTTTCAGTCTTACTATTAAGTCAGAGTCTATTGATAGTCCTGAGTTCTTATATTCAAACTTTGTGTTGGCTCCTTTTGTGTGTTTCACTTTGCAAGTGTTAGGCTTCACCCTCTCTTTACCAGGGATGTAAATGATTTTTACAAAAGACCTATTTTTTAGTAGTACTGAGCACTTACAGGTTTTTAATGTTGTAACTAAGAAAAAATTTAATTTATATCACTTTTGTGAGTCTGTGTCCATGAATGAAGGTAATAATGTATACATGTATATATTATATATTCATATAATATATATTTTTAAGGTCAAATAAGAAATACTTATAATTTCTATTAGGGACAAATTATGTTTGATATCAAAATTTAAGGTCATTCTATATTACAAACTGAATATATATATATATATATATATATATATATATATATATATGAATATGTAGGTAAAACTAATATCCAAATACTCAATTCAATTAAACATTAAAAATAATGGTGCTCAGAAATATCTATATCTTATCTCTATAAGAAATGCCCTAAGCAATTAAGACTATAAAGTCTCATCTGACTTTAAATTTAAAGTCTGAATAATGAAAAAGCTTATATGATAAGCTTACATATATATATATATGTAAGCTTATATATATATATATATTATACATATACATATACATATATATGTATATGTATAATAGGCTTACAAGCTCATTCTTTGTTGAAGACAATGGAAGTATTTTATCTTTTAGCATTTACACAGGCAGGTTTATATTCTATAATTATTTTCCAAAATGGGCTTACAGAAAAATCACTTTGTTTCTGTACATTAAAGTATGAAAGTTGCAAGATAATAGCTTTGCATGTTGATGTCTTTACAGTAAATTTACCAGAAAAGAGGGGCATTTGATTATAGAAATGTTTTGAACAGAAACAGATAAAGATTCAGTGCTTCCTAGTTTCTCTTTATAAATTCATGGCTCTTCAAGATGCAGCATTTTTGAACAGTAAAAAGCCTGGTGACAAGATGATATGAAACACTCAGAAGGGAAATGTTTAATGTCCCTGCATTGTACTCAGAGGAAAGAGATGCAGACAGATCAAATAATGAAACTTATAATTCAATAAGTAGCTTCTCTTCAGAAGCTCAATAAGCACATCAGCTCTCATTCCTCTTACAGATACACACACACACACACACACACACACACACACACACACACATTCTCCTAGTACGTATAAACAGAACAAGTCACACTGCTAAACATAAAGTCCTGGTTTAAAAGTTACATTTAGACAAATATAAATTTAAATATTTGATGCCAATGAATTTCTCTTTCAATGTGACTGATTTTCACCATTGTGATGTTTCTTTGTATGATGACTTCTAAGACCTTTGTGAGCAGCTCCACCAGAATAGTAAAAGGAAAAGAGTCTTTTGCAGGCTGACAGTGCAGCCGCTGTGAACAGTGATCTCAGCATTACTGTGTAGACACCTAGGTCTCCAAATTATTTCTTCCGGGTGCTGTAAGATAACATTAACTTGATTAGCCAGCACTATAGCTTATAATAGAAAAATAAATCCTTAGAAAATGAGAAATGTGGAGAATATTTTTACACTAAAGTATAAATTAATGTAAAAGTTTTTATTTCACAGAATAGAAAACACTAAACAGAACAATATCAAAGTATAGAAGTACTTACCATGATGGACACAAAGAAAAAAAGGACAAGTACTGCTACAGTATGGAGCTGAAATGTCCTCAGAAAGGCTCATGTGTTAAGGACTTGGTGTCCAGCTTGTCTGCTATAGGGAGGTGTTGGAAACTTCGAGGTGGGGCCCAGTGTAAGGAATTGAGGTGGCCTGGGGTGTACCCTGGAAGTGAATTGTTGCACCTGGTCCTTTCTTTCTCTTTCTTTCCTGGCTGCCATGAAGTAAACAAGACTCTGAAACTAGGTCCTCTTACCATGATTTACTGAATCAGCACAGGCCCAGAGAAACAGGGCCACGTGTCCATGACTGAAAACTATTAAGATGTGAGCCAAAATAAACGTTTCCTGTTTTATGGTTGATTAGCTCAGGTATTGTTTTCCTCAGTGACAGAATGGGAACACTGAAAATCACAGAAGGCAAAATTTGAGAGTTTGGAAAACAAATTCTTACTTTGTATGTTATGTAGTAATATTATGTTGTTACAAAATCTAGCCCAAGACAGTTTGATTTATTCAACCATATATATATATATATATATATATATATATATATATATATATGCAGCTTATTAAATTTTCCTATAATATTATGACCAAAATGAAATATTTTATGTAACATTATAATTTTAGGGATTGATGGGGTGTGTCTATACAGTGCCTAAGGAGATTCGGCCTGAGCGGCCTACGGCCTAAGGCAAAACTTTAAGTAAAGTGATTCAGCAAAAAAGGGGCAAAGATGGCGCCTGGAGGAAGCTAGGAAGGCGTGGTTTCCCCATTCATTATGGGTGGGGAGACTGAGCGGTTTTTCCCTTTCTACCTCTAAAGGAGCTTTCCACACATATGAATGGCTCATGTACTGGCCTGGGATTGGCTGTAAACTACGTGCTAGTGATCTTTATCCCGGATAGGCTAGGCTATTTCTCATGGAAATTCCCCTCGTGGCTTGGTGCTATATAAAGGACTGCTTGGAGAGAAATAAATGAGATCTCGCTTGACTTGACTCCCGGCTCGTGGGTTTGTGTTCGAGTCGTCGATACTCATCATCTCGTCAAGCCCCGCCAGCTGTCGGGCTGGATTCCCGTAAGGGATGAAGTGAAAAAAGCCATTGCAATAAAAGGGAATGGTTATCCGGGCCTGGTGACGCACACTTGTAATCCCCACACTTGGGAGGCGGAGACAGGAGGATCACGCAGGTTCGAAGCCAGCCATATGCACTGGCTTAAGAGACCCTGTTTCCAAATAAAAATGTAAAAATAGGTCTGGGAGTGTAGCCCGGAGGTAGAAGGGTTTCCAGGAACCCCAGTACCACCAAAACAAACCAAGACAAAACAAAATAAATAAAAGGGAATGGTTAACTAAAGCCAAACAAATTGAAGAACATAGCTGACAAATGTACTTCCTGCATATAGGATAAAACACTTGATAAGGTGGTGGGAAGGTAAATTTCATTCGAATTAGTCATTTCACCTATTTGATAAATGATTTTATTGTTGTTACTCTAGAAGACTGGGTTTTGTCTGAAATTAACAGAGAGTTTTTAAGAAATCTGAGTCACTAACTGATTTACAGATACTAGAGCCATAGAAAAGATAATACAGCCACTTTGCCCAAGGTATGACAGTCTTCCTTTTTTATTTATGAGTCAATGACACTGCTGGAAAACAAACAGCTGCATCAGTATTTTTCTGGATATTAAAGTCACTTTTATTGATGCTTTTGAACTTGATATATCCTCTCATAGGGACACTGCAAACAAAGCCTTAGTAAATATACAATTTATTACCAAAGAACCTATTTAATGAGAATCTCTGTACTATGCAAGAGAAGCTACAAACATATTCAGAAAACATTCAAATTATATTTTCAATAATGTGTTAGTGTGAGGTTCCCTGAGATTTTTCTTTATCTCTTTTAAAATCACAGTAAGATGATTATTGATCTCTCCTCTACACTGACAGCTATAAATGTGAATAAACACTATGTGTTTGGAATACTATTAATGTGTTATATAAATACACCTCTATGAAAAGTAAGGTGTATTTATTTTGTAAGTATGTTAACTGAATAAAATGTAATTTTTAGGTTACTGATAAAAATTAGAAGTTGTTTGGATCTCTGGTATATCATAAAAAATTTAATTCACAAAATGAAAAAGAAATATCTCATGTTATAATTAAACACTCTTTACACATATAATGTGGACTATAAATTATTCATGGTTCTCCCATATTGGAAGTAAGCATCAGAGAATTTAATTTAATACAAATATTTTTCTTTTATATTTCATAATATTATCAATGTATACTCATAATAATGCCCTTTTAATTCTGATATTAGTTTTAAAACTTTGTCATAAATCTTCATAAAACAGAAAGTTACCTTTTGTAGTGGTCTAGATGGAATAATAACTAAAATAATAATTTTTAAAAATAAATTAATACAATAATTTCATTGCAGGAGGAAAACAAAATAGTGCACTTATGATGACATAAATAATATTGATAGTGTGAACATGACTTTTTGAGTTGTCATTTTTCTTTTGAAATTAAAAGAAGCAAAAAGAAAAATATAAGGAACATCAGCAACAAAACATGGTCAACAACATTTTTAGTGAAATCAGGAGAAAGGTCTAGTTTATGCATTCCAGAATGGGGGTTCATCCCTACCAAATTGAATTGGGTCACAAGGTATGTGGGAGGAAGAAAAAGGGCCAATCAGCTGACCACCTTAAAAATATTCAATAAAAATATATGTCCTGCAACTGTGTATCTCATTTGATATGAAAAATCAAACATATTACTTCTCACTCTGATCCAGTTGGATTAAGAGAAACATAGGTGACATGACTATATGAGGAACGCTAAGAACCATTCATATTGCTTCTGACATAGAGGAAGAGAAAGTCATCTAGATATTTACCCAACACACTACCCCCAAAATTCTGAAATAAGCCAGAAAAAAATGAATAAATATGAATAGACAGGCATTGCTGAGTGTCTTCTCTTATCCATTATTATATCAAATCCTTTTTGTCTAGCCATATTTTTGCATAGCTGTAAATTCTTTCTCAAGCATATTCATAAAACTACATGGATTTCCTTGTGTGGAGGGTCATCATTCTGAAGGTTCTGCATCAACAAGACTTTTGATTCCTAAAATTCTATTATACTTTATTTTGTTAACATATGTTTTGTTGTAAGAGTGTCAGCCATCACCCTTATGATAGGTGAGAGATGAATACCTGTCCATTCCTACAATAGAAATCCATTTATTGTACAAAATATAAAAAATTCAAATCATACTAATCAATAATGGAAACTAACAAAAATTATACAAACATTGGCACAGACAGAGTGAAATCATAGTGACTAAAGACAGGAGAATAGGAGACACTGAAGTAAATTATGTTATTAGTAGTATAAACACATAAAAGGACACACAATTCAAATGTCTTTCCAAGCATTTATATATTCAAATGTTCATAATTATCTGAAAAGAGAACCTATATGGAGCTTACTTATTTTTATAAGACATGTAGAGAAGAACATTCAAATTGTTTTCAACATTGCAGTAACACACCTACCTTATGAATTAATTGAAGTGTGTGATATGTTTCTCCAATTTTATCAAGGAGGGCTCTCAAAAATTTGCAATGTCATAGCAACCATTCCAACTCTACCTCTAGGAGGTAATCTGAGGCATTAGTTCCACTTAGTATCCACATGTGACCACTTAATTATAACCTCCCATATAGGTACATATATATATATATATATATATATATATATATATATATATAACATAATGAAGAATACATTTTTTCTTTCTCTTTTTCTTTCTGTTTTGCAGTACTGGAGATTGAACTCAGGAGTATTATACCACCAAACTACATCTCCAGTTCTATGTTTTATTCTATTTATTTATTTATTTACTTATTTATTTTGGTGGTACTGGGGTTCCTGGAAGCCCTTCTAACTCCGGGCTACACTCCTAGACCTATTTTATACTTTTCTTAAAATTTGGAAACAGTGTCTCTTAAGCCAGCATGGCTGGCTTGGAACCTGCGCAATCATCCTGTCTCCGCCTCCCAAGTGCGGGGATTAGGAGCCTGAGCCACCATGCCTGGCTTTATTCTTTATTTTGAAACAGGGTCTCACTAAGTTGTGGAGGGTCTCCCTAAGTAGCTGAGGCTGGCCGCAAACCTGTGATCTTCCTGTCTCAGCTTCTCGAGTATTGGAATTACAAGAGTGCACCACCATGCCCTGCTACACATTTTCTTCAAAGTTTCTTTTTTATTTTTTTATTTTAGTAATATATTGGCTTTAATTATTTTTGAAATTAGGTATGCAAAGATAATAAATTTCACTACAGCATAGTATAGGAAATCATTGCTTTTACATAAGCACTATATATCTATCTCTAACTATCATCTATCTATTTATCTACATCATGTGTGTATAGAATTGTGTCTCATAGGATTAAGAATTATTGATGTATCTAATTGAAACAAAGGTAAATATTAAATATATTTACTTGCATGTCCTTAAGAAAACAAGTAATTTAATAAATTGCTGGTAGATCTGCAAAGTAGTACAATTCTTAGAACTGAAAATATCTACTGATATTTCTAGATATCTAAAATTCCTAATGAATGTGGCATTTTATATCTGCATGTATGAAGTAAAATTGGTACAAAATTATTTATTGTTGAATTGCTTGTATTAACAAAATTTGAAAACATCTAAATAAGTAATTCTTGGGTATCGTTTACATAAATTAACTCACATAACAAAACACTGTGCACATGTAAAATACAGTGGGGAAGCAATTTGGGTTCTGACAGGAAGATTTCTCCAGAATACTTTGATGAGTAAAACAAACAGCATAGTATGTAGAATATCTTTTCTATTTTGTAAAAAAAAAGAGGAAACTGAGAATATTTAAGTCTTTTTTTTATTATGTATACCTTAAAATAAATCTCTGGAAGAAAAGATAGAAGCTACAAATACAGTGCTCAAGAGTGTTATCCTAGGAATGTTGTCAGTGATTCAAAGTAACCTATTCAACAGAAATTAGTGGCTAGATTTACAGTGTATATTTTAGTTATTTAATTGGTTGCATGTACTAATAGTAAAATTAAAGTCGAGCAGAATTTAAGATCTCTGCCTAAAAATTACATCTTGAAATTATTTATTAGACAATGTTTCCTGGACCTTCTTAGAGAATTTTTTTACATATAGCTCTTAATAAGCAAAAAATGCATTGGCAGAAAAATAACAGATTGTTAATAAAAGGCTAAACATCTGTTAATCTTGAATGCGAATTTCATCCTGTGTAGTGTTGTATACCTCCATCCCTGTCACAGTGTTAAACTGCCAAAACAGTCACATGGAAATAGAGAATTAATATGACAAAATAATATGACTGGAGAAATATATCATACAAAGTCTGTCTATTTGTGTACTTTAAGAAAATAATCACCAGAAGAGAAAACAATTAAATTCAAGTCTTCATAGTATAAGGAGGTTGGAGGAAGCTGCCTTGGTAAGACTATCACTCCTGCCAACATGTCAACAACATTCTATACGTAAATGACATGTATCCTGCCTGCTTTCTACAAACACTTTCATTTTATTAGTCTTTATTCTAGTTCATGATGCCTTTCACATATGCTGGGTTCTACTTTCAAAAATTGTTATTTTGGGCCAATATTTTTTATAAAGAGAGTCAACACTAAAATTTCCACTATAAGTTGGCCTTAGATAAGCAATTAATTAAAAAATAGTTGACTATGTATGCCAGATGTTTGAAGCAATGCAAAAACTTGTTTTAACTCAGATTATTTATTTAGAATGGCTAGTATGAGACATGATGAAAGTCATGGTGTTTACAAGGTAGAGCTGAGCTACTCTAAAAATTATTAACTGAATTAAAATATTAATTAATTATATATAATATATTATTAACAACATATATGATATTATATAATATACATAAATTGACAACTATTATTTATTTAAAATAGTAATTTTAGCTGGGCGTGGTGGTGCACCCTAGTAATCCCCGCATTTAGGAGGTGTAGACAGGAAGTCCATGCGGGTTTGAAGCTAGCCTCGCTGGCTTAAGAGATCCTGTTCCCAAATAAAAATATAAAATAGGTCTGGGAGTGTGCCCGGGAGGTAGAAGAGCTTCCTGGAACCCCAGTACCAGCAAAAATAATAAATAAATAAATAAATAAATAGTAAGTTTATGATAATATATTAATTTTCTCATATACATTGAAATAATAACCCAAAAATAGCTTTTCTACTTTTTATTTTAATGTTTTCTTTTACTTTTATTAAATAAAAGGATATATGAGGTCCATCAATGAAAATGCAGTGGGGGAAAAAGATGAGCATTAAAATATTAAAGTAAATTAGATTTTATTTGTCATCTATTTTGACAGATTCAAGTTTCTTATTTGTTCTATTTCAGGAGTTTTGTTTAGGCTGGACATGGTGGCGCAGGCTTGTAATTCCAGCATTCAAGAGGCTGAGACAAGAGGATTGCAGTTTGTGACCAGCTTCATCTACTTAGTGAGACTCTTTGCAACTCAGTGAGACCGTGTTTCAAAATAAAGAATAAAAAGAAAAAAAATAGGGCTGGATGTGCAGCTTAGAGTTAGAATGTCCCTGGGTTCCATCGCCAGTACTATGCAATCAATTAAATTAGAAAAATATGACATAACCTTAAATTATAAGATGGTTCTTTTCCATATTTAGACTTAACTTCTAAATAAATATAATTATAGTGTTGAATAGAAACAAAAAATAGAAACATAACCCCAGTTATGGGGTTAATAACTTGTACTGAAAATGTTGTAATATTGTTAAAAATGATTGTTATAAATTTTATTTTATATAAAGAATATGATGCTTATTATACATAAAATATGTATCAGAGTTGTTATATATCAATTATTTAATTTATTATACATTTATTTCATAAATGTATATCATTTATGAAAGATAAAATTTATTCTCTACATGAGAGAAATTAGAAAAAATGGAAACATTATTTTTAATTTGCCCATATTCTTTGAATATAAAATATACTTATATTTTTATATTGCATGTATATTGTATTTATTGAACTGTTGTGTATATGACATAACTGTCTTTTACTATCATGTCTTATTCTTAAGAGGTTTCCACAAAAGTGACAAGGTACCTCTATTTTTGTTACAATCCTTATTTAAAATAACAAATCTAACAGACCTGTCACACATTTAATGGTTTGTCAAATCACTCTGTTACAATCCATCTAAAGGCATGTGAGTCAATAAGACAGGGCATGCCATTCCACTTTCATCTCAAATAATAAGCTAATTAAAGTTACTTTTATGTACATTTTTCTCTACTCAGTTTGTAGTATTCAATTATACTATAATTGAATACTACAATTGTAGTGTTCAATTATTGGAAGAAATATGATAGCAATATAAATTATCTCAAATAGAATATTTGAAAAAATATTGTTAAAATTAGTTTGTAAATGTATTTGGAGAGACAAGCTATTTCCAAAAGCTCATAGAATCAAAGGTAACTTTATCATCTTTTACTGTTAGTTTCCCAATATTTTTCCAATTAAAATTACATTTATTTGGAGTTCAGTCTAATAAAAAATAATTAGGAAGAAAGTAATAATGCTCTAGCTTTGGGGTAAATCATTATTTTCTAACATAACTAAATGTTAAAATCTAATAAACATTATTTTAAAATTAACAATTTAAATTACTCCATTGATTATTTTTCCAGATAACTATGTGTTTGGTTTTATGAGTTTCCTATGTAAAAATGTATAAAACATATAATTAATATAAATAATAAGGTATACAATCAAATACCCATTATCTATTCAAGTAACACTTCCCTAATTCCTTGGAATTTTCTTTCATAACATTTTACTATTATAGCTTCCTCTCTTTTTTCAAGAGAAGAATCCTAACTTCTAAATTCTGATTTTTTGTTTATAATCCATAAGCTATTTATTGATACTAATTTTGAACTCTATATTTAAATATAATCATGATTTTTGCACTATATTTAAATATAATCATGATTTTGTTTTTGGTTTTATTATTTTGATCTCGTAATTTTTTAAATTGCCTAGTCCATATACTCAACATTCATTTGAGATGTAATGGTTTGCTTCCTTTTTCCGCCATATATTTGTATTATGAATAAAGCTCTTATGCATACATCTTTATTCTATATTCAGGCATCTCTTTATGAGAAGAACTACTGGGCTATAAATGTTCATTAGGTGAGATGGATCAATATCTGCTACTCCCTATTTACTGATATCAGAATTTGATAAATGGAGAAAATCATCTTGTGTCCATAACTTTTATTGTGTACAACTTAGTAGTGGTTGCTCAGGCTCCAAGTTCTAGGTCAAACTCAACCAAGCACATCACATATACTTTGAGATTACTTTCAGCACTCTAAAGTGCCTATAATTTATTACGTAATATGATGCACTTTGACAAAGGAAAGACCTGAGACTTGAATAAAACAATCAAGTCTCACACTTTGTCTCTCTTATACTATTCTTCATAAGGGTTTCATAAAACCTCTCCAGAGGAAATATACTTGACCAAGTACACAGCTTTATAAACTAGAAAATAATGGCAGAACTTGGAACCTGATTTCTCTCTTTTCCTTCCTCATTTCATTCTTTTCTGTTTTGAACTTTATATATACTAGCCTCTGAGCTAAATGTTCTGATTTCATAAGAACCAGGAGTGGGCAGCAGAATTGTTTTTCTATTACCTCAAAGTGTTGCGTCCCTAGGGCTCCGTCCTGCAGAGACCCGGGAAAGAAGACACAAATGCCGAGTGTGCTGATGATGCTTCCTCTTTAATGCTTCCTTCTCAATCCTAATGCGTACAGCAGGCAAATATATATCAGTCTCATAACCCCTCCCTCATCACTCCACCAACCCCAAGCTTCCCACAGCTAGGGCATGCACATTTCTAACCCTCTCATAGGCGGGCTGGTGGTAGAATGAGGCGCTGCGTCACTGATCATCTGTAGGGCGCCTGATAGGGCTCACTGCACAGGCTCAGGGCACCGCCAGCCTCGTGAGCCTCGTGACTTGGCAACATGCCTAGGCACCATCTTGAGCCACCGCCCCATCCCGGTCTAGCCGAGCGAGCGGGCCTGACGCAAAGAATTCCCATTAGCATAGAACATGGTGGTGCATGCCTGCAATCCCAGTACTTAAGAGGTTGAGACAGGATGAACACAGATCTGAAGCCAGCCTCATCCACTTAACAAAACCCTATTTAAAAGAAAAAATAAAAAAGGCTGGGATTGTAGTTTGAAGGTAGTATGTCTCTGGGTTTGATCTCCAGTACAAAATAACATAGAACAAAACAAACAAAAAAATAAAACTTTCCATTGTACATTTTTGCAAACATCAGAATATAAATGGTGTTTAATTTTAATATTTCTTTATATTATTCTGCATTTTACTAATGTTCAAAATTTATATAGAAAATTTCTGTCTCTTTTATGGGATATTAGTTTATGATGCTTCTTTCCCTCTTTGGTTGTTTATTTATTTCTAATTGTTTTTACCTATATGAGTTTTTTATGTTTATATAATGTAGATATTGATGGCTTACCAGGTTTGTGATCAATAAAATTTATCCTGCTTTGTGACTTAGATATTTACCTTATTTAATATGTATTTAAAGACAGTAGCCTATAGTTTTTATGCTATAATTATGAATGCATTTTTTGATCTTTTGATTTATTTTTGTCTCTTTTGAGAAAAATCACTTAAATTGTGAAGGTATTTTCCTCTATTTAACACTAAAATTATAATAATCCTTTTTATACTATTTGTTTAATTCCCCTACAGTAAATACATTACCCATGGATTAAGGTAGACAAGGCTATCATTCTTTATTATAAACCTCATGTTTATTATAAACTTCATGATCATCAACATATATTCTTACAGATATCAAGTTTGATAATGGTCCTGATTCTAAATTCCACAGTAGCAGTCTGATGATGTTCTTGACTTATTTCAAAATAAAAATAATAAGATGTTAAAATTTGACAGGGCAAGTCCTTCTGTGTGGTTTTATTTTTCATAATTTTCTAAAAGATTACTCAAGATCTTCCCAAATTTTCATATTTTTTTCTGGCTCTCTCTAAATATCTTTTTTCATAAAAAGTTATTGCTGTAAAAATTCTAGGGCAGAGATCTATGTAATAGATTGATTTATAATATTATCCTCTTTAAAGATTTTATAATAGCTTAAGTAGATAATCAAACATTTAATATTAAAAAATATAATGTAACAAATACCTATTGCTAATATTCACCATATATATTTAAAATTTAGCTATAAGAAATATGAAAATGTCAATTGGTATATACTTCAAGCAAACAGAAACAACACTTACAAAAGATGGATATTGATATTTAGCATATATCAAAATATGTCATGAACAATGATGATTATCTATAATATCACATTAAAATGATTTAAGTACCCCCTCTGGGAAGCAAGGTTGCATGTTTTACCAAAAGGATTTCTTACACCTGGACAACCACATGCATATCTCCATGATCAATATTCCTTTTGTTGTAGAGTTTGTTCTACTGCATTCCATCATGACTAATTCTTTGGTTGCTTCTTCACAAATGCTAAACTGCCATTTTGTTATATTCTATAAAGTATCACTTTGTGGAGACTCTTGACTACTATTTATGCAATCTAATTCCAAAAAGATGGCCAGCCTTGGATTGCATTCCTGAGGAGAACCTCACTGGTAAAAAAAAATGTCCTGCTAAGACTAGAGGAAACCACTGAGTTGACGGGATGAGTGGTTTTGAACTCTAGCCGGACATAATATCATTGTAGAAGCTTTAAAGCATACTGCTGATTGAGCATCATTCCTAGAAATTCCTCTTCAATTTATCATAGATTGTATCCATGAATTGCTTCATTTAATTCATTTTTTTTTTACTTCTCTTATGCTTTGTTTTTAACCTTCTTTATAGACTAATGTGACACCGGTGTTGAGAAATTAGAGTCTGATTTTCTACCCATGGGAGAAAAAGAAAGTTAGGATACTGTTGCTCACCTTTTCCAAGTAAGTTTTCAATTTTAGAATTTAACAATGTACCCATATTGATACATGGTTCTTTTTTTGTGGTACTGAGGATGAAACCCCGGGGCATTCTACCTCTGAGCTACACTCCCAGCCCTATTTTTATTCTTTATTTTGAAACCGGGTCTCACTGAGTTGCAAAGACCTTCACTAAGCAGCTGAGGCTGTCCACGAACCACGATCCTCTTTTCTCAGCTTTCCAAATCCTGGGATTACAAGCATGTGCCACTTTGTCCGGCTGATAGAAGCATTATTCACAACATCTGGTATAATATACAATGGGAAAAATTCAGCTTTACTATGAATGAACCTTAGGTACATTATGCTATGAAAACTGAATCAATCACAAAGTAGAAAAATAATCTATAATTTCAATTATGAAGTACTAAAAATAGTCAAATTTATGAAGACAGGAAGTGAAATGGCAGTTCCCAGGGCCTGGGTTGGGAGTAGCAGAAATCGGGAACTGTTGTTTAATGAGTATAGCATTTTGATTTTACAAAATGGAAAGAGTTCTGGAAATAGAATATGGTTCATATTATGAGTGTATTTAATATCCTGAACTGTACACTTGAAAATGAGATGGAAAATGTATGCTGTATATAATTTATTACAGCATAAAAACAAAAACAAAAAATTGGACTGTTCTCTTTCTTAATGTTCCCAGTTCTTTCATAAAGCCATTCCAGACTTCCATAATTTTCATATCTTCATCATTAAATTAGCACATATCCTTCATGTAGAAAATAACTTGAAATGTCAAGGTCAAAAGTACTAAAAAATTTGAGGTATTGGATCTTCTTCCCTAAAATAGCAAGTTGGGATATAGTAAGGCAAAACCTTGTCTCCTAAGCACTGTCCTTAGAAAAAGATGCATATAAATTTTCTGCCAAAGAGTTAATTCTCTCATAATTGTATCAGTTATGAAATATCTGTAATCTACACCATAACTGCTTTTCTTCTGATGTGCTTTTGCTTTTATTCCATTTATGCCTTCTTTCTATACATCTTAAGAAATTCTTCAAAGTGTCTGATATTCTAATGACTCCTTTTCTACAATTTTACATTGTGATTCATCTATTTCTTTTTAAATCCTGCATTTCATTCTAAATAGAAGATAATAAAAATAATGATAATTTAGAAAAAGAAATAAGATATAAAAACCAATTGATGAAAGATTATCTCAATCTTTTCTCAATAAACTAGGAAATGACCTCATCTAATGAGGGCAAAATTATAGCATGATTATGAGTTGAGGATTTAAGAGGGATAATGAGAGGCTAATCAAAATATCAATGATCCACAACAAAAATCAATTTTAAATTAGAGACCATGAATATGTAATATATCAAGATTGCAGGTCTTTTTGGAAAGGGAATTGGGAAAAAGAGAATGTGGAAGTGAGATATGAATTAGTTCATTAATTCATTCAATGTTTTATTCAAAATTTTTATTGCTGCATTGTAGTCATACATTTTTTTTTCTCTTTTTGGTGGTACTGCAACCTTTCTAACTCCGAGCTATACTCCCAGACCTATTTTATATTTTTATTTGGAAACAGGGTCTCTTAAGCTAGTGAGGGGCTTCAAACCTGTGTAATCCTCCTGTCTCCACTTCCCAAGCACGGGGATTACAAACATGTGCCACCACATCTGGCTTTAATCATACATCTTAATGGGAAAAAATTTGTGGAAATATACATGCACACATCACGCAATTCCTAAGCCCTTCCCTCTCCCTTCCTCCTACTCATTATTAGCTTCCTGATTGACTTTGATATGTTTAAGTACATCATGTACTTTAAAGAGTTTCCCTCTTCTTCCCTCCCATCCCTTCAGATAGGTCACCCATTGATCCTCTAGAGGATCCCTTCTTCATCTAGAGTTCCTCATGGTACCATTTCTTCCTAGTTTTAGCACATTAGGAAAGGCATCTAATTTCTTACATTTTGTGACATTTCACTGTAAATGCCATAATTTTGTTCTCCCTTATGGCTGGGCAAAATTCCATTGTGTATACATCCCATATTTTTGAAATCCACTCATCCATTGAAGGACATCTTGGCTGGTTCCATAGTTTGGCAATGGTGAACTGTGCAGCAATGAACATGGTTTCTCATGCATTAGTTTGGTATTTTGATTTTCATTGTTTTTGGTAGATACCCAGAGGTGGGTGGTATTGCTGGATCACATGGTAAGTTCGTTTTCCTTCTTCTGAGGATCTTTCATACTGTTTTCCAAAGTGGTTGTATCATTTTGCAATCCCACCAACAATGTATTACAGCTTCTATGTCTTCACATCCAATCAATTACAGTTTCTTTCTTCCTTGAAAGCCCTTCTATTAATTTCCACACTTATTCCCACTTACTGAAATCCTGAAAGCCAGAAGGTGAGTAACTGTGACAAGATGATCCATTTCACAACCAACTCTTTTTAAATAGAGGTCACTTGGATCTGGGAATCTGCTGATAGATGAGGTGAGGCAGCAGCATCTTCCAGTGCTTCCTGGCCACATGGTGCAGGTACCTGCTGGCCCTTTGCTGTGGAGCAGGCCCCGGTGCCAGTCCTGCCATGTGACAGGTTCCAGGCCTGGCCATGCTGGCTCCAGACCTGGCCTCATCCCACAGCAGGCTCCAGGCCTTGCTGGGTCCTGACCTGGCTCACTGGCTCCAGACCGGGCCTCCCTGCATGGCAGGCTCTGTGCCTGGCCTCGCTGGCTCCAGACCCGGCTTGCTGTGTAGCAGGCTCTCATCATTGACACTGTGGGCAGATATCTACAGAGTTCCCATTTTTCCTTGCATATTTTTTTTAAGTAGGAGAAAATAGCATGTGTCATTTGCAGAAGCTGGGAGCCTGATTTTGTAGCAGCAATGGATTTTATCTCCCCACCAAAAGCAGAGTCCCACAGCCTCATCATGGTGAGTGGGATCTGCTGCTCCAAGCACACCCTGGGCCCCAGCATAGCTTAGAGGAGCATGACAGTCATGAGCACTGAGGTCCCCTGGTAAGCGTACGGGCAGGCTGCCTCTGCCTCACCCCAGACAATTTTCCTACATAATAAGAATTCCTGAGTATATGCAGCAAGAGAAATTTACTTTTGGTAAGATTTCTTCAAAAATTCAAGGTGGATTAGATGGATCTGTCTGCCTCTCCTGAATATCGGCTACCATCACTGCTGCCGTATTGTTCCATCTCTGCAAAACTTTTTCTTAATTAGTATATTGTCCAGTGTTCCTGAGCATGTGGGGCAGGATCAGTCTACTTTTGGGGAAATTTCCTCAAAAATTCAAGGTGGCCAGGCGTGATGGTGCACGCTTGTAATCCCAGTGCTTTGGAGGCAGAAACAAGAGATTCTCTTTGGTTCAAAACCTGCCTCAATGGTTTAAGAGACCCTGTTTCCAAATAAAAATATAAAATGGGTCTGGGAGTGTAGCCCAGAGGTAGAAGGGTTTCCAGGAACCCCAGTACCACCCCCCAAAAAAATTCAAGGTGGATTTGATTGGATCTGTTTGCCTCTCCTGAATATTGGCCGCCACTGCCTTCTTGATCTCTCCTAGAGTATGTTGTTGCTAAAATTCCTGTGCATGTGCAGCAGGAACAGTCTACTTTCTGATCTTTTCTGGGCTGTCCCTCCAAAAATCACTTTTCTTGCAGTGACAGGCACCACACTGCTGCCTTGCCTCTAATTCTGCCATTTTCCTCTCTCTCTCCTATATTTCAGATAGGAATTCATGACTAAAAATGTCTCTGTATGTTGTCCCAAATAGCTATTAAACCAACATCTGTTGTTCAGGCATTCTCAGAAGGATGCGTGTTCTCTTTGGTTACTGCCAACCATCACTGCTGCAGCCATGATCACCACTGTGGCCATAGCCATCGCCATCTTCCTCTTTCTTCAATATTTTTTAATAAAAGAAAACAGTACATTCTTTTGCAGAAATTGGGGGCCCAAGTACTTAAAAGCAATGGGTTTTTATCTCCCTGCCAAGAGCAGAGGCCCACAGCTTCACCATGGAGAGCAGGTTCTGCTGCTCTGAGCACGCCCTGCCCCCCTTAGTGGCACAGAGGAGCAAGGTAGGCAGGAGTGTCTTGGTCTCCTGGGTCCTGTGGCGCCAGCTGACCCGGCTATTCAGGGCCTCATCTGATGCACCCCAAACCTTTTTCTTACATAGTATGTTGTCCAGAATTTCTAAGCATGTAGGGCAGGAACAGTCTACTTTTGGGGAGATTTCCTCAAACATTCAGGGTAGATTAAATTGAATTTGTCTGCCTCACCCAAATACTGGCCACCGCTGCCTTCACCACCATCTTGATCTGTCTCTTCTCTGGCCACTGCTGCCACCACTGCCATTGCCATCTTCTTTCTCCTCCCAAGCATTCTTTTACATAGTATGTTGTCCAGAATTCCTGAGCATGTGGGGCAGGAGCAGTCTATTTTTAGGAAGATTTCAATAGTTCAAGGCAGATTGGGTTGGATCTGTCTGCCTCTCCCAAATACTGGCCGCCACTGCCATCACCGCCATCTTGATCTGTCTTTTCTCTCTTATATTTTAGGTAGAAATTCATGGATGGAATGTCTCTGTATGTTGTCTGAAACAGATTTTAAGCCGAAATCTGTTGTCTGGGGTTTCTCAGAGGAATACATGTCCTATTCGGCTGCTGCCATCTTCCACCTTATGTAGTACTTATGGTGGTCTGGACAGTGTGTAAATCAAAGCAAATAAGCATTCTCTACCATCTTTGAATTTATAAGATACCAGTGAATAGATATTTAAGGTAAAGAGAATGACATTATAGTTAATAGAGTATCTTGAAATAGCTTTAACCCAGAATTAAGTTATCAGTTAATTTGAAAATAAAGTGTATTTTATTTAAAAAATACCCATAAATCTCTAATGAAACAATTTGGACAATTTCAATATGTAATGCCATTTTTTTTAGTTTAACAAAATCTCCACTTAAAACCTGCTGAAGAATCATACATCAATTATTATGTTCATAGTTTACAGGCAACTGATACATGCAGATCTCTGTGCATATCTCTGAAAATTTATTTTTACATAGACATATTATAAAGAAAATATAACAAATAAAATGAGAAAAAACCCTCCAATATTAGTTCCTAGATGAAAACAAATGGAAGCCAAGTACAATTTGGCATGCCATGTAGTATCAGTATTTGGGAGGCGAGACAGAAAATCCCAAATTACAGACTAGACTCATCAACTTAGCAATATTCTGTTTCAAGACTAAAGAAAAGGGCCTCAATGTGTAGCTCAGTGCTATAGTGCCCTAGGTTTAATTTCCAGGACTAGAGAAAAAAAATTTATATAAATCACTTTAGTTATATATTTTCATTACCTTTCATCTGATGAACAACTATGATATATAAAAAGAAATACAAACTTATACATGCATGGTCTCAATCTTGGTTCCTAAAGGAGTCTTTAAAACTTTTTCAGTTTCATGAGTGATGATATGATAGCAGCATTTCACACAGAGCTCCTAAAATCTTAGAGTTACCTAGGTGATAACAGTATATTTGATTCTAATTTGGTGACTTTTGATAGGCTCTTGGATAACTTCAGGATGGGAGCTGTTCACCAGAAAAACAATACATTTTTGTGACTGACTATTCTCACTTAGCATAATGTCCTCCAGTTCCATCAATTTTCCTGTACAGGATATATTGGTGTTTTTATTTATGGCTGATTAAAATTCCATTGTGTACATATTTGAAAGCTAGGGAGAAAATGGATCATAGGAGAAACTCTAGGTATAGGAAGAGATACTGTAGATGAGCAAATAAAGTGACCTAACTGAGGGGATGGGAAGAGGGAAGAGGGAACATGTACCTTAACAAACATATCAATGTAATCACTAAGCCAAACATGAGAAGGAGGAAGGGGGAGAAAATGAGGTGGGAAGTGGGTAAGGGCTAATTGGATAATGTGTGCTTGTATGTCAGCACCATCTTGTACCCCATAAAGATATATGACTACAATACACCAATAAAAAATTTAAAAAACAATACATTAATCAAAAGCTTAAAACTAGAGCCTTTTCCCCATCCTTCAAGGAGGTGAGAGAGGCTGAAGATAGAGCTAAAAATGATCATGCCTATGCAATGAAGCCTCCATAAAATCTCATCAACTGTGGGGTCAGAGAGCTTCATGTCTGGTCAACACATATTCATTCCAGGACTGTGTCACACCCCCACCTCCATGGGAACAGAAGCTCCTAAGTCCTATAACTTTCTGAACCTCATTCTATGTAACTCTTCATTTATCCGTTCATATCTGTTCTATAAATATTTTTATAATAAAATAGCAAACATAGATATATATCCCCCCCGCCGAGTTTTGTGAGATACTACCACCCAGAAAATCATTAGAACTGAGGGAGAAGTTGTGGAAACTCTGTACTTTGTAACCACACCCTATAGAAGCAGCGTTCTGGATACCCATTATTTGTGACTGGGATCAGCAGTGAGGATAATTTGTGGAATGAGGCTCTTAAACCTGTGAAGTCTGGTTCATACAGTTCATGCAGAGTTGAATTAAATTTTAAGGACATCCAGTTGGTATCTGAAGAGTTAGAGAATTTGCTGGTGTGGAGAAAAAATTATTTAGTTAATATTAGAAGTATAAGTGGAATGCTTTTTCTATAAGAGACTATTACTTTTCAGAAGAAAAATGGTTTATGAAAAGAAAAGGTAACTGAAACAGGTTCTTAGATTTTAAAGATCTTGTCTCCCTTCTCTCTCTCTCTCTCTCTCTCTCTCTCTCTCTCTCTCTCTCTCTCTCTCTCTTTCTCTATTTCTTTCTTCTCTCCTCTATCATAAAACCAGTTACTTGTTAGGGTATGAAGGTGTGAAGACTCTTATTTTGTGTTTTACCTGCTCATTTCTTATCTATAACATTCTAAAAATAATAAAAATATATAGGAATTTAAAACAGTAAAATATTGATGTTGAAGAATCCAATATCTTACAATTTGCAGCAGTGTTCCATAAAGATGTGTGATTTTAAAAAATTCTCTCATTGCATAATTCATTCAATAATTTATATTGATTAAAGTAATAAGCAAATTGAGTCCCTGTGTTAGGACATAGAAAAGGCTAAATGCATACATTAAAACTGTGTGTATAGGAGAAGATATTTCCATTCAATAGAGTTGTAATGCAATTTTTTTCAGTTTATCAAAGTGACAAGGTATTTGAATAATTAAAAATCAAGACATGTATCTTTTAAAGGACATAAAATATTTTGAAATCTTTAACTCAGAGAAGATACCTGAGGATAAAGAGCTCAATTGTGAAGTTGAACTTAATATGAAAATATTTTGACCCCAGGAATAATTTAGTAAGGAGATAACATTTAACATTGTCTATTTTATTTTAGGATTTCTTTTTTAGAACTGACCCTCAATAAAATAAATTGATGATACTTCTCTAAAGATGACTTGAAAATTAGACATTCTAAAATTATATGTTGGCATTTGGAAGCTATTTGCAAGAGAAAGTAGAATTTAAAATTTGTGTCTTACATTTCAAAGATGCATAATAAATGTTAGTTTTCCACAGTTTCTAATTTACATCTCAATTCTTCCCCTTTTCTCCTCTTGCATTTTATCAGCTATATATCCCTGTTTTTTTTTCCTCTGTGAACTGAGAACAGTCTTTAAATTTATTTTCTGCACAACACATTTTATTTTCCTACTGATGTGCTGTACATTTTAATTATGTTATTTTTCTGGTTTCTTTACAATCTGTCCTAATCACATCCACTTCTATTTTTGTATCCATCTGTAGAATTATCTTGTATTTTTCTCTAGGGGCCTATATATTCTTTATTTAATCAAAGGGATAAAGCAGATAACTTCTTAAACCATTTTATACTTATATGCTGGTCTTCTATTACGCTTGTTTTTTTTTTCCTAAATATTTTACTGTTTCGTCTTCCTCCACTGAATGAAGGAACAAAGTTGATGTGTTCACAATTTCTAAATCTTCAACATCATTCATTTGCTTTTGATTGTTAGGCTTCTAAACTTACTGTTGTACATTTAAAATGGTCAGTTTGTACATTATTCTTCGTATTTAAAAAAAGGACAAAATCAAATATGGATACTTCCTCAAGGAAATCATTCTCCCTCTCTCATATATATATATATATATACTCAATGTTCAGTCCAGGTTAATGTTATCTTCAGAAGGTAATATACAAGTTGCTATAATCATCAACTTAGTTGATGTAGCAGAATAACAATTGAAGACATTTGCTGCAGGTACTGTGTCATCACTGGAGCAAAATTGCCTCAGAGGTGATTACACTTTGCATCTATAGGTACCCTGGGATAATGCAAGCACTTCCACACTGAACTTTGAGAGCTCTATTTGAAAGAATTTTACTGTATTTTGTTTTTGCTGAATTTGGAATGTACTGTAGAGGGAGGTTTACTTCTTTACCTCATTCTTTCTCTTTAGCCTCAGGTTGTTTCTGTGTGTATTAGCTGTTCTGCTTTAGAATCTCAGGCTGTTCCAGCCACAGAAAATTTGATAATGGTCAAGCTTAAAAAAATGATAGTTTCTTTTACATTTTTTACGTGTGTTCATGTGTCGTGCATTCACTGAGTGTTTTCCTACACAGCTTCTCCAACAACCAAACTTATTCAATGGCTGCTCCTCACAATAGCTAAACTTAAAATGGTTTCTCTTTTACACCTATATAATTTCCTTTTGTGATTAAAATTATTGTCTCTCAAGGGCCTACATCTGCTAAATTTACAAATAATAAACTATCATAAACAAAATGCTCACAACTTATCTTTCAGCATCTGTATTTAGACACATAATGACACCATGGTATTTTCCCTCAAGAATAATGTGAAGTTATTTAATATTTCTTTTAGCAAACATAACATACCACTTTGAAACTACTTTCCCCAAATGATTATATTATGACGGTAAACTGTTCTATAAATTTGAAAATGTAAATGACCAATGACTTTTAAATCATAATTCTGCTTATGAAATTAAAAAGTCATGTCCTAACCTTTAGCTCTATGCTACTTCTGTCTGTATATCTGCCCATCATCTCTTCGGCTTTGCTTGGTCCCCTGGGCTTCGGGGAAATGGGTGGTGGGTGTGGAGAAGGGAGCAGGCAGTTCCCTGACTTTTATCATCTGCTTTAGCCTGACTTCTCTTCTAGATCAACACTGTGGCGTCTCCTGCTTGGGGCTTCTGTCTTAGCATCTAGGAGAAGCTTCTTCTGTTTATAATCACAAGGACATTCAAATAAGAGATCTTTGGGGAAAATATTAATCTATAGTCATAGGTATCATTTTAAGTAAAGAGCTTTTCAGTGTCTGAAGAACTCAGGAGGGTGTCCTTTTCTGCGTATTTATCTTTTACTTGAATTATATTAAAAATTGCAATTTTTCAGAGGGGAAAAGGCATGATCTTAATTCTATTTTGTCCATTTGTCTTTATTTAGCTGAACTTCCTTATCATGGTGTGTGGCTAGTATTCATATAGTTTGCTGATTTCATTAGATATGAGTGTGTTCTAGAGATTTCAGTATGACATGGAGTGAAAGTGAGGCAGAAACTGTACATCTGTGTACATATGCTTATGGGTAATCTATATTGTGAGAAGTCTTTTCATATTGCTTAGAAATCTCTCTATATTTCAATTGTAATAAAAAAGCTGACAGAAGTAGTATTACAATGAGATCCAACAATGGTGGAATGATATAGCACACTGTATAGTTGACTTGGATTTCAACTAAAAAATTTCTTCATCTATAATGGGGTGGAAAAGTGATATCATGACCTCATGGGCTCTTACAAAAACTGTCCTCTCCAAGAAAAACCTATAAGTAGTATAAAGGTACGAGCAAGTTTTGTGAATGCTACAGACTCAGTGAATTTATTTGTAATTCTTTTTCCTTTCCACTGCTTCATTATTATCATTATAAATAAATCTCATTATGACCAATGGCTTCAGCCCAAACCTCACTCTTGAGAATTTAAAATAATTCATTATCATAATTTTATCACAGTTACATAATTTTAAATTAAAGAGGAAAGTGTGGTTGATATTATATTTTAGTCTTTCTGATAGATTAATTCATTATATAAGTCTCTTTACCCTGATCATCCCAGTGTGCTATCAATTTGTTGAGGGTTCAGAAACTAGATAATGGAGACCAATAATAATACTGGGTATGGGGAAGGTTGTGGGAGTTGAATCACTCTTCATCCAGTGGTAAACCACTTATTTTCTATGTAACTTTGAGCAAGTGACTCAAAGTTTATATTCTTCATTCGTCCTCTATGAATAAGAAATGATTACGGCCCTTACCTCAGTGGATTACTGAGAAGGTTAAAGAGAACAATCCTTAAATTACTGAGCACAGTACCTGGCACATGGAACTATTTTAATAAATGGCTGTTATTTTTTCATTATGAGTACTGTTAATGATTAAAATAATGAATTAATCAGAGCTTTAAGCTTATTAGATCAAGTTAACAATCTTCTTAAAAATCATCGTAAAAATTGTCATGACTTCTCTCTGTTAGTCATGGTGTTGGCATCCAGTTTTCAAACAGGGCCAAATGAGGATTATGACTCTTACTTCCACCAAGCCAGATACAGTCCAAAGGAATGGCAAAAAGCCAACACAAAGTTGTGTTTGAATTACATGATCTGTCTTGCTGGTTGAACTTATTAGATCTATATAACTGTCTCTAAAATCTTTATCTCTATCACTGAGTGCACTTAACTGAGAACCAGGAGACAAATTTTAAAAATAAAAGGCAACTTTTTATCAAATAACTTGGAAATTATGTATTATGAACCTTAATATATATTTTGTATGTATATTTTCTGCACAAATTATAACAATGTATAACTTTTTTGGAATGACAAAAATATTCCTAATTCATATGTGCCTTGATAGTTAACCACATAAAGTTATTGTACTTAATTGATTCATTCAATGATTCAATTAGTGAAAATATACAAATCAGTCAGTTATTTTCTTAAAGAGGTTATTAACTCACTAATACACTGATGTGACAAATGTTTATACTTTGAGATTTAAGATTTAATGCCACTTCCAAGAGGCTGCTACTGTGTTTAAAATAGGATATAAATTCACAAGAGAAATACAGTTTGTGTTAGAGGGATAATGTCCAATTTTACTTTAGTGTAGAAAAAATGCTTTATATTAACATTTCCTTTAAAACAGGAGAGAAAAAAATAAAGCAAATTTGTGTAGTAAATTACTGATTACCCAGCTTGGAGAACAACTGAGTCCTAAGTAGAATTCAGTTTTGCACTTATTAAAAAACATTTGTTTTAAAAGTATGACTATCCATAATTCTATAAATTGTACTAAAAAACTACCTTTGTTTTCTTATTTCTCAAAGGTGCATTAAAAATGGTACAAGAAGCAGGTGTAGTGGCTCATGCTTATAATCCCAAAACTTGGTAAGCTGAGAAAGGAGGATTACAGGTTTGCAGACAGACTCAGCAACTTAATGAGGCTCTTCCCAACTTAGTAAGAACTTGTTTCAAAATAAAAAATAAAATACATCTGGGGATGTAGCTTGGAGATAAAATGACCATATATTCAATTCACAGAACCACAAAAAAGGGAAAAGAAATTGTGTTGTGCTAAGTTAATTAAGAGTAGGAAATATCACTGGCATGTTACTGTATTTGAAATATGACAAAATATTTTGGATGTTGCATTAGTGTGATAGGGCTGACACAATTAAGCACCATAGATTGAGTGGTCTGGACAGCAGAAATGTATGTCCTCACAGTTCTGGAGGGTAGAGTCTGAAATCAAGGTGTCAGCAGGATTGCTTCTTTCCTAAGCTTGCAGATAGCTATCCCTAGTTTCGCCTCCTTGTTTTATTCCTTTTCTAGAAGAACACTGATCATATCAGAATAGGTTCCATTTATCAGAAATCTTACATGGGTCTCGTTGGACAGAAATCCACATGTGACAGGAATTTGCTCTTATACAGAGGTTCTGCTAGAAAAATCATTGGTTGGCTTTTCAGTTTTCCAGAGTTTGCCCTCATTCTGTGGCTTGTGGCTATCCTCAGACTCAGCAGTGATTTGTCACATGGTCCCCAAATGGCATTGCTCAGAAACCGGTTTGTGTACCTCCATCTTCTACCTCTATTACATTGAGCCCATCTGTATAAGCTATGATAGTCATCTAAATTAACACCAGGTTTTTATCATCTTTAATTCTATGTGATATTTTTATACCTCTTTATCATGGGATGTCAGATCTCTATAGATGTCTGCATATGATAGTTAATCTGGACTGTGTACTTTGGGTGTGTTCAAATGATTGGCTTATGTAATGGCAGATTGAAGGGGAAGTTCTACCTTGAATGTAGACAGCTCTGTTATGACAGGTTTAAGACTTGGATAAAAAGAAAGAAAAGGCATAGTCAATTCATGTGTGGTGCTTCCTGAGAATAACACATTTTTTCTCACCTGGGATATTGGTCTTCTCTACAAATTGGACTTTCACCATTTTTTTTTTAGTGGTACTGGGGTTCCTGGAAGCCCTTCAACCTCTGGGCTACACTCCCAGACCTATTTTTATACTCTTCATTTGGAAACAGGATCTCTTAAGCCAGCGCGGCTGGCTTCGAACCAGCGCCGCCTTGTCTCCGCCTCCCCAGCACAGGGATTACAAGCTGCACCACCACGCCCGGTCCTAGCTTTCCATTTTGGACTCGAGCTGCATCATCAGTCACTGATTCTGAGACTCCAGCTCTTGGGTCACTTGACCAGTGGCTGGTTCCTCTAGCTCTCCATGTGCAGGCAACCGTACAGGACTATACTGCTTTGGATCATAAGCTGATTCAATGAATAAACTCACAGGACATGAATACGGTCAAAGCATATTCTAGTGAATACTCAGGACATGTATATCCTTGTGGGAATGGAAACCATTTTTCTGACTATCACACTCACTAAATGAAATATTAAATTTCCTCCTGTATTAAGATTTAAAGCCACCCAGAATGCCACTCTCTAAACAAGATTGCTCTGGGGCTTAGAATCAAAACAGAAATGACATGAGATTCATAAAAAATTTATTCTCATCAAGAGGTCATCTTAAAATTTAATTCCATTAAAATGATGAATCAAATAGCATAAATAATTCTAAGTAGGCATGCTGTTGGTATATGTATTCATACCACAAAGCAAAAGCTGGAGCAGGATTTGAGTTCAGACAGTGTTTTTATGATTGTTGATCCTAAAAAGAGAAAGTGAGGCAATGGGATTTTGATGGAGGAAAATTAGTAAAGGATTCATTAACTAATGGCAATGTTAAGAGTGACGCGAGCCCATCCATAGCATGAAACTTGCCAATCTTGTAAACCACATGAGACCTTTTCCTCATAAAGCTGGGGAGGCTGGGTATATCCTGAAAAATGAAACAGTAGAATATACAGGGGAATGGACAGAAGCACAATTTCATGTTGTACTTCAGTATGGCAGAACATGGTCTCGGGATGCTGAAAAAGCATTCAGGCAGAGGAATATGCAAGGGGCTGAGGTAGGAATTAGTCATTACCCATACTGTCTACAAAAGTTGCAGATCAGTTCAGAAGTGATTTGAGCAGTGCAGTGTGACCATTGCTGCAACTCACTCATTGTTCCTTAGAATCTATACACACTTGTAAAAAACATGCACTGTTTCTTTATTTATATATACATATATATTTGGTGGTACTGGGGTTTCCTGAAAGCCCTTCTACCTCCGGGCTACACTCCCAGACCTATTTTTATACTTTTTCATTTGGAAACAGGGTCTCTTAAGCCAGCACGGCTGGCTTTGAACCTGCACGATCCTCCTGTCTCTGCCTCCCAAGCGCGGGGATTACAAGGGTGCGCCACCACTCCCGGCTAGAACATGCACTATTACTTTAAAGTGGTGGCTATCATCTCAAAATAAAAAGAAAGATAAATAAAAGGAGCAACAGTTTGTGTTGCTTCAGTCATTATGGATGATAAAGAATGTAAGTCATTTTCCTTTTCTATCACTCATTCAACCCACAACCTTGGCCAGAAGTTCTGTCTACACCTGAGTCCTAGATAACATGCTTGTGAATCAGTAGTTTACTGCCATCAGCAGGCAGGATAACTCCACAAAGCATTACCACTAATCTTAGATCTACTATTTCTTACTCCTCACTATGTTCCAACAACTTAAGCTCTATGTAATAATAATTTCTGAGAATTGTAGTAGCCTGGCAGTCACTCCTTGTTTAACTTTTGATGGTTGATCAGCATGAGGTTCAAGTTTACTAAGTAAAAGTCACAAAATCACAAAATTTGGGTGGAGGAAATTTTGACTCTCATAGTGTGTCTAAGCCCCCTGACACACACATGACACCCATCTAGAAATCATGACTGTAATGATTCAAAACCTAAAATGACAGGAGCAGAAATCTCCAAATAGTCATAGAGTGATAATGAGTGGGGTCAACTCTACTTCCACCCCTACTCTTTTCTTTTGCATTCAGACTTTTGGGGATACAAATCACATAATCTGCAATTTTGAGGACTGGTTAACCCTATAAAATGTTACCCTCATGGATAACATCTTCTCTGAAAGGTCCTTCAACATTCCATCAAGCCAAAAATTTCTGAGCACCAGGAGAGTCATTGTAGGCAGAGGGTAAAAAACTAATACATTTATTAATCTCTATAGGCTGATTGATTCATTTTGTAAGATTAGAAGGGATCTTATGGAATCAATTAGCCATCAATTGATAGTCTCTTCAAAGAATGGTATCATACTTAGTATTCAACATCAGCCTCTAGTCTTGATAGGTCAGCATTAAGCTATAGTAATAATTTCATCACCATTGTTGTAAGAAGAAGCACATTCTAATACAAGTGTTCATATATTCCAACACAATCACCAGAGGCCCACATGAAGAGCACTGTTGGCTACAAATAAATCTTTGTTGATCTCTTTTGAATGAATCATCTTTTGCATTTAGATTCTCAGTGTCTCCACTGCAGTGGATACTGTCTGGTTGGAGATGATATGATACATCATGAACCACTCAATTGCAACCCATTCCCTAGTTTAATCTTATTATATTTACCCAGACAATATTGTTTTCAAACTTGCCTCTCTCAGGACTGTAGTTCTACAGTCAAGTAATTGCCAGTTCCCATCCTTATCTCAAAAGAACAACTAGAAAAATACATTGGGTCCAGGAAGTCATTTTTTTTTATTCTTTAGTCAATAAAAACAATAAGTGATTTTTCTAATACAAATAATAACTTGGAAATACTTTCCCCCAATTTATTGTGATGGTTTAAGCCCAAAGTCCCATATCATAAAACTTCTAAAATATAAAAGATTTATATAGTAAGTATTCTACAAAAATTATGAAGTTTTATAATTTTAAGGAAAGTAAAAAATTCATATGTGACAAATACAATTTCTGGTGCAAAAGCAAGAGACATAAGCCCATTCTCTTTATTCCTGTTAAAGGAAGACAGTTTCTTAAACATACTATTTGCTTCTATTTAGTTGAAATCTCCAGAAAAGTTGAAACTATGTAGGTAATTAAATGAAGGGTTTCCTAGGAGCAAGGCTGGGGGTGACATGGAGCAGTGGGGAGTATGATGGAAGAGTGACTGACTGAAACTGAGTGTAAGGCTGATTTGGGGTATGACAAAAATAGTCAGACACAACTTCATTGTGATGGTTGCACAATTTAGGAAATGTCCTAAGATTCATGACACTTTATATATTAAATGGATGGATTTTGTTTATGTAAATTATATCACAAATTTGTTAAAATCAAAGTAATCAAAATTATCCCATAATTTGGGTAGCTCAAATAAAAATGTCTCTCTTACTGGCAAGAAGAGAATGGGCATGGCTTATCTTGGTATATACACAGCATTGTTTACTTCTTCTTTTTTTTTTTTTTTTTTTTTTTGGTGATACTGTGGTTCCTGGAAGCCCTTCTACCTCCGGGCTACACTCCCAGACCTATTTTTTTTATACTTTTTTATTTGGAAACAGGGTCTCCTAAGCCAGTGTGCGCGGCTGGCTTCGAACCTGCGCAATCCTTCTGTCTCTGCCTCCCAAGCGCGGGGATTACAAGCATGCGCCACCACGCCCGGCCAGCATTGTTTACTTCTGTTTCTAATGTTGAAGCATTAGTAATAGTGCATTGGCACAAGAGCTGATGGCACTAGAGCTGATGGGCTGGGATGTAGCTCAGTGGTAAAGTGCAGGCCTTGCATTCCCAGTGCTCTGGTTTCAATCCCCAATACAGAAAGAGGAAGAAGAAGGAGGAGGAGGAGGAGGAGGAGGAGGAGGAGGAGGAGGAGGAGATGAAGATCTTTATGTTTTATAAAATTAATCCTCTCATTTTTTTTGCTTTTGTTATAGTAATTAAATTGCCTGTTTCATAAACATCCATTTTCTTTTCCTTCATCTGAAAGATAATTCAGAGCAAACAGTATTGAAGAGGAGATATGGACCAGTCAACAATATTGAAAAAAAAGAGAAAAGTATGGTTTATCTGCCTAATTTTCAAGTTCAGAATCTTCAACAATGGTATATTAATTTCTTAACAGCCCATCAGTGCTGTTTGTGTCAAATAATCATCTCACTAGCTAAGCATTCTCCACTGGTTCTCAACCAACATGCACATTATTACCTATACTTTCACTGTGGCATCTGGTGTTAAATGATACTAAATTCTGTAAAAATGTTTTCAGATCTCTGTTTTTTATTGAAATGCAGATAAACTTACCTGCTTTATAACTTAGTTAAAGTATCCAATTCTATACAATAAATCATATTTCATCAGCTACTGCTAAACAGTTTTCCTGAAAGAAATTATTTTTTTCATTCATCACTTGTCTTTTTGCCTTTGTTTTGAATATGATTTTATGTCCAGTTTCTCTTATTTTGAATCCTAGTTCAAGGTTACTGTTATGATTGACACCTTTGTACTTAATGTGCACTAATCAGTCTTCAGTTCTGAGACTTCTTGGAAAAGCTAGAAATATCTTTAAAAAATAGTCTGTGACAAAATAAGTCTTTGATGGATATTACACGGTTTATAAGTTTTCACTAAAATATAATTTAGTTTATGCTAATTCATCTAACAGGAACAATACAACACATATTCACTATTTCTCAGGGCCAGAAATAATCTCAGGAATCAATTCTAAATTATAGAAAAAAGGGTATAGATATGTAAATGTCATGCAAAATTCAGAGGGAAAACACTACTTGGTTGTAAACAAAAGTATCTTAAATTCTGATGATTCTGTAGAAACCCAAGAATAGTACACACATGCCTGTGCTCGCTCATACATGATAAACATATATATATGAATAAATGTATATTGCATTTTTAAAACTGAAGAAGCATCCCATCTATAAGAACTGTCATCCACAAAACCATAAAGGCAAAAATGCTCAGGGAAGGATGAATACAGTTTAGAGTCAGAGCATGTGCTTTCTTTGTACTGATGTTGTATTTTTATAGTAAATATGCATTGAGTTCAGTTTATAGGGTACTTTAAACATCTTCATTAAAAAATAATTGTTGAAGTACTTGTATAGGTTTCATATTTCTTTTACATGACATGATATAGTACATGATCAAAAACCATGATTATATTTTTAAAAACAGTTTTATTTGCATGAAGTTTTCATAATTTTATAAAAGATAAGACTTCATATGGATTCAGCAGCACAGAATTGGTAGACAGTTTACAAGTCTCAACAGCACATTTTAATATTTAATGTTAAAAATCTCATGACTGATGTGGAAGGTTACTCCAGCAGTTTGGGAGCCTGGTGTGACCAGCTCAGATCACTCTCCAGAATTGTTGTTTCAGGGTGCTCCTCTCCATGCTATGGACTGCTGCAACCCCACAAACACCTTGATATTTATGCTGCTCATACTTCTTTCATTTTGCCCATAGCACAATAAACAGCATGAGATACAGACCATCTCTGTCTGAAGCAGGAGTTCTTGAACAAGTAATCTTTGGCTGGAAATGTACATTTAGTTTAACATGTGCTATTTCAAAGTTATGCAGAGATATGGGTACCCTTCTACTCAATCCCTCTCTTTCTCTCCTTTCGCATGGGGATGAAAGCTCACCCCATCTAGTCCTGCTTCCCAACTTTTTTATCTTTTATGGGCATTTGCTTTAATAAATTACATACATATTTAATTCAGTCTTCATGATGTCTCTGAGAACAAACCTTACTTTGAGAAGGAACCAAAGAAAGACCAGTGTGTCATTGGTCTCCCTTCCCAAATACCTTCAGTTACAGACCTACATAATAATCCCACAGAGCTAATCACCTTGATCTTATTAATTGTTCTTTCTTTTGACTGGGAATTCTGTTTTCAGTATTTTATATTTAGTAAAATAATGTGCCTTGTGATGATTACGTTTTTGGTATAATTCAACACAATATCCCTTCACTTTTTTATCAAAATATATTTATACTTAAAATTATGTACATGAAGGGAAATGTACCAAGTAATGTACGCATGTATGTTCTTATCACTTTGAATCTCACTATGATGTATCACTACACTGTACCCTTAAAAGTATAAAAAATTTATGCAACAAAACAACAAATAAAGAAAAAGTTATGTATGATAATTGGAACTTCTTAATGGTTCACACTTAGAGCAAATACTTAAAGTTATGTTACTTTGGATTTAAATATGTATGAGAATTGGAACTTCTTAATGGTTCACACTTAGAGCAAATACTTAAAGTTATGTTACTTTGGATTTAAGTATTTTATCTGAGTTAGTGCACATGGTGTTTTTAGAGGGAGGAATATTGCTAGCTAGATGACAAAGGTCATAGACTAAAGATATAAGTTGGTTAGTAGGCCTTTCTTCCTTCCATCTCCTCAACACTGGTCCATTGGAGATAAGAGATATTATCTCTCCCCAGCACTGAAGTTCCTGAGTATATTGTCTCAGAAGGTCTGAACCATTCTTGCAGGCATTCTGGGAGTTTCTGAAATAAAAGACAAGCAGGCCAAAGTTGCCGCCGCAGTATCTGCACTTTTGCTAAGAGAAATTAGTCACAAAAAATAAGCCAGGTATGGTGGCACACACTTAAATCCCTGCATTTGGGAGGCTGACATCAGAGGATTGCAGTTTGCAGACAGCCTCAGGTACTTAGTGAGGCCCTCTGCAACTTAGTGAGACTGTTTCAAAATAAATAATATAAAAAAATAGGGCAAGGGGTGTAGCTTGTATGTTGAATATCCCTGGGTTCTATCCCCAGACCTGAGAAAAAGAAAAAAAGAAAAAAATCAGATAATCCCCCTGATAGGCAAAAGCCAAGGAGAAAATGGATAATAGGAGTAACGCTATAAAAAGAAGAAACCATAGATGAGTAAATAAGGCAACTAAACTGAGGGGGATGGAAGGGGGAAGAGAGAAATACCCTAATGTAAGTGATGTGTATTCACAAACATATCAAAGTCGATCAATAAGTCAAACATGAAAAGGAGGGAGGGGGAGGAAATGGGGTGAGAATTGGGGAAGGGCTAAATAAGTGATGTGTGGATGTATGCCTCTACCATCTTGTACCCATTAAGGTGTATGCGTACAATGCACCAATTAAGTAAAAAGAAAAACTAAAAAGGAGAAAGTGGAACCCTTGTATGTGTGTGCATGGGTATATGTGTGCATGTGTATATATGTATATGACGTTTCTCCTCTACCTGGGACTCATTATGCAGGGCACATTGCTTTTTATTATCACCTTAAAAGTATAGAAGCTTAGGTCAAAGTGTTTTTGATATTTACCAAGGAGAACCTAGAATATTAGAATTCACTGAGTAGAAAAGAGCCTTGTTAAAAGGGTCAAGGTAGCCGGGCGTGGTGGCTCATGCTTGTAATCCCCGTGCTTGGGAGGCCGAGACAGGAGGATCGTACAGGTTCGAAGCCAGCCTTGCTGGCTTAGGAGACCCTGTTTCCAAACAAAAATAACAAAAATAGGTCTGAGAGTGTAGCCCGGATGTAGAAGGGATTCCAGGAACCCCAGTAGCACCAAAAAAAAAAAAAAAAAGTGTTAAGGTATACAACATACTACATTGATATTTTGTGGAAAGAATATTTTCTTCATATTAATTTGAAAATAAACTCATATTAAAACTTTGCATATATAAACAATATTAAGAAAGATATATCAAGATTTATATTTCCAACAATTTAGGTCACCTCAAGCTGGCAATTTTCATGAGTCTTGACAAATCAAAGTTTAATACTCAACACCATTGATATGACCTTGGGTCCCTGATAAATGGATGCATTAAGACTCAACCCAACAGGGTTGCATTTCCCACCTGCGTTTTGACCAGTTTCCTTAATGACCTTGCCAGCTGATATAAATTGCTTTTTGGAGGGAGCCCAGAGGAGTGTTAGAAAGTTTAAAGATTTTGCTTCATGTTACAGTAGATGGATTTTAATAGTAAAAAATAAAAGGCAACTTCTGACATGTAAAAATTCCCCTTTCTTATTTTGACAGCAGATAATAAGAATTTCTCTCTTAAAGTAGCACAGCAGGAGTATTAGTTAAATAGATATATAGAAGATAAAAAATAACAAAATTTAAATGGTGCGTGATTTTTTGTGTTAATATTGTGACCTTGGTATAGGTTTCTCCCAAAGTAATCACTTAATGTTGGTCTGATATATTATCTGTTATTTCCAGCATAGCCTCACTTAATTTATGTTTCCAGGTCATGAAGGGTCTTAGCGTTAAAGTTAGGAATGTGCAGTATTGTGTTTTTAAAGCATGTGTATATAGTCCACAGGGGGAAAAAATCAGTATCATGGCTTTCTTCTTAGATTTTGTAAGGACATACAACTGTATGACATTCCAAAGTAACTTTGTATTATTTTGAGCAGTCTCTCACTTTAAATTATAAAAAATAAGTATAAAGCATGAAAACATTCTGAACATGAATAAAATGATGCTAACATGGCATTGACTACAATAGTATATATTAATAACATATTTTTAATTTTTACTTTCCTGAAGATTTTGTAGTATATTAATAATGAATGAATAAACACATGTGGAGATTTGGGGAATAAATAAATGATAAAATGATTTGATTTAAAGGTAGGCACACATTGTCACTTATATATTGTTACTGTGTTAATCCTACATATCTCTGGAGACTACTCAAGTTCTTTAAGTATTATTTTCTCAACAAATTTACATGATCTCATTCATGATTTTCATATTTTATACATTTTTGTCATGTATACTTCTTTTTATTTCAGCATTTTCTGGCAGCTTCAGAAATAATCACTACTCTTATGAATTAATATATTCATAATAATAGGACTTGTTTCTCCTTTCTACCATATGTTGCTACACTTTGCCCAATCCCTTCTGTATCCTTCCTTCCTATTCTTCTAAACCATGAATGACCACTACTCTACTCTCTTCTATGAGACCAACAGTTTTGTTAGCTTCAACATATGAGATCTTGTGTTATTTGTCTTTCAATGGCTGGCTTATTTCTCCTTTGTTTTCCCACTTTACAAACAAATAATACAAAGAAAACAAAGAACGTGTGAATATGGTAGTCAAATTATACTGCATTCCTATGAGTACCTAAAATTTCTTTTAAAAATAGACAGCTAAAGAAAAAATGCTGTGAAATGATGGCAATGTTTCAGAGTATCACAATCAAATATGTGAAGGCAAGAGTCACTTGGGAAACATGAAATGTAATTTAAATTAAGTTTAATGAAACAGTTGTGACAACGAATTGCTTACTGTCATAGTTCAGGAAAATTTACCTTTCACTAACCCAGCATAAAGTCATCTGGAAAAATGTATCTTTTGGTATTTCTCAGCAATTTTTTTTCTCTCTGGAGATTCTATCAGGATATTCTACATTCAAACAAACAGAAAATAGAACTAAGTATAAAAGAAAATACCCCACTTCAGTTCAGATCATCACTACAGGGAATCTCTACAGAGCTCCAATATAAAGCTGTGGTTACTCAAACCCCAACTGGTCAATACATTCATTTCACTCGCTCGATCTAAACAGATTGAAACTTTCACAATAAAAATCCAATTTTACCTATCAATCATTATGGCATAGGCTGTGACCAAAATTATATCTTCTGTAGCCACTTTCAATGTAGGCCAATATTTGGTTGCTGTGACTAAGAAATAGTAGAGCAAGAAAATTATAATTTTTTTTGTTGGCTTGATACATGAGCAGGTAGGCAATATCATAAGATGTTATATTTCATGTGATCAATATTTTTGGTTTCTATAAACATTAATTCACACTTCTTTGAAAAGTCTCAATAACAGAACAAAAATTGATGAAAGTACTGATTTTGTCAGAGCTTTTTTTGTTTCATTGCTTTTTGTTACAATAAAAAGATGGATTGAAATTTCTTCCTTTCCACATAGACCTGTGAAGGTTATCAAGAAAACAGACGAGGATAGGTTTGAAATCATGGTGAGGATAGGTTAATTGGTTGGTGCATCTTTTTGAGAGGCAATTCATACCCAGTCATTTGGAATGCATGTTCAGGCTTTGTAAAGAAATGAGGTAATAAGTCACAGTGCTTTAGATGTCTGACAAAGAGCAAACTCCTCTCCTTTAACTGTGACCTTTTTTAAAATTTATACATCCATATGTGTGATGATTGTAGCAGGTATTTCTGTGTTCCTGGTTCTTTGTATTCAGAAACTGGACCTGAATACAAAGGAAGACATTGTTGTACATGAGACATGACTAGGATTTTCAGACAAATACAAATTTATAGGCAATTGTGCTTCAAAGACTGCTGGACATCATTCATCCTATTTTTATAAATATTAAGATTCAGAGAAACAGGAACTTAAAATTTTGGTATAAAAATCCCCTAGGGTGATGAGAAAATTAATATCTCAAACTTAGAATTGGCCTCCAAGCCTTAGCAATAAATGTCTTCACTTCCCTTTCCTTCACATCAGGAGTCAATATTCTTTCCTAAGACAAACTTGTTTTACTTATCCTTTGGCTCGATAGGAGTTGCCAATTCAAAGAGAGGTGCTAGGTTTTGAACACAGTTGCTTTTCTAACCATAAAAGGCAGAGAAGAAAGTTGTTAATAAAGAGAAATTTTAAAAGGAGTCAATATACTGTAAAAAAAATATATAGAACAGAAATATGCATTATCTGCGTTTATATTTTATACTATTTTTATTGTTATAAAAGCGCAAAGACTTTCATTTTTATGAAAATAATTTCTGCTCTAAATATCTTTGCTTATATAAGGCATGAGGGCCAATAAAGCACAGCATGGCCAGATAGTCCTCTTTGGGAGACTATTTATTCTCCAACCATTTGTGGTTTAAATAGTCAGCAAGGGACTCAGTATTGCTTAACATGAGGTAGGAAGAAGTCTGCTCTGCAGAATGCTTGCAATCCTTTTTTTTAAATTATTTTTCTTTGATTGCATACCCTTCGAGCAGGCACTGTGCAGATGTTCAGCTTCTGCTTTGTCTGAAGGTGATGCCTAGGTGATCCTGCAGCCACCTTATGATTAGGAGAAGAAAGACAATGAGAGCAAGGTGATGTCCATAAGTATGACAAAGTTGCTCCCTATCTCTGAAGTCTTAGAAAGCATTTAACCTAATTATTATATAACACTATTATGTTATACATTTATATATTTATGCTGTTTGTAGCTATAAAATATTATTAATATAGTAGAATGAGTAAAGAACAGAGGCACTGACATTAGAAACCAATTTAATTTGAGGGTTTTGCTGGATGACTTTTTTACCCTGTTAGTTATTATATTTTTGTGACTGACTAATCTCACTTAGCATAATATTCTCCAGTTCCATTCATTTCCCTGTAAATGAAATAATTTTGTTTTCCTTTATGGCTGAGTATAATTCCATTGTGTACATATTCCACAACTGCAATTGGCTAAGACTTTAATATTGTTAATACATTGTAATTTAATTTATTTAGCTATACTTACCCTAAAGTATAAAATTTTGATACTGTTTCTATGTAAACCATGAAATGCCCTTACTAGCATTTCAAATTATTCATTAATTTAGGAAGTTTTAAGCAAAACTAAAAACTAAGCTTTTTTTTTTTTTTTTTTTGTAGTACTGGGGTTTCTGGAAACCCTTCTACCTCCATGCTGCACTCCCAGGCCTATTTTTATACTTTTTTTTATTTGGAAACAGGATCTCTTAAGCCAGTGTGGCTGGCTTCAAACCTGCATGATCCTCCTGTCTTTGCCTCCCAAGTGCAGGGATTATAAGCATGCCCCACCACGCCCGGCTAAACTAAACTCTTAATAGTATATTAAGCAATTGCAATATTTGTATTATTAATAGAGTTTAAACTCATTATCAATAACAAGTTTAAATTAAAAAATCTTTACTGGACTTTAAAAGATTATCCATCAGTAAAATCAAATTTTCCAGAGAAAGGGAATATGCTTTAGAAAGAAGCATACAAAGTACACAGCAAAACGTAAACTGATTTTTGTGAGAAAAAAAAAATGAGTGGAAGAAGATAAACACGAGGAAATTAATATTTTGTTGATGGTAACAAAGCTAAAATTATCTATTATTGAATTCATCAAGTAATTTGTAGAACTCTGAAATCTTAATTTTCTTTTTTCTTAACAATAGATGCTGCATTTTTCATCTGATCAAAGGACAACTCATCTATTTGTTCTCTGGATCTTAGTATGTAAATTTCTCCAAAACTCAGGCAATTTTTCAGTATTTAATATGTGTTCAATGTGGTGCTCTCACTTGTCTTCATCCCACAATTATCTAAAAGTTTTGTTTTTATCTAAAAGAAGGATTAACAACAAATCTGAGTTTCCCTTCCACATGACCCTGTATTTCTCTTCTTTTGTATATCTAGACTTCATAATCAGTATTAAAAATTCAAAAAATTACACAAAAATTTATTGAGTCAACTGTGATGGTTCTCAGATGTCCTTTTGGCCATATTCTTTTTGTATAAAGTTAGTTTTGAATATTAATCACAAAGCAGTACTCTTTTCTTTATTGAAATCCTGTTCTCCCCTCATTTATCTCAATAAATATGAACCTCTCAAAGTATTTTTATTTCCTTTTGTTTTTAGAGTCAGGAAGTAAAGCGATATTTTACTTCTTAATTCTCCAATAATAATATGAATAAACATTATACAAAATAGCAATTGACATCTAACTCTGTGACAAGGACATTGTAAAGAATAGTGGCATATAGGCACATTGTAGAACAATGAGATTCGAAATCATGTCTGAAAGATTTGAGGGCAAAAATAATGGGAAAAGGCTCAATGGTACAATAATCTTTATTGAGATAAAACCTGTGGAGAAAATCTTTAGGAAATATTGGAGCTTATGTCTGCTTACATACTAGAAGCTTATATAAGTTGTTTAAGAGGGCTTCTATGGGATGGGGTGGTATTTAATCATTTTTTTAACAATTTTTTTATTGAACATAAATAGTATACATTTACACTATATGAGCTGATAAGGGGAGTTAGGCAGTTACAGCTCAGTGAAACAGGACAATGGAAATTTTCTCTAAGCAAAAGGACATGAAGCAAAGAAATTGTCAGCAAGTCCCATACAAAACAATGGGACATATAGGTAAGCAGGGTGATGAGTGCATTGAGTAAGACTTCACAGCAAAGAGGCCTCAAAGTGACACCTCTTCACAAAATAGGGTCACTTTCCAGACATATTTTGTTACATGTACTCAAGGAAGTGAATATTTAAGATGGGAGTAAGATTTTATCTTATTTCTTTAGTGACTGAGAATATTCAATAAATATGTGTGGTTTTCTTCATGTGGGCTCAGAAAACCAGACCCAACTCAGAAAAGCATTTTCAAAAACATATTAAAAGGAAACAATAAGGATCTAGTTCTAATTATCTTTAATTGTCTATGGAGTAGTATTAGATCACACATTGACATTTATCAGGTTTTTTTTAGCAAATACATAAATCTAAAAGTTTATATAAAATAATTTCATATTTACTATTGTTAATTAATGCCATTGTGATAAAAAAAAGGGTTATCATAATGGACTATTTGGCAGACCACTATGGGTCAAAAGACTTCAGATTTTCTCACCTCTTTTCCAAACTCAAAATCCTCAAAATTGTATTGTATTCCCACATTCTACTACATATACTCTAAAATGCATAATCAATAATTTTATATGGCTAAATCTAGAAAGTATATTTTTAAAATATCACCAGGAATAGAACAGGCAGAAAAAAAAAAACACAGACATATCTAATTAATTTTTTTTACAAAGTTACCCAAATCAAAGTTTGGAAAAAAAGACAACCTTTTGAAAAAATGGTGTTGGAAAGAGTGGTTATTTATTTGTAGAAAAAAAAAAATTAAGTCCCAATTTCTCACCCTACTAGAGTCAACTAAAGATGGAACAAAAATATGAAAATCAGACCAGATAATATGAAATAATTAGAGGAAGGCATAGTTCAAGTCAGCCAATATGTAAGCATAGGTAGAAATCTCCTCAATAGGACCTTCAGTTTTCACCTAAAAAAAAAAAATTCTCTGGTAAGAAAGAAAGCAAAAAGAAATATTAAAATGTTATCTTTAAGTTATCAAAAGCTTGGTATCAGACAAATGAAACTGTTATGTGAGATTGTCATTTTTAATTTTGGATAAATTGCTATAATATTAGATGTCAACCACTAAGCCAAGCATGGGAAGGAGGGATGGGGAGGGAATGGGGTGGGGATCGGGTGGGGGCTGACTGGGCGATGTGTGCATGTATGTCTACAAAAGTTTTTTTGTATCCCACTATGATGTATGAATACAGTGCGCCAATAAAAAATTTTAAAAAAAGAAACCACATGATAAAAAAAAGCTCAGAAAATTAAAACAAAACTTAATTAATGGTATGACATTAAACTTAAAATGTTGTGTTCATCACAGGAAACCATATAGAATCTTACAAGAGAGCTTATAGAATGGGAGAAGTTCTTTGGTAGATAATTACCTGATATATGACCAATATCTACAATATAAAAATTACTTAAAGACTTAACACTAAAAAAAAAAATAGCCCAATCAAGAAATGGATTACTGAATAGATACTTCTCAAAAGAAGAACTACAAATGGCCAATAAATATATAAAAAAGTTCAACATCACTAGCAATCATGGAGATGCAAGTCAAAACTACATTAATATTCCCTTTAAATCCAATTAGAATGAATTAAGAATACAAAAAAAAATGCTGGCAAGAATGTGGAAAAATAGAAAATCACCCATCATTGGTAGAATTGCAAATTAGTGCAGCTGCTATTGTGATTAGTGTAAAATTTCCTTAGACTACTGAGAATGGATCTACTAAATGATTTAGAAATATCACTCCTGGGTATCTTTCCAAAGGGACTAAACTCAGAATATTATAGCAATGCATGCATATCTATGTTTATAGCAGCATAATTCACAAAAGCCAAATTATAGAAGCAACTCTTTGTCCATCAAAAGATGGACTATTAAATTATGGGATATGCACCAAATGGAATTCTATTCAGTAATAAAAAACAAAATATTATTATTAATTATTATTATTATTATTATTATTATTATTATTTATTTTGGTGGTACTGGGGTTCCTGGAAGCCCTTCTACCTCCGGGCTACACTCCCAGACCTATTTTATACTTTTTTATATTTGGAAACAGGGTCTCTTAAACCAGCGTGGCTGGCTTTGAACCTGCAGGATCCTATTGTCTCCGCCTCCCAAGCGCGGGGATTGCAAGCATGAGCCACCACGCTCGGGCCAAAATTATTTTTATAAAAATGTGTGGACCTGAAGAACATTAAGGTAGCCAGTCACAAAAAGTGAAGGGCCATATGTTTTCACTCATATTCAGAAGCTAGACAGTAATCAGGAAAAAAGAGAGACTTTAAATAATGGAGAAACTCCAGTGAAGACAGAGAGGTGGTCCTGAGGATGGCAGTGTTGGGGGAAAGTGAATCAATGAAGAAAACACTTGCATTGACATTAAATACATATGTAAGTCTATCGATGCCAATCTTGATATTATGTATGAGAAGAGAGAGTAGGAAATGAGTCCAGAGAAGTTTACCAAGTACTATGTACATGCATGTCATTATCACTCTAAACTACATTGTGATGTAAGACTACAATGCACCAATAAAACACACACACACACACACACACACACACACACACCACCACCACCACCACCACCAGATGACATAACAGAAATATACACACTTACTTTGTTCCAAGAGCAGAGCATTCCTCTTCCTTTAACTTCCATTCAATTTCTCAGAAGTGCCTTTTCAACATTTATTAACTTTTTATTTCAAATTTAAACTTTGAATACTGCAATAGGTCTATGTTTTCTCTTCCCACTTTAAAAATTCTCCTTAGAATCCAGATATATCAGGATTTAATTTACCATATAATGCTGAAAATATGCATATTTATATATCAAGTCTTGACCGACATTTCCTTCACATGTTAGGTGCCCTTAAAATATTATCTCCAAAATATTTCATTGGTCATTATGTATGTCCATAATATTATCAATTACAATTTTAAAGACATGTATGGAAGGGGGAGCGATGGAGGTAGGATCAGGAGGGAAGTATTCCAAGAATTATGTGTATGCATGTATCTCTTACTCTATAACTCAATAAAGTATATAATTTCAATGTGCCAAATAAAAATATGTATAAAAATAAAATAAAATTAACAACATTCTACATATCTTTACAAAATACCAATAAGACATTCAGTGTATTTATTATCTATTTTTAAATTTACAATACACAGATGGGGGTGATGGGGCGCACCTGTAATCTCAGGTTCAACTCCACCCTCAGCAATGTAGTAGGGCCCAGAGCAACTTAGTGAGACCCTGTTTCAAAATAAAAAAAAATAAATAAATAAAATATTGCTAAGACTGTAGCTCAGATACAAAATGCCCCTGGGTTAAATTCTCAGTATCAAAAATTCTCTATACATTTAAGAGTAGTTTTATTAAAAATACTAATCTTTTCATGAATAGAAATCAGTGGAATAGACTAAAAGCTGTTTTTATTTTTTAGATGATAAGATTGCTAAACCCTTAGTGAATCTAACCAAAAGAAACAAAATTGATCTAAATAACTAAAATAAGAAATAAAAAAGTAAATTTTACCAAGACAGCATGGAAATTTAGAGATAAAAGATACTGAAAGAGCAATAAAGAGCCTTCCATCAAATAAATCTCCAGGACCAGACAGATTCCAAGCTGAATTTTATAAAACCTTTAAGCCCAAAGCTTCTTAAATTATTCCATGAAATAGAAAGATATTGAATACTTCGAAACTCATCTATAAATGCCACTTTTTATTTCAACATCCTTTCCATTTTTTTCTGGCTAAATGCTGCTAATTATTTTTCCAAGAACATTTTCCTCCTATTTATCCAATTTTTAAGACTGGATGAGGTTCATGGTTTCTTCATTTCAGTATCCAGTTGGACTTTCACTTTCATACACTACTGTAAAATATCTGGCTTAGATATATTTATTCTAAATCTGTTTTTACTGCATTGCAATATTCTTAAGATTAGGCATTGTGCTAATTTTATCTTTAGTTTCTTAGATTTTATTACCCATATTGTGAATTTCACATATATATTAGTAAAATAAATAAATGAATGCTTTAGAATTTAGTTGGAATTGAACATAGCTTACTTTTTTATTTCTTCCTTATTCACTTTAAGATGACAAAATTAAAAATTACACATTTTATACATTTATATTTTAAGCGTGTTACATAATTCAAATAAAATGTTTTCACCTATTGATCAGTAACATACATATAATTTCAGTCAGCATCCTCACTGCTGTAATCCAAAATAACTGACCACACAGTGTAGAGAAAGGAAGATTTGTTTGCTTATAGTTCATAATTTGGGAGATTTTAGGGGTTCAGCTCATCTCAGATCTGGTAACATTGGCAGAGCTCAAAATATGGAGGATGGCAGAGAGAGAGAGAGAGAGAGAGAGAGAGAGAGAGAGAGAGAGAGAGAGGAAGAAGAAGAAGAAGAAGAAGAAGAAGAAGAAGAAGAAGAAGGAGGAGGAGGAGGAGGAGGAGGAGGAGGAGGAGGAGGAGGAGGAGGAGGAGGAGGAAAGAAGAGAAGGGAATCCAAGACCTCTACTTTCACATCATGGACATCCCAAGCAAGAGAAGATGAAGAAGGGGATTCAAGAATACAAGTACAGTCCCAAAGGCCATACACCAGTGGCCCACCTCCTCCAGCCACACCTTTCCTGCCCAGAATACCAGAAAGTAAATCCATTACAATATCCACTGATGAAATTACAACCCTCGTGACTTAATGATACATACTCTGAACATATACCATCTCTTCAGGGAATATTCTATATTCAAACTATCACACACACACACACACACACACACACACACCACTTATATATGTGTGTACATATTATATCTATATCTCTTTCTCTCTCTCTATATATGTATACTAATATATATATATAATCTTATTTTTAAAACTACCCTGAATTAATTTTATTTACTATATGTATCCCACTTGTATTTTTTTTTGTTTTTGTTTTTAGAATTTTATTAAAATTAATGCCAGTCTTCTATCATCCCTTGAGTATCCATCCAGGGAGCTGTCTTTTGAAAGGTAAATGCCCTTCAAGTTGTAAGGATGTAACAGGTGTATTTATACTACTTCTTCAACTCTAAACTGAATCCCAGTTGTATTTAGACTGGTGTACTTACACCACCAAGTTTGTCAAAAGTAATTCATCATTTATCTGTGTATTTATTGTGTGTGTGCTCACAAAACATATGGAATGTGAAATCATTTTCAGAAAGCCTTATTCTAGCATTTCCAGGTAAACATGACAAAGAGTTCATTTAACAATGCTGTCCTTTGATATCTTCCCATGTAAAATGAGAATTAGAAAGTGGTACAGTCATGTAATGATTTTAACATTTTTCTGATTAACTAAGTAAAAATATGATTCATTTTTTATGATTATATTCTTTACTTAGAATTGCAAAATTATTTTATATATTAATCTCAGAGCCCTGAAACATACAAGAAAAATAACTATAGATTGTTTAATTTAAGAAAAGGAATAAAACATTCTAACTTTTGAAGTGATATATATTTGGGATTCAGTATTTTCTTTAGTTTTTTCCATATGTTTAGTCTGTTTGTTCTACTCTCTAAATCCCCACCCAGTCTCATATATTTCCTCTTTGGACCAAGCATATAATTGCCATTTTTATTCTCTGCTTTATAATAGCTGTCATTGGATAATGGAAGAATCAATCAAACTTTTTTTTTCTTCATGTCCCTGAAGCAACAGAACTTTATTATTTTTACTCCAGTGACACTGAGAAGCTTGAATCGATATTGACAAAACATCAGGTCTTTTTGAAGAACTTTTCTATGATAGCACTCAAAGCTTAACCATTTCACATCTTTTATAGCCTTGAAAAATCCAAATTTATTTTCCTCACAAACACATCCATCCTTGGAAAAATCATTCTGCTGCATTTGAATTTCAGTCACCATAATTTACTTCCAAGGCACAGAACTTGGATTCATCTCCATATCTGAGAATAGAATCAAGCTCTAAACAAAGGGAATTTTATTATCAGGTTTCAAAGATTAATGTTTCTTTCAAAGGGAAAGCTGGTCTTGGAGCAATCTGATTATGTTTCTGCTACTGATAGAACTGTTGTTTCTAGTGTACTAGGGGAAAAAAACTTTACTTATAGATAAATGAATATTATAGATATTTAACCCTAGAAATAATTTAATCTTAAATATTATTCTTTTTTTTCTATTGATCACTTGAAATCTTTCTGAACCACATGCCCACCAAGACTTCTTATTGAAATACTTCTAACATTATTCATAATGTTTTAACTTTTAAGTAGTAACATGCATTATATAATAAAGATTTACTTAAATAGCTTATAGAGTTTACCATCGTAATCCATGCACATTATTTTAAGATTTTTTTCAAAATCAACATCTGTTGAATTTGCTGTTGATGCATTTTTTTTAATGCACAGTTTGTTTCTTTGGCTTTCTTTTGCCCTTCATTCCTAACAAATAAATTATCATAATCTTCAGATTTGTCTTAAAATTATGCTTCCCAGACAGAATATATAAATCAATAGTTGATCTCATTCTTGGTTATGAGATTAAATCTTTAAAAATTTTATAAAACAAATTTTGTTATGGGATCAACAGAAAGACTATACAGAATCAATGAAAAAAGATATTTGTTTTGCAAAGTCCATTTATATGATGATCTTCTTGTCCTCAAAGTAATGTATACTTTTGTTAAATACATTAGTGCTAAATATGAAACTTCTAATGTTGGCATCCTCTCTTTACAAATATGTACACTAAGTTGAATGTATTTGTTCAGTGTAGTGTAAAAAGTTGTTAATCTCTGTTCCAGAGCTCTTTATGCTATAGCACATTGCCTGTTCCTCTTTAAATAAAAAATACATTGTTTCTCATCGTACAGTATTCAGTTTTAACTTTTTATGTTTCCATTTATTATTTTTGAATATACCCTTTTCTTATTCTTTTATCAATTACCATTTCAATATCTGACACAACTGTCTTCTGAGTAAGAAGGAGCCACAGTTTACAAAGTTAAATAGTAAATACTTTAAAATTTTAAACACTTATGTGAATGCTACTCCTACAAAATTAAACAATAAAAGATGATGGTAAATATTCAGAATGTTCATGCCCATATGATTTAAACATGCAGGATTATGCAAATGTTCAAACTATAATCTCAGAAAGCCATTGTGTGTGTGTGTGTGTGTGTGTGTGTGTGTGTGTGTGTGTGTGTGTGTGTGTGTTGCTAAGGATTGAACCCAGGGACATTCTACTTCTGAGCTACATCCCCAGCCAAATTTTTTATTCTTTATTTTGAAACAGGGTCTCACTAAGTTACAGAGTGCCTCATTAGGTAGCTGAGGCTGGCCTCAAACCCTCCTGTCTCAGCCACCTAAGAACAGGGATTACAAGTGTACGCCACCACACTTGGCTCTAGTAAAACTAATTTTAATAGGTTAAAATATTTTTTTGCTTTTGCAAAATACTCATAAGGGTAGCTTAATTTAAACATAATACTATTTGAAAAATTAACAATAGAATTTTTTTAATACTGGGAGTTGAACCTAGAAGCATACTACCTTCAAGCTATACCCCCAACAATTTTGTTTTTATTTTGAAACCAGGTCTCACTATGTTGCTGAGGCTAGCCTTGAACCTGCAATCCTTCTGTCTCAACCTCCTAGAACTATGTGGAAACCCAGCTCAATACCATTTCTAAAAGGAAAATTAGATGTATATGTATGTATATATGTATGCATTTCATATTTACCCAGATCATTTTATAATATATTATGTCTATGCATTCAATGTATCATTCATATAGAGAGGGGGAGGTAAATACTTCTATGTCTACCTATCTATCTCTAAAGAAACAAATAGCACATCCTTTCAAATTACCCTCACTAAAATATGTTTTCACTTCTATTATTACACTTAATTTTTATTTTTCATTGATATGCACAAGAAATAAACACAAACTTGGTTATCACACGTGGCATAGATAAACCTATTTTACTTTATTTGCTCTATGTATGGAGTGCTTATGCAGAAAGTAGTGTGAACAAGTAAAATGGAACATGAGTTAAATTTCTTGTTCCAAAACAGTCAAGCATGACACAAAATACTATATTTATGTAACTTCCATGCTCTATCTAGCAGAATTGACTTTTACAAAGGGGAAAATATAGATTGATGTTTTTAAAATTACTACAGGGTATATACACTATGCATTCACTCTAAATTACACTCGACCTATTAGCAGAAAATACGTGTAAAAATTTGACATTTTTAGGTAAATTTACATTGCTTCATCACTGTTATGCTTCATATCTCAGACAGAGTTGATGACTTAAATTTATGATTGATTTATGTGCACTGTAGAAATGAAGCGGAAAGTATCAGACTGTGTTGCCAACAAGTCCATTTAGTATAGCCAATAATTATACTAAGAATTGGATTGTATGAAACTGGAAAAGTGTAAAAGAGTCCATGACATTTGTAATTATGTTGAAAATGAAATGGATATCTTAACAAATTTGCTTTCACATATAATTTCTCCTGTAGATATCATATTTTCTTCTTGCTCATTTTCAGAGCTGGATGTTATTCTATTGGCATGTGTTTTCAAGTGAAATAATACAAAAAAAAACACTGAAGTGAATTTTTTTCAAACGTTGCCCATGGAGAGAATAAGATGAAGAAGCGATACTTTTATCAACTGTAATTCAGTTTAGAAAAACAATTTTCTTATTTTTCCATTTTTATCAATAATTGGTCAGATGAGAATTGGAAATACATTCATTTTTAATTTTAGAGGCTTAAAATGTGCTTACCAATATGTTCTATTTTTCATCGGCATGCATGGACACACATGCATGCGCATAAGCCAAACATATATACACATATTAGTGCTTCCATTAACTCTATAGATAAGGTAGTTTTAACAATAAAATATCCAAAATTATTCCCAGTAGATCAAGAATTAAATTATTTTTTTCTAGATTGCCAAAGTTAAAATATAGACTATGTAAAAATAATGTAACTTTAAACTTTATTACATACCATTCAAATCAGAATATTTTATTTCATTTTGTTATAATTCTTAAAAATCTAAGTATATGCTATAATGATAAGTTTTATAAATTATAATTTAAATAATTAAAATATATTTACAAGGCTAACAGTCCACCATTCTCATACTGAAATACTTTCCAAACTAAAATATTTACCTAGTGTCTTTCAAAATATTTATTTAGTTACAGAAGTAAAAATATTTTGAGTCACCCTCAAATCAATTTTAATTTTAGCCAGTAGATTAATCTTTGTAATATTTTTGAAATGCCATTTCCCATTTCAATATTCTGCAATCACTCTGTTTCTTATAAAATAAAGTCCAAAATGAAATTACCTGAAAATAGATTTACCTTTGCAGATGTGCTTTGAACATTTATATCCTCAATTTTTATATAGAAAAGAATAACCTGGAAGGTATTAATAAATTCCTTCAGCAGTATTTTGGACTTTTACAATACTGAGGAAATATGAGCAGAAGCACTATAAAAAGGTCATAAATGCTATTTATTTCAAAAGTACAGGTAGAAGAACAATAATTTTTGATATATTTGGAGATATATTTTTAAGTATGGTAAATTTGTAGATCCAAACTATTAAATAAATGGCATCTGTCTTTTCAAAAGCTGTATGAAAACTCTCTATAATATATAGGTTACTTTAACTTGAGTTTTGAGGCTGGCTTTATTTTTATACCATAGTGAGACATCATGTAAAGAATGAGATGCTTCCCAGAGAAAAAAGAAAAATCCAAATTTATTAAGAGACCATTCCATACCTTCCCTATCAGATATATAGCTTGCTAAACTTTACATAGAAAAGAGAATCCTGGTATTAACAAAAGAAAGAAAGAAAGAAAGAAAGAAAGAAAGAAAGAAAGAAAGAAAGAAAGAAAGAAAGAAAGAAAGAAAGAAAGGGAGAGAGAGAGAGAGAGAGAAAGCAGACAATCAGAACTCCATCTAGACAGAGAGCCAGGAGAAAATGTACTCTTACTTTTTTTTTATTATTGGTGCATTGTAGTCATAATCTTAATGGGGTACAAGATGGCAGAGACATATGTATATCACTCACTTAGCCCTTCCCCAGTTCCATCCCCAATCCCTCCTCCTCCCTTCTTCTCATGTTTGGCTTAGTGATTGACTTTGATATGTTTCTGAATGTACTCCATATATATTAGGGAATTTCCCTCCACCCCCCTTCCATCCTCCTTAGTTACACTGTTGGTGAGACTGCAAATAAGTGCAACCACTTTGGAAAACAGTATGGAGGATCCTCAGAAAAATGTGACTAAACCTACCATTTGATTCAGCAATATCACTTCTGGGTATCTTACCAAAAGAACACTAAACAAACTAATGCATGCATATCTATGTTCATAGCCACACAATTCACAATTGCCAAACTATAGAACCAGCCAAGATGCCTATAAAAAAGATGAATTGATTAAAAAACTATGAAATATGTACATAATGGAATTTTCTTAGCCATAAAGAAGAACAAAATTGCATCATTTGTGGGAAAATAGATGAAACTAGAGAACATTTTACTAAGTGAGATTAGTAGCTAGTCACAAAAAGAAAGAAATCGGATGCTCTCTCTAATATGCAGAACCTAGGAAGAAAAAGGGTCATAGAATGAACTCTAGAGAAAGAAGGAGAAACCATAAATGAGCAAATAAGGCAAACTAACTGAGGGAGATAGGAAGGGGAAAGAGGGAAATTTCCTAATGTACATGATTTAAATTCATAAACATATCAAGGTCAAACAGTAAGCCAAACCTGAGGAGTGAGGGGAGAATGGGGTGGGGATTGGTGAAGGGCTAAGTAAGTGATGTGTGCATGCATGTGTCCTAGGAGAAACTCTAGATGAAGAAGGAAATGAGCAAATAATGCATCCTTTTAATCTTAGTAAGATTGTCACCCAAAAATAAAAATTAAGCATATTGCATACAATAAATTAAATTTATCTTTCACATTTAAGTTGTAGTCACTTTGCTAATCGTACACAATACATAAGTTACTATTACTTCTTTTAAGAATTAATGTAAATTTAATTACTTAAATGTCACATATTTGTCTCTTATTGTTCTGTAGGTCAAAGGACTCTCTGGGTTAGAATAAAGGCAGTAGCAGGACTTTGTTTCTTCTGGAATTTCTAGAGAAGGATTTGCCTTTTACCTTCCCCAATTTTAGAACCTGCCTACCTTACATCACTCCTGACCCCTTTCTGTATCTTCTAAACAAGAAATAGCTCAAGCGCTCCCTCTCCCTCTCCCTCTCACTCTCCCTCTCCCCCCCTCTCTCTCTCTCTTGCATTCATAACTTATGTCTCCCTCTTAAAGGGACTTCTCTTCACTTTTTATTATATTGGACCCACTTGTGTAACTGAAGTAAATCTTACTGACTCAAGATAACTAATCTAAAAAATCATTTGCCACCTAAATTAATATTAACACAGGTTTTGGCAATTAGAATGTGGATATTTTGGGGAGGTCATTATTCTGGCTACCATCCATGCATTATTTAGATAAATAAAAAAATTCAAACATTTATTTTAACCAGCAAGAAAGTGTTATTCAATTATAAAGAAAATATTCAGATTTATCATAGAAATATAAAGGATAAATATACCAAACATGTATAGGATTAGCAAATTAATAATTTATTCAATCAAAATTATTTAAGAAATAAAAATCATAAAATTTTATACTTACACATTGTGGTTTTGCCTTTTATTTTTTATTCATTTCTCTAAAATAATTGTAGGACTTACTTTTCTCTTTGACGTTTATCTCAAGTAATATAGAGTCTAGTCAGAGACAGTTTATTCTAATATTCAAAATTCTTATTGTCACCATAACTAAACACAGACTTTATTCATTAGTAGTTTTAATTCTTATAAAGTTTACATTTTCCATCTTAAATTTTAAGTAAAGTATGGTCATATTGCTATATTATGAAAGAAATACATATGAGGTAATTAATGGGCTATTAATAGAATGTACTTTATAAGGTTAAAAAAAGAAGTGTCTGTCATTTCTTCATTGTTAAGTACTGAAATTATGTGCTGTGACTTCAAGGTACCATCTTATCTCATTAATGTTTTAAGTGAGGAGTTAAGAGAAATAAGACAGAAGATCCTGAACTGGCTTATCATCAAAAGATCCACCTTCTTATTTCTGTGTTTTGAAGAAGACATCAGTTTTTATCTTTTTCAACTAATATTAGTGCAAATGTATGTTTTATGGAAATGAACATGAATCTAACAGATAGAGGTCTTTTAAAAAATAAAATATCTAGTATCAGTCAGTTAAAAACTTGTTACAGCTTGGCGTGGTGGCACAAGCTTGTAATCCTTGCACTTGGGAGGCTGATACAGTAGGATCGCGCAGGTTCGAAGCCAGCCTCATCTACTGAGTGAGGCTCTCAGCAACTTAGCGAGACCCTGTTTCCAAATAAAATATAAAATGGGTCTGGGAGTATAGCCCGGAAGTAGAAAGCCTCTGGGTTCCACCCCCAGTACCACCAAAAAAAAAAAAAAAATTAAAAACAACAACAACAACAAAAAATTGTTTCATACAAGTAGTGTTTCTGTTTCAAGTAACTGGCTAACTTGAAGACTTTTTTTGTGAGTTGTCACTAATATTACAGGGAAGAAGGAACATAGGAGAAGACAAAAATGAAGAAGAAACTATCTTCCCATTAGAGGATAATATTCTGATTAATACAATTGTATTTCAATAGCTATAGTTTTTTTCTCATGCTCCTACAACATTTTCTGTAAGAATGAGTCATAAAACTTTTTAATTATATGATTATACATTATATACTATTTTTTTTAGTTATCCTTAAAATCAATAACAAAAATTATTGATTTTGAGTGCCAGGAAACAGAAAGAAATGAGAACAGTCAGATGCATAGAATAACAATGACAATGAGTATTTTCTGTGATGACCAGAACCTATTCCCAGATTCCATAATAGCACCTAGCATAGAATGAAAGCCCTGAATTGGGTAAATAAATGATGTACATCCTACTCTAGGAATTCTCATACATCACAGATGACCCCCCCATCTAACTGACATGAAAATTGTAGGGGCACTGTAGCTGAGGGATCTGTGCAACAAGGAAGGGATGGATCAGTAATAATGGGAGTTGTCTCATGGTTGCTGACAGTAGGGCACAATTGCCTGTATCATTGAACCAATAGATTAATATGCATTGCTTAATTTTATGTAATATTTCTATTGGTGCATTCCCATTATACATCATAGCAAGATTCAAAATCAACCAAATAAAGCCACACTCAGGTCTCAGTGTGTTCCCTTATGCCTATTTTGATAGTAGTAGCCTATGTGTATATTCATACAGTGAGAGCCTAAATGTTAAAAAACTTTTTGGCTCTTTGAAATTGATAAAGGAAATTAATGATCTGCTTAATTTTTGAATGCAATAACTATGTACTTTTAGCAATTTCTGTAGGAACACCTCATGAAAATCCTCAGGGTGTCTGCCTCCACGCCACTGTACATGCAGTAATTTCCCTAGGATTCCTTTTCGTAGTTCCTCATTTTATCCAAATTAATTTCAGCATTCAAGAAAATTGTCCAATTTTTATAGAATTGTCTATGGTATTCTCTTAATTGTCTGGAATTATGTTAAAACAACAATGTGTGTGTATGTGTGTGTGTTACTGGAGATTAAACCCATCCATGGACATTCTATCTTTAAGCTAAACTCCCAGCCTTGTTTTTTTTTTTTTCATCTTTTCTTTTTAAAAAAGAGTCTTGATTGCTGAGACCCCCTTTTAGACACACAAATAAAAAATTTAAAAGTAAGCAAAAACTTCTCAAATTCTTTGGCATACTGACCTCCTAGCTGTTAAACCATACTAATAAAATTCACTCTAGAATAGATTATGGATGGAAATATAAATGTATAAATATACATATTTATACATATATATACAATACAGATATGTATATATATAATTAAATATATGTTTAATTTACATTTATAGATTGGTAAAATATGTATATCTTCCTATGTATTTATAGCTATATTTATATACATAGTCCAAATTTGTTTTACCATTTTACATTTTTTATTATTGACATAAACATTTTTTTTTCTGTACTGGGGATTGAACTCAAGGCATTTTTCTTCTGAGCTGTACCCCCCAGCTCTAATTTTTAATTTTTATTTTAAAACAGGGTCTCACTAAGTTGAGTTTTCCCATTCTTGCCTTATCTGCAAAGATGTTTCTTAACATATACTAACAAATCAGCATGCTGACCTCTACTTATTTTTCAAATGTATGTATTTAATTTTCAAAAATATTTTTGTACCAAACAGGGAGAAAAATTTCCCAATAAAATGTATTGGAAAATTTATTTTGAACAAACCTCATAACATCTGTCACCAGCTTCCACTGCCCTTTTAGAAATGATCTCAATTTTATAAGTTTAGCAAGACCTTTGAGACAAAGTGAGAATTAAATTTACAGTTGGTAAATTTATCCATGAGGGAGATTTGGGGCTCCTTAATGCCTTAACTAAAATTACATTTAGTCCAGATTTTTTTCTTAAACAGAGATATCCACCAATTTGTACATTTCATTTTCTCAAAAAATATCTGATTCCACCTTGGTCCCATAACTGTCATGACCTTTATATGAGTCCTTAAACACATTAGCCTGGGTCAGAATGACTCTTCTACCTTGCCATTTTATTGCAATGGTCTATTGGTTCTGTAAAAGTTCCCTTTTATGGAAGGTTCCAGCAGAAAAAAAAAAAAAGGATTTTAATAAGAAGTATATGCAAGCATGAAAGTTAAATAACCTCACCAAATGTAATCAGAATAAATTTCTAGAGTTATGAGGCACAATTTCAGCCTCCAAAACAACAAATAGAGGCCCCAGCACCGGCCTTGCCTCACAGCTCTGATCCTCGGAGGCAGGGATCAGAGCCTCCCGAGGGTTTAGGCCGGTGCCGGGGCCAGCAAGGCCGTGATCGGAGCCTGCCTTGAGGCTAGGCCGATGCTGGGGCCACTGAGGCTGGGATCAAAGCCAGCCAAGGGGGTAGGCTGGTGTAGGGGCCAGCGAGACCAGAACCGGGGCTTCCCATGAGGCTAGGCCGCTACTTGAGCCAGTGAGGTCTGGATCAGTCTACCAGGTAGCCAGGCCACGACTGGGGCCATAGAGAGTGGGATCGGTACTTGCAACGCTGCATGCACAGAGAAATATTGCAGAAAATAAAAACCAGATGCTTCCCCTAATCAGCAATAACTAGGAGGAAAGGGGCAACAGGAAGAGGTCGAGCTATAGAAAGGGCCCTATAGTGAAGCAACTAAGGTGACCAATCAGAGGGTATAAAATAGGGGAGGATGTAGCCGCTTTAAAATACAGGAAGTACATAAACAAATGTATCAAAGTTAATCACCAAACAAGCATGGGATTGAGGGAGAGGGAGGGAATGGGATGGGGACTGGATGAGGGCTAATTGGATGATGTGTGCTTGTATATCCTCTCAAGTATTGTATTCCAATGTGATATATGATTACACTGCACCAATAAAAATAAATTAAAATAAATGAATAAATTAATTAATTAATTTAAAAAATAATAAAGAATAAAAAATAGAGCTGGGGGTATAGCTCAGAGATAGAATGCCCAGAATTTAAAATAAATTGTGACTATTAGTATGCAGTATTTATCAAGTAAAAGATATAATAAATATATATTAATCATAACAAAACAAAACAAAACAACAAATAGTCCAACAAAATTAATTTGAAATTATTATAAACTTATTGTATGTCATGAAAATTTTATTAAAGTACTTTTTTGAAAACTCTTTTTCTTTTGTAAATATCTCACATTCTATTAAATTTTCCTAATTGTATAATATACACATTTTCTTTTTTTTTTTTTTTTTTTTTTTTTTTTGCATTTTAAATGCTTAAATCTGTTTTTTGACTTTTTGTTACCTTTTAAATTCAAGCTCCTCAATAAAATCCATACTCCAATGTTCATGTACAAATACATAACAACAAATCACACTCTTCTGTGTAATCATAATGCACCAATTAAAAAATCTTAATTAAAACTCCCAAATTCCTACACAAATCGACAGGGTTAGGATCATTGGTCCTCAATCCTGGCTGTGTGTTAAAGTCACCCAGAAAGAGTTACAAAAATGATCAGTGGTTGAACTCGTAAGCATTTTGGTTTAATTGGTCTAGAGTATTGCCATTTTTATTGAATTCCTGGGGGTAGATTCTCCAAGACAGTCAGAGCTGAGCTCTGGTTTAGTTCTTTTTTTTTTTTTTTTTTTTGCTCTATAATGCTTTTTTTCATATTTATTTTTAATTGGTGCACTGTATTCATACATCATAGTGGGATACATACTTTTGTAGACATACATGCACACATTGCCCAGTCAGCCCCCACCCGATCCCCACCCCGTTCTCTCCCTATCCCCCCCTCCTATGCTTGGCTTAGTAGTTGACATCTAGTATTATAGCAATTTATCCAAAATTAAAAATGATAATCTCACATAACAGTTTCATTTGTCTGATACCAAGCTTTTGATGACTTAAAGATAACATTTCAATATTTCTTTTTGCTTTCTTTCTTACCAGAGAATCTATTTTTTTCTATTTTTTAGGTGAAACTATCATATATTTATATATTTATTTTTCAGAAAAAAAAATCTATCCTAATATGGAATATGGACTCTAGGTACCCACATCGATCTTGAAAAAGAACAAAGCTAGAAGATATATATTTTCTGATTTCAAACCATATAAAGCTACAATAATTGAAACAGTGTAGTACTATTCTAAAGGCAGATATATAAACCATTGGAGTTAAATAAAAGCCTAGAGCTAAATTCTTCCCTATATTGTCAAGTTATTTTTGACAAGGTTTCCACGAACATTTGGTGGTGGAAATAATAATTTTTTAACTAAATATTGTTGAAACATAATAATTACAAGGAAAAGAATAAAATTGGACCCTTACCTAATCCCATATACAAGTATTAACTCAAAATAGATAAAAGACCTAAATATAAATCTTAAGACTATAAACTTTTAGGAGAAAATCTGGGTCATAAAACCTCAAAACATTGAAATTGGCAGTGATTTCTTGGTTATGATTTCAATGGCACAGGCAACAGAAGAGTATACAAACTCCCTAAAAAATAAAAAACATATTGTATATCCAAAGACAATGTAAACAGAGTTAAGAGTTACTAATAGAATGGGATAAAATATTTCCAAATGCTATATCTGAAGGTATATTAATATTCCAACTAGAAATCCTAAAAATTAACAACAATAAAGGCAAACAATACCCTTTAGAGATAGGTAACAGACTAACATAAATAATGAATCTCCACAGATAACCAATCTTAGTTGTCTGTTGGATGGGAAATCTTGTTTCTCTGGTTCTGGTGAGTGTTACCTATTTCTTCTTTGTAGTTAATCTCTTTGAGTATTTTCTCTAGTGCTGGTTTTGAAGACATAAATTCCTTCAGTTTCTGTTTGTCATGGAAGCTTCTTATTTCTCCATCTAATTTGATAGAAAGTTTTGCTGGGTAGGAAATTTTTGGCTGGAAGTTGTTTTCTTTCAAAATTGGGAATATGTTACTCCAAGCCCTTCTGGCTCTCATGACTTGGTTTGGGAAGTCTGGAGTGATTCTAATTGGCTTGCCTCTGAATGTCACTTGGCCCTTTGTTTTTGTTGCCTTTAAGATTCTCTGCTTGGCTTCCACATTGGTCATTTTGACAATTATGTGGCGTGGGGATCCTCTTCTCCGATCCTGTCTAAAGGGAGTTCTATAAGTTTCCTGGACCTGCGTATCGACCTCTTGCTCTATGTCTGGAAAATTTTCTGCTATTACTTCCTTGAAGAGATTGTTGATCCCTTTGGTTTCACTTTCTTTTCCCTCCTCTATTCCAATTATTCTTAGGTTAGCTCTCTTAAAATGGGCCCATATTTCTTCAATATCAGATTCCTGCTGTCGGATATTTTTTCCTAGATTAGAAACTATGCGTTCATTTTTTGAATGATCATCTTCTAAGAGCGAGATTCTGTTCCCCATGTGGTCTAATCGGTTGTTTGTGCTTTGAATTGAGGCCTTTACTTCATTAATTGCATCCTTTATCTCTTTTTGGCTCTCTCTGAGTTCTTTTCGAAGCACCTCTATTATTTCTACAGTTATTTTCCTGATTTGATCTTCTAGAAATCTCTGATTTTCTGTTTTATCGGGTTCTGATGTTGTGGGGTTGTGAGCATTAATTGCTCCAGTATTATTCCTCTTTCCCATGATTTCGGAAGTTTGTGCCTTTTCTGGGTTCTTCCCTTGGGTCACTATGACTTCACTTAAGGTGCTCTGGATCTCGAGTCAGTAGTATCTCAGACCCCACTACTCCTTTACTGGGTTTTATCACAGAGTCTCCGACCCAGAGAGTCGATAGAGGCTGCTTTAGACCGTGGGGGGTGCCAGGTTGCACGTTCTCCTATGGTGTGATATCACTGCCACCGCCCCTCTCCCACTGGGTCAAGTCCCAGTGAGTACAGTACTGGGATTTCTCTGCTGTGGCCCGCAATTTGACTCACTGTTCTTGAGTACGCAGATGTAGCTGTAGTGAGTTCCGTGCTGCTGCCGCCGGTGGCAATATGGCGCCGCTGCTACGCCCTCGGCTGTTGGGCTGGCGTTTTTTTTAATGCAATACAACTCAAACTATCCACATAGCCTCTCTTTCTCTATTTATTTCTCTCTTTTTTTTAAAGAATCAAACATGTCTGTCCCTGCAAATATCCATTCTCTCTCTCTCTCTCTCTCTCTCTCTCTCTCTCTCCCCCTCTCCTCTCTCTCTCTCTCTCTCATACACACACACATACACACACACACACACACACACACACACACACACACACACAGAGAGAAAGAGGTGAAAATAATAAGAAAGGGAGAACCATGTAGAAATTACTAAAGTTGCTTTAATGAATGGAAAAAGATTAGTACATTTATAAATGCTGATATAAAATTATGCTGTAAATTTTTATTATCTTTTGTACTCCACCTAAATTTAGTATTACTGAAGATATAAATGGATATATACTTTCATCTCCTATTTTTCCTTTTCTAAAATAAAAATTTTACATCATATAGATCTATTCTAAAAGAGAAAATCAAATGATCACAGCTATTTCTCAAGTATTTCTCAAGTACTAAAAGATTCAAATCATACTTCATTGGTAAGTTTTTGGCTTACCATTTTTGCTATCTAAAATATAGAGTTTTATTATCCTTCTTTTCAATTTAAAACACTAATCTTATATTTCATTTCCTGGATTCCTCTAATAATAGTAACTTGATTCATATAAATTTGTCTAAATTTTTTAAATACAGCCGTGTATGGTGGTGCACTACTCTATTTCTGTTACTTGGTAGACTGAGACATGAGGATCACAGGTTTGAGACCAGTCAGCAATTTATAGAGAGAGACCCTCGGAAACCTAGTGACACCCTGTTTCAAGATAAAATGGGCTAGGGTATACCTTGGAGGTGGATTGTCCCTGGATGCCCTCACTAGTAACAACAACAAACTATTTACACACAGAGATGAGTATTTTCATGTTTTAACTGTAATTGAAACTTGGACCTTCATTAGGAAGGTCAAAATGTTCATCTTTATTATGTCAATGCCCTTATCTTGCTTTTCCCATCTTGTAGCTTTATAGTTTTCTACTTACTGTTTCAAAAGTTTTTTGCTGGTTTTTTGTTTAAAATATAAATTTTCAGGCTGGGCGTGGTGGCGCATGCTTGTAATCCCCGCGCTTGGGAGGCAGAGACAGGAGTATCGCAGTGGTTCGTAGCCAGCTGGAGGTAGAAGGGCTTCCAGGAACCTCAGTACCACCAAAAAAATAATAAATAAATAAATAAATAAATAAATAAATAAATAAATAAATAAATAAATAAAATATAAATTTTCATCTTTCCAGTACTTAAGAAACCATATGTCTTGGGATTTTTATTGTAAATTCAATTCATTATTTACATAAAAATTCTTTAAACTGGGCGTGACAGTACATGCTTGTAATCTCACTTTTTGGGAGGCTGAGACAAGAAGGCCACAGGTTGGCAACCAGTCTCAGCTACTTCTCAGGCCCTATGCAAATTAGCAATACCCCATTTCAAAAAAAAAAAAAAAATGTCGGGATGGGGTACGATTCAGAAGCAGAAGGCTCCTGGGTTCAATTCCTATTACGACCAAATAAAAATAAAAATATATAAATTATTTAATATGTGTTTGAATGTTAATTTATAGTATAATGCTATTTCTTTTCAGATTGCATGTAAATAGATTACCATCTGTTTATGCTAAGACAGGATATGTCAGAGAAAAAGAAACTAAGACTTTTGCAGTATGCAATACACGGGTAAATAATTGACACTGAAGTGATACTTAACAACTAATTAAAAAGTTATGGTATGTACTTTTCTGTTTTGCACTGTATCTGGTTTTAATAATAGAAACTACAATTGTGAACTCAAAACAGTTTATAATATTTTGACTCATGATTTTTCCAATTCTTAGACAACTCAATAGTATTTTCACAATCAAATATTTTTAAACTGTGTAAAATGGTAAGAAGTTTTCATACATATGTTATAAATACTAATACCTGTATATTATTCATTCTTAACTATATTCCATATAATATGCTAAATCTTTTAGTTTCACACCTAATCTCTCAAAAGCTCAATGGAATGAATATCTGGTATAATCCTTTTACAAATAGATGAACTGGGGCTTGGGAGAATAAAAAATTTTCACATAATTTCAATTCTAGAAATTGGCAAACTTGCAATTCAACCCTAGTATTCTTATATCCAAACCCAAGTCAGTAAACACATTAATTTTTCTCCACAAAAAATTACTTCTACTATTTACCCTACTTTTTCTTATACTAATTTTCTGTATTGTGTTCATTGTAATACATTTCCTGTAATTTTCACTTATCATCATCATTTTTTCTTTTATTTTTATTGTCTCTTTTTTCTTCCTTATTTTATTTAGTAAAACAGAATTTAACTAGCAAACAATGTTTCTTATAGTCTAAACTCCAGGAAATAATAGCTTGAATATATTTTTCATCCTATGGGAAGAAATCTAAAGCTTGTCCCAAGATGTTTTTATTGCATAGAATTATTTTACCTAATCTTTATCTTCAGTCTATTATCTTCACATTAATTCTTCCCAGGCAGAGACAATTCCTTTTTTTAGATTTTTTTCTCTCAAATAAATATTCACATGATATATTTGAATGTAGCAGAAGTTTAACTTTAGATTCTAATTTAATAAAAAGGGTATTATAACTATTTATGGGAGACTATTAACCTTAGAATATTAGCCACTATTGTTTCCAAGTATTACTGAGCAATTTTGGCCAGTGGAAGCTGTATCTGTTACAGTGTTGATGTTTTTAGAACCTATCTGCTTCTATCTTATTTACTATGATCACATCTTAACTCTGTCTGGCTAATTTACAAGTTTTTGAAAGCACATCATTTCTTTAGTAGTTAACATTGTTTTCACCCCATTTTTACAGATACAGAACATCCTATTCACTTAGTAAATACTTCTGGAATGAACAATAAACATAATCAGATATAACCTGTGTAAAATAAAGAAACAGGATATGGCAGAGAAAAAGAAACTATGAAGCAAAATGCAAACAGGTAAGATGTCACTCTTAAAAAATCAGGCAAAAAATTTCTGGAAGATCACTTATTAAAGTGTGATTTGAAATAAATTACTGTTTAGAGCAGGCCTTGAGAGGCTGAGATAAGAGAATTACAGGTTCAAGAACAGCTTCATCAACTTTAGCAGGATTCTGTTTCAAATTTTAAAGTATAAAAATATAAATATTGGGGATGTAGCTCATACTGCCCTTGGGTTCAATCTCTTATACGAAACAAATATGCAAACAACAAAATGCTAGGATGATAGTGATAGTAGTGATATATGTTTTAGGCAGAATAAATAACATCACAAAGGCCCAGGTCTTAAAGTTTAGAATTTAGTGAACTAAAATGAATTCATTAGAGAGTTCATAGTCCATCCACAGTAACATACACACAAAAATAATATAATTTTGTGTTTTACTGTATTCTTATAGTTATACAATATTGCACTAGCAAAGTATTGGAATATTTTTATGCCTTCAAAAGGAATCTCATTAATTCTATAGATTTACCAATTTGAACATTTCATATAAACATATGTTCTTTTCTGGTTGTTTTCAAAGATCATCCATATTTTAGCACGGTAACAATTATTTAATACTTAAATAGCATTGTGATTAATATCTTATTAAACAGATAAATGTTTGCAATGATTTATTCTTCACTTAAAGAACACATTTCTATTTTTCAGTTATGTATAATGCTACTAGCAACATTCATGTATGATTTGATTTATTTTCTTTTTATTTCTTAATGCTTTTATTAGTGCATTATAGTCTTGTAATGTAAAAAATATTGGAAGTGACATACATACACACAGAACTTGATGCCTTCTCCTCAACCTCCTCACTTTGATCTCTCCCAATAAAGAGTACCGAGCTTGACATTGGTATATTCACATGTGTATACATAGTTCATGGTAGTATTTCTATTAATGAACCTCAGTCTTTCTCCTTCCCTACCCTTCCTTCCTGGATCCACTGAAGTTTCTCCTTCTAAAACATGCAACTGTTTACTTTCTGTTATTGGCTTATCTCACTTAATATGATGTTCTCCAGTTCCTTCCATCTTCAAGCAAATTATGTAATTTTATTCATATTAATTGCTGAGTAGAGTTCCATTGTATATATTTTCCATAATTCTGTAATTCATTCATCTGCTGATGGGCATCTAGGTTGGTTCCATAATTTGGCTATTGTGAATTGCACTGCTATTAACACAGTTATGTATATATTACTGTAGCTTTCTGGTTTCATCACCTTTAGAAACATACCCAGTAGTGGGATAGCCATATCATATGGTGGATAAATTTATTTTCTAAGAAATCTCCACACTGATCTCCATAGTGGCTGAATAGTTTGCCATCCAAACAAGAGTGTAGAAGAATTCCTTTCTCCCCATAGTCTCGCCAGCATTTATTGTTATTTGACATTTTTATGATTGCCATTCTGATGGGGTTTGATGAAATCTCAGTGTAGTTTTGGTTTACATCTCCTTGATTATTGATAGTGATATATATATATATATATATATATATATATATATATATCAAGTATATATCAAGATATAGATATATAGTTTTGTGAAATGTTTGTTCAATTCAGTTGCTCATTTCTTGATTGAGCTAAATGTTTTTCTAGTGTAAAGTCTTATTTGCATATTACAGATATTAGGCCTCTGTCATAGTGATAGCTATTAAAAATCTCCAACTCTGTAGGCTTTCACTATAATCTCTTGATGATTGTCTTTGATGAGCAGAAAATTTTATTGTGATGTCATCTCACTTATTAATTCTAATTTAACTTCTTGAGCTTTGGAGATCTTGTTGATGAAGTTTATACCTTTTCCTATATGTTGGAGTGTTGAACCTATAATCTCCTCTAATAGTTTCACAGTCTCTGGTATAACTTGCAAGTATTTGACCCATCTTGAGTTGGTTCCTATACAGGGTAAAAGGTAAAAATTTAGTTTAAATTTTCAACAAATAAAAAAGAAGTCCTAGCACCATTTGTTAAAAAGTCTGTATTTTCAGCATATGTATTTGGCCCCTTTGTCAAAGACCAATTGACTATAAGTGTGTGGGTTTGTTGCTATATTTTCTATTCTGCTTCATTGGTCTATGTGCCTGTTTTGTGTCAGTACTATCCTGTTTTAATTACTTTAGCTCTTGTAGTATAATTTGAAGTCAGGAATTGTGATGCATCCTGCATGGTTCTTATTGATGACAATTGCTTTGGCTATCCTGGGTCTTTTTTTTTCTCCATATTAAAATTCATGACTGACTTTTTTTAGATCTATTAAGACTGTTATTGGCATTTTGATAGAAATTGCATTGATTCTGTAGATCACTTTTGGAAGAACGATCATTTTATCCAAGAGCAAAGAAGATCTTTCCATCTTCCTAGGTCTTTTTTAATTTATTTCTTTAGTGTTTTACAAGTTTCATTGTAGAGATATTTTACCACTTTGGTAACGTTTATTCCTAGATATTTTGTTGTTTTTGAGAAGAAGATGCCACGACAACAGGAACACAAATCTGAGAACTCTGAAAATATGAGAACAAAGACCAGTGAGAAAAAACAAATTCCCACAACTCAAAAACAAGGGATATAACCAATACTGATATAGAAATGCAAGGAGAATTTTTAACTTTTATTTTAAATATGATAAAATGATTCACAGAAAGTATACAGGAAATGAAATAAAAATTGATACTTTAAGCAAGAACTAGAAAGAGGCCTTGAATAAAATGAAAGAGTTAATAAATTAATTGAAGATAATAAAAAATACTCTAGCAATCTAGACCACATAAAAAACAGGCTATCATTCTTAGAAGACAGTTCATTCAAAACCCAAGTTACAGTCAACAAGATACAGAAAACATTACAAAACAACCTAAATATCCAGCACTTATAGACCATATGAAACATCCTAACTTACAGATAAAAGACACTGAAGAAAAAATAGAGGCATGACCAAAGATATCCATAATCATTTTAGAGACATTTCAGATAAAATTTCAAACATAGAAAAAAATGAGTCACCAATGTGCAGGAATTTTATAGATGACTGCTAAGACAAAATGAAAGAAGGCCCTCCACATGCCATGTAATAATCAAAATTACTAACATAAAAGAAAAGAACTTTAAAACTAAATAAAAAAGACTGGGTGACATTCAGGGAAAAACAATAAAAATCATTCTATACTTCACAAAGTTATTAATGCCTGGATGGAGTGGTATGAACTACTCCAGACTCAGGAAAAGAAACTCTAACTAACACTGCTGTATCCAGAAAATATATTATTTAAAATTGATGGATAAATAAAATAAAAATATGCTAACATAAGCAGAAACTTAAAATATTCTTAAATACTAAGCAAGCACTAGAGAAAATACTTAAAGAAATAAATCATAAAAAAATCAACTTCTACAGAGAAGAAGCAAATTTCATCAGGAGGACAACAAAGCTAAAAAGAAATAACACTATATCAAGCAGAAATAAATAACACAAAATGATGGGAAACAAAAATCATATTTTAATAATAACTCTGAACATCAATGGACTTACCAAACCAAAATATATATACTGCCAATGTGGTTAAAAAAAAAACATAATTCAACTATATTTCACTTGAAGGAAATTCAACTTACAGTCAAGAATAACAATAGGCTATAGGGAAAAGATGGAAAAAGATAAACCGTGCAAATGGATACTGAATACAAGCAGGACAAGCAATGCTCATATTTAATAAAACTTACTTTAAGCTAAAACATATTAGAAGAGACAAAGCAGAACATTTCTCACTAATAAAAGTCAAAATCCAACATGAAGATATAATGATAGTAAACATTTACACAACAAATGTGGGTGCACACACATTGGTAAATACAAAAACTCTAGGACAAGGCAAAAGATGAGTAAAATCTCTTCAAACCTAAAGACCATAAACCAATTGTTTGCAACTTCTAACTGACTAACAGTATTGAGACCTTTCATAAGCTTATTTTAAAATTGTAAATCTTCTTGGGAGAACTGACTTTAGAAACCCCTGATTTTAAGCCAGGCGTGGTGGCGCACGCTTGTCATCCTCGCACTTGGGAGGCGGAGATAGGAGGATAGCGCAGGTTCAAAGCCAGCTGTGCTGCCTTAAGAGACCCTGTTTCCAAAAAATAAAGAAAGTAAAAAAATAGGTCTGGGAGCATAGCACAGAGGTAGAAGGGTTTCCGAGAAACCCAGTACCACCAAAAAAAAAAAAAACATTAATTTTTAAAATATAATTTTCAAATATTTCTTCCCATTAAGGAGGTTTCTTTCACTTTATTGATGAGTTTGACTTTTTATGATTTTATTTAATTTCATATATCATCACTGATTCATTGTGGTCTCATGTCATAATGTAGTTCAGAATGATAGTGACATGGATGTAAACAGCACTTGGTGAGCTCCATTCTGGCTCTCTCCTCACTCTTCCCCTTTCCCATACATTGGGAATGGCATTGAAAGTTTTACATATATGTAATAATATTGATGCATTTCTTTTATAAATTCTCCCTTTTCTACCACCACACTCCACCAGTTTCCCTTCCTCACACCATTGGAGTTTCTCTTCTAACATCTAAAGTCTCCCATCTATCCCAGTTCCTCTAGCTTTAACTTCACTTGACATAATATTTTCTAAGTTCATCCATTTTTCCTGCAAAGAACATAGTCTTGTTCTTTATTGCTTAGTAGAATTCCATTGTGTGTATGTGGCTTTAAATTCTGATGTTGAGCTTGGCAGTGGTGTCCATCAAGTGCTGTGTGCATGTGTGTCACTCTCAATATGAACTATATTATGATATGAAACTACAATGCACTAATAAAAGTATAAAAATTCTTATAGTGACCACTTAATCTAACTTATTTGTCACTTGTACTTTGGGGACCATATCTAAAAAAATCACATTTTCACTTAAGAATTCCACATTTTTTGTTCTTTTATTTTGATCTATGTTCAATTTTGTATTATTATTATTTTGGTATCCCAGTGTTTGCTCCTGTGTCAATAAAGGCAATCATTGTTTAAAAAGTATGTTGTATTCGCTTCAGCCAGGTTGATAAGAAACCTTAAAATCTAGACATTTCTCTCAATAAGATATACAATTATCCAAAAAGCATATGAAAAATCTGAAAACTGTCAGTCAATTAGGAGATGTAAATTAAAGACACAAAAATATATTGTTTCATGAGCTATTGATAAATAAGTTTCTGCAATTGGCCTCAAACTTATAATCCACCTGTCTCAGCCTCCCATGTACTGAGTTTAGCACCAGACTCTGTAGCATGGACCACGTTGAACCTACTCTCCTCTCATCCTGTATGACAACAAGGTGATCATCACAGAGAATAAAAGTAGTGCCTTATTAAAGCAGCTAGTTTAAATGTTGAATCTTTTGGCTGGCTTGTTTGCAAAGTTTCGAGTCAATCAGTATCAACAATGAGAGTCTCATCTGTAGTGTAGGGGTTGATCGACCAGCTCCTGGAGTAGGTGACACACCAGCAGCAGGTCCTACTTCTTCTACCACTACTGATCCAGCTTAGGAGAAGATGGTGGAAGCAAAGAAAGAATAATCCAAGGAGTCTGATGATACTGTAGACTTTGGTCTTTTTTTTTTTTTTTACTAAAACTCTTTTATAACATATTCAATTAAAAGATGAATTTTGCCAGAAATACAAGAATTTGTATATGTCTTGGATGCTGTTTTTATTACTTTAGTAATTTACAATTTTTGTCCTATTCAGCCAAGTACCAGTGGGTTGGAGGTCTAATCCTGACTGCATCTGAAATAGTTCATCCTTGGTCGTGCACAGAGTTTTATATGAGCATGGATGTTTTATTTTTAAATTATTGGAATCACCTCTGCTTCAATCACCCTTGTGAATGGGGCTTCCATGAGTGGAGAAACAATCTTTGTTTTTTGTGTGTTTGCTCAAAGGCCAGAATTCAGACCAGATATTAGAGTAGCACATTGGGGAATCATGAAGATTTATTGTAAGTAACAATGTGTTCTCAAGGGAGAATATGAGTGCTCTCTTAGCCAAGGGGTCAGAGAACTCAGAAAGAGGTGCTGGTACCTGCTTCTATCTGACTTCAGTTCCTGATTCTTAGATACCAATCTGATTAATACAGCTGAGACGCAGAAGGGCTTACATGCCTATTTTGTCCATTGCACACATGCTCACCCATACCAAAGAGGGAGCAAAGCCACAATGCTAATGACACGTTAAATGCATTATTATAATTTAAGAGCTTCTAGTTTGCATTCTGCGGTGATTTGCAGCAGAATTCCTCTCTGTGCTCATGGCTATCAAACTGCCTAACAGTTCTGAGAGTAGCTTCTATGCAGTTGATATTAATAAACTGCTCAGTCGGTACTTAAAAACAGTTACAAATATCCCATTTGAGCCCTTTGTGCCAATGAATCTTGATGGGTCCATATACAGCCTAGGGAAGCTGTAAGTTCTACCCCATCTTTCACCTGATCACTTCTGTGTGGGTGGATCCCGGTGCATGCACACATCTCTTTTGATCCTCAGAGTTCATTATAATCTTAGGACAGCCTTTCTAGGTGTCTCATTCCCTAATTTTTTCTATTAAACTTCTGGCCAATCTGCTATTAACTAGTTATCATTGAACTACCACCTTCCTCTAATTGCTTTCCACCAAGATCTTCATTATTTCCGACAATGCCTTGAGGTATGACAATCTCCACATTCTGTTCTAAATAAAGTCAGTCCCCTCAAGTAGAGGCTGAGAAACTCATTATCCTTAAGTCCTGTCTCTTCCTCTGGTGAGAATTGGCATGTCACTTGACCTCCCAGATAGGAAAGAAGATCTACTTTTCCCAGAGTGACAACTCTGCTTTATTAGTAAGAAATGTTTACATGCATTCGCAGGGCATGGAAGTCCCCGTTCTTTTGCACTGTTCTTCCTGACATGGACTCTGTGTTCTCTAAAGAAGGTAGGAAAACTGATTAGGACACAACTGTTCCCATCTGTCATCATGTGAGCTAAGCGCTGGCTCTAAGAATCAAGGCTGGATGAAGAATTTGGAAGCCAGTCCTTTCTACCACACCTGCCTGGAATAAGAGCTTTGGAAGAGTGGGGTTAGTTATAGGGGAGGAGAAAATTTGGCAGCCTCTTTATCCAAGGGTGAATCCATAACTTACACAGGGAGCCCACATGCTTTTACTAAGGTGGAATGCCTAGGGTAGAGATTCTAAAACGTGGAGCCAAGAGGAGAATAATACAGTAATGTAGCAGGTGTGACTTAAATGTGCCAGACTGGATGCTATTCTTACTGAGACTTAGCCAATTTTCTTGACTGAATATTTTGCTATTTTCTATATGTCTTTTGGACAGTTTATTTTTAAAGTGTTACTTTATATTTAATTGACACATGATTTTTATGCAGATTTATTAGAATTAGTGTTTGATAATTTTACCAGTGAAATGTCTGGAGAGAAAACCCATTATGCACTTTTTGCTTTCTATTATGCCATTCCTGGACTCCGGCATATGCAACCGTTCATTTTTGTCCTTATTTTCACAAAAATATAATACCTTATTTCTTTCATATTCTATACATGGAGTTAGAACTTCAGCACTCTTAGTGGTCAATTTTTTAAATATAAACCTAAAAATATGAACAAAATTATAGCTGCTAATATTAAAGGGTCTTGTGTTTTCACAAGCTAAATTGAAGTTATATGCTGCATTAAGTTATAATTAAATGTTAAGTGGTTCATTTACACAGCTTTTTTACCCATTAATATACATAATTAGTGGCAATTACCTACAACCCCCCAAATCACAAATTTCTTGTGCTTTCAAAATTACAATTTGATCTCAAATCAAGAAATTGCTATACAACTGACAAATTGCCAATACTAATTAAAGGAAATGTTATATCATTTATTTTAGAATAATACTGACTAAGAAATTTTCATCTTTTCTGTTAATACATTTCAATCTTTTACATAATTTTTCTTTATTGTCTTTATTTCTTTAATGAACACCCTTTTGCTTATGTGACTTTGATTAGTAGTAGAGCAACCTACCAACTTTCTCCCCCCAAAAAACACATTATCTTCTTGATCTTTACTGTATATATTTTTTCTTAAGCCAAAGTTATTTAATTTTGTTTGAGAATGAATTCCAATCTCTTTCTGAAGGAAAGTCATCGTTTGAGGAAGATAGGTGACAGAAATACAAGCAAAATTAATAAATGTATATATCGAAAAAGGTATAGAAAACAAGGGTTGAAGAAAAATTTTGAAAATACAATGATTAGAGCTTATTAGAATCAATTCCCATTTATCTTTTTAATAAAAGAAGAGATACTGATAAATTTGTTACGATATGACATTTCGCAGAAACAGAAAAGGAGATTGAAATAAATGCATGCACATACATACACATATGAACATATTCTATACACTAAAAAGCTACCCTAAGCAATAAAATTGACCTGTAATTAATGTTTAATTTATTGTAATTATAGTGCAATACTCATTTTTCATATTTTCCTCAACTTTGACATGTAAAATATACTGACTAAAAGCAAATCAAGCTAGGTGTGGTGGTACATGCCTGGAATCTCAGTACTAGGGAGACTGAGACAGAGGATCACCGATAGTGCCGGAAATTTAGTGAGATCTTCAGCAACTTTGCAAGGCCCTGTTTCAAAATTAAAATAAATAAATAAATAGAAAAGGCAGGAATGTTGTCCAGAGGTATAATGTCCCTGGATCCAATCTCCAGAACCAAAAACAAACAAATAAACAAATAATCAAAACCTAGATTTGTAATTTCAGATGATAATGGAGATAGTTTTACCCTATAAATACTATGGCTGTGGCATTAGCCTATATAAAAGTACTTGTGAGGATTCATTACTACCCTGATAGATCTTGTTTTACCTTTGTGTGTGTGTGTTTGTGTGTATGTGTGTGTGTGTGTGTGTGTGTGCATGTGCACATGTGTCTCTAGTGTATACCTACAAATTGTGATAGTGGCTCTAGCTCTTATAAAGGTTCTTGTGAAGATCCACTGTAACATATAGTACTGATATCTTGAACGTGATTTACCTTAAACTAATATTTACTTTTATCCTTTTTCTTCATTTTTCAATTTTATTTTATTGGTGCAATACAGTCTCACATCATAATATGTCTTGGCTCTGTTTTAGGTTTATTGTTAATATCTGCTTGGAAAAAGCCTGCGGTGGATCAGTTGCCTTTAAGGCTTGTTTTAATTATGATTGAGTCTTTATAGAACTTTTGTCAGCTTGATCATTAATAACATAAGTCTCAAGTACCTTTTTGGTAACAATACCAATTTCAAAAAATCCCAAAATACCAGAACAGTATGTGTTGTGCCCCCCCGTTCCTGGGAATGTCTGCTGTGGAGCATTCCTGCTAAAACGAACCTTGTTCAATTTTAGACTAGGAAGAAGGTGCAGCACCCCTATCCCTCCTTTCTGGTTTTACTGAGGTTTCCGCCATCATTATATGGAGTCCCTCTGATACCCCTAATACTTCCTAGCTTGATTATATTAGCGAAAATATATGACTCCTCTCTTTCTGAGCTTGGCTAATCTCACTTAACATAATGTTCTTCAAGTCTTTCCATCTTCTTGAAAATGACATGATTTTGTTCTTCTTTACAATTGAATAGAATTCCAATGTGTGTATTTCCCATTATTTTGCAATCCATTCATCTGCTGATGAAGACCTAGGTTGGTTCCATATTTTGTCTATTGCAAGTTGTGCTGCTATGAACATGAGTATGCATACGTTATTGTAGTTCTCTGATTTCAACCCCTTTGGAAAGATACCCTTCAAAGTGCAGGAAATTAAAACAAGAATTAACAAGTGGGATGGCATCAAAAAATGTTTCTTTTCATCAAAAGAAACCATCAAGGATCTAAAGAGAAAGCCTACAGAATGGGAAAAGATCTTTACCAGCTACCACTCTGATAGATGGCTAGTATCTAGAATATACAAAGAGCTCAAAAGACTCTACACTAGCAAGACAAATAACCCGATTAAAAAATGGGCATCTGAATTGAAAAGATACTTAACAAAAGAAGAGATACAAATAACCAATAGATACATGAAAAAAATGTTCTACATCATTAACCATCAAGGAGATGCAAGTCAAAACTACATTGAGATTGCAACAAACCCCAATAAGAGTGGCAAGCATAAAGAAGTCAAATAACAAACGCTGGTGAGAATGTGGGGAAATAGGAACTCTTTTACATTGTTGGTGGGAGTGCAAACTAGTTCAGCTGCAATGGAGATCAGTGTGAAGATTCCTTAGACAACTGGGAATGGATCCACCATATGATCTGGCTGTACCAAGCCTGGGTACCCTTTTTTCTTTAAATCTGCTAAATGGCAATTTTATCCCACAGTTTTGTGGCTGATAACAACCACTTCCTCAGTTCATGATTCCTTTAGACTAGTAACTGTGCTAGGCTCAGAACATTAGTGCTGTCTTTGGCTCCTGTGTTTGTGGTAAGTATGTGATTAAATGCTGACGCTAGCTGGTTTAGAAGAACTTGGATGGTAATGCATTAACTGGGGATAGTTGAGATGAATGTGAATCCCTCACAGTCACAGAAGGAGACCTTCCTTCCTTGATATCTGTTTCATTTTTCTTAGTTGTTGCCCTGAAGTAGAGAAGTTGTTGTGATGTACCCAATATACCCTAATGAATGCATGCAAAAGTTCTTCCTTTTATCTCCATAAAGGGAAGCAGGAATGAGGCATGTCTTTGAGGTCTCCCCTGTGGAGTGGGCACACTGCTTGGATCTGTTTTTCTGACAAGCATGCTAGAGCAGCTGCAGACGGACCTCCCAGCTCTACTCTGCAGGTTGCAGTTACTCCAGGTCTGGCATTATTTATAGTTTTATCTTACTATTGAATGGTTATGAGCTTTTAACATTATATTATTATTAAAATCATCTCAGGTGCTGGAAACGTCTTCAGGATGTTTTGCTTTAATATTACTATATTCAAATATTGGAGTAAGATTTTTTTCTTTTTTAATGGTGCATTGTAGTTGTACATTTTAAAGAGGTACAAGGTGGTAGAGGCATATACGACACATCATTCATTTAGCCCTTCCTAACTTCCCACTCCATTCCCTCCTCACTCCCTCTAATGTGGGATTTTTTTCTCATTATTTTCTCATCATCTTGTACTTGTGATAATATAAGACTGGTGTCATTTTGGGTTTTTTTATTGATGCATTGTAGTCATGAATTATTATGTGGTACAGGATGGTAGAGGCATACATGTACACATCACTCATTTAGCCCTTTCCCAATTCCCATCCCATGCCCTCCCCACTCCTTCCTTTTTGATGTTGGCTTAGTGACTGCCTTTGATATGCTTTTGAATGTACATCGTGCCCCTGGGTCAGAACCCATTCAGCAGGACACTGAGACTCCTCTCCATGAAACTGTATATTATCTAGCAGGCTGGCACAAAGGTATTCTCATTACAAGGTTACAAATGCATTAACAAGTCAACATTAAGTCGCAAGCACTTCATAAGATTCTCTTTTTCCTGTATTTTCTACTTAAACTTTCTAATTTTTATTTTGCATGTACAACACATGATTGTACAGAAGTATAGAGTACCTTGTGATACTTTAATACATGTATGCAATGTGTACTATTCAAGTCAGAGTGACTGGTATTTCCATCTTCCCATTATTTGATTATGTTACTTTTCAAATCTCTATGGGAAGTCACACAGCTATGATGAAATTTAGAGGGAAAAGAGACTCATCTACTAATAACAAAAGCTAGAAGTCACAGTAAAATGGAAATAAGCAGAGGAAAAAGAAACGTTTTGTTCACTACTTACATTCTGTCACCCTCCTGGTTTGCTGACTATGTTTCTTCGGAGTAATATAGCAATTGAGTTATTATTTAAATAATAAGAACCATATCCTAATTTGTTGTTCCAAGTGGCATTTTATAATTACATTTATTTCTCAATAAATGTCATTGTTTACTGTTCAAAGTAAGACCTTGAAATTGACAAATTCAGTATCAAAATAGTACGCACTGAACCTGGAGCAATTTTCTGTTTCTTATTTCTTTAACTCCTTCTTTTAATTATAATTCTGCTTTGTTCTTTGAAAGTGATTAAATGATAATAAAATTAAAATTTGATGACCACAAATTATTTTCTCAAATGTTTCTATTAAAAAATTACTTGTATTAAGCCAGGTGTGGTGTGCAGACCTATAATTTCTGTACAGAACTACTCTGGGTTCAATCTCCAGTACCTAAAATAAGTAAATAAAATTAATTACTTGTTTTAAAATAATCAGATAGATAAATAGATATAAGTATATATTCATTTGTACGTGTATGTGTATATATACATATATATATATGTATATGTGTGTTTGTATCTATAGAAAAATATATATATACATATACATACATATATAAGAAATACATATTTATAACATACAGTTATAAAACTATAAATATGCATGCATATTATATGTAAATAGGACAAAATTGAATGATAATGCATATTTTAATTTTTTCTAGAGGTGATTATAAGACTGATTACAAAAAGTATGACATATCTTGTAATTATTATAAAATACTATACTCTGCTGCTTGGAGGTATTAGTTTTGGAACCAAAGGACATTCTACTTCTGAGCTACATCCCCAGCTCTATTCTATTTTTATTTTGAAACAGGGTCTCACTAAGTTGTTAAAAGTGTCACTAATTACGAAGGCTGGCCATAAACCTCCAATTCTTCTGTCAGCAACCCAAGTACTGGGATTATAGGTATGCTGCACCACATCTGGCCTTATTTCATTTTTTAGATAAAAATGTCTAGATGTCTTTAGGTATTTTGGAGGAGGGACACAGTTTTCATTACACTACCAAAATATGCATGCTAAGTTGTTTTTACAAAAGTGTCTGTGCTTTGTTATTGCTAATGTCTGAGGTCAATATTTTCTTACCTCCATAGAGTCTCATGTCTCAAAATATAGGATATACTGATTCTTGTTTTTTCTAATTTCAGAGATTCAAACTATGAAATGAGGAAAAACCATGTGCCATATTCAGTTTTAAATTATGTAGCAAAAATTTACAATTGGTTATTCTCTCTTTATCATCTATCATCTATCTATTTATTTATCCCTCTGTCTATGGTTTCATCAAGATATGGCTATGTATGTCTAATTATGTATAGGCATAGACAGAAATATGTACAAAGACATAAAATATTTATATATATACAGATATGTATATGCATATATACCCACATATGTGTAGGAGTTATGTGTATGTGTGTAAAATCTATAGCAAAGATAATACCTAAATGATAATGTCATTTTTATTTTCTTATTTTTAATCATACCTACTGGAATAAACTAAAACGAGATACACACAATCACAAGAAAACCCATGGGAAGCCTGCTCATGAGAATGTCACTTATCCTGTTTTTAAAATGATGAGAAAACAAAATAAAACAGCACTGTTTTGATCTATATGCTATGTGAACTGCAGTTTTATGGAAACATTGCTTGAACAATGTATCATGACACTATTCATAATGAAAAATGACATAGTAGTTAACTCTATCTACAAATCTATACACATACATCACTGCACATTGAATGTAAGACTTGGATTTGCCACTGAAAGGAGCAGGTGTCTAGAATTATCACATTATTCAAAGCATCAATGTAAAGTTAAGGAGGGAGTATTTGGTGATACTTTAAAAAAAATCTCATAAGCAGCCAACAGATGATGCTTGTAAGACTCATGCTACTCAATTTCCACTCTGATTAGAATAGTCGACAGGTAGGCAACACCTTTCATCAAGCACTGGCTCCACAGAAAGAAGCATAAGATTATTTTGAAAAATTTTATCATTGATTATGCCTTTTTTTTATAACTGCCCTCAACAATTTGTGCTTCAGGTCTTCCTTGCTGTTTTCTTCCTTCCTTAGTTTACTCCTATAAAGTCCACAGAAAAGAATAATTTTTTGGTGCATGGTAGCTGTACATCTTAATGGGGTACAAGATGGTAGAGACATACATGCACACATCACTCACTTAGCCTTTCCCTAATTACTACCCCGTTCCCCTCTCCCTCCCTCTTTCTCATGTTTGGCTTAGTGATTGACTTTGATATGTTTAGGAATGTACATCATGTACATTAAGGAATTTCCCTCTACCCTCCTCCTATCCCTCTGAATTAGGTTACCTTATTTGCTCACAGAAAGTAAGAGATTGAATAATCTCCATCATATGCAGAAGCTAGGGAGAAAAAGGGTCATAGAAGTAACTCTAGATGAGAAAGGAGAAACCATAGATGAACGAATAAGGAAAAGAATATTAAAAGCAAAATTTTTTATGATTATCTATTTATCCACCAATGAATACATCCTAACCAACTAGTATTTTATAATCAATCTTCCTCTTTACAAAACATATATCAGAAAAGGTTAAAAATACACATTCTCAGGGCAAAGTATTTTAATATTCATCTATTTATCAAAATAACATTTTTGTGCAACTGGGGGTTGAGCCCAGGAAGGATCTACCACTGAGTTATATACAGCAATGTTTGTTTGTTTATTTATTTATTTATTGGCACAAGCCACCATGCCAGGATTCAAAATAACTTCTTTTTCTATTTCAGTTTCTTTAGCACAATTGTTTCAGTCAGAATTCTATTCTATTTTTATGTATTTGAAGGGTTTCCTTTATTCTCTTTTCTTCTTATTTTCTTTCTCAATGGACAAAAATTTATTTATTTTAATGTGTGATAAGTATAAATGCCTTAAATATTTATTTTATTCTGATATTGTGTGTAAAATATGATAATATATATCAAATGTAGATTCTATTTCTAAATGTTTATATTTGAGAGAAAACTTTTCACCAGTAAATGATTATGAGAGGTGATCTGCATGTTGGGTTGGAGAATAATATTTTTTACTTCTTTATTTTTTGTGGTACTGGTTTTGGAACCCAGGGTCCTTCTACCTCCGGGTTACATTCCCAGACATATTTTGGATTTTGTTTTGGAAATAGGGTCTCAACAAGTTGCTGAGACCCTCACAGAGTAGCGGAGGCTGTCTTCAAACTTGAGTGATTCTCCTGTCTGAGCCTCCAAGTGCTGGGATTACAAGCGTGAGCCACCAGGCCCTGCTGGAGAATAATATTTTTTAGAAAACAGATTAAACAAGGTTAATTTCTGTCTTTACTAATCTGTGTTATGTTTATTTAGAAAATTCATCTGACCTGCCTACCTCAGTTTGTTTAAGAGCATAATGAACAAATAATACAAAAATAGACTTATTTTATGAACGGAGTTAATAAGCATAAATATAAATTACAGCAGGTTCATGTTACTTAATAAAATGTATTGTTTACATACATATATGTTTTCAATGACATACTATAAAATTTAAATGACCCAGAGAATATTATCTAATTATAGTACATTCATATTAGCATTTTATTTGTTGTCTAAAGTTCCCCTTTTAGGCTTCATATATGTTCATGTAAACCTCAAAGTTTGGTCCAAGCCACCTCAAAACATATTTTTCATTAATAATATTCTAACTAAGCCAGGTTTGGTGGTGCACACTTGTAATCCCAGCATTTGGGAGGCTGAGACAGGAGGATCTCATTCAAGCACATCTTAGCTACTTAGTGAGGCCCTTTTCAACTCAGTGAGACCCTGTTTCAAAATAAAGAATAAAAAATAGGGCTGGAGGTGTTGCTTGGAGGTAGAATGCTCCTGAGTTTAGTACATCTCAATCAATTCTTTGTTCCCAGAAAATTGTGGGATATACATTCAAATGCAGATAAAACATAATATATTTCAGCAAAGTAGTGATAGCTCTAGTGACTTCAAGGTAAATGAGTTATTTGGGACTTAATTGTATACAGTGAATGGAAGGCATGAGGAAGTAGTGGTTAAAGTGGCCTTTGCTGGCTTTCAGGAAACCTGCAAGAAAACGTTTCTGATGATCCTAAAGGACCAGCTGAATATGGACAAAGTGAATGATTCTCAGGAGCATAGGTCAGAGATGCAGGGAAATACCCATGATGCTCTTTGCTGATGGCTGCTGTGAGCCTGAGCCAATGAATTTGTACATACAGCTTCAGAACCGCCGTCTTAAAGGATATAAACAAAATTTTCTCTATAAACCTTTACATAACCCAAAGAATCTAGAACTTTTGGACTTTATTCCTATGAATGACCCATCTTTACAAACACAGCACGAGATATAGAGTACCTCAGAATGCCCATTATATTGTTGCTATATCGTTTATAAAAAATATTCTATTTAAACTCAAGAAAGCAGCAACTGTTTTTTTCCCTAATACCTGCCAGCAACTTATCATAGCTCACTGATATAATGTGTTTTGCTTTTTGACATGTGAGATCTATTCACATTTTCTAAGACATGTCACTCTCAGAAGCTAAAAATAAAAAAGAAAATGTGGCAGCGCTGGTACCACCTTGCCCGAGAGCCACAGGTAATTGTGATCAGGAGAGATATTTCCAATAAGTACAAAACCGAGCCGGGCGTGGTGGCGCACGCTTGTAATCCCCGCGCTTGGGAGGCAGAGACAGGAGGATCACGCAGGTTCGAAGCCAGCCACGCGCGCTGGCTTATGAGACCCTGTTTCCAAATAAAAAAGTATAAAAAATAGGTCTGGGAGTGTAGCCCGGAGGTAGAAGGGCTTCCAGGAACCCCAGTACCACCAAAAAAAATAAAAATAAAAAAAAATAAAAATAAAAAGAATGATGATAAAAAAAAAAATAAGTACAAAACCACCTCTAAAGTATACTGTTTTGTGATTTTTATTGATTTCAATTTTTCACTGTTTAGTCAAACATTGTTTTATGATTATAACGCTAAAAATATACAAGATTATTTTCTCAGCAGAAAAGACTGATATAATTTGAAATCTTTTGCTGAGAAAGCTACACTAAACTGAAAACATTTGGCTTAGCTACTTCTGAGGTAAGGCCAGACAGCAACTGTAATGGAGGCTATAAAAATGCATAAGGAGCCAAGTAATTCACAAGTGATTAATGATAATGGTGATGTAGATAAGACCTTTGGTGATAAATAAACAACTGAGTTTAGAAAATACAACAAAGAGTAATTATATTAAACCGAGTTATAAACAATGAACATGTAAAAAAGATACCAAAATAACAGATTTTGATATTATGCTTGTATTGCTGAAAGCATAAATTGTTACATAAATGGAGGAACTGGAATGATTTAAGTACTTTAGAACCAGAAAACTCATTTAGTTATTTTATGAGATAAAGACTCTCATTGTAAATCATTCCTACATTTGTATGAGGGCAAAATAAATTGCCTTGATAAAATCAAACTGATTTAAAGTACACTTCTTTAATAGCACTGGATGAATTTAAAGTATCTTATATCTTGAATCAAGGCTAAACCAAATGCCTTTCTCACATAGAAGAGAGTACACACACACACACACACACACACACACACACACACACACACACCTATATACAAAGTCTCACAAACCTAAACCTGATGATTTCTCCTCAAATACAAATTCACACTTCCAGTTTCATGAATCTTTTTTTAAACTTTTTAGATAGTTATAAATTTAATCCAAATTTTTGTTTCACAGTATAAGAAAATGTGTCACAATAACAACAGCAAAGAATGGATTTATTGAAATTGATTTGAAAATCTAAAATAAGCCTAAATTGTACATCTATGATTTGATGAGGATAAAAATATAAAAATTGAGTTTCAAAATAAAGATTTTGTAGTTTAAGTACAAACTCTATTTTTTTTTTTTTTTTTTGGTGGTACTGGGGTTCCTGGAAGCCCTTCTACCTCTGGGCTACACTCCCAGACCTATTTTTTATATATATTTTTTGAAACAGGATCTCTTACCTGGCTTCGAACCCGCGTGATCCTCCTGTCTCTACCTCCCAAGTGCGGGGATTACAAGTGTGCGCCACCATATCCAGCAAGTACAAACTCTATACTGAACTCTTAACACTCCTGTGAGATAAATAAAGCATTACCTAGTATTAAAACAAAAAGTTTGTAATCTGATATTGTATTGTCTTCGATGTATTATCAACCAATGTAAAAAAAAGTTTATTTCCTCCAAATAATATGGCATACAGTTTTTCTCTGGTTATAATGCTGCTTGTATTTGAAATATGATATCAATTAATTCTAATCAAAGTGTTTACTCTTTAAGAGTAGTTAGGGAAAATCCAGAGATAATTTCTTTTTTTTTCTTTTTATTGTTGCATCGTAGTCATACATCTTAATGGAATACAAGATGGTATAGGCGTACATGCACACATCACTCAATTAGTCCTTACCCAATTCTCACCCTATTCCCTCCCACTTCCCTCCTTCTCATGTCTGGCTTTGTGATTGTCTTTGATATGCTTGTAAATGTACATCATGTACATTAATAAATTTCTTCCCCCCAACCAACTCCAAGTTGAGTCACCTTATTTGCTCATCTATAGTTTCTTCTTTGTCTAGAGCTCCTCTTATGACCCATTTTCTCCCTAGCTTTTGGATATTAAGGATATCATCTAATTTCTTATTTTTTTGTGATCGACTAATCTCACTTAAAATAATGCTTTCTAATTCCATCCATTTCCCTGTAAATGAAATTTTATTTTTTATGGCTGAGTAAAATTCCAATAGTATATATCTCATAGTTTTGTAATCCATTTATCTGTTGATGGACATCTTGGTTCATTCCATAGTTAGGCACTTGTAAATTGTGTGGTTATGAACATAGATATCCATTCATTAGTTTGGTAATTTGGTTTCTATTCTTTTGGGAAGATACCAAGAAATAGTATTGCTGGATGATATGGTAGGTTCATTCCAGTTCTTCTGAGAAACCTCCATACTGTTTTCCACAAAGTGGTTGCACTAATTTGCAATCCCACCAACAATGTATTAGAGTTCCCACTTCTTCCCATCCTCACCAGCATTTGTTGTTGTTTGTGTTTTGAATGAATGAATGCCAATCTAGTTGGAGTTAGGTACAATCTCAGGGTAGTTTTGATTTGCATATCTTTGATTGCTAATAATGTTGAGCAATTTTTATACATTTGTTGGCCATTTGTATATCTTCTTTTGTCAAGTATTTACTTAGTTTACTTGTCCATTTTTTATTAGGTTATTGTTTCCTTAGTGCTGATTTTCTTGAGTTCTCTGTATATTCCAGCTATTAGGCCTCTATTAGAGAAATTGTTGGCAAAATTTTCTCTCCCATTCCGTTGGTTCTCTGTTGAGGTATTGATAGTTTCCTTTGCTTTACAGAGCTCTTCAGTTTGCATTAAGCAAAGATAATTTCTGGTGGTTAAACATTATCAATAAATGAAGACAAACTTTGAAAACTATAAAATTCTTTATAACATTTCAAGAAGACTTCTCTACCCATGCAAAAAGAAAGAGAAGGATCACTGGCATCAGTGTCAGCAAATTAGCAAGGTTCCTCATCAACCTAGAAAAAGCTAGTTTAAAATAAAAAAGAAAGCCAGGTGTGGTGGCGTATTGGTTTGAAGCCAGCCGCGCTGGCTTAAGAGACCCTGTTTCCAACTAAAATGTATAAAAGTAGGTCTGGAAGAGTAGCCCGAAGGTAGAAAAGTTTCCAGGAATCCCAGTACCACCAAAAATAAATGAATAAATGAATAAATGAATAAATAAATAAATAAATAAATAAATATAAAATTAAAAGGTAGGGTGTATAAAGAAAGAAAAAGAGAAGCTGAAACTCAGAAAAGCAATTGATTTGCCCAAAATTATAGAACTTCAAATTCTTACTTAAAGACTCTAAAATGGGACAAACAACTCTTTATTTCTGGTTCTTTAACAGTTAACACTAGAACAACATTAAGAAAATAAATTTATATTTTATATTTTATTATTTTAATTTAGCAGACTTTTCTCTATTTCCCCAATACTTTAATAAATAAGTGCAATTCTAAGAAGGGAAGCCACTTTACTTTAGCACAATGAGAAACTTTTTTATTTTTTTCCTGCAGGTCTATTTTTTTAATTAATGTCAGGACTTTTTAGATGCTGTTCAAAACTTTCAGTACCATTATTTTACAGTGATTATACATACATATATATATATATATATATATATATATATATATATATATATATTCATAGTATGTCTGCATGTTTCTCCGAGTTCTACTGAATAAATTTCTCTGTAATTTCCTTTAGCCCATGTGTGATCTCATTTGCCCCTGTGCTCATTTCTTGCAGCTATAGTTTGTATATGGTTTGCATGCATCCCTCAAAATGAGGGGAGGAGGCTCGGTCCTGCCTGTGGCAATGTTGGCAAATAATGTGGAGGTCCTTAGGTGCTTGTAGTCACTGCCCTTAGAAGGGTTTAAGGCAGTGACCTTAGTTACTTTTCACTTAGTTGTTTAAAAACCTGATTCACAAATTGCTCTATGGTTTTCTCTTTTACGATTTGATGTCTTCTTTCCACATGTTTGTCAAATTATCCACTGGCATCTGAGCCCGTGGGGCTGGCCCAAAAATGGACTTTAAATCTCCAGAACTGGGAGCTAAATAAATTTCTTTTCTTGGTAAAGTTAACCTGCCTCGGGTAACTTGTTATTGTAACAGAAGAAGAATGAATGCACTTGCCCTTCTTCTCTGTTATTTGCCTCAGGAGCCTTAGCTATGAAGCTTTTTTTCTTTCTAGTCTTCCATGACACCTTGGTATTCTCTGAGTTCTGCCTATGGCAAGCACTGGTTAGAAACTGGCTGTCAGGAGAACTCTGATAAAAATTCACCTCCCTCCAGGCTCTTCCAGGTGGTCCTGAGCTCTAGAACCAGGTATTGCCCTTTCCCAAACTCATGATTCTTGCAGTCCAGGAAGAAGAAACTTTTTGAAGTCAATAATTTCTGAGTTGCATTACTTTTCTTTATTTTGTAACATTAACATTTTTTATGCTTTTAAAAATACCATAAATTTCCTTCACTCTAAGCCCTAATATGCTTTTCTTTAATTTTCTGCTTATACTATACTAAGTAGCACATATTTGTCCTTTAACAAATATCGATATCTGTTTGGGTCATTATATACATAAGCACTGGTTTTTATATTTTTTATTAATAAGAAAAAAAGAAAAATAATATTCTTTTTTTTTTGGTGGTACTGCGGTTCATGGAAGCCCTTCTACCTTGGGGCTACACTCCCAGACCTATTTGATATACTTTTTATTTGGGAACAGGGTCTCTTAAAACCAGAACGGCTGGCTTCGAACCTGTGTGATCCTCCTGTCTCCACCTCCCAAGCAGGGGGATTACAAGTGTGCGCCACCACATCCGGTGAAAAAAAATATTCTATTGGAGGAGAAGTTGGCAAAATTTTTTTTTCACATTCTGTTGGCTCATGTTGATGTACTTCATAGTTTCCTTTGCTACACAGAAGCTCTTCAGTTTAATTCATTTCCACATAGTGATCTTGTTGAAAATTTCTTGTGCCTTTTGTGTCTTGTTGAGAAAGACTTTTCCTAGGGCTATGGGCTGAAGTGTTGGACCTATGTTTTTTTTTTTTCAAGGAGCTCTAGAGTCTCTGGTCTGATTTCCAAGTTTTTGAGCCATCTAAAACTGACTTTTGTGCAGGGTAAGAAAGTAGAGTTCATTTCTGTTTTTCTACACATGGTTAAACAGTTTTGCCAACATCTTTTTTTTTTTTTTTTTGCAGTACTAGAAATGGAACTCAGGGGCATTCTACCTCTGAGCTACACCCCCAGCCCTTTTCTTTTTATTTTGAAACAAGGTCTTTCTGAGTTGCAAAGGGCCTCACTAAGTAGCTGAGGCTGTCTGCAAATTGTGATCGTTCTGTCTCAGCCTCCCAAATGCAGGATTGCAAGCACATGCCACCACGCCCAGCTATGCCAATATCATTTGTTGAACAGACTCTTTTTTTTTTTTGCAGTGTATATTTTTGGTCATTTTGTCAAAAATTAATTGTCTGTGTGTGGATTTCTTTCTGAGTTTTCTAATAGCAGGAATATACACAGAACTCAAGAAACTCACCACTAAGAGAACAAATAGCCCAATTTAAAAATGGGCAAGTAAACTAAAGAAACATTTCACACAAAAAATTCAAATGGCCAATAAATGTATAAAAATGCTCAACATTATTAGTAATCAGAGAGATGCAAATCAAAACTACTCTGAGTTTTCACCTAATTCCAATTACAATGGCGATCATTCACAACACAAACAACAACAAATGCTGACAAGAGTGTGGAGAAGTGGGAATTCTAATAGTGTTGGTGAAATCACAAATTAGTGCAGACACTTTGGAAAACACTATGGCAGATTCTCAGAAGAATGGGAATGCACTTTCCATGTGATCCAACAATAATTCTTCTGGGTATCTACCCAAAAGAATGAAAACCAAAATACCAGACTAATACATGCGTATCTGTGTTCATAGCTGCACACTTCACAGTTGTCAAACTATGAAATCAGCCATGATTTCCATCAGCAGATGAGTGGATTATACAACTATTATATAAATACAAAATGGTATTTTACTCAGCCATAAAGAAGAATAAAATTGTGTCATTTACAGGGAAATGGGTGGAACTAGAGAACATTATGCTAAGTGAGACTAGTCAGTCACAATAAATAAGAAATCAGATGCTCCCTCTAATATGTGGAAGCTAGGGAGAAAAAAAGGTATTAAGAGGAACTCTAGAGGAAGACATTTATTTTATTTATTTATTTATTTATTTATTTATTTATTTTAATTTATTTTTTCGGGTCTGAGGATGGAACCCAGGGGCATTTGACCTCCAAGCTACACCTCCTGCCCTATTTTTTATTCTTTATTTTGCAACCGGGTCTCACTGAGTTGCAGAGGGCCTCACTAAGTAGCTGAGGCTGTCGGTGAACCGTGATCCTCCAGGTCTCAGCCTCTCGAATGCTATAGGAAGAAATTTCAGATGACCAAATAAGGCAGTCTAACTGAGGGGGGGATGAGAGGGAGGAAGAGAGAAATTTTCTAATGTATATGATGTACATTGACAAACATATCAAAATCAATCACTAAGCAAAACAGGAGCGGAAGGGAGGAGGAAGGAAATAGGGTGGGAATTGCAGAAGGGCTAAGAGTGATATGTGCATGTATGCCTCTACTATACTCCGTTAAGATGTATGACTACAATGCATCAATAACAAATTGAAGAAAAAATGGGAAAATAATGAGCATATATTTATGATGCAAAGAAATAATGATAAACATAGAAGATTGTTCACCAGTGACTCTTTAGAGTCTATTATTATTATTATTATTATTATTATTATTATTTATTATTATTATTATTATTAGTGGTGGTGGTACTGGGGTTCCTGGAAACCCTTCTACCTCTGAGCTACACTCCCAGACCTATTTTATATTTTTATTTGGAAACAGGGTCTCTTAAACCAGCGAGGCTGGCTCCGAACCAGTGCGATCCTCCTGTCTCCGCCTCCCAAGTGCAGGGATTACAAGTGTGCACCACCACGCCCGGCAACAGCCCATTATTTCACTGAGCATACTTTCAAATGTAGAAATAAAAGATATTAAAACTGCAATACTTCTAGAAATGTTTCTCTTGAAAAATATAAAAACCATGCCTTCATATATAATTTTTTGCAGTTATCTATATAAAATATATTAATACATTTACTGGTATAAATTATTTGGAACTAAACTTTTTCACATTCAACAATATTTTTATGTAGAATAAAATTAATTAAAATGCTTAGCAGTCTTTGCTTTTTTGTATAGCTATGATTTAAAAGAGACTAGTAAGCTAAAAATGTACACATCTGTGTCACCTAGAAAAATGTATGCATGCTCCCCAGCTGAATATGTATTATAGAACTTAGTTCACCAGGGATATAAGGCATTCTAGCTCTGCTATATTTGGATGGATGCATCTCTCCATTTATATCCAATAGGGAAATAAAAGCTCACCGCTTCCACACAATGTGGTAATGAACAGCATAAATAGTTCATATAACTTCTAGTTATGCATCATCTGCCCAATAACAATCCACATAATATATGAAAAAGTGATATTACTGTTTTTGAAATGAATGTTTATACAGAGGTGATTATTCTCCCCTTTCATGTATTGTGTGAGGTTTTAATACCTTCATATCTCAAATTTGCTTATTTTATTGTTCAATAATAATACTCTACTTTGATTTCAGCTTACACAAATTTTCTTTCTGAATACTGTTATTCCTCTTTGTCTCCACTATGTCTTTATTTAGTTGCAGTTTATTTTAGTATTGTGTTCTATTCTTATTTAGGATCATTACATCATTTTAAGCCTTTTTATTTTGGACATTAATTTTCTAACACTGAAAATTATACTCATCTTGTTATATCCTGAATTAGCTTATGTTTGAATTCCTCTTTTTCAAACAACGATGCAGTAATTCTACCAAGAATGCTGGTGAAATAATCTTACGTTTTATTCTTGATTCTTTTCACTTCTCTTCCAGAAAGCCAGTTATAAAGCAAAACCCTCTTTAAAATTCTGCTTTGCCACAATCTTGGACTCTTAACTATCCTTATATTTATTCTGCTATAGCAAACTTGTAACTCTGCGCTTACTGATAGCATGAGTTTTAGCTGACAATAATACAATGTGAATGCCATGGTCATATCTTCATTTTAACTACTTTTTATTTACTGATGCTCCTTTTGAAGGAACTTTTCTGAAATGCTGTATAATTCTATTCCAATTTCTTTTCAACAATCACCCTCAGATACTTTTAATAATGACCCCTTTCTTAAAGAATGTGATTTAATCTTATCAATTTGGTCTTTGAAATTTTTTCATTAACTGGCCTTGTCTACATGTGTATAATTTTATTTGCCATCTGTAATAACTTTTCTAGAAAGTATTCACTTTGGCTAGGAGAGTTTCCATTTGCACTTTCTGGAGTCACAAGTTTGCATAGTAACTTAAATTGCTTCCTCAGCTGGTGTTTCTTTGAAGGAGAAAGCAAAATGAGGAGGGAAAGAGCCCAGAAAGGAGAAGGAAGGTACAAAAAGAGGAAATATTGTTAATGTTTATGAGTACCTTCTGTTTATCAGGCAATAAAAAGTGAACTAAGAACAGATGACCTGGGTATTTATAATGAAAAAAGAGCTATAATCTAGATATTTTTGGATATAATACTTGTGCCAAGTTACCTGAGGAAATATTTTTTTGGAAAAAATGTACTTTTCTGGAATCTTAAATGGTCTAACCACATCGACCACATACATACACACACAAACACAAATGGTAACTGTCTTAATGATTATATTTATTTTCTTTATTGTGGTAATTATTTCACAATGTGCAAGTAAATACTCATACATTTTAAATTCATATAATTTTAGTCACTCATACTTCAAATATCAGGAAAAAATAAAATAATTAATATTGCCTGGATCATTAAATTTAGAATTGAAGACAAACTTAAGTTTGTCCCATTCATGTGCTTTGATTTTTAATAAAATATTCCGCACTTATTAAGTCTTATTTATAAATTAAGTATGATAAATAGATAAAAAATTATTTGTCTATTTACAAGTAAGTTTTTTCAAGAAACAATTATGGCTGGTTTTAGTCATAATTTTTTATGATTTATTTTTATTTTATTTGTGTGTGTGTGTGTGTGTGTGTGTGTGTGTGTGTGTGTGTGTGTCACTAGGGATTTAACCCAGGGCATTCTACCTCTGAGCTATACCCCCATATACCTATTTCATATTTTATTTTGGAAAAGGGTTTCGATAAATTTCTGAGGCTGGCCTCATACCTGTGATACCCCTGTCTTACCTCAAAAGTTCTAAGCCATCACACCCAGCTTCTTTATAATTTTGTGGCTTTCTTTTTATCTGCAAAATCTCATACAACGAACAGATATTTTTCATAGTCTATGCAAAATGGGATATTTTATTTTAATCATTAGCAGAATGTTATGGCTCTATCTTATAAAAAATAGATCCTTTTTCTATTTTTCGATAATTTGGGATGAGTAAGAAAATTGCCTGGATAGCAAATCATTGGAGCTTACACACACTGAGATGGCTCAGGTAAGAGCTGCAACAAAACCTTTAAACTTATCATTAGAAAGGTTGTAAACTCAGTGACTTTCACTCCCAATTCTGAAATGAAAGAAACAATTGACAATTTATGTCAAGTAATCCAAGTTCCTCTCTAGAAAGAAAATATCTGTTTATACAGCTACTTCTAATCCAGATGGGGCCATTCCAGGTTACAAAACAGATGCATTAAAGAAATAAATATTTCTTCATTACTAGACTAGAGCAACTAAGAAGAAAGTATAAGAGTACCGGGAGAAAGAAAGGGGAGAAGGATGGTGTTAGGAGGGCAGCGCAGCAAGAGATGGTCTGTGCAAATGAGCGCATGGCTTTGTACCTCACTAAAACGCACCATCATATTGCACCAATAAAATTATGAACATGATTTTAGGGGATGGAGCAAGTGAGAGGAGACTGGCCTAGAATGCACAGATCCTGAATTCAATCCTTAGTACTGCAATAAAAATAAATAAATAAATAAATAAATAAATACATAAATACATAAATACATAAATAAATAAATTTCTTCTAAAGCAATAATAATTTAAAAAAAAAAAAGCTGGGCAAAGGATCTGAACAGAATTCTCCGAATGAGATATATGACTGGTCAATGAGCACATGCTAATGGGAAACATCAATAGTCATTAAGGGATTTTAGATAAAATCTATTTTACAAAGCCGGGCATGGTGGCACAGGCTTGTGATCCCAGCACTTGGGAGGCTGAGATAAGAGGATGAGGTTTGAGGACAGCCTCAGCAACTTGAGAGGCCTTCTGCAACTCTGTGAGACCCTGTTTCAAAATAAAGAATAAAAAAATAGGGCTGAGTGTGTAGCTCGGAAGTAGAATGACCCTGTGTTCCATTCTCAGTACCAAAATAAATAAATAAATAAATAAACAAAATAAAAAGCTATTTTACATCTACTAGGATGGATAAAATTTTTTTTAAGATAAGAATGTAGGGAAGTTGCCATCCTAAAATATCACCGGTACAAATATAAAATAGTGCAGCTACTTTAGAAATAAATTGCTATTTTATTAAAATTATGAATATAGAGTTACCTTACAAACTAGTAATTTCACTACTAGGCATATACCCAAGAGATGTGAAAATATGTTCTCACTCAAAGACTTGCTCACAAATGTTTATAGCAAAATTAATTATAATAAACAAAAAGTAGTAACAATCCAACTTCCAGTAAAAGGATTAATGAAACAACAAAATGTGGAACATTTCTGTAATGAAATACTTAGCAAGAATAGGGGAGACAGGAGAACCGCGGTTCACAGACAAGCTCACCTGCTTAGTGAGGCCCCAAAACTTAGTGAGACCCTGTTTCAAAAGTAAAGAATAGAAATTAGAGCAGGGGGTGTAGCTCAGAGGTCAAATGCCCCTGGGTTCCATCCCCAGACCCAGAAAAAAATAGTAAGAAAACAGAATAATTTAATGATGCATATTACTATACAGACAAACCTTGGAAATGTTATACTGAAAATAGTAAAAGAATTATTGTTTAGAATAAAGCATGGAGTAGATGAAATCAGAGTCCTATTTTATTCTATTTATTATATTATATATAACACTATGAATATGACTTTGTATATGTATACTCTTTCATCCTTATTTATTAATTTAGATTTTTTTTTGTGGTGGTGGTGGTACTGGAACCCAGGGGCATTCTACCTCTGGGCTACACTCACTCACAGACCTATTTTGTATTTTATTGGAAACAGGGTCTCTTAAGCCAGCTGAGGCTGGCTTCGAACCTGCACTATCCTCCTGTCTCAGCCTTCCAAGCACAGGGATTACAAGCGTGCACCACTATGCCTGGCTGAATTTAGATATTTTATACCTACATATGCACTCTAAAATATTAGGTCAAATAATTTTATACATATAAAACCTCAATATAGTGAAGACAATTTTAAAAACAATAAGTAATACACAACACCAATATGCTATTATCAGAAAAATTTGTCTCAATAGTTAAAGCATGGTCCAAGTTAAGAAACTATTTTATTAAAATTGATTATAACATTAAATTATAGAAAAATAATTTTATTACTAATAGTAAAATTTGTTTATTTATAGCAGTAACAATTTTTACTAACACAAATAAAATGAAATATACCTTATTAATATGAACATTATTTTATAAAAGCTATAAAAATATTATCTTAATTTCTAAGTCTTTGATCCATTTCAAGTTGATTCCTGTGCATGGTGAGAAGTAAGGATTCAGATCCAACTTTTTACAAATAGATAACCAGTTCTCCCAGCATCATTTGTTGAAAAGGCTGTCTTTTCTCCAGCGTATGAGTTTGGCCCCTTTGTCAAAGATCAGTTGACTAAAGATGTGTGGGTTTGTTTCTGTATCTTCTATTCTGTTCCACTGGTCAGTCTGCCTATTGTTGTGCCAGTACCATGCTATGTTTACTACTATTGCTCTATAGTATAATTTGAAGTCCAGGATTGTGATGCCTCCTGCCTGGTTCTTGTTGATGAGAATTGCTTTGGCTATTCTGGGTCTTTTCTACCTCCATACAAAATTCATAACTGATTTTTCCAGGTCTCTGAGAAATGCTGTTGGTATTTTAATGGGGGTTGCATTGAATCTATAGATCACTTTTGGCAGAATGGCCATTTTGATGATATTAATTCTGCCTATCCATGAGCAAGGGAGATCTTTCCATTTTCCAAGGTCTTCTTCAATTTCTTTCTTTAATGACTTGTAGTTTTCTCTGTAGAGGTCTTTTACACCTTTGGTTAGGTTTATTCCTAGGTATTTTATTGGTTTAGAGGGTATAGTAAATGGAATGGTTTTCTTTATTTCTTTTGTTGTGGATTCATTGTTGGCATAAAGAAAAGCAACTGATTTCTTTAGGTTGATTTTGTATCCTGCAACTTTGCTGAATTGGTTAATCAGCTCCAGAAGCCTTTTGGTTGAATTCATTGGATCTTCTAGATAAAGAATCATATCATCTGCAAATAAGGACAGTTTTAGCTCTTCTCTTCCTATTTGAATTTCTTTGATTTCCTTCTCTTGTCTGATTGCTGTGGCAAGAGTCTCAAGGACTATATTGAAGAGGAGTGGTGATAATGGGCATCCTTGTCTTGTGCCTGATTTTAAAAGGAATTCTTGCAGTTTTTCTCCATTCAATATGATATTGGCTTTGGGTTTATTGTATATAGCCTTAATGATGTTGAAATATGTTCCTTCTATTCCAATTTTCTGAGGTGTTTTTAACATAAATGGGTGTCGGATTTTGTCAAATGCTTTTTCAGCATCTATTGAAATGATCATGTGTTTTTTGTTCCTAGTTCTATTTATGTGGTGAATAACATGTATTGATTTGCATATGTTGAACCAGCCTTGCTTTTCTGGGATGAAACCAACTTGGTGTGAAGTTATCTACACTTCAACATATAGGTACAGGAAGTAACTTTCTCAGTAAGACTTCCAAAGCACAGGAAATTAAAGCAAGAAATAATATGTGGGATCTCTTCAAACTAAAAAGTTTCTTCTCATCAAAGGAACCCATCAAGAACCTAAAGAGGAAGCCTACAGAATGGGAGAAGATCTTTACCAGCCACCACTCTGATAGGGGCTAATATCTAGAATATACAAAGAACTCAAAAGACTCTACACTAGCAAAACAACCCAATCAAGAAATGGGCAACTGAAATGAATAGACATTTCACAAAAGAAGAGATACAAATGGCCAAAAGATACATGAAAAGATGTTCAACATCACTAGCCATCAGAGAGATGCAAACCAAAACTACATTGAGATTCCATCTAACCCCAATCAGAGTGGCAAACATAAAGAAATCAGACAACAATAATTGCTGGCGAGGATGTGGAGAAAGAGGAACTCTTTTACACTGTTGGTGGGAGTGCAAAGTATTTCAGACACTATGGAGATTAGTATGGAGATTCCTTAGAAAACTGGGAATAGATCCACTATTTGATCCAGCTATACCACTCCTGGGTATCTTTCCAAAGGGGTTGAAATCAAAGAACTATGTTAATATATGCATACCCATGTTCATAGCAGCACAGTTTGTAATAGCCAAAATGTAGAACCAACCTAGATCTCCATCAACAGATGAATGGATTGCAAAATTATGGGAAATACACACAATGGAATTCTATTCAGCTATAAAGAAAAATAAAATAATGGTATTTGTAAGAAGATAGAAGGAACTGGAGAACATTATGTTGAGATTAGTCAAGCACAGAAAGAGAAGGGACATATGTTTTCTCCAATATGTTCAAGCTAGGGAGCAGTGGTAATACCAGAGGGATTCCAGATGATGGAGGGGAAATCTCAGCAAAGCTTGAATGGAAGGATAGGAGAAGAAGAAAGCTGAGGTTGTTCAATAGAGGAGCTACATACAAATATGTGTAATAGCATAAATATAACATGATTAACCTGGACACTCTCTATTGGGGGGGGGCATGAAGGGGGAAGGGCATGAAGCACAATGTAAATGTACACCACTCTCAATATGTTCCACTTATAAAAAAATAAAAATTAAATGAAAAAAATAAAAAATAAAAACAAAAGATATTATCTTAAAATAACTTAAAGAATAAGAGACGCTCACCATTAACATTATTATGCTATATTTACATGAAACAGCAGTAAATAAAACAATATGAAAATGAATTGAGTATAATTAACAATAAAATAAGCTTCTTTTTATGATAGAACTTTATATCAATAAATGTAAAAACTATAAAATTATAGAAGTATATAGTTATTGCTTTATAATTATTATAACCCTAATATATTAAGATCTATAGATTTAGTTACTTATAAATAGGAGTATAGATAAGTTGGCAAAAATAATTATTTAATCAAAAAATTAAAAAATCTGCATTTGTAGTACTACATTTAATTAATAATTTCTCAGTTTTTACTGTCCTAAAATTAAACATAACTTTTTTGCTTACTTTACAAATTATGTCTTCCCCTAATTATGTCCCTATTTTTTTCTCTTGTTATTGCTGACTTTTTCCTTTTTCTTCCTGAATCTTGCAATAGTTAACTATCAGATATTTGGGTTATTTTTGTTTTGTTTATTGTGTGAAAGACAAAGATACTAGGCAAATTAATATTTTATTTGCATCCAATTTTTAATTTCTATTTCTTATTTCAAACATTTTGAGTCTGAGCTTTATTATAAATCATTATATTTTCCTTCTACATATTTTTACATTCTAATTGTAGAGTTATTTTTTAACTTTTTTGATATGAGAATTTTTACTCAAACATCAATGTTTAAAATTTTTTATAATATTCTGGCTTTAATTTTTTAGGAAAGATAATAAGGAGTGATATAGCTGGGTCATATGGTGGCTACATTTTTAGATTCTGAGGTCCTTCTAAATTGATTTTCATAACTCTTGTATTAGTTTGCAACCCCACTAATTTTATATAAGAATTTCTGTTTTTCTTACATATCCTTAGTAGAATTTGGTATTATTGGTATTCTTGATTATTGTCATTTTAACTGAAGTTAGGTAAAATCACACTGTAATTTTGATTTGCATTCCCTTGATTGTTAGTAACACTGACTATTTTTTCATACATTTATTGGTAATTTACATTTCTTGTTTTGAGGAGTGTTTATTTAATTTTATTGTCCATTTTATTGAGTCTTATTTGCGTTCGTTGTTTATTTCTTTATATACTTTAGATACTAGCCCTGTATCAGAGGTGTAAATGGTGAAGGTTTTTTTCCTATTCTGTAGGTCCTCTCTTTAAACTCTTGATTCTTTTCTTTGTTTTGCCAAATCATTCTTAAGTTTATACCATCCCATTTGTTGATATTTAGTTCTATTTCCTGAGCTTTGAGGGTTTTATTGAGTACTTCTCTACCGATGTCAATATATTAGATTAGTTTGTCCGATGGTTTCTTTGAGAAATTGTATAATCTCTAGTTTAACTACTATGTTTTTCATCCATATTATGTTGACCTTTGTGAAGGCTGAGACAGAGCTTGCGGGTTTGCTTTTGTTTTCTGTTCTATTTCCATTGGTCTATGTGTATGTTTTGGTCATACTCATATGTTTATAGCAGCACAATTTGCAAAAGCCAAACTATGGAATAAATTCAGGTGTCCATGAATGGATGAGTGAGTTATGACACTGAGGTATATACACATGATTAGAAATGTATTCAGTCATAAAAAAGAAAAAACATGTCATTTACACAAAAATGTATGGAACTGGAGAATATTATACTAGGTCAGATTGGTCAGTCTCAAGAGGTCAAGGGTAATATGTTTTCTCTATTGTGGAAGCTAGAGAGAAGAATAGAAAGCATGAATATTTTAAATAATGACAAGACAGATATGTAAAGTAATTGAAGAAGGTTAGGGATGAGAGTTAGAAAGGAGAGGGAGAATTGGGAAAGAAAACAGTACAAGCAATACTATGCTAATATGTGAAGATATTCTTTTTTTTTTCTTTTTTTTATTGGTGCATTGACTTCATACATCTTAATGAGTTAAAAATCTTGTGAAGATATACATGCACACATCACCCCATTAAATCCTACCCCTTCCCTATCCCATCTTCTTCCCTTCCCTCCCTCCATGCTTGGCTTAGTGATTGACATCTATGTTTTTTTTTTATGTACATCATGTGCTTTTGAGAATTTCATTCTTCTCCCCTTCCATCCCCTAAGATTGCCTTGTTTGCTCCACTATAGGATCTTCTTTTTCACCTGGAGTTCCTCCTATGACCCATTTCACCTTAGCTTTCATATATTAGTGAAAGCATCCGCTTTCTTACTTTTTGTGACTGACTAACCTCATTTAGCATAATGTCCTATTAATGTCCATTTCCCTGAAAATAATGTAATTATGTTTTTCTTAATGGCTGAGTAAAATTCCATTGTGTACATATCTCATAGGTTTTTAATCAGTTCATCTGTTGATGGGCATCTTGGCTGATTCCATAGTTTGGCAATGGTAAATTGTGCAGCTATGAACATAGATATACATGCATTAGTTTGGTACTTTGGTTTCCTTTCTTTTGGGTAGATACCCAGAAGTGGTATTGCTGGGTCAAATGGTAAATTAGTTCCCATTTTTCTGAGGATTCTCCATACTGTTTTCCATAGTGGTTGTACTAATTTACAATCCCACCAACAATGTTTTAGGGTTCCCAATTCTCCACATCCTCACCAGCATTTGTTGTTGTTTGTGTTTTGAATGATTGCCATTCTAGATGGAGTTAGGTGAAATCTCAGGGTAGTTTTGATTTGCATTTCTCTGATCGCCAATGATGTTGAACATTTTCTCATGCATTTATTGGCCATTTGAATTTCTTCTTTCTTGAAGTTTCTGGTTAGTTCACTTGCCCATTTTTTGATTGGATTATTTGTTTTATAGTGTTGAGTTTCTTAAGCTCTTTATATATTCTAGATATTAGTTCTCTATCTGAGGCAAAGGTGGTAAAAATCTTCTCCCATTCTGTTGGCTCTCGGTTGAGAATCCTGACAGTTGCCTTTGCTGAACAAAAGCTCTTCAGTTTCATGGAGTCCCACATATTGATACACTTTTTAGTTTGTTGTGCCTTTGGGGTTCTTTTGAGAAAGTTTTATCTGTGCCTATGTGTTGCAGTGTTGGACCTATGCCCTCTTCAAGGAGCCTCAAGGTCTCTGGTCTAATTTCCAATTCTTTGATCCATCTTGAATTGACTCTTGTGCAGGGTGAGAAAGTGGGATTAATTTTCATTTTTCTGCATATGTTTCACCAGTTTTGCCAACACCATTTGTTGAACAGACTATCTTTCTTCCATTGTATGTTTTTGGCCCCTTTGTCAAATATCAAATGGCTGAAAGTGTGTGGACTTGTTTCTGAGTCTTCCATCCTGTTCCACTGGTCTATATGTATATTTTTGTTCTATTACCATGCTGTTTTTATTACAGTGGCTTTGTCTTATGAAGCCAGGTATTGTGATTCCTTCTGCATGTTATTTGTTGCCGAGAACTACCTTGGGTATTCTGGGTTTTTGGTTGTTCCAAATGAATTTAAGGACTGATTTTTCTATATCTGTATCTTATTCTTGTGGTGCAGAAGGACAGAGCTGGGTGTATATGAAGGAAAGTATACTAAGAATGCTTCACATGTGTTTTAACACATTAAATTTTACTATGCTGTATAATTACAATACACCAATAAAATTTTTAAAAATATTTTGCTGATTGCAAAGAAAAATGTTTAAGAAGCTAGTATTTCCTAACTTTACTAGTATCATTGTATATAATGTTTATCTAATCAATATATCCTATGATTTTTTGTCTTTCTTTTATTTCCTAATTTATACCTAGAATCTGAAACAGTATCAAATATAAAAATAAATATTAGTTAATAAATCATTTAAGAATAAAATAAAATAAAATAGAAAAATAAAAATGACTGAGATTTCAGCTCATTGAGATCTATTCCAAGTACCATACACACACATACACACACAGTAGGTTTCATAGGGGAATAACCACTACCATTTTATAAATAAGGCAAAAATAGTACATTCTAATGCAATATTCTGAAAATACAGACATTAAATCAATATTTAAAAATTTGTGATGGTTGACAATTAAGCAGAAAAAAGAGTTACTTTGCTATATAAGTGAACATCCAGAAGTATGTTCCAAAAGAATTCAAAATAATTTTTCAGCTGTCAACAAGAAATCAAAATATATTTAAATAAATTAATCACTTAGGTTCAAAATAAAAATCAACATAAAAGTACCATGTAGATGTGATAAACTTTGTTTTCTGACAACATATCCAAACTAGTATTCAATGTGTTACTTACCAGTCTAGGCTGAAAATAAAAGAAGTTAATGAAAATTAATAAAAGCATGTCTATCAAATAGAACATTTTATATTGGAATTGAATCATGAAGTGCTCACTTCTTTAAGAAATAAAATGTCCCCATATTTGGAAGGGTAATAAAGAAAAGATCCCAGATTTGATTCTAATTAGTGGTAACTTAGTGAGATCCCATTTCAAAATAAAAATTTTATAAATTTGTTTGTGAGGTAGCATTGAAGTAGAACACTCCTGGCTTCAACCCCATTATACCACCAAAAGAAAACAAAGATAAAGAAATTAAAAAGGGAGAAAGAAGGAAAGTAAGAAAGAAACATGCAAATATTCTGGCAACTCAGACCTGAGTCACTAAATAACTTTTTAAGTCAAACACTTTATATTAGTTTTTAATTTTAATGCTTAATTTTTATGAAACAAGTTTGGTGAACATTTTATATTTTACAATTCATTATTTTAAACTATCCACATATTAACTCTTATTTTTTCTGACATTTATCACCATTTACAAAGATTTCTAAGATTAGATTTTATTTGAGCAACAGTTTTTATTGATTTTTATGTATACTACTGTTGATAATACTTTAGTATTTGTAAATAGATTTTAGCCAACTAGGTGATATCACCACATCATAAATATAATCCAAGAAAAGTAGTATCCAAAGTAAGCATTTATGATTCTGAGAACAAAAATAACACAGACCCCTCACACCATGGAATCTCCTGTGTCTGCTGTGTCCAGAAAGCTGGGAACACAGGCAGCTGCAACCACAGCAAGGGTCTCACAGATTCTCATGAGCAATCATGTCAGTAAAATAATAGGTGGCATCTAGCACTTAACACCTTGATTATGGAACTAATTTTAAAGATGAAATGCAATAGAACCTACTTTGAAGTTCACACTGACATATACAAAAGTCACCAGCAGCATTCATTCCAGCAGAACACTTCTGATGCTTAGAACCGAGCATCAGATATGTTTCACACAGTCACAGGTTAGCTCTCTCCCCCTTGAGATGGTCCTCACTCTCCCTTGATTGTGTATCTTCTGCTTTCCTAAGTAAACCTTTGTCGTCTCTGAAAATAAAAAAATAACAGCAACAAAAACAACAAAAACTAAAAACTAAAAACTAACAAACAAAAGAGGTCTTAGGTGAATCACTTCCAGAAAGATGTAGTAGATGCAGAAAAATCAGTCTCTATCTCACTTGTTCAATTTCACTTTCAAATATCATGTATATTTATCTTCTCGGTGTAATTGTTAGAAAACTAAATAGTTCTGGAGACATGGAAATGTTCTTAGCTTGTCATGTATAAAGCATATTGGAAACGTACTACAAAGGGTTGGGATCAAATTGAGCGAGTCATGAAGATTGAAAGAGAAACATTGTTTGATTTAGTGAATGATTATATAAAAATGAAATGCCAAAATAGTTCAAATATAAGAAACTAAAAAGAAATAATAAAAAGAAACAAGTGTCACAGGAATCTGTAATTTTCTCCAGGCATCTACTTACCCTTCTTAATATAACTAAATTTTAGGTGGTTTTATGACCTCCTTTCTAGACACTCTATTTTCTAGAGGCCATTCCAGGAAAATGTGGCATATGATTGCATTGTGTTCAATGTATTCATGGTAGTGCAAATATAATTTTGCTTTTTACTCTCCTTATTTTCCCAACGGATGGTATATAATCACAGAAAGGTGATAAAGAATTGATAATCTCAATAATGCCAATAGCTAGAAAATGGTGTAATAATAAGCAAGAACATATTTGTACTATGAAAAACCACATGGAACAGAGCTGTTTGTTTACCTTCAACACTGACTACATCTGGATTTACATGACAGAGAAATATGTATTTATATTTTGTGAGCCATTTTGGGTGGTGGCAGGACTTCTACATTTTAAGGCTTAATACATATTTTAATTAATCAAAAGTAGTGTATAAATCAACTGAAAATAGTTTATAGAAGGACGATGTCAAATTGTTAAAAATTATTTTTACTTACAAATTTATTTTATTAAAAAAAAATTTTATTGGTGCATTGCAGTCATACATCTTAATGCAATACAAGATGATAGAGGTATACATAATGATCAAAATATATTTATTATATCCTGAATATTATATATCATTATATACTAAATGATAATTGACAATTTATTATATATTAAATGAAAACTGATAATGCAATAAAATAAAGTTGTACTTGAATAATGTGGAAAAATTCCTATGAGTAGCAGATAGAGTAAGTAGAAAGTATAAATTTTGAAAATTTAAGTTGATCATCCTGTTTTTAAAGATTATTTCCGGACTGAAGGACTTTATTATAAGAGGTATCTCTTTTTTTGTTTTCTCTTTTGTTTATTTAATTTTTATGATTTCTTATATAGTATCACATTAAAATGTAGTTCATAAGGATGTTGACATACTTGTAGCATTTGGTGGGCTTTCCTCTGGCTCTCTCCTTATTCCTTCATTTTCTAGCTGGGATTTAAGATTGATATTGGTATTCTCATGTATGTACATAATGTCAACAAAAAAAGTGTTTCCTTCATTGATTCTTCCATTCCCACACTCTTCTCCTAGACCACTTCCCTGGCTCCACTGGAGTTTCTCCTTCATTATCTGAAGTTCCTCTGGTATCTCAATTATCGTAGCTTCCACATATGAGAGTAAACATGGTCCTACCCTTTACTTCTGTGAATGGCTAATTTCACTTAACAATGTTTTCCAAGTCCATCCATCTTTCTGCAAATGACATATTTTTGTTCTTTATTGCTGAGTAGAATTCTATTATGTGTATATCCCATAATATTATAATCCACTCATCTATTGATGGGCATCTAATTAGGTTTCATAATTTGACTATTGTGACTTGTGTTGTTATAAACATGAATATGCATATATTACTATAATATGGTAGATACACTCCCAATTTTCTGAGGAATTTCCTCTGATCTCCATAGTTGGGTCTACTAATATGCAATCTTATCAACAGTGTAGAAGGCTTTCTATTTTCTTACATCCTCATCAGCAATTATTGTTCTTTGTTTTCTTGGTAATTGCCATTCTGACTGTGGTTAACTGAAATCTCAGTATAGTCTGATTGACATATCCCTGATTTATAATGATTTTTGAACGTTTTTTCATGTATTTACTGCCCATTTGTATTTCTGTTTTTATGAAGTGTCTATTTAGTCAATTGCCCAGTCCTTGATTTTTTTGGTGTTAAGTCTTTTACATATTTTTTTATATTTTAGGTATTATTCCTTTATCAGAGGAATAGCTAGCTTCTACTGTTCCATTCTGTAGGCTCTCTCTTTAGACTCTTCATGTTTCCATTGATGAGCAGAAATTGATTGTTTAACTCAGTCCCATTTATTGAGTCTTATTTGAATTTCCTGAGCTTTGGTGGTCTTATTAAAAATAATTCTACCTGTGCCTATATGTTGGGTTGTTGGTTGGCCCTATGCTCTCCTCTATTAGTTTTTAAGCCTCTGGTCTAATTTTCAGGTCTTTGATCCATCTCAATTTGATTCTTGTAAAGGGTGAGAGAAAGAGACTTAATTTAATTTTTCTACTTTTTGTGTGTGTGTGGTACTGAGGTTCCTGGAAGCCCTTCTACTTCCAGGCTACTTTCCCAGACCTATTTTATACTTTTTATTTGGAAACAGGTTCTCTTAAGCCAGCGCGGCTGACTTCGAACCTGCGTGATCCTCCTGTCTCTGCCTACCAAGCGCAGGATTACAAGCGTGCGCCACCATGCCAGGCTAATTTTTCTACTTTAAATGAACCACATTGATCATATTTTAAAATGTATTATCATTAATATAAATTTATTTGCTAGACATACAAACTGTTATTTGTGAATTTATAAAAGCACACTTTTAAAATATGAGAATAATACGTTATCTGAGTTTTCACAATATTAATCCATTCAAGCAAAATCAAAGTCAAGCAAAATCAAAGTATTTCATTATTAATTAACTTTGGACTGTAAAACATGGAATTTGGTATTCTAATTCTGTCATGTAATAGTATTCTGAGACCTTGGTGAATATACTTCTGTTTCTATCTGTGTAAAGCTGCAGAAGTGATATTATAATCATATAATTATATCAAATTTAGTAGATAATAATAATAAATAGGTCTACATAATCTATAGTAATCTATATGTATACCTGGCCTTTTTTATGCTTTTGATACTTTCTTATATGTATGTTTATTTGAGTTGATCTTTAGGTTACTGAGCACTATATGTCTAATATATTGATAAGCTCTTAAATTTTGATCATAATCATAATAATTATTATGATAATTATAATCATCACTATGATATAATATAAATGCCTAAAATGTTTTAAATTAGAGTTTTAGGTGAAAGTACAAATTCATCACTAGCCCCTCATTTACTCAATCTTTACTTGTGTGATTGTATGTCATAAAAACAGGAGTTTAATCCCATATTTTTAATGCTTTTATTGGTGCAGTATAGTCTCATATCCTAACATAGTTTACAGTGAATATTAAATACATGCACGAAACATTTGGTGAGTTTTCATTGGCTCTGTCCTCACTCCTCCCCTTTCTTAAATGTTATATTGTGATTGACATTGGTAATCTCGCAGTTGAGAGACTTGAAGGAAAACACAAGAGTTATGTGTATGCTTGTTCCTATGACTTTGAACCTCAGTATGATGTATAATTATGACACACCAATAAAAGTATAAAAATACTACTGAATGCTATTATTATTCCAACTTAGATAATTTAAAACAAGATTGATATAAACATACTTTTAATATATTTGTCTACATTTATTTCTTACTTTTTGTTTTTAGTATGGTGCTACTAAACTGTATCAGTGTGATTTAATAATTTTATAATTGGATCTATATTTCTGGACTCAGAATTTTAAGTGGGTCACAGTACATTGCATATAAATTAGTTATAAAGGTCTTCTCCACAAGGAAGGACATGGTTTTATTTTGTTTCTATTTGTTTACTGTAGTTAGCATTTATTAACTGTCATTTGGCAGACACAGACCTAAATCTGGTTAATATATTATTTTATTTTACATTATGTCCTATTAAATTTTTTTCCAAAGGCATATTTGTCATAAATATCACTGTTTTGGTGGCATATATAGCGTTTACTCGATTTGTTTATATTGTATAAAACTTTTATAGTGTGAATTACATCTATATCTATATACATATACATACAAGCAGACAGTTTAGAACATTAATGTTATTCTAAGAGTTTAATAAGAGTACAGATGGTGTTAATCCAGGGTCTGCACTCTTGAATGCCTTCCTTTATTGCCTCCCTGAAGAACAGTATCTTAATTGAAAATTCATGCACTCCCAAGCACATACATTGGTCCTATGATGCTAAATATTGAGCTGAATGAGAAACGAATAGACAATTCCATTCTCTTCATTCCTTGGAAAGAGAATTAACATAAGTAAGTTAATCCCTGAGGTTGAACATTATAGTTAGTTACTGAATCCTTTCTTGTCTCCAAAATTTTCAAAATAACTTTTTTCTTTTATTTACTTCTACTCCTGAAATTAAATGTACTTTAAAAGTTTCTATGTTCTTGTCAAAGAAACCTGTAGAAATTTCTGGAAAAGTGTTAGTGAAAAACTGTTAGAAAGTAAAAATATTCTTGACAGTATGTGAAATATGTTTGTATTGCATTACATTATTTTTACTTTATTTTGATAACACTAACCCACTCCTATCTTTTTCTTGCCAAGAACACACTGATGTCCAATTATTATTATAGTTTAAACTGCATTATTATTTAATTTTCTTGAAAAGATCTTGCTAATATATGCAAAAGAGCTTAAGTATGTTAACATCACTAATTTAAAAAAAATAACAGTTATGAATAAAAATATTCATTTCATTAGATAAGTAAGATATAAGTATTTTATAGGTGGTATTGTATGTTATAATTCTGAGACCATATTGTTTGCCCCATAAGATACAATGATTATTTTAACTGTAGTTAGCATACTCCTATAAAATAACCAATTCTAAATATTTTATGCAAAACATATATGTTTCTTTATGGTTCCTAATTTTGATGTTTATATTAATTCTCTAGCATAGCAAAAAATCATACCTACATGCATATGCTAAAGGCTCTTTAGTACTAAATGCTGTAAAAATTATATTATAAATATTTTATTAATCTAGTAACAATTCATAGAAGCAACATAAAATAATCAGTAATAATACTTCACATTTATCTGTATGATTATATAGTATAAAACTTGCACAGAGATAATTATAGATATTTGTAATTAGAATGTGTATGAGTGGTTTATATATTTTTGTAGCTGTTATATTTAAATTATAACAAAAATCCAATTAGAGATTGAAATGTATGGAACAAATTAATGACATAATTGAAATATATTTATGTAATAAAATATGTAATGGTTTTTAGGTTTTCCTTGTTGCAAGCACACGCTCTCTCTCTCTCTCTCTCTCTCTCTCTCTCTCTCTCTCTCTCTTTCTGCAGGTGAAACCCTAAATGGTCTGCAGCCATACTCTCATCTCTGCTTTGCAGGGTTTTGTGGGTCCTTAGGTGTTTAAGAAATAGGCACTTAGAGGGAAACAGAGGAGCACCCAAAAGGAGGGGGCTCTAAGTTTCCAATTTTTTCATTAAGGCTACATTAAAGCTGGAATCTATTAAAAAATCAGGTGAACTTGCCTTCTTAAAACTATGGGATAGGTACACAATGGAATTTTACTCAGCCATAAGGAAACACACAATTTACAGGGAACTGAATGGAACTGGAGAACATTAAGTTAAGTGAGCTTAGTCAGTCACAAAAAGGAAATCTGACCCTCTTCCTAATATGGGGAACCTAGGGAGAAAAATGAGTCTTAGGAGAAACTCTAGACTAAGGAGATACTATAGATGAGCAAATAAGGTGTCCTAACTGAGTGCATGGGAGGAGGGAGGAGAGAAATCCTCCTTGTACATGATGTATATTAACAAACATATCAATGACAATCACTAAGCCAAACGTGAGAAGAAAGAAGGGGGAGGGAATGGAGCAAGAATTGGGTAGGGGGTAATTGGGTGATGTATACATGTATGCCTCTACCATGTTGTACCCCATTAAGATGTATGACTACAATGCACCAATAAATTTTTTTTAAAATTCTATTCTTTTCAGTATCAATAAGTAAAACACTAGCTGGGCATGGTAGTACATCCTTGTAATCCCAGCATTCGGGAGGCTGAGACAGGAGGATTGTGGTTATCAGACAACCTCAGATACTTAGTGAGGCCCCCTGCAACTCAGTGAGACCCTTTTTCAAAGTGAAGAACAAAAAAGAATAGGGCTGGGGTTATAGCTAGGAGGTAGAATGCTCCTGGGTTCCATTCCCAGTACTGCAAATAAAGAAAAAAAAAGTAAAACACTAGAGCTATAGGTCACTAAAGAGCATAATTTTTATGCTTTTGATACTTTCTCTCTTATATGTATGTTTATTTGAGTTGATCTTTAGGTTACAGAGCACTATATGTCTAATATATTTATTTTTCTTTCCTTGACACTTGTTTTCTAGCCTTTTTATAGCGATATGTAGTTGACTCTGTGAATAAGTTCTAGTCTCTAAGTGAATAAAAAGAATAGGATACACATATTTTCTACATTTGTATAATAAAACACTCATTAGAATATTAATGTTCTTTTTATTTTATCAGGTTGATGCATTAAAATGATAAATTTGCTAACTGTATAGTAAAAATGCAAGGATACAAAATGGCTATGAATCAACATTTGGAAATTTCCCCACTGGTTTAGAGCACACATTTGGAATTTTATGGCTAAATAAGCATAACACCACTTAGTGAAAACTAGTGTATATTAATCCCTAACCAAGTTTGCATTTTCATTAATACTAAAATAAAAAATTGCTCAGATTTCATTATTTCTGAAACCAGAATCCACATACATAATAACTATAGAAAAGGTTCCATGGTTTTTCATTCCCATATGGACATGTAAACTAATGGTGAATAGGTTATAAAGTTTAAATCTCCAAGAGATACTGTTTGAGAACTCTTTTTTTAAAAATTATTTTACGAGAGCATTGTAATTATAGATCATACAGAAATTCAACGTGATAACAAATATTTGCACACAACATATATTTCTGGAAGGAAACACACTAAGTGCTATGTGCATGTATCTTAGACACAGCTAGTTATTAACATTTTTTTTTCTTGGTTGTACTAGGGTTCCTGGAAGCCCTGCTGGGCTACACTCCCAGACTTTTTTTTTTCATATATATTTTTATTTGGAAACAGGGTCTCTTAAGCCAGCGAGGCTGGCTTTGAACCTGTGCGATCCTCCTGTCTCCACCTCCCAAGCGCGGGGATTCCAAGCGTGGGTCAACATGCCTGGCTGTTATTAACACTTTTGATATCATAAAATCTGTATTGTATAAAAGAACTTTAAAAAGAAAACTTTGTGTAAGTATTTAGAGGAATTAATCACCATATAAATGGGTTTTGAGAATAATTTGGCCAAATTATTTTATTTACATCATTTTTATTATGTTAAAGCTTGATATTTTATGTAAATTTATATCTAAAAAGGCCCAAAATAGACTTGAAGAAACAAAATGAAAAATGAAAGTGAGAAGAAAGCATTAAGTCAGGCATTTCCCCCATATTTCTTTAAATGGTACATAAGATAGTGTTTTGAAATAGATGGCATTTTTCATTCTATGGAATGCAGTAAATTTTGGAAAAACTTTATGATTACTTATTGGCATGCAGAATTAAAATAAAAAATAGGTCAAAGTCATGCTAAATTTATAGTGAAAAATACTCTCAAAGAAACAAATAACTTGAAAAAAATGAAGCTTTTTTTTAGGATTAAAAACATCCTTGTTCCTTCCAAGTTTTCCCAAGCATAAAACAGGATGTGAAAGGTATGAAATTCCCCTATATCTTTGCTATACTAAACTCACTTGTGAAGATGAAATTATTGACTAGAAAGAAACTATTCAAAGGTATCTGACAATAGAGGCCCAGGAATGATTTCGAGAGAGCATATATGGGTTAATAACAGGACTTTCCCCATTTGCAGGCCAGATAAAATTTTCCACGTTTTCTTCTCAGGATTTAATGACTTCTATGAATGAATATCATCTGGAATAATAGACTTTCAGTTTGATAGTGTGCTAGGTTGTCTGTATCCAAGAGTTTTGGTATTGTTCACTGAATAAGAAGCTTGGAATAGATAATTGGCAACATGGGGAAAGTGGCAAAAATGTCTCATTACTCGTAAACTATTTTTAAGAGAGTCCATTGTCAATATAATATTTTAGAATATTAATTTCCTTGAGTCAGAGACAATAACCCTGATGGCAAGCAAACTTTTGTCCCTGTGTCTGTGACAAGAAAGTAAACATTTTAACCAGAAAATCTACAAAGTATTTGGATAGTTCATCAAGAAAGATACATAGTGGCAAATCCATACATGAAAAGATGATCAATGTCATTAGTCATTAGATAGATAATACAAAAATACCATTGCATATCTGTTAGAATGACTAGAATAAAAATTTCTGATATTAGCCAAAGTAGGTGAGGATGTGGAAAACCCGCAAAATGCTTTATACCTTGATGGCCAGAATGTAAAACAGCACAACCATTTGGAAGTCAGTCTTACCCTTTCATAAAATAATAAACTTATACAGCATTCACAGTCCTAAGAATCAATCCTAGAAAATGCAAATTTATGTTCATGCAAACATTTGTACACAAATGCTCATAGCAGCTTCATTCATAATGGCTCAAATTTGAAAAAAATCAAATATGTTTTAGAAGGTGGATAATTAAGCTGAGATATATATGCACTCTCAAATACTACTTACCATAAAAAAGAACAAATGTTTATACTTGTATTAACTTGGATAAATTTCAAAGGAATTTTACTAAGCAGAAAAAAGACTATTTAATATGTATTATTCCACCTATAAAATTTTCTCAAAATAGTAAAATTATAAAGCTATAGAATATGTCAGTAATTGCCGAAGTTTAGGCAATAATGAACAGAAAGATATAGCACTGAAGACACTCCTTTTGTGGTCAGGAAACTCTTGTATCTTCAATACAGTGGTGATTCCAAAATTAACACAAGCAAGAGAATGCCATGATAGTACAAACATGCATGTTTTACTTACACTATGCATACCTACAAAAATTATTTCATGAAAACCTAGTGAAATAAGTCATGAAGTCTAGTAAATTTTAGGGGGCTAATTGCAATTTCCAAGTTTTCATAATAAACTATAGTCATGTATGATTCACAATCGGGGGAAAGGAGACAATGCACAGAATATGTATCAATTGATTCACTCATTCACTATTTTTGGTTGTCTTTCATAATAGTGCAGTCCCATTTTGTACCCAGGATACATACAGATTTAATGTTCATGATTTAACTCTTGTCATGCAATGAGATTGCATCATAGTTCAAATACTCTATTTGTAGTATTTGCTCTTTCTTTCCTTACAAAGTAAATATCTTAAGATATGCTTAAGATGCTGGCCAGGGATTAGAGATATTCATGGGCTCGTAAGACAAGAATATCTAGTTCTTAATGCAATTTTAATGAATGCAACTGGAAAACTTGAAGTACTTGTAAATCCCAAAACACTATAGCAGTCCGCCCTCATGGTGTTCTGTGGCTGCTTCGGGAACCCCGGCACCATTCTCTGCTTACTGCCTTGTGATTATATTCCATTTCAGGCCTGAAAGATCTTTATCTTCTTCTTGAGGATAACTCTGACACTTTTTTTATTGTTGTCTTTTCAGAGAGGAGAAATATTCAAAATGCAAATTTGTGATATCATCTTGATTGGAATAAGTTTTGCTTTTTCTGCCTGTATGCTTGAAGAATTCTTTCTCAGTTTTGGAAGTTTTACAGAGTAAACAGTAATGATCAGCCTCTGTCTTGCTGTTTCATTTTTCATGGGCTGTGGTTCATTTTACTTGTGCAGATTTGCTTCTTCATTTTAGGGAAATGATCTGTATTGCATTTTTTAATAGTTTCCTTTTCCATTTGTTGCATTTTGCACTTTTCAAACTCTTGTTTGTTGTATAGTCTACATATTCACTGTAATAATTATTTCTCTAGTTTTTATTTATTTAATAACTTCAATGTTTTGTTGTTCTTTGTATTCACTGTTGGTCCCAATTATTGTACTGTAGTACTTTAATTTTTTTTTAGTACTGGGTATTAAACTTAAAAGATTTTACATCTGAGTTACACCCTCAGCCCTACTTTTTATTCTTTATTTTGAAACAGAGTCTCACTAAGTTGTGAAGGACCTCACTAAGTAGTTGAGGCTGACCACAAACCTGCAATTCTCCTGTCTCAGCCTCTCAAGTACTGGGATTACAAGTATACTCCACCAGGCCTAGCTGCAATATAATCTTAATTGAATGCATTACCTGAAGTCCCCAGGTACAAAGGTAACATTATTTTTCTTATTCATGGTTGGGTAGGGGTTCCCTTGATCTGGTGATTTTGGAATCCAGGGTATGTTTATCTATCATGTGCTGCAAATTTTTTTACATATAGTTTCTGGAATGGTCACTCCCAAACAGCCACATCACCTCTATTCACAGTATATTACCAAGAACTAATCATATGGCCTCAACAAAACTTCAAGAGAGGCTGATAAATGAAAGAAAAAATAACTGGGAAGCATGTCATTAGAAAACAAAAATGAGTTCAAAACACTTCTGTTTTTGAGGAAGAACAGAGTTTTTACAAATATATATGATACATTAACTACCAAGGAACTCTCACTGGATGAATTGTGGTGATTGGATGAAATAAAATGAGATTTATTGGGAGTGGATTATGAAAAATGGATCTATTAGAAAAGCCATGAGTTCATTACAGCAATAAAAATAAAAAGGCAATAAAATCTGCTAAAACATAGTCATTATGTATAAGTGAATGTTTACTGTCTATAAATATATATATTTAAAAGTGCTATGATACCAATCTTAAAATTTGTCCAATAAAAAAATTCAAAAGAGAACTATTTTTCAAAATAAGGAACAGTTAACATAGAGGGATATCTATTTTTCTAGGAAAGAATAGAATAGAATGATACTGATAACAAGAAAATTGGTAAAAAATGCAAATACAGTTTTATTTTATTATTAAAGAAATTTAGAAATATACTTGTGGAAATCAAGGATATTTTCATTATTATTGATTGAATGCAATTTTAAATTGAGATGAGGGAATTTTAACTAGTTACGTTTTTAAACCTATTGTATGTATAGGAATAGGAGAACATGCATTTTATAGAAAAGCTGTCAACGTAACAAGGAAGAGACTAAATAATGATTTCTATATAACAATAAACTGAGTAAAAAAGTTGATGTGTTTATAACTTATTATTATAGAAATTTAATATATTATTGCCTTGATTTTTAAAAAATGTGATATGAATATGTGGTACAATAGTTGAAATCACATGACATTAAAATTTACACTTGAAGTATTAAGAGTCAGCCATCCTGTGTGCTTCCTGAGAGAAAAAAATAAAAACCTTAGAAAACATGATCATTTGGTCAAAAAAGCCAAGATTCCTAAGCTTTCTATCACCTATGGGAGGTAGAGAGAAAGTAGAAATAAAAGGACTTACAAACATCTCTCAGACACTGACATCCTGGCTCCAAACCACCATTTCTGTTCTGGCACCTACATTCAACTCTGGTGGTATACCATATAGGTAAGCCTTATGTGCTTGGCATAATGTCTGGGTTTAAGATATATGAACATATAGCCTCATATCTCAGTGGTTTCTCTTTTACTATTGACCAAAACATTCCTTGCTGTTGTTACTGACAGAGTTAAATCCTTCCATTGTCTCTCAGGTATCACTACTTTGTGTCTCAATCTCCTCCTTTATACAATCTAGAGCTGGAATTGGTTGACAGGGGAAAAAACTAGAGCAAAAAACTGAAAAAATCTAAAAACAAAACTACTAAAATGCTTTTAATACATTTAAATTAAATTTTATAAGCCGGGCGTGGTGGCGCATGCTTGTAATCCCAGCATTCGGGAGGTTGAGACCGGAGGATCACGATTTGCGGACAGCCTCAGGTACTTAGTGAGGCCCTCTGCAACTCAGTGAGACCTGGTTTCAAAATAAAGAATAAAAAATAGGGCAGGGGGTATAGCTCAGAGGTCAAATGCCTCTGGGTTCCATCCCCAGACATGCAAAAAAAAAAAATAGATATAAATTTGTTAGCTATATTTAATGAAATTAATAAACTCATTTAAGTTAAATAAATTTTATAAATTTAATTTAGTTATATTTAATGCAATTAATACACTCACTTAAATTAATTAAAATTTCAAACTATTAGTTTATTTTTATAAAGATTTTTGTTAAGTATGCAAATATACACATCTGGAGCTATTCTCTTTATTTGGAGCTAGAATCTATGATCTGAATAATTTAGCTATGTATCTTCTCTAAATATACATAATTATTTTAAATATACATAATTAAGTTATACTTAATATATGTTTATATATGGGGTGTGTGTGTGTGTGTGTGTGTGTGTGTGTGTGTGTGTGTGTGTAACTGGGGTTTGAACTCAGAGGCATTCTAACTCCTAGCTACATTCTTAACCCTTTTTTATTTTTATTTTATCTGTGTGTGTGTGTGTGTGTGTGTAACTGGGGTTTGAACTCAGAGGCATTCTAACTCCTAGCTACATTCTTAACCCTTTTTTATTTTTATTTTATCTTTATTTTTGATATAGGATCTCATTAAGTGGCTGAGGATCTTGTCAATTTGCTGAGGCTGTTCTAGAACATGCAATCTTCCTCTCTCAGCCTTCCAAGTACTTACAGAAATTACAGGAGTGCACTACCATACCATACCTGATTTATATACTATAAATATTATATCATGTATTAATTGTGCCCAAATATGGCAAAGGAATGGTGAGGTACTTTAACAAACAAAGCAGTCAATCACCAAGTGAAACATGAGAAGGAGGGATGAGGAGGGAATGGGGTGGAAATTGGGTAAGAGCTAATTCAGTGATATGTGCATGTATGTCTCCACCATCTTGTATCCCATTAAGATGTATGAATATAATCCACCAGTAAAAAAATTAAAAAGCCAATTAAGATTAGTTATTTGAACTGCACTAATAAAAATACAAGTAAAAAAAAGTAAAACTGTAGTCTAAGAGCATCCTAGGCAGGTCATTCCTGGAATCCTGTCTCTATTTCTAACTATTACCTATTAAAAAGGAATGGGTTTAAAGGTGAGATGAGTATATATTCAAAAGGACTTTGTTCTTATTTACTGATGACTCTGCATAAAATATTTCATCTACAGCCAATCTTATGCCTGGCTACCTCCCATTCTTTATCACATTAGTGTTCAGTTTTGATCATAAGCACTGTGCTCTAAAGCTGTCCTCATGCTACTCTTGCCCCATTATTCTCAATTCCAAATCCTGCTTACAATCTCCAAATATCTTACTGACATTTACAATCACGGTACTTAGGTTTTTTCCTTTTTTGTTACCCATCGCCATCAGGAGGATATTCATTATAAGAGGATACATGTCTCTGTTATTTATGTTTGTGTCCCAGAATAAAGTATAGGGCCTAGAAATTAAGGCATTATTAAGCAATTTTGAATAAAGTTATGTGAGAATGATCTATTAGAAATCATGAAATTAAGAGTAAGTTTGGAGTAAATGGAAGACGAATAACTCAGAAATAGACTTTATTTTGGCAAAAATAACGATAAAAATGTAGAAAAGGATAAAAATATATAACTAATGATATTTTATGTAATAATTATAACATACCATTACTATCAAATAAATTATAAAAGTTGTTAAGAATACAAAGGGAAAACTTAGCAGCTTGATTGAATAGTAGGTTTCCAATAATAATTAAAATATCTTGGAAGATAACCTCTTTAACAGAAAGAATGCCTTAATCGATATAAGCTCTGAGACATAGGTTATATGGCCTTACGAAGTTTTAAATTCCTGAATATAAAAACAGCACTGCCACTTAAGAGGGTTATGACCTAATATAAGTTAAATTTTTTTGCATTATTGAAGATGGAGCCCAGGGGAATTCTCCCTCTGAGCTACACCCCCCAGGCCTATTTTTTACTCTTTATTTTGAAACAGGGTCTCACTAAGTTGCAATGGACCTCAGTAAGTAGTAGCGGAGGCTGTCCTTGAACCGCGATCCTCTTATCTTAGTCTTTGAATAAGAAGCTCACATTTGAAATATATTAAAATTACCATTCACATCCCATAGTCTTGTGAATACTATTGTCATATCATTTTTTAAATAAATCAGTAAAAAACAGTAATATAAAATCACAGAATTATTAAGTTTTCAATGATTAAAAGTGTTTATACAAAAGCTACACAATTAGATGCATAAAAGAATAGAATGTAAAAGCTAGTGCAAACCAGCTCAGGTTTCTTCACCTTTGGAATCCTTTAATTTCTGTACCATGCACAGAAAAGTATGTTTTGTCTCCCAGGGGGATAAATGGTATTTTATCAATAGTAGGTTATTAAAAGTGACACCTGCAATTTATTTCACCTGGAAAATTTTGCTTATTCTAAACATAGAGGTCCTGGTAGAAATTGACTTTCTATCTAGGTTTGTATCATGAAGAAATAATGAAAATCACACATGAATATGCCACAGAATCTGTGCGTGTGTATGGGTGTGTGTATGTGTGTGTATATGAAGTCACACACTAAAGAAACTTCTAGTCAGAATTTTACCATAATTATTTTGAATTATTCTATGTTTATTCTAAGAAAATAATGCCAATTAGCATATTTCCCCCAAATTCAGTTATTTCTTTCCCCAAATTTATGTAGATAAATATATGTACAGTTGTTTATTTCACATACCCTAATTCAAATTAAAAAATAAAATGTTGTTATTTTATGTTGTGAATAAAACCAGAAAATTTTGTGTGTTAGACAATGCTGCCAATTTCAGGGGTAAGACATGGTTGTAGGAGGTAGAAAAATGAGGGTTTGGACTTGGGAATTATATCTCTATCTCTATCTCTCTTCTCTCCTTCCTTGAAACTATATGCTAAGAGGTGCTTTTTATCCTCTACTAATCTAATGCCCTGACACTTGATTTTTGCTTTCGGGTCTGCACACTATGGATAAAATCTTCAAATCCATGAGCCAAATAAATCTTTTCTCCATTAAGTTGTGCTTCTCATGTATTTTGGCCACAGTGGGGAAAAATGTTGACTTAAAGCTGCATTAATTTTAAAAATCATAACAACAAAAGTATTTAACATTATTAACAATAAGGGAGATGCAAATTAAAACTACACTGAGATTTCATCTAACCTCAATTAGAATGGCAATTATCAAGAAGTCAAACAACAATAAGTACTGGTGAAAATGTGGAGAAAAAGGAACTTCTATATACTGTTGGTGGAATTGCAATTTAGCAATGTAGCAGCTGCTATGGAGATCAGTGTGGAGATTCCTCAGAAAACTGTGAATTTATCTATTATACCACTCAGCTATACAACTCCTAGATATCTTTCCAAAGGTTGTGAAATCAGAATATTATAGTGATACATAAGTGTTCATATTTTAGCAGCATAATTCATAATAGCCAAGTTATAGAAACAAACCAGGTGTCTGTCAATGTATAATTGGATTACAAAACTAAGGGAGATACATACATATATATATTGTGTATATATATAATATATTATATATAATATATTATATATATACACATTGTACACACACACACACACACACACACACACACAATGGGATTCTACTCAACAATAAAAAATAATGTTATTTTCAAGAGAATGGATGGGCCTGGAGAGCATTATGTTAGGTGAGATTAGTCAGTCACAGAATGTGGAGGGTTATGTTTTCTCTTATATGTGAAAGCTAGAAAGTTATCTGGGATATAAGAGGGACTTTAGATAATGGAGGAGAAACTCCAGCAGAGTGAAGAAGATGGTTTTCTAAAGTATGAGGGAGGAAGAGACAGAATTTATAAAGGTAACACTTCCACTGACAATATTTATATTTGTGAGAATGCCAATGTCAATCTCGATATCCGATTGGAGAGGGAGATAAGGGGGAAACTCACCAATTGCTGTGTGTGTGTGTGTCAATTTCACTATGACCCATATTATGATATGAGACTATAATGCATCAATAAATGTATTAAAAATAAATGTATAGATAAAATTTAAAAATAATTTATTTTCTTTAAAGATAACTGTACATCATTTCTTTTTCTAGAAGCTATTCAATTTTGACTTAATAAAATTTATTTTTAGAGTGCTTGATGCGTTGTGTCTCTATTGCCCCCCTCCAATCTAATGTAACAAGGTTTGGAGTTAGAAATTTCAGATAATGATTAGATCATCGATGTCTGTGAGTTCACCAATGGTTCAATCTGTTGAGGGCTATATGAACTAACAGGAGCTGGACCTAGAGGAAGTAGATGTCTAGGACATTGCCTAGAATAATTCATCTCCATATCCACTTACCCCCTACTCTGATTTATAACTGCTGTGAGATGAGAAGCTTTCTACTGCCATGCCTTTTCACCATGATATGATTTTTCTTTCTTGAAGCCAGCTGACCATGGACTGAATCTCAGAAACTCTAAGCTAGAATAAACCTTCCTCCTCTGAATTATTCTTGTAAGGTATTTTTGTCACAATAACACAAAGCTCAATAAACATGGAGTCCAAAAACCAATCTGTGTAATAATTTGGTTGGCAAGCAAAATATTGATGTTCTATCTGCCTCTACTAATATATGACTTACAATCTTACCAAGTCTCATTTAATTTATAGGGGATAGGTCAACTTACATAATGATCTTGAATCTTACCTTTTTGTAACACCCTGAAAATCCCTAAATAAAGTTAGGGAGAAATGTCTGAGAAAGCCAAGCCATTATTTCATCAGAGTTACGGGAAAATATTTTTTTTTTCTTTGATTGAATGCACTGCCTTTTGGAGCAATGATTAATTTGCTATTTCGGGTTTTTGGCTAGAATGTTAATGTCAGAAGTACTTTTAATCATCATAAAGTATTCAGTTTCATTTTGTCTAAAACAGATAAAATAATAAACTATACACATATAAAGAAGAGTTTTCTCTTTTTCATAACATTTACATTTTGCTCTTTGGACCTAACAGATTATAACAAATTCCTCAATGAACACCATTATAACTAAAACTAAAACAAACTAAACAACAATGAAAAAAAAAACATTTGTTCTCAGAGAACATATATTTCTGTGGAAAATACATTTTATACTAATTTTCATACTTGACCCCGTTTCTTACAATGATAGGATTCCAAGGTAAAATCAAAACCTAAAACTTCATGCCCATGGGATATCAAACATTCAGGTGTTTTTAGTGTTACCTGCATATATACACATATCTCTTAAGGAAGAATATATACATTGTGTATTTGAGGTTGAGGTTTAGATGTTTTTCATGTGTGTGTGTGTGTGTGTGTGTGTGTGTGTGTGTGTGCGCGCGCACATGCGTGTGTATGTGTGTGTATGTGTATGTCTGAGAGAGAGAGAGAAAGAGAAATTAGAATCAAAAGCAATATCATCTAGTCTCAATTTTCCTCATTTTGGGTTTGAAGAAAACAGTATATAAATAGATTAAGCCAAATACTAAAATTTAAGCTAAATTAGTAAAATAACCAATATCAGAATCTTATCTGCTTTACTAACTCATAGTAAAACCATAGAAATATGTTAAGCAAAATCTAACATAGTAAACATGGCTTATATCATTATATAAAATAACTATACATTAAAACTCAAGATTAATATATTTAAGAAAAATATTCAAATAAAACTATTTATTTATTCTCTATAGGTGTTTTAAGAAAATGAATGTAACCTTAACATAAAATAGTATCTAACAAATAAAATATAAAATCCAAAATGTGGATTTGAGATACTAAACTTATTGTAATAATCTGATTCCCTGTTCTTATTTAATAATTAATGATCAGTCTGATAAAGTATTTAGCTATTTTAATAATCTTTTCAAATAATATACCTTTGGCTTTAATTATCTTTATGTTTATTTCTCTTTTATTAATGTCTATTTTTATTTGTTATTTCTTTACTTCTATTCTTTTGGAGATTTTTTCTCTCCTGCTTTTGTAACTTTCTGAAGAGATATTTGACTTCTACATTTTAATCATTTTTTATGTCCTACTGATGTAAATATGGTTCATAATTTTCCTTAACTTGTCATTTAACTGTCTCTCATATATTTATTTACAATGTTTGTGTCATTAATACATTTGATCATTTCTACTTTGACTCAGTTATTTGCCTATAAACTATCTAGAATTAGTGCAAACACTATGGGAAACAGTATGGAGGATCCTCAGAAAAATGGAAATGAACCTACCATATAATTCAGTAATACTGCCTTGCAGTATCTACCCAAGAAAAAGAAAAACAAATTTCTAAACAAATGCATGCAAATCTATGTTCATAGCGTCACAATTCACCATTGCCATACTATGGAACCTACCAAGATGTCCATTAACAGATGAATAGGTTACAAAACTATGGGATATGTACAAAATGGAATTTTACTCAGCCATAAAAACAAAATTACATAATTTGCGGGGAAATAGATGGAACTGGAGAACATTATGCTAAGTGAGATTAGGCAGTCACAAAAAGTAAGACATCGACCCTCTTCCTAATATGTAGAACCTAGGGAGAAAAAGGGTCATAAGAGGAACTCTAAAGGAAACAATAAAAAGAAACCATAGATAAGCAAATAAGGCAACCTGAGGGAGTGGGAAAGAGGGAAGTTCCCTAATGTACATGACTTACATTCATAAACATATCAAAGTCAATTAATAAGCCAAACATGAGAAGGAGGAACACAGAGGGAATGGGGTGGAAATCGGGCTAAATAAGTGATTTGTGTTGGAATGCTTCTACCATATTGTAACCCATTAAGATGTATGACTACAATGCACCAATAAAAATAAAAAATGTAATCCTTAATTACTAATACATAGAATATTTCCAAGTATCTGTGTACATTTCACATAAACAGCCTACTGGTTAGATAACTGATTTTGCATGACTATTTTTGAGAAATTTTGACATTTTATGGCTTACAATTTTTTACACATATAAATATTTCAGGTACATTTAAAAGATGGACATTTTACAGTTAGCGATTACAGAATTTTATAGTTGTTCAAATTTGCATGTTCTAAACATCAGTAGACATGGGGCTTCAAGTGGCCATCACCAAAAGGTCACTGGATATAAACATATAGAGCTTATGAGGAAATCATTATCTTCCAGATAATGCAACTACATGTCCTGTATAAGAGCTGAGGGACATCAAAATAAAATAATAGGCATAGAAAATGAAGCACTTGAAGTCTTACCAAAACATGTGCTTATTCATTTAATCACAATTTTTCTGAATTTCTCCTATGAGAGTTTTAGTCTCTCTCCATGTAAGCAAGGCCGACATGTAGTAAATTCATTCTGAAATGCTTCACATAATTTATTGTTATCAGTGTTTTTTCATTTTACTTTGAAATTATTTTTAAGAGCCAGGCGTGGTGGCGCACGCTTGTAATCCCCACAGCTTGGGAGGATGAGACAGGAGGATCGCGCAGATTGGAAGCAAGCCTCACTGGCTTAAGAGACCCTGTTTCCAAATTTTAAAAAAATATAAGAAATAGGTCAGGGAGTGTAGCCTGGAGATAGAAAGGTTTCCAGGAATCCCAGAACCACCAAAAAAAAAAAAGAAAAGAAAAGAAAATTATTTTTAATATATAGGCAATACACAATGCATATTATTGAACTTGCTTTTTGTATTATGTAGTATTTTGTGTTAAATTTAATGGGTATACTAATTCACAGAAAAGATTATTTGTGATAACTATTTTATTTTAAGTATAGTTTAAAATTTGAAAAATACTATTATTAGTTTAAAATAGCTTATATAATAGAATATTGAAGATAGACAACATATAGGTTTTGTACCTTGATGTACTATAATAGTTTTATTTTTTAAGTAATTCTCTATTATTTGGAACTGGATCTTCTTTACCAAGAGTTAGTTTTAAATTTTAGCATATGCATATTTAGCATGTTAAGAACCATGTTAAATATACCAGGTACTATGTAAACATAAGGTTGTATCACATTAAAACTCAATATTTTTTGGTTACAATGCATAAAAAGTATATAAAAAATAAAAATAAATATTTTAAGTAATAGATATCTCTCTTTCTTATAACCATGTTTTTAAATTAGTGCAATCAAATTATTGAGGATTTTGCACAGAAAATTTAGACACATTTAACTGTATTAGTCAGTAGGCTAACTAGCAATAAGCTATTTTTATTTTAAGCCTATAAGATTAATACCTTATTTTAAAATGGGAATCATGTTATATTTTTTCACAGAAAATTCATGTTATCATTTTTAAATTACTTTAATATGGTCATTAAATGTTATGAGAAAATGTATTAATTAAGAATATGGATTACTAAAAATTGTTTTGTATCATTTTAAAAACTATCCTAAAAAAGTATTTGCAATGGATACTTTGTTATTAGACTACTGTGCAGAATTATGGGTATATTCAGAAATTTGTTTAATAAAAATGTGATCACTTATAATTTAATCAAATATTATTTAATACTAGAATACTAATGTTTGCTGAAAAGGGGATGCATATATTATAAGTATCAATAATTTTATACTGGAAAATTTTGTATGATATCCTAAGTGTATTTGAAAGAAAAAGGGAAAGTTTCATCTAGTCATTTTAAACTATTACTATATCTTTTGAGGGTTTGTCATGAAATTTTTAAGTTAACTCTAATCAATGTGCTTTTTATTTAAGATTTCTTTTTAAATTTAATCAGCATGTAGTACAAGTTTCTCTCAACTTCTTTAGAAAATGTCTTGAGAAGCACTTCTTTAAGTAAATAATCATTTCTTGCAGTAGTGTGTGTGGGGGTGGGGGGTACTGGGGATGGAACCCAAAAGCATTCTGCCTTTCAGCTACACCCCAGCCCTATTTTGTTGTTGTGTTGTTCTTTATTTTTAAACAGGGTTTTACTAAGTTGCTGAGAACCTCCTGAATCTGGCCACAAACTTGCAATCCTCCTGTCCTAGCCCCCCAAAAAACTGGGATTACAAGAGTACACCAGCATGCTTGTTCTTTCAGAATTTTTCAATACATTTTTGGAGAAATAATTTTTTTAAATGGGAAACAGGATAACAATTTAAAATTTTTTCAATTATACAAAATAATCTATTAGTAGCATGTGTTTACAAGAATAATTCTTACATTTTTATTTTTAATTATAAAAACAAGAGTTTAATTAATAATTATCTTAATATAGACAACAGTCTATATTTTGTTGCCTATGACTGTCACCAAGTGAATTATAGACCAAAAATAAGTCTAACATTAAAAAAGAGGATAAAAAATAAGTATTTAATTAATTTTTAATATTACTTTTACCTGTATTTAAATATTAGGGTCACTCAGGGTACACTATAATTATCAAAATATTATTTAGAAATATGTTTTATATTCATCCATACTTAAGGAAACAAGTGTCATCCTATTTTCTAGTTGTTAACCGTATTCGGAAATATTTTTGAAATTCAACTCTAAAAGAATAGTGTCATTTTATAACTTCTTTTTAAAAAATGTTATAAGTTGATTCCATGCTGATTACTACTCTTAATTCTATACCATTTTCATTTAAAAAAGTTTTAATGACATATGTTTCCACCACAGGAAAAGAAAATAAACTAATGTTGGCAAAGTATAGTAATTTAACATTTAGTATGTCAGTAAATAAAGTTTAATTCTTTCTACCACTGGGAAAGAAGTGGCTTCCTGTGAAGAAAAGTATATTCCTTGTCTATGAATAAATAAAATGACAGAAATTATCATAATTTTATTTAATGCTTCATATAGCTAATGGTAAAGAAAAGAAGAAAAGATAAATATGTATAATACAACATACATTCAAAAGAAATGGAATTTTATCTTTTGGCGTTTAAAGAGCGTGGAAGTCTTCACTCCATCCTAACAAGCAAAACTCTCAGCAAACTAAAAATCAGCCAGGACATAGTGGCTCATGCCTATTATCCTGGTAGTTAGGAGGCTGAGACAGTAGGATTGCAGGTTCAAGGACAGCCTCAGAAATTTAGCAAGGCCCTCCACAACTTAGTGAGATGTTGCTTCAAAACAAATATATAAAAAGCTGTTTTAGCTTGGAGGCAGAAAGGCCCTGAGTTCAATTCTGATATCACAAAAACAAAACAGAACAAAAACTCAAAAAATCAAGAGCTCTTCTTACATTTGTCAAAAAACTGGGGTAATATATCATATATCTGTTGCTCAGAATCTCACTGCATCCCCATCATAGATTATAAAAACAAAAACTCAAAGCAGAAACATTCACAATAACAGCGATAGGGTAGGAAAACTTAGACTGTAATTGATGATGTGTTCAAGGCTCAATGTGGAAAAGTTTGAGAGTTAAAAACTCCAGATGGACCAATCCACTTGGGAGGGGGACACTGTATATTTCTTTAACTTTATCACTAGAGGCTCTACAAGTTCTGTGTGTGTGGTGTGTGTGATACTGGAGATGGAACCCAGGAGCATTCTACCTTTGAGCTATACCCCCAGCCCTATTTTTTATTCTTTATTTTTAAATAGGGTTTCACTGAGTTGCAAAGGGCTTTACTAAGTACCTGAGGCTGTCCGAGGGAACAACGATCCTCCTGTCTCAGCCTCCTAAATGCTGAGATTACAAGTGTGCATCACAAGGCCGGGCTACAAGTTCTTATTTTGAATAGTGCAGAAAAATGTCCTGTATCCTACAAAAGAGGGAGAAGTACCATTTTGAAATATGCCACAGCACCCCATTCTTAATAAGGCTTCCCTCAAGAGAAAGTATTTCAACTTAGATTTTAGATTTTTCTTCCAGAGTTTGTCTTGGGAAAAAGGAAACATACAACTCTGTCATTCTGTGATTATGAAGGGAGAGATGGAGGAACTTACAAGAACATGTACATGCTACAAATGTCAGAGGCACGGGTTCACAAAACAATTGATGCCTAATCATAGGACAACAGGAAGCTCCTCTGCTCCCACACCTTACGACCAAATTACTAAAGTCACATTCACTAAATTTCTTTATATCTAGTAAGTCATGTCTGCTATCAATAAATTAAAAATTGCAAGGAATAATAGAAGGCAAAAGGGCAATTTCAAAAGACAGAACAAGAATTAGAATTAAACTCAGATATGCAGAAATACTGGATTATCTGAATGGAAATGAAAACACTAGCGAAAATAAGAGTGCTTTCTATGGGCATATAAGTAGACTGGACTCTCTGAGTTGACAAGTTACAAGTCCTAAACTAAAAAAAAAAAAAAAAAACTAAACTGAAAAAATCAGTAAAAGATATAATATCAGGTAATTGTGGGACAACTTCAAATGGTGTCATATTATGTAACAACGAGAGCCAAAGAGAAAGAAACAAAATATTTGAAGCAATGACGGAGAATTTCCCTAAATTATTGTTAGATGTCAGAATTTTATTTTATTTTATGTGTTATTTGTACACTGTAGTCATACATCTTAATGTAATACAAGATAAGATATCAAATGACAGCTCCAAGCTTAGAGAGCACCAAGCATGATAAATGCAAGAAATTTAAATGATAAACCCAACCAAGTATGCTATATTTACAGTGTAAAAAATCAAAGATAAAAAACTGTAAATAATCCAGAGGAATAAATCATTTTACTTACATAGGAGCAAATTAGGAGTCATAGCTGATTGTTTTTCTCAGAAACAATGCAAATAAAACAGCGAAATAAAAAATTTAAAGTTTTAAAATTAAAATATTACCAATTTAGCGGGGTGTGGTGATACACGGTTGTAATCCCCACGCTTGGAGGCAGAGACAGGAGGATCACACAGGTTCGAAGCCAGCCTCACTGGCTTAAAAGACCCTGTTTCCAAATAAAAATATAAAATAGGTCTGGGAGAGTTGCCCGGAGGTAGAAGGGTTCCATCCCCCGTACCACCAAAAAAAAAAAAAAAAAAAAAAAAAAAAAAAAAAAAAATATATATATATATATATATATATATATATATATATATGTAAAACCAATTTAGAGTTCTGTATTCCACAAAATTATTCTTAAAATGTGAAGGAAAAGACTTTCTCAGATAAACAAAAATTGAGGGAGTTGACAGTAGTTCTACTTGTAAGAAATTTGTAACAAAGATTTTCAGAGAAAAGTTATATAGGATAGTAACTTAGATCTACATAGTGAAAGCAAGAGCATTAGTGAAGGAATAAGTAAAAATAAGTTTATTCTTCATATAATAGTCGAAATTTTGTTCAAAGAGAAAGTTAATATAAAATTAATAAAAGCAGTCATATTTTCACTTATGTGCAATTAGAGAGAATTGACATATAAAATAGCCATTATATAAGAGAGGATTGAAATGATTAAATATTACCAAGAAGTATCATAGCTCTATTTGAAATTAGACTTTCGATATACAGTTAAAAAGAACTGACATCTTGACAATGCTAACTCTTTCTATCCATTAACAGAAAATATTTTTGCATTGATTTAGTTCATTTTCAAATTTTTTATCAGAGTTTTGCAGTTTTGCTCATTGTGATAGTTTATACATTTTGTTGATGCCTAAGTATACATTTACAATTAACTCAAATTCACTATCTTTTTTTAACCAACCTATTATTTTATTACATCTGGAAATGTATTTCTAAAATGTTCATTGATACATTGTAGTCATACATCTTAATGGAGTACAAAATGGTAGAATCATACATGAACACATCTCCCAAATAGCCCTTCCCCAATACCCACCCCATTCCCTTTCCCATCCCTTCCCATGTTTATCTAGAGATTGACTTCAATATGTTGCTTCATTGATAGAAAAATAACTAGAACTGGATAACATTATGCTAAATGAGATTAGTCGGTCACAAAAGTAAGAAATCAAATGCTCTTCCTAATATGTGGAAGCTAAGGAGAAAAAGGGTTATAGGAAGGACTCTAGACAAAGGAGGAGAAACCAAGATGAGCAAATACGGAGGCCTAAGTGGGAGTGATGAGAGGGTCAAAGAGGAAAATCCCCAAATGTACATTATGTACATTCACAAACATATCCAAGCTAAATTCACTTTCAAGTAGCATAGACGTTGTCGCAGGTAGAGTGGGGATCTCATATTGACAAAATAATTCTTATCTTTTTATCCCTTGGAGGAACAAAATGTCTATGCTTGAATAAAGGACTCAATTTATAAAGGCAATACATGATATTAGTCTAAGCATGTAACATTCTAGGAGAGGTAATATTATGAATCCTATAAAAAGATCTGTATTTGCCAGAGTTTAGGAGGAATATAAGAATGAACTGGGGAAACACAAATAATTTTTAAGATAACAAAGTCTTTCTGAATCCTTCCTATATTGGTGGATATTTATTATTATACAATGTCAAAAACTACTGATTATACAATAGGCAGGGTGGACTCTAATGTAAACTGCGGACTCTGGATAATAATGAAGGGTCATTTTAGTTTCTTTGATCATAACCAATGCACTTCCCAGAGGGAGATGTTGATAGTGGAAATGGCTTTGCAAATGTGAGTACAGGGAATATATGAGGATACTCTACCAGAGGCTCAATTTTGTTGTAAACCTGAAAGTTATAAAAAATAAAATAAAAGATTTATGTAATAAATCCTTTCAGTTTTGTTTTCAGTCTATTCCCCAGAGATTGCTCACCTGCAAGGATTTCACTTGCCATTCTGAATGGAGTTTTGCTAATGCCTGCAAAGCTTGCAGGAATTTCTGCAATGTTCCTATTGTCATTTAACAGGTAGAAACTATTGCTATTGCTATTGCTAAGCACCCTTAATTCACAGAATTACCTTTCATAATAAAGTATTATCCATACCTAAATTTCTATACTGATGTAATGAGAAATCTAGGCTTGGAGCATCCAGAGTCAACTTTGTCCTTACTAGTACATATCTCAGTGTCCACAAGCAGATTTTGAAAATTTATAACCTTAAAATTTGGTTCATTATTATGGAAAACGTGCTATTATAAATATTCTATTGTATAACATAGTGACTTGAATCTACATAAAAAATCATGAAAGATGATTTTGTCTGGCTCATTTGGCACTGGTAGGGCCTCAACAACCTCAAAGAAACTTAACCAAATTTTATGTTTAGCAGTTTTGATTTATATGCATCTATGTTCTACTGCAGAGGACCAGTGTGCTCAGCTTCCTATTTTCTGCACACCCATCTCTGTTCCTGGACACGGCAGTCCTTGTCTAAGTGTAACCATTGCGTCAGTTGAGCTTTCAGAGTGCCTGGCCTCAACCCTGGACATAAGCTCAGAATCTGTTATCACGGACTCGTGACTACACTAATATTAAAAATTCATAAAAATTACATACTAGATTTTTAATTATTTGACATCCCCAAGCAAAGCTTCTCTTCTACTTCCTCCTACTTATTATCTCCCTCTTCCTCTTATTCCCTAGAAGAGAGAAGAGTGGCCACACTCACTTATCTATGAACCGGTGAGGTTCCAAGTATCACAAGCAATTGCTATTTTCTCACACATCACTTGAGTAAAGAGTTTATGCATCAAATTTAGTGAAGTATGTGTTGCTTTTCTTCTTGGGGAATAATCATATACAGTTTTATTTTAAAATTCCCATAATTACTGAGAGAAACATATGGAAAGAGGAATGGAGTAGTCTAGTGAAATAAAACACTAGAACAACAATGCTAAGCAGCATCTGTTAAAAGGCAGTTTGGTAGTCAAGAGTGGGCTGGTGACTGAGAGCGAAGAATGAGGTGCTGGAGAGCGCATCTGATCTACTGTGACATCATCCATTTCCAGTTAAGATAATGAGATTTGTGATATCCATTGAGCAAATGAGATGCTTTTGTAAAACCCAATGTGAGATAGAGATAAAAATGGCAGAACGTTTTGAAGATCTGAAGCACAAACACAAAAGTTTGGGAATTTTCAGAGAATAGTTATTCTTTTATTCCCCTAGGCCATTAAACTGCGATACCTTAATACTTTATGGATAGAAAGCCCAGGGTATTCTGGAATTATGTAGATCTAACCATTCATTGTGATATGAAATTATTGTTCTATTTGTTTTGTAATTTGGATGACATAAACCAAAATTAGTCTGGCAAATGAGATTATTACTAATATTTTAAAGCTAAACATGAGAGGGTTGAAAATGGAAGGAATACATAGCATCTCTAAGGAATCATGATTCTAGGAAGTTTACCATAAATTCCCTCTCAGTTTACCCTATGTGGGGTTGACAGTTTAAACAAACAATGAGGTAAGTCCTCCAGCTTTGTCAATAAAATTATTTTAGGATAAAAGCAAAATAAAAGTAATACAGCTTCTTCACAGATTTAAGCACACAGACAACTCAAAAATAAGAATAACCCAGATATAAACAAGGCATAGTCACCCTGTGTAGCTCAGGTAAGACCCAGAATAGGCTCTCTCAAATATATATGTCAGTGATAAAAAGAAAGACAATTTAATGATTAATATAATTATTAATTGCTTGGTCTTCTTCTGTCATCATGCTTACACTATAAAATGTGCATTTCATGCCTATCCTCTCCACAGCAATAGGCAACCAAATGCATAAAAGAGTTTGTATTTTCAGTGATTAGTGCTCAGGCCCAAAGTATTGCTTGCTGAACCTACGCCAGTGAATAAAATAAACTGCTTCCAATTTCATCTCTGTCTCTTGACTTTGGAGAACTAGTTTTCCTGCAACAATAAAAATATAAATTTATCAGTTAAATTTTAATTTCATGTATCAAAATAAAACAAAATTCAATTAAAGGTGTTAGTATAATATATCCTAAACAATAAATAAAACATAAATAAAATGTTTGCTGTTAACTTCAAACTGATTTGGTTTTCATGCGTGTTATCTGGCAATACAATCCTCTTCTACACCTTTGTATTGATTCTTGCAAGTACATTTACCGATAGTCCCTCACATAAGGCTTCTGCAAAAATAAACATTTCTCTACATTTTTACTTTTTAATAAATGTCCAAGATCTGAAAAAGAAAAAAAAAAGCTTGGAGATATATTATAAACAAAAGCATCATTTAGTAGGATTATTATGTTAAGTGAATAAAGAGTGGAAAGAAATATAAGCTCTTTTATGATTAAGGGTTTACTTAAAAATGTTCTAAATTTTTATGATTCATGGTACACTATTTTGTAGTAATTTTTATCTTTATGGTATAAGTAACAGTCAAATGAAAAAGAACAATTAAATACTTTTGAAATATTTAATTGAAAAATATATCTGGAGTAAATAATTAATATTTGAATGTAAATTAATTTCAATATTAATTTTATATTTTAAATAAAAGAGGGGAAATATCCATTAATCACCCATTAGTAATTTTTTTCCTAAGGTATATACATATTTGGTAATAAATATAAATATTCTCAATTTAATTACTTGATTTGAGTTTAGAACAGTCACAACGAAAATAAAATCATATCAAGGTTATTGAAATTAAATGCTAGTTGGCTTCCATAATTGCTGTAATGGTACTAATTACTCACTTCTTTCTTAGGCTCTATATAGTTGACAATGGCTTCACTGGGATACCACTACAAGGTTTATAAATTACCTATGTGCATTGATTTCCAATAAAGTGTTTCTGCTAAGCTGAACCATGAGTTGTCACATAGGTCGAAGGTTAAATGCGGTTTCCATTTTCCTCTCTGCTGAGCTGAAGACAGCTGCACCTGCATGACTAACGTGCTGCCCCCACAGCAGGCCTAGAAGGCAGTCTCTCTGCGAGCCACATAAGCAGAGAATGCAGATAAATACAGAAACGTTGGCGGTGTTCTCAGTTCCCTGCAAGGGTGAAGGTGTTAGTAGTGTTCTATTTCAGATGAATAATCAGAGACAAGGTCAACACGCAGAGTCCTTTATCTTTTCAAGATTTTAAAGAACATTTTTTTTTTAACCTGGAGTGAAATTCATTCCATTCTGCCAAATATCGTGCAGTCTGACAACTAGAACAAAGACCCAAGGATGCATTTGTTCCAGTGAGGTTGCAAAGAAGATGGCAAAAGTCTTTTCAAAATGAATTTAAGAGTACAATATGACTAGAAGAGTCCTAATTATACTAGTGCACAAGGCAAATGAAAACTTAAAGTTTTGAAGAGTTGAGGACAAGGACTTGTTGACCAGTTTTCTTGTTCTTTTCCTGTAATGGGATCAATCTGCTGATGAATAATATTATTTTATAGGTTTTATACTCGGTTCACTGACTCCTAAATTAAGACTTAGGTCAAAGGTTTATTTAAAGCATCAGCTGAGATCTAATGCTAAGCAATTATATGTAGGTACTATAAATTTCAGAAAGCATTTTCACTATTTTCTTTTTAGTTACCTTTTTTCAGACTACTGTAGATTTTCTATGTTCTAGTCATAGTATAATAAGCTCCTAGTTGTTTTTGTTTTTATATTTGAATATATTACCTCTTTCATCAGTTCTAAGCACTTTTTTAATATATTGCCATTCTACAAATGAGGTTGTATTTAACAACTAAAAGCATAGAAAGTGTTTTTCTTTCATTCTTGGTGGTAATAAAACAATATAGTATTTTGCAACTAATAAGATATTAGACATACAGAAATATGGTAGTTTATATGAGGTAGCTCCTTTGACAATTTTATTGATATCTTATTTTTTTTAAAGTTCTGCTAACTCTTGTGAACCCCTCAGTCTTAAACTTAGTTTCTCGAAAACTGTTATGTGTTTCTCTATTTTTGAAGGCAAATTAATGGACATTTGAAGATAAGAATCTTGAATAGTTTAATTGTTCCTTTGGTTTTACACAGTTAACAAAACCACTGTTTAGTTTGTTGTCGGGAATCCAGCCCAACAGCGGTGGGGCTTGAAAAGATGATGAGTACCGACAACTCGAACACACACCCACGAGCCGGGAGTCAAGTCAAGCAAGATCTCATTTATTTCTCTCCAAGCAATCATATATATAGCACCAAACCACGAGGGGAATTCCCATGAGGAATAGCCTAGCCTATCGGAATAAAGATCACTAGCACGTAGTTCACAGCCAATTCCAGGTCTGTACATGAGCCATCCATGTGTGCGGAAAGCTCCTTTAAAGGTAGAAAGGAAAAAACTGCTCAGTCTTCCCACCCATAATGAATGGGGAAACCACGCCTTCGTAGCTTCCTCCAGGCGCCATCTTAGTCCCTTTTCTGCTGAATCACTTTACTTAAAGTTTTACCTTAGGCTGCAGGCCGCTCAGGCCGAGGGAGGCTGCATCTCATCTCGTTAGGCACTGTATGGACACACCCCATCAGTTTGTGTCCTTCCTATTTAATAGTTCATGGTTGGAAAACAACCCATCTTCTGTTGATTTTCCCTATAACAAGAAGCCAGAGAAAGATCCCAGGAAATATAACCAGGCAGAAGGCATGTGAAAATTCTGTAAACACTTTTTGACACCTCTAAGTATTTCTCACATTTTGAAAGTCAATTAGTTGTTTAAATCTTTTAAGATTTTTAAATGTTGGAATACATTATATCAAACCATTGATATAAAGAAGAAGATTTATCAGAATTTTACTTTCCCTTTGTAACACTTTCTCATATGCCACAACTAAATAATATGATACTCTGATACTCTGACAGCAAATTTATTACTGAGAGAAAAATACAAGTACTGGATTTTTAAAGTTCACAGATCCATAGGAATAAATATAGTTTTTTCTAAAATCTAAAAATAATATTCAAGAATATTTTTATAAGAGCCTTTCAGAATATTTGTAAGCTGTTTAATTGAAAAACTAGTATGTTTTTATTAATGAACTCTATTAGTCTTAATTTTCCTTAATTGTGTTAATAATGCAAAGAAATTAAATTTTAGAATAAGTTATTCTTAGTATTATTATTATTAATTTAGTACTTGGGATTGAACCCAGAGGCATTTCACAATCAAGCCATGCCCTCTGCCTCATTACTTTTTATCTTGAAACGGGATCTCCTAGGTTGCCTAGGTTGTCCTTCACTCCTGTCTCAGCCTCCCAAGTATCAGGATCACAAGTATGTTCCACCATGCCCAATTTCAAGCATAAATTTTTAAAAAGCTAACCAAAAATAAATTTTAATGTTGTTTTTGATACAAAGGTAAACTAAAAGATTAAATAATGGATTTTATAAAAACTATATTTATTTTTAACACTTAATTTTTTAAACAAAGTAGATGTAATTAGTGTGATTGTGAAAATAAAACAGACATTGGATAATAGAAATAATGAATAGACTAAAATTTTCTAACTTCTGAACTGAAACAGTAATTTTTATTTACTAAGAAAGAAATCAAAACCAAATATAAACTTTATTACTTTGTTCAAAATATATCCAAAATGACATGCTATGGTTTTTCATTAAAAATAGTCAAAAAAATAAAGCAAGGTGTGGTGACGCACTCCTATAATCCTAGTACTTGGGAGGATGAGACAGGAGGATGCAGTTCCTAGATAGTATCAACTTCTTAGTGAGGCCCTCTGCAACTTATTTCAAAATAAAGAATACAAAAATAGGTCTGGAGATGTAGTTCAGAGGTAAAATACTCCTGGGTTAAATACTGGGTGCTGCCAAAAAATTTAAAAAATAAAAAATAAATACTCACTCATAAGTCAATTTTAAATATATTAAGTAATAAAGCATTACTCTATAATAATCTATGGCTACTCAAATATAACTATTAGTATATATGAAATTCATTTGAATAAATTTAAATTAAGATGTAAAGTTTTTTGTTTTCTACATTATTTTCTTTTTACCTGTGCATCTTATCTTCACAGGTAAAAAAAAAAAAAATGATGTAATGGAATTAGAATAAATTATATTATGTATAAAAAATAGATTAGCTATGAAGAGGTTGGGGATTGGGCCCTGGCATGTAGGCTATTAGCATCTCAGTATGTTGCCCATTATACTAATATGTACACCATTCAGAAACCTAAATAAAGAAGAAAATTGCTTTCTCTAAATTGGACACCATAAGCACACACAGAGCGTGTAATTAATACAAAGATGGAAGGATGAATTCATTAGGCACTTTTGTACTATAATAAAAAGGGTTATTCCTGCTCATAGAAATATTAATGAAAAACTAGGCTCGAAGTAACTTCTTGTAGAGGATGAAACACTAGCATTTTGAATTAATTAAAACCCACTTTGAGGTTGTTATAATTTAAATACGTAAGAAGCAAGTTTTCTTTTAGAAGCTTTTTACTTTATCCATGCTAACAAATTCTTCAGGGCAATGCAATAGTAATATACAAAGTCTTTCATACATGAAACTCATTCCTCATGAGCATTTATGTTTTATTCCTGGAGACTATTTGGTGGCCATATGCTAAGATGTCATCTCATCTGACCTTATCTAGCTTCTAAGCTGGTATGCCCAAATGGGTGTCTCAACATGTTTGGTCTTTTAAGAGAATGGAAACATATACCTTTGTGCATAGCCTTCTTTGGGCGGTTATGATTTGACTACACTTCCATCACTTCCTAGTTATACAAACTAAACGTTTTAATTCTTAGTGATAGATGTTGCTACTCTCTTTTTTCTGGCAAACAAATACACTTCTCACATTTTATTGGTCAAAGCAAATTACTTGGCCAGGCCTCACTTTTTTTAAAGCATGTGTTTAAAAGAGTAAGTGTTCAATTTTCCATGTTTCTTAATCTTGGCTCAGTGAATTTTTTGTAAGTACCTTAAAATAAATGTGTTGATTGCTTCCTTTTTCAATGGACTGTAGTTTGATTAAATTTACATTAAGTCAAAAGATCCATTTTGGAAGAAATAGTTGTTTAAAACTTAAACTTTCAATACAGGTCCCTGATACTTTCTTCCAATCTGAATGATTAGATAAACATTTTTTTTTTTTTGAGATTTGGTACATGTTTTGGAATTACTAAAGTATTTAATATTTGTTGCTTTTAGACAGTTCAATAGCATTTCCTAAATTTATGTTGCTTATATATAGAAGTAAAATTGTTGATTTAACCCTTATTCACCCACACTACTTCATTGATCTGAAAAGAATTTGAAATGTTGCTAAACTTATGTACTAGGCTCTGAGGTATATTGTTAGTAGTAAAAGTAGTAAGAAGGGTTTTGTCTTAGAACTTAAGTTTCAGCTATGTTTCAGAGCAACTCCGTGAAACTTAGCAGTCATTTTAGCTTAATATTTATCTTTCTCTCTCTCTCCCTCTCTCCCTTTTATTCTTTTATATATTTTGGTACCAGGGATTGAACCCAGGGGTATTCAATCTACCTCTGAATTATAGCTCAGAACCTATTTTAAGGTAAGCTCTTGTTATATTTCTCTCTTTATCAATAAAATAGTATTAGTTACAAAACCAAAAAAATTCTAGTTTTTTTATGGTTTGAATGTATGAAAGCAAAATATCCCTTAGACTCTCACTCTGGAGGCAGCAATGCAAGGAGGAGTGTTGCTAGGGTGCAGCCTCTGAAGTCAGGGTGTCTCTGACTTTAGAGGTAGGTACCTGGGGCTATGGCCTGAGGACTATATATGTCCCTAACCCTCTCCCCATACTCTCTCTGCTCCTAACCATTGTGCCCTTAGACCTGGCTCTTGCTTGGCCACTGATGTAAACAAACCAAATATATACTGAAGTCTCTAGAGTTGTAAGCAAATTAACAGTTCTTACCGAATGACACTAACAGTTCTTCCTAAGAATGTTGACTTCTCAATCTTCCTCAAATGTAAAATTTAATTCTTTTAATCTATAACTTGTCATAAAATTAAAATCTTTATTTCAACACAAGAACTTAGTATTGCCTTAAAGAATGTCTTAATAGAAAAATAAATCTAAAATATAACTTGACTTAGTTATGTTATTTCTTCAGTCGTTAGGAGTAAAATAAAAAAGAAGCATATTAATGTAAAGCATCTAAAAGATTTATTTTTCTGTTTATTCACCCTTCCGGCATATGTTATGCAAAACATTTTAGCATCAAAAACGTTTCAATGTATAATATGTTTTTCTATTCTTAGTGGCATTAATTTTTCTCATGAATATGTTTTACACATGTATATAAGATACTCTGAATCCATGGAGACAATTTCTAGAGTCAAGTTCAGTTTACTTGAAATATTGGAACCTAAATGGACAGCACTTACTGAAAATCAGACTGACATCACCACCCTACTCCACACACCATATGTCACTGAATGGCCTCCACTCTCTGCCAAGTTGTAATTTAAAGCACTGACCTAGAAATAAAAGAGTACATATACCATTACCAATCAATCCCCTGAGCCATTTGGTCTCTACTCAGTGATATTTTAATAAATCATTTCCATTTATATTGATGAGCTGTTAATGCAAATTGTACGTAAAAGGACAGTTGACTTTTATTAGCAAAGACATTAATATATAATATGCCACACCGAAAATTCAATGCTGTATGCTTGATATGATACAATATAACTCATTCTCTTGAAAAAGAGATGGAATATCAGTAATTTTATAGAACTTCAATAATTCACATTTCTACATCTCATTTAATGGTTTTCACTGTTTGTAAACAACTGGGTATGCAGATAGAATACTTAGGATTTTGGTTACATACTATTCTGTTTTCTCAATTGATGTTAATTAACAAGAAGTAGTACCAATAGTGTAAACTGCCGTCATTAACTCTTGGTCATGCTTTTATGTGACAGTTGATTGAATCTTCTTGGGTTTATATGTACAGTTCTACCTGCATAATTCGATATTTATAAATTATGACCCCTTTCAACTGATTTTCTTATGCTGATGGTGTCACTCATATTACTGAAGCAACATTAACACCAATCAGAAACCAGTGTTTTCGAAGTTTTGTGTTATAAGTTGCTATCACATTAATTATTTTATGTCTCTTTCAAATCTTTCAATTCATATATAAACACATGTAGTAATCCAATAATTCATTTAACATAATCTTGCCTACTTTATTTATTGTAATAAATACTGGATATACAAAATAATCTGAAGTCTAATGTGTGTATAATCAAGATTGTTTTTTCTTAAAAGCTGTATTATTATTATTCTCATTTCTTTGATAATATCAAGAATCAACACTTACTCACCTTTAAATGTGCAGAAAAGGAAATACAAATTTACCTTTCTTCTTGGTTGCAATTGTTGAGGGAGGTGAAAATACAATAATAATGTATCTCAAGTTTCAACTATGTAATTCAAGTAAAAAACAATAACTATAGGTATTTTGCTCAAAACATTTTTATGAGAAATATTTAGAAGTCTTCCATCTTACCTTTTCTTACGATATTTCACCAGAGAGTTATGTGTCACTTAAGCCAAGATACATATTGAGAAATGCATCATTAAGCAATTTAATTATTGCATGATGAGCATAGAGCATACTTACACTAAGATGGCTTCAGCATTACTAAACAATGTAATTTTATGAAATCAGTATTGTATATGCAGCCCATAGTTGATAGCAATGTGATGTTCCACATTGCTATATAAAACATGATGGCATAAAAACTTCTAAAAATACTACAATATATAATCTAATTTGACTTTATTATTTCTAAATATCAAACACAACATCTTTCTGGAAAACTGATGTTAATATATGGGTATTATTCCTCTTTAGAATAATAAAAGCACTGAGCAGGACATTGTGGAAATGGTTTCTAGAACTTTTTGATGATTGATTTTTACTGACACTTTCTCTTTCTTGATATCTAAGTTAAGAAGGAACACTATGTGCACCACCATGCCCAGCTGATCGGTTATAATTTCAGACACAAAATATATAAATTAGTGGCACATTTATTGGCCTTTCCCTCTGCGTTTTGTGCTTTTGTATTCTGTTTAAGAAATGTACTAGAGTTGGAAGTATAGCTCAGAGCTATATGAATGCTTTTTTCGCATGAATGAGGTCAATCTCTAGCACCACCACAAAAAAGAAAAGAAAAAAAAAGACCTATTCTGAGGTAATAGTCTATATTCTAAAAATTATGAAGTTTTAAATTTTTACATATAAATCTTTAATCCATATGGAATTGTGTGTATGTGTATATGGCACAAATTCACTCTTTAGGTCTTTTTTAATGTATGGCTACAACCAGTTGTCAAAGCTCATTAAAAGATTAGCTCATTCTCTATTGATATCAACATACATGCTCACAGCACTTGATGTATTTTTCTCAGGATTTCACCCTGCTATCCATATATATATTTATTCAGTGAAATTAGTAGTGAGGCCTTCATATACACATATGACATTATTTGAACTGTTTTATCAGTTATTTTTTTTCATATTTCTACCTTTCTCCCTCATTCCTTTTTCATTATTCTATTTGTCTCATCATTTATCAGAAGTCTTTTTTTGTTTTCTCTTTTCTCCTAGCTTTCACATATGAGAGAAAATATAGGAGCCTTGACATGTGACTGGCTGATCTCAATTATTTGTAATGGGATTAGTTGTATTTTTTTTTTTTTTTTTTTTTTTTGGTGGTACTGGGGTTGATGGAAGCCCTTCTATCTCCAGGCTATACTCCTAGACCTATTTTTATATTTTTATTTGGAAACAGAGTCTCTTAAGCCAGAGAGGCTGGCTTCCAACTAGCGCAATACTCCTGTCTCCGCCTCCCAAGCGCGGGGATTACAAGCGTGCACCACCACGCCCGGCGGATAAGTTGTATTCTAAAAGGATTTACTAAAACAATTTCTAGTTTCATTCATTTTCCTTCATATGATGTAATTTTATTTTTCTATATGGCTGAAAAAAGTTCATTTTGAGTATATACATTTTCTTTAGCCATTCATCCATTAGCAGAGACCTAGGTTGACTTTATAATTTGATGGTGAGAATCTAGGGAAAATGTAACTCTTAAACAATTATAGTTCATGCAATTGTACACCATCTACAACTATAGTTGGTGGAATTGTACACCATCTACAGAGATCATTATTGGATATTCCTTAAAAGACTAGTTATGGAACTATCATATAATCCAAATATATCACTCCTTGATATCTTGTAAAAAAATTAAATTCAGAATACTCTAGTGATACAGTTATATCCATGTTTTAACAGCACAACTCACAATAGTCATTTATTGTTTAAAAAACTGAGAATATCAGATCATAGCCCAGATATGTCTATTGAAAATCTCCATGACAACAAAATCCTCATGTGATTTTTAATAATATTAACAGTTTAAGCATTAATGTAGGCAGGTTGTTCTCAACTTATGGTACCTAAACAGTAGCATTAACATTATATAAAACTTTTTAGAAATCCATATTTTTAGTATGGATTTTTAGTCCCTTGACTGTTCTTGTAAGTCAGAAATTTTAGAGGTGGGCCCTAGTGATCTATGTTATAAAGTTGTCCAGAAGACTCTCATGCAAGCTAAAGTTTGTGAATTATTATTCAACATTCATTTTAAATTATCATTTGGAGACTCCTGTTTTTTTAATGTTAATATGTAGGTCTCATGCTCAAACCAAGTAAATGGAAGAGTGGTTCGAAGAATGGAAAAGATGCTAGTTGAAAGTGTATTTTATAAACTTCCTAAGTGATCCACTACCAAGATTAACAATAAACAATGTTCATGACACTTCTGATTTGGATTCAGTAAATGACCAAGGCAATTGGATCAGGACATAAATATATATCGTATAACCAGAATGATTCACGATGCACCCAATAGAAAATAGAATTACTTGTATTCTAAAGAGCCTCAATAATTAAACACCACAGGTACATTTAGGTGTCAGGAAGTTGGTTCTCATGCCAGGATGATAAGAAAATATTTTAATTATGAAGTCCACTCTTTTCCTTTTATCCCTTTTTTCACACTTTGTTTTGCTGCTGGTGCTGATAAACTTTTACAATGATAGAACCTAAACAGCAAGAGCTGTTCTTTAAGTTGTCAAAATCTCATAATTTTCATGGCATCTGCTGCCTCCACATTATCTGTGAAAATAATAGTGAAACTACTTTGCTCATCACACATAAAATTAGGAACCATTTTAGTTTTACAAAAGATAAGCAATGTATTATGTGCGTTTCATGAACAAGTAGCTTCATAAAACTTTCTTAAAATAGGAAAACTAATAATTTTGTGCATAAAGGCTCAAATTACATGGCATGGTAAAAAATCTTAAGCATATATTTGAAAAACTTTGGTGTCCAATATTTTTATCTGGTCACCAAGACACCATAAATTTGGCCACATTTCTTTTTATATATACTCAAGTGTGCTGGGTTCTCTTTTCTGTTTCCTTACTCATCTTATTTTGCACTGTCACACAATGTCAAACTGTGTCTGCATGTTTATGCTTAACACTCACTTCCTCCTGAACGTGTTATTAAAATCATTAAATTATCAGAAAATAATAGTGACTTTATCATGAATGGATGCACTTACAAAGCCATTGCTTATATTTATGTAAGGTGGCCAGATGTATACATGTGTATGCAAGAGTCCTAGTATATACTTGTCGCCCAGACTTTAGAATTTAGAATTTGTTTTAGATGATTTATTTATTTTTATCTATTTATTTTTTGTGGTGCTAGGGATAAATACATGAACTTTGTACACTGTGGGTAAGTGCTCTTCTCCAAAGCTACATCCCAGTTTTATTTTAATTGTATTAGTTGTTAACAAGTCCTTGTTATTAATTGTATTAAAAAATTTCAGCTTAAACCTGGTAATATTTACTAGTGCTTCTGAATTTTGTGGATGGACTTTGTTATTGTCTAATCCTCTATGAGACACATGTGGTGAATGAAATTCTCACTATAACTTTTAAATCTGGAAAGCAATCACTAGTCACTCTTGACAACTTTTTTACTATAGTTAACTATAACTTCATTCAGAAGACAGCGTACAAATACCTACTGATAAAAAGAGTTTACACCAAGTCCTCCTGTCAGGAATGCTGATTTCTTACTCTTTCAAATGATGGTAGGAAATCAATGGACTTGATATCCAAAACGTTGTGCTACGAACCAACTTGTGTCCAGTAGGACACAGAAAAAACAGAAAAACATCATTTCATCAGCCAACAAATTAGGGGAAAAACTAGAAATTTATAAATAACATATACAATTAAAAACAAAGTAAAAATAGTATCCAGAAAACAGGCTAAATAGACATGCTGTCAATATATAAGAGTTGTGTGAATGGTTTTGCTACAATAATATAAGACTGTCACTTTGTTATGTAGATGAATAATTAATGGATTTCTCTCTTCAGTAACAATTTTTAATGGTAAATATATTTTCTTAACTTCTGAAACAAAAGGCCAACATATAGACAAATAAAAGAAGAATATTTATTTCATTCACAGAAAAGACAGTAAAGATTTTCAAGTATTACCAAAGGACAATACTTTTAGCTTTAGGCAGTTATGCATAGAGCTTCTATAAATATTTTAATGCAAATTTTGTTGTGTGTGTTCAAGTAAGTATCCAAATCAATTGGGCAAATATTTAGAAGCATAATTCTTGGATATTATGTTAATATCATGTTTATATTTGAAAATAGAACTGCCAGGCATTCTTATAAAGTACTTTTCGTGCTGAGCATGTTTACAAATATCTGTAATCCCAATACTTTGGATGCTGAGACAGAGGAATCTCAGGTTTGCAGTTAGTCTCAGCAACTTAGTAAGAACCCTGAGCGATCCAAAAAAAACTGTGTTTCTAAGTAATAATTAAAAAATGCTTGGGTATGTAGTTTAGAGAAAAAGGCCCCTGTGTTCAATTTTCAGTTCTTAAAACAAAAAGAAAAAAAGAGAAAGCATTGATTAAAGATAGCAGAGTAGAGGAAAGTGCCATGTTTCCTTTGCTCAGAAACTTGTAACTCAACCAGCAGGAAAGCTGCTTTTGGGCAAGAAAAGAAAAGAACAATCAGAACTCAATAGAAGAAAGAGAGTTGAAATCTTGAATTGTAGACAGAAGCAGAGCTGAAGAATGAAAAGAGCTTTACACAGCTTACCTGGTAAGCAGAGAGCTAAAGTCGGTGCCATCTTGGCAAACCCATCCTGAGCTGGCAACTGCTAGAATCCAGTAGCTCTCAGAAATAAACTCCAGTTAAGAAGAAGCTAAATCCCAATAAGCCATTGATTTCAGAGAATCAAGATGAAAAAGCAATCACATTCTTCTCTCCATCCTTAAATACCTCCGGAACATAAATCTCCAGACTGCCCAGCCAGATTTTCCAATAAACTTTTGTAGCTGCAGCTGAACTCCTTAGTACCCAGAAACTACAGACAATTACTGCAATTATGAAACACACATTTTGCCAGGCGTGGTGGCACACGCTTGTAATCCCCTCGCTTGGGAGGCGGAGACAGGAGGATCACGCAGGTTCGAAGCCAGGCTCGCTGGTGTAAGAGACCCTGTTTCAAAACTATAAAATAGGTCTGGGAGTGTAGCCCGGAGGTCGAAGGGCGTCCAGGAACCCCAATACCACCAAAAACAAACAAACAAACAAAAACATTTCTCACAAGAGACATTTACAAACAAGCAAAGGGAAGAGGTTAGAATGATTCACGAAGTAATAGAGATAATGTGGCATCATCACTGGGAATTTGTATAGAGCTCAATCTACATGATCATAATTGTATTTATTGGGATATGTATAGGAACAGCTAAGAGTAGATTGATATATCCTCTTTCTCTGTCAGATGAAAGAAATTTTGTGTAAAGGTATCCCAGAGGCAATGAACATAATAAGTGTCCAGATCTTATGTTCTATTATCATTTTTCCATTAAAGGAGTCAAAATCCCTTTAAAGAAATAGCTGAGATACTAAGGATGATATTTTGATGCAATCTTTTATTCAAGTGAGTTAAAACCCAAACATTTAAATATTTCAAATTTAAGCCTTAAACAAAATAGTGACAATTTATCTGCTCTTAACTACTGCCATTTAAGTTAAAATAAATGAACAAATCTTCATAATCTTTAGCTCTGAGTAACTCTATATTATTCTTGGAACAGACCTAATGTCAACTACTTTATACTCAACTTGGTCTTTCTTTCAAGTTACACTTGCAGACAGAACCTGTTATCAATTTAGGGTAGTAGTCAACTTACAAAACTTATAAAAGTGTCAAAAGGAATAAATGCCTATTTAATAAATGTTAAGCATTTAACCCAGTAATAAGCAAATATCAGATGTTCAGTAAATCTACACAAAGTGATTGAAGGCTCAATTGAAAGCACCGAGGAGAAATTAAGAATATATATAAATAATAGGATCCTAATGTGTTTCAAAACATTTAATATCATTCCAAAGAAAATATGTTCCATGCAAATCAACGTTTTTATTTTAATCTACATAACAACACTTTATGTGTCTATTTTTCTGTTGTTTTTTTTTTTTTTTTGTGTGTGTGTGTGTGTGTGTGTGTGTGTGTTGTTACACTGAGGAATGAACCCAGTGGCATTCTACCTCTGTGCTACGTTCCCAGTCCTTTTTACTTTTTGACACAAGGCCTAAGCTGCATATGGTCCTGCCATGTTAATGAGCCCAGTTGAGAGCTCTCAATCCTCCTTTCTCGTCCTTCCTGGTACTGGGATTATAAGAATGCACCACCACTGCTGGCCGTGGCTTTCTAATATAATGTTTATTATCTAATATTATGGCTGTTTACCTGGCTGATTTTCTTATTATTTTTCTGATTAGCAAAATCTCAAATTATAGCATTTCTAAAGCTCCTTAGAACTTTCACTTTTTTATTGCACTCCATTTTTAGCCAGCTTTTAACATACACTATAAAAATAGTCATATTTCAAGTATTTCTAATGGAGTTATCCTAAGCAGAGCAATTCCTCTCTTGAGAATTATAACACTGTTTGATTTAATTAGACTGATCAAATTAAAGCAAATGGTGGTGTAAACCCCAGAGTATTGTATATTTCGGTTATAGAAAGTGCCACAGGAGTGCTAATACTACTTTATTTGATATATTTTCAATTCTTACCTTATTATGAAAGGAATGCTGAATATTTGTACTATTTGAGCTAATTTAAAATATATTTCCATAAAACTAAATACATTTATTTAAAATTATTGTTTTTTTCTCCTCTGTTATATTATATAGATGAATGCTTATATGAGTACATGTATTTTAAAATATAAAAAATTTAAAATTTTGATTATGATTTTTTTTCCTTAAAGTTTACCATAAAGACACATCTCTAAGTTCTAGGGGAACATTAAACACAATGAGAAAGAATTTGTTGTCAGGCGTGGTGGGGCATGCTTGTAATTCCTGCGCTTGGGAAGCTGAAACAGGGGGATTGCACAGGTTCGAAGCCAGCCTCAGCTACTTAGTGAGACCCTGTTTCCAAATAAAATATAAAATAGGTCTGAGTGCAGACCAGAGGTAGAAGGCCCTGGATTTCATCCCCAGCACCACAAAAAAAAAAAAAAAAAAGGAAAGAATGTGTCAATCTTGCTGTATATTTTAAGTAATGGAAAAGTAATCTATCAAGTTTAAAAATACTAAATATATTAAAACTATATGAGCTTTTGCTTTATTTTCTTGCAAAATTTTAGGAACTAAGTTAACATTATTATCTCACCTGTGTTTGTCTACTTTTATTTTTCTTTAACCAGAATTTTTAAAACTACATAATCTGCAAGGCTGTGAAATTACGCTATGTCTATGACAGATATTTAAATCTGTTACTGTATTAACTTGTCCCCAAATGTAAAGCATATATAGAATTGGATCTACATTCTGTATATTTTCTACCTATAATATAAACACAATTAAGTATAAAAATTATTAGTGGTATAAATATCTACATATCTTTCTTGGAAACTATACTATACTACAAATAAAAAGTCTTTTTTACTAGGTTCTTTTCAATCACTAACTATAATTTAGGAAATATTTTATTTCTTTACATATTGAAGGTTATGGAGTAAAGGACTGAGAAAGCTCTACAAACAGCTATTGTCCACACTTTTGAAAGAGGGCTCTACATTAGTTTAGGAAATGCAACCATATATTAAATTCTAAGTTATATATTTGAAACAATATTTTCAGAGGAAAAATTTCTCTGACTTTCTCAACACCTTTGTAATCCATGATAATTGAAGATATGCTGATTTTATTTATACAGACAGACAGTAGTCTTTTTTTTTTTTTCACATAGCAAAAGCACTTAAACCTGATTATTGTGCTGGCCGCTGGTGAGTTTTTTTAAACTTTGTGTAATAATAAATAAATAAGTTATCTGCAGCAGAGGTAAGGAAAGATTTCTGAGGTAGCCATATGGCTGTCACTCCGGCACCTTAAAAAGGCAAACGCTATTGGAAGGGACGGCCCACATGTCAGGCTAGATAGAAAACAAATTGGTATCAACTAGCACCAAATAGATGAAAAGGGAGAGAAAGAGAGAAGCTTGGAAATACCGATGAAATTATCAGGCAGTTACAGATAAAATGCCAGAAAGGAGAAAAAAAAGTTGGATAGATACATGATTGCTGGCATATAATGAGATATTGATCTTTAAGGCTAAGAAATTATCACGATGTAATTCTGGGTACACCCATTCTACAGAGCACAGTGATCAGAGCTTCGTGCTGTGAGAAGAAAAATGATGCACTTCGATTTCTTTTCCTTTGTTTCATTTATTTTAAGTTTGTATTTTCTTTCTGTGTGTGTTCTGGTGGTGGATTTTAAAGTATTTGTAAAAATTATATGAAAGAAGCATTTATAGGAACTAGTAATGTGCACGTGAGACAGACTGATAAGAAAATCAAGTGAGTAGTGTACAACACCCTTCTCCATCCAGTTAGCTGATATTGAAATCTCTATCTCCCTTTAATCAATTACCAATTCTTCTGGATTCTTGCTTCTAAACATTTCTGCAATCTGTTCACTTTTCCCAATTTTGGGGAAAATCATCATCACCATATAATTTAGATGAGTCCCTTCCTAACTGGTTGAATTGCATTATTTTTTTTTTTTGAGATATTAGAGATGGAATCCAGGGGCATTATACCTCCGAGCTACACCATCAGCCCTCGTTTTTAGTCTTTTTTTTTTTTTTTTGGTGCATTGTATTTATACATCTTAATGGGATGCAAGATGGTGGAAACATACATGCACATATCACTCGATTAGCTCTTACCCAGTTCCCTCCCTCTCCCTCCTTCTCAGGTTTGGCTTAGTGAATGATATTGATATGTTTGTGTTAAAGTACATCATGTGCATTAGAGATTTTTCCTCTCCCCCCTTCCATCCCCTCAGTTAGGTTGCCTTATTTGCACATCTGTATAATATTCTTCATCTAGAGTTCCTCCTATGACTTATTTTCTCCCTAGGTTTTGCATATTAGAACATCTGATTTCTTATTTTTTTGTGACTGACTAATCTCACTTAGCATAATGTCTTCCAGTTCCATTCATTTCCATGTAAATGAAGTAATCGTGATTTTTTTATGGCTGAGTAAAATTTCATTATGTATATTTTGTAATCCATTCATCTGTTGAGGACATCTTGGTTGGTTCCATAGTCTGGCAATGGTGAACTGTGCAGCTATGAACACAGATATGCATGCATTAGTTTAGTAGTTTGGTTTCCTTTCTTTTGGGTAGATACCCAGGAGTGCTATTGCTGGATCGTATGATAACTTCATTCCCATTCTTTTGAGGATCCTCCGTACTGTTTTCCAAAGTGGGTGCACTAATTTGAAATTCCACCATTTTTGCTCTTTTACATTGACTTGCAACATATAGAGCAAGTATTCATAGAAAGATAAAAAAGCAGGTTTAATGTAACCCCTAATTACAAAATTACACACTCATCTGCATGGATTCCCAGAGTCCTTTATCATCTTCTTCCCAGATATTTTGTTACTTGAGTAACCTGCTGGACTGAAAACATTCTAGCTCCTTAAATTTGCTTTCCTTTCACTCACCCCTTGGCATACTCACCTGCTATACTCTATCCAAGGATCATTTTTAAAATGATAGTCCCTACAAAACTTAAAATACTTAGCCATCTTCACAGAACTCCTTAGATGGTAGAATAACTTGCAGCAACTCTTTTTTTTTTTTTATACAGGATTCTGTCTGCTTTCTTTCATAATAATCATTAGATATATTGGAGAATGAGTCATACTTAGAATCATAATTCTTTCTCTTCCTTGACCATTTACGATCTAGATTTATACTAATTTACACTGGGTTCTTTTTCTTTTTCAATAGAGCTTTATAATGCATTATGAGACATAATTCTCCTCAAACTGCATTGTGTATATATGCATATTTTTGTGTATATATGCATATTTCCAGTGGTACTTAAGATTGAAACTAGAGTTGTTTTACCACTGAGCTATACCTTATGCTCCTTTTTATTTATTATTTTAAAACATCAGGCTTTTGCTAAATTACTGTGTGCTGGTATAGAATCTGAAGTTCTCTTGTTTTAGCCTCCAAGTACTAGGATTACACACATGTTTCGCCAGGACAAGACATCTATTATACACATTTTCTTTAGTCATTCATTTATTGAGAGATACTAAGGTTAATTCTATAATTTGTCTATTGTGAATTGTACTGTGATAAACATGGAGATGCATGTATCTCTAAATTATGCTAAATTTAATTCTTTGGAATTAATAATAAGGAATGGTATAGCTGGATCATATATAATTCTATTTGAGATTTTGATGGTTTAAATTAGTGTCTCTACCAATTTATATTCTCACAACAATACATGTGTTCCTTTGCCCCAAAGTCCTTACCAGCATTTTTTCTTTTTTTCTTTTTCGGTACTGGGTATTGAACTCTGAGGCATTCTATCTCTGAGCTACACCACCAGCCCTACTTTTTATAATTTATCTTGAAACAGAATATCACTCAGTTGTGGAAGGCCTCACTAAGTAGCTGAGGCTGTCCAAGAATCTGCATTCCTCTTGTCTCAGCTTCCCAAATGCTGGAATCACAAGAATGTGTCACCATGCCCAGCAAACCAGTATTTACAAGTATTGGTATTTCTGATAATGATAGTCATTTCCTCTAAGGAGAAAAAGAATTTCAAGTTAGCTTTCATTTGCATTTCCCTGGTGGCAAAATATTTTGAACTTTTTTTCATAAAATTATTAATCATTTATACTTCTTCCACTGTTTTATGGATGAAGGGTAATTTATTTATTTTTTGGTGATAATTGTTTTTAGCTCTTTATATATTCTGGAAATTAATTCTTTGTCATAAAAGAAGATGGCAAATTCTTTCCCATTCTGTAGGCTGTCATTTTACACTATTAGACATTTTTTTCTGGACAGAAATTTCTAGATTTGATAGCATTCCATTTATATATCCCTGCTACTATTTTCTGAGCTACAGAAGTCCTGTTCCAAAAATCATTGATGTGCCTATAGTTGAAGTGTTTTTTTTATGTTTTTTCTAACAGTTATAAAAGTTCTAAAACTATGATTTTGATATTTTTTGAGCTTATTTTTTGTGCAGGGATGCAGTGTTTTGCAGTGTTTTGGGTTTTTTGTTTGTTTGTTTGTTTGTTTGTTTGTTTGTTTTGGCCTGCATATAGACATTCAGTTTTTCAAGCAACATTAGTTTGGAATATTGGGTTTGTGTCTGTGTATTGATTTTTTTTAACTAAATGCTTTCATTTCTTCTTTATTCAGTGTTAGGTTAATTTTGGGTTTGTAATATATGGCATATATTGTGTTGAGGTAAGTCATTTAGTTTATCCTTAGTTTCTTTAATTTTCTTTTATTATTATGAAGGAGTGTTGAATTTTGTCAAGGTCTTTTATACATCTGTTGAAATTAGTATGCAGTTTTCTTTTAGGCTTTATTTATGTAGTGTATTTCATTGGTTCTTCAATATTTTCTCAGAACTCTTCTATATGCTATTCATAGCTTTTCCTTTTTTCTGCACTATTGTCTGAATAGTTTAGTTCATCCAACATTTACTCAAAACCTGATGTTTTTCTACTGTTGGACTAAGTCCACTTGTAAGACTCTTCATTGAAGTTTTTATTTGACTTATTGTGATTTTACTTTCAAGATTTCTATTTTGTTTTATCAAAGTATCATTTTATTGAAATGCTCTATTATATCTTGCATCTTTTCATAATATATTTCCTATTTTATCTAAGTTAATTGCTAATTTGAACAACTGATTTTAATTCATTGTCATTTCCTCCATTTTCATATCAGTTATTGGAAAATTATAAATTATTGTTTTGTTTCTCATAATTTTATTGGAAATTATGAATTTTTTAGTAATGATAATGTTCAACTGATTTGTGTGTCTTTTTAATTCAGTTGCTTTGTCTTTAAAATATATCCCAAGCTGGAGGTATATCTCAATATCAAAGCACCCACTCCATTTCAAAGTGCTATGTTAAATTCTTAGCATTGCTTTGAGACAAGATAATAAACACCACTTAAAAGACATCTTGAAAGCAAACTATATACTATATAGAAAAAACGCTATTTGAAATGTCCCCCTTAATTTGAAGCTTTCTCCCTTAAGAGAAGAAAATGGTAGCAATATACATTAGGTTGAAAAAGTAAGCAATAAAAAAATGCCAAATTAATTTTAAACTATGTATAAAATTAAAAATAAGGTAAGAAGCAAAAAGAAGAGAAATAAAGGAAAAAAGAAAGACAAAATAGACTAAGGGCATATAAAAATGAGAGAGAGAGAGAGAGAGAGAGAGAGAGAGAGAGAGAGAGAGAGAGAGAAAATAATATATCTACTTAACAAATTAAGAAAATAACAGATCTGGGCATGGTGATGCAAGCTTGTAATCCCAGCATTTGGGAGGCTGAGACAGAAAGATTGAGGTTCGCAAACAGCCTCAGCTACTTAGTGAGGCTCTGCAACTCAGTGAGACCTGGTTTAAAAATAAAGAATAAAAAATAGGGATGGCTGTGTAGCTGGAAATTAGAAAGCCCCCAGTACCAAAAAACCCCATGAAGTTTTATAAATATATGCAATAACAAAAATGAGGGAAATACAATGCAAAATAAATCAAAACATAGTACTAAAATCTATAAATTTCTTCTTATCAAGATATTTACACTATAGAGACTTCTTTCAGGAACTTTTAGATTTAGAATCCACCAGATATTTGGGCTATGACTAATTTTTTCAGCCTCTTTGCATGTCCTCTGAAAGTCTTTCAATGTGGAGGCAGCAACAGCAGGCTTGTATAAGATTTGTATATTATTATTACCCTCTTTAGATCAGCATTTGTTTTTAAAATGCTGTGCAGAAGTTACTTTTTATACTATCCACTCAGGTATCATCTCACCCATTTTCAGTTTGACCAATTTAACCTTGAAATCTCTGCTGTGTGGGGGTCCAGGTGCCTTAAACTTGTCAATTACCAAGAGAAATGGTCTCTGCCTTCCTCTGCTTCATTGATCTGCACTGTAAGGCTGACCACACCTACTGCCATGGATAGTCCTCAAGGATTCCATGCCATCAAATTTCTTCTAGACCCAGACTGAATCTAGAAATGAGCACCCACCCACTGATCTAGTGAAGGATAATAAAGAAATGAAAGCAGATAAACTGCCATAGAGATTGTTGGTCCTCCAAATGCCCCTGGGTACAGATGGAAAGCCTATAGCTCATTTCTGAATTGAGGTAGGCAGCTACAGTCCCAAAGTATTACCTTGAGACCCAACCTCATGGCAAATCCATATAAAATGAACTTGTTTCCTATCACTAATGTCAAACTGCCAATTCTATATTTGAAGGTCTCTTGTATAAAATAATATATAATATTATAGATAGATGGATAGATCTCTAATTTTTTGTAACACTAATAAATTATGGATCTGAGATTCATGCTAATATTGATGTGTCTAAATGAACAATACTTTTTCCATATAGTATATTGTTTTCTAACTCAAAATATTAAGAGAAAAATAAAAATAAAATAAGCTCCCTTTATTAATACAGAAATTCTAAGAGACAACTTAAGGTTTTGTCTTGTGGAAATACATGCATTGCTTTGGAAGTTCTTGTGTTGAATATAGCCTACATTCTGACAAGTATATGATTGTGTGTCTTCTAGGATACACCATGTTTTTATGTTTTTTTTTAAGATACTTTAAGATGTTTAAATAAAAGAGAAAGTTCTCTGAAAAGTATTGAAGGACAATGTAATTAGTGAAATCTTTAATGTTTTAAGTTTTTAGAATTATGTATTCCTGTGATACCCTATTGAAACACCCAATTAAAGGATAATTAGGATAAATCATAGTGAGAAAGGAGATAATCTCACATCTTCATGAACAAACCATCTTGCTTCACATAAAACTTTCAAGGTGACTCATCCAAAATCTTTAGAATAACAAAAATTAGGTACTGAAATGAGGTTCATTTTTATATTAACATATTAAATTTAAAATATGCCATATTTAAATTAACATGTTCAAAGCTATGTTTTACAAGAATATATGTTAAAATGTTCTGGAAATAGAGTAAAAAATTTGTGAGAGGCTTTCCCAATATTTATATAAGCAACTCACTGCCATTTTATAACGATTGTAGCTCCTTTCTCACCTACTTGCCTTTCTGTCAACTGATCATCAAGTCATGGTTGACAATTCTGTTACAATATAGATTTGATTTTGTTTTATAATTTAATAATAAACTACAGCTTGAGATATTGCGGAGGAATGTATATGCTTTGTGATAGTTCAAGATTTTTAAGTATCATTAGAAGCCAATAGGAATCCAAGCCTGGTGGCACACATATCAATTTCTAGCACTTGGGAGGATGAGATAGGAGAATCACAGGTTTAAAGCCAGTCTCAGAAATTTGGTGAGGCTCTATACAACTTAGTGAGACTTTTTTTTATAAATAAAATAAAATAAAATAGGGCTGGGGGGTGCAATTCAGAGTTAAAAATGTCCCTGGTTTCAAATCCCAGCACCAAAATTAATTAATTAATTGAAAAAAGAGACTCCAATGGAAGAATGATGATATTTAGAATATTAGTAATAAAGTAATAATTTGTTAGAACATAGAGATAATTTTATAAAAAGACCTTTTAGATAAAGGGATAAATTCTATAGTGAGAAAGAAGGGTTCAATTCAACAACAAATTGTCTGAACTATAGATGTCAAGAGAGTAAGTTGTCAGCCTGCCAGAAGTGGAAATTATTATTGGAGAATAGAATATCTGGACTAATAATTTCTGTAACCTTGAATTTGAAGTCATGGTGATGCCTAAGATTTGGCTCTGGAATGGGGAACATGGCCAAAATGGAATGGAGGAAACTTAGAGAAGCAAATATCAGTGGGATGATGACATCAAGCAAGATGGAGGTGACTGTGTAGACTTACTACTAGGCATTTAAGTAATGGACACTTCTTTAAAATGAAATAAGTGGAACAGGTAACTAAGGCTTATTAAATTAAATAAGTAGAAAAACTGGGCCTTATTCAAAATCTCTGCATTACATATAAAACATATGTAAACAATATTTGAATAAGGTAAATTTTAAAAGAAAAAACAATAAAAATCTGTGAACTGTTCCATAATCTGAAGGAAATTAAAAATAACTGTGGCTTATGATCAAAGACATAAATAATAATTTATTAGACCAACACAGTGAAATAAAAATACAATTTAAACATACTACCTTAATAGATTTAGGTCAAAAATACCATATTAAAGAAGAACAGACAGAATAATCAAGAGAGAAAAGTGGTCTATGGCATGATTTATAATTTTTACAAAAGCATTATTACAGACATCATCTATACTTTATATAAAAAAACTAAAATATGAAAAAATTAAATGCTCTTGATTAAAGAGCAAATAAATCTTAGAACCCTACTTTTCACCCGGCTAAATATTCATCTTTAATTCAACGTAAGTGACCATAATATTTACCATTGAAGCACATGATTTGATGTTTAGACCCTATCACTCATTAGTGACTTGCTCTGGGGATTATGGCTAGAAAGTAATTTGCTAAAATATACCAAGCACTTAAAGAGTGACTCACACAGCATTTAGTGATTTAGTGACAAATAAATTATTATTGCTATAATTTTTACTATTTTTTGTTATTAGTGAGTTTGGGTTAAAAAAAATTCTCACTTTTCTCAATTCTAGTTCTATCATCAGTAATATAGAAAAAAAAGTCCAGTTTTGAACATGTGGAAATAAAACCCACATTATGAAATCACAGTAAAGCCTAGAAATGATAATGACTGGGAATATTTTTAAAAGCATTTAACATGTTACAATTTTTTAGTAAAGTCATTTCTGTCTTGAGCAATTGAATTTATGCTTTTCTCCAGAAGGCTATTTCTGAGTCTTTTACCAGCATGCTTTATACCTTTCTATTTGTTTGTAAAATAAAGTTTCAAGGCAAATGTGTCATATTTCAAAAACTATGTGACATGGTCACTGCTTGCACTGATCTTAATTCTATTTCCTCGTGTAGTTTCACACCACATTTAGCAGCTACATTGCAGTGTAATTTCATATTGAAATAGTGCTCAATTAAAACTATATTGTTCTTTTTTATGAACTTTTTAATCTCTCCTTTTCTCTAGCTAATGTTAGCTTGAATTAATTCAAAGCAATCTTAAAGAAGCTCATATCAACACATACTAGGCAAGTTATGTTTACTACAAAAATTAATTGATAATATATGAGGTGTATACTTGTGTTTGACTAGAATTAATACCTGATTCTTATGTAGTCTATGCTTACATTTGGGCATTCCATTATCTGTGTCCATTTCTACTCTGCCATTAGTAATATTAAGTCATTTGTCACTGTTATTGTTAAGGCTTTGTGACTATTTTGATCCTGTCTTATGGAGCTACATTTCCACCCAATAGACAAAACATTTCATACTGAATTGTATAATTGAAGATAACAAAAGAAATGTACAAAAGCACCTTAATAATAAAATATGTATTTTCCAGAAAGTCATTCAAGATAACATTTAGGTTATAAGTAAATAAGTTATGTATGTTCTTATAGAATGAAAACATATATGATGGAAACATAAGGGTATTATAGTGTCTGTAAGTAAGTGCTATAGTGTCTATACTAGTATTTCAACTCATATTTACTCTGGGTTGAAAAATTTACTAGTTTCTAGGTGTCTACATCTCCTCATTTGTTAAATAATAATGATAATAATAATAATAATAATTAATAATAATATCTCTCATTTAAGATTTCTGGGGTTAATAAATAATTCAAAACATCCAAAGTGTTAAAAGTGCTTAGTGAGCCTTAAATGATTGTTACTTATCATTTTAGAATATATATAATTTTATTTAATATCTAAATCATATATTTAATTGTATGACTTTCAAATATACATTTATATTACTGTCTTCTTAGTATCAATATAACTTAAACTTGAAAAAGACATTTCAGTAATATTGTCACTAGCAAATTTTAAAAATTACTAAAATTTTTTTTAATGCTCTGTATAGTTACTGAAAATAGCATTAGATACTCCAAGGGATATTTGTAATTTCTAGGTTAGAAATAAATCAAGGAGAGCTTAATGCCCACAGTCATTCTTATATAACTATTCTGTCTTTTCTAAGACTTTGATAGTTATGTACCCAATTTGCCTTTAAGAAAGAAAAAAGGGTTCCATATTTTACAAGGAAAATATAGCAGCACTTATATTTAGTTTACAAAGTAAAGCTTTACATATGTTTAAATGTGGTCAGGATATAATCTGATTGAAATAACATCTTCTGACATTTCTGTTTCTACAAATGTATATTCATCTTGGTGATAGATGGCTTGCCTAAAATGATAAGTAATCTGGATTTCAATTGAAAAAAAATTGTGAGAGCTTCCGTAAAATATAAATCCTTTATTCTCTAGTGTTCTTTCCTCATTTCTCCCTCCTCCTCCTCCTCCTCCTCCTCCTCCTCCTCCTCCTCCTCCTCCTCCTCCTCCTCCTCCTCCTCCTCCTCCTCCTCCTCCTCCTTTGCAGTAATGGGGATAGAACCCATGGGCATTCTACCCATTATACCTCTGAGTTACACTCCCAACCCTACTTTGTATTCTTTATTTTGAAACAGGGTCTCACTGAGTTGCAGAGGGTCTCACTAAGTAGCTGAAGCTGTCCATGAATCATGAGCCTCCTGTCTCAGCCTCCCAAATGCTGAGAATCCAAGCATGCACATGGCACCATGCCCAGCTCCTCACTTCTTTATACATTTTCAAATACATGAAAAATTTGAACTATAAATTTAACATTACCTAGGCAGGAAAATTTAGTCAGTGAAAAACAAGCTGCAGGTGGTATGCATTTAATTATAAATAAGGTGCAAGTTGTATGCATTTGACTTTGTCCATATTCTTAGTGATTCTACTGAGATCATTCAGGACAGGTAGAAGGTAAATTTAAATTTCATTCTCTGAGATAATATCTATCTCTGAACTCTTTTGTTCCTCTTTTTTAAAAATGTTGGTACGGAAGATTGAACCAAGAGGTATTCTACATCTGAGCTATATGGCCAGGGTTATTTTAGTTATTATTTTGAAGCAGAGTTTCACTAAGTTGCCGAGGGCTTTGCTAAATTGCTGAGGCTGACCTTGAATCTGCAATCCTCCTGTCCCAGCTTTTAGACTGGGATTACAGGTCTGCCTTGCGCACCACCTCAACAAAAGTGAGAATCCATAAAATCCAAAAAACTAGAAAAATATTTTTATAAAAAATATCATTTTTTTTGGTGGTATTGGGGTTCCTGGAAGCCCTTCTACCTCCGGGCTATACTCCCAGATCTAATATATCATATATATATATTATATATATATAATATATATATAATATAATATATAAATAATATATATTAAATATATTATATATAATATATATTAAATATATAATATATATAACATATAATATAATATATTATATATTGTATATAATATATATAATATATATTAATATATATTATATATATATTAATATATATATATTGGAAACAGGGTCTCTTAAGACAGCACGGCTGGCTTTGAACCAATGCGACCCTCCTGTCGCCACCTCCCAAGTGCAGGGATTACAAGTGTGCACCACCATGCCTGGAAGAAATATCATTTAAATTTTAGTAGCTTGAACACTAATAGCAACAAAACACATCCTGAAGACAGCTATAATTAACATTAAATGGTGAAAAACTGCTGAGAATCAAAGAACATAGGACAACGTAAGAAACAGAAAACAAGCATTCTGGTTGCTACACTACAAAGAGTCAAATCGTTTAGCTTCTTTCAAACATTGAGTCCATTTCCCTATAAAACCGAGAGCAATTGAAACTGATATTGTCTAATTTGGAGTAAAAAATAACATCTGGGAGTGTAGAATAGGAATTACAGCTAAAACATAAAAATAGATGTAACATGTGTTTAAGTCTCATAATCTTCTACAATATTCATACAATATTGATAATTTCTATTTATATCTGCTTACTTAATTACAACATTTGAAACTGACCAATCAAAATGTCCTAGATTTATAGACATTTCCCAACCACTTTAGCCTACTGCAGTGAAACCACTGACAACTCAACTGATTTGCCTAATGTGAAAGTTAACAGTAGATAAAGCAAAGCCATCAACACAAGTTTTGAATACTCTCTTTGTTTTATTGAAAATGTTGATAATAACAAAGAATAGTCATTGAATCTGTGAAAAATGGTTTATCTTTTTTTTTTTTTTTTGGTGGTTCTGTGGTTCCTGGAAGCCCTTCTACCTCTGGGCTATGCTCCCAGACCTATTTTTATACTTTTTTATTTGGAAACAGGGTCTTTTTAAGCCAGTGCAGCTGGCTTCAAACCTGCGCCATCCTCCTGTCTCCGCCTCCCAAGTGCGGGGATTACAAGCGTGCGCCACCACAACCAGCCCTGGTTTATCTTAAGAAAGAACATTAGAGAAGAATACTATTAAGTAGGAGAGAAAATTATTTACAAACTGAAAGAAAATCTTGGCTCTATAATATCAAGAGAGTTTAGAAGAAAAAATGGGTATCTATAGAAAAATATTCTGTTAGCATAAATCAAATGGAAGAGAAAAAATAAAACTAATGATATAATTGGTCTCAAAATTTGAACATTCATGCAATAAATTTAAAAGGGAAAAATAAAGAGCTCATAAAAGAGATTAAAAATATGAAAAAATAGCAATATTTTTTATAAACAAGTGACATAAATTCCATCAAAACATAGTAATAAGATAAAAAGGAAGAAAACATTTTAAGAAATATAAAGAAAAATTGGATAGAAATTTCTAGGAATTAGATTTGAGAATTTTTAGAATGACCATGTGTAGTTTCCTTTGGAGACAATGAGCCCCAATTGAAGAAAGACAAAAGGCTTCAAGAATTGTTTCTGAAAATAAAAATATAAGTGAAAGTGTTTTATAATTTGTTAATATTTTTTAGGTTTCTGGAGAATATATGAGTTTATATGAATGTGCTGAGAGGTCTAAAGCAAGTTAAGCATTATGTAATGAAATATAATATTAATTTATTAACAAAATTCTGACAGTAAACAGTCATAATATAGTTTATATAGCTCATATATTTATTTAGTATACATTTATAATGATGTACACAGAATACTGATTTACTGATCCCCGGAAAAAACAGGGCCCTGGTTGCATGACCCTGGGCCCCGGGCGGAGGTCGAGCGGGGAACATCAGACCCCCAGAAAAACCTGGCCCCAGGTCACAAGGCACTGTGCCCTGGGTGGGGGGTCGCGCGGGACACACCGGAGACCTGGAAAAATCGGAGCCCGGGTCGCAAGGCCCTGGGTCCCGGGCAGGGGGTGTGAGGGCCACACCGGACCCCTGGGAGAATGGGGGCCCAGCCGCAGTGCTACCAAGTACCTGTTCTACAGCCTCCTCAAACCACTCATACTGTTTTCTCTTATTAAAAAAAAAAAGGAAAAGAAAAAGAAAAAAGAAAAATATCAGAGAAGGGTCAAGAGGGCTGCGGCGGCTGCCAGGATACTGGAAATGCTGACAAAACTTATCCAACTGAACTGGAACTTTTGGAAAAACTACCTGCGAAGGAGGACTGTTTCTTCTCTACATCCTTAAGGATCCTGGACATCACCTGTAAGGAGGGAGTTTAGCGGAGACCTAGGAGGAAGGCAGTGTTGGAAGCAGTGGCCGCAATGGCGGTGGAGACTTGTATTCGGGAGAGGCAGAAATCTGATCCTACCAACCTTATCTTCTGTAGTAATTACCCCAAACGTCGAATGCTACCATCGCGCATGCCTAGAAACACTGGACAACATGCAGAGTGGAAAAAGATCTTGGGAAAGATTTGAAATGATGGAAGCAGTGGCAATGGCAGCTGCCAGTACTCAGGGTAGGGAGAGATCTGATTTATTACACCTGGAACTTTCTGAAGAAATAACCCCAGAGGCAGAATGCTACCACCACGCACCCTTGGGAACATGGGACAACCTGCTGGGTGAAGAGGGTGCTCAGATTAGAGCCTGCCAAGGTGTGAGGCCGGTGATGGGGACAGCAAAGCTGGAATTGGAGCCTGGCATGAGGCAAGGCCTGTGCTGGGGCCTCTGAGGCCAGGATTGGAGCCTGCTGAGGGATAGGCCGGTGCCGGGGTCAGCAAGGCTGGGATCAAAGCCTGCCGTGAGGCAAGGCCAATACTTGGGCCTCCGAGGCTGGGATCGGAGCCTTCCAAGGGGTTAGCCTGGTGCCGGGGTCTGGAAGGCTGGGATCAGACCCTGCCATGAGGCAAGGCCGGTGCTGGGGCCTCTGAGGCCTGGATCGGAGCCTGGCGAGGGGTAGGCTGGTGCTGGGGTAAGCAAGGCTGGGATCGGAGCCTGTCGTGAGGCAAGGCTGGTGCTGGGGCTTCCAAGGCCTGGATCGGAGCCTACCGAGAAGTAAGCCCGGTGCCGGGGCCAGCGAGGCTGGCATTGGAGCCTGCTGTGAGTTAAGGCCACTACTGAGGCCTCAGAGGCTGGGATTGGAGCCTTCTGAGGGGTTAGGCTAGTGCTGGGGCCAGTGAGGTCAGCATCGGAGCCTGCTGTGAGGCAGAGCCAGTGCTGAGACCTCTAAGGCCAGGTTTGGAGCCTGGCGAGGGGTAGGCCAGTGCCAGGGTCAGCAAGGCTTGGATTGGAGCCTGCTGTGAGGCAAGGCTGGTGCTGGGGCCTCAGAGGCCTGGATCGGAGCCTGCCGAGAAGTAAGGCCGGTGCTGGGGTCAGCGAGGCTGGCATAGGAGCCTGCCATGAGTTAAGGCTGCTACTGAGGCCTCCGAGTCCAGGATCAGAGTCTGCCAAGGATTAGGCCAGTGCTGGGACCAGTGAGGCTGGCATTGGAGCCTGCTGTGAGGCAGAGCCAGTGCTGGGGCTTCTGAGGCCTGGATTGGAGCTTGTCGAGGGGTAGGCTGGTGCCAGGGCCTGCGAGGCCAGTATCAGAGCCTGCCGTGAGGCAAAGCTGCTACTGAGGCTCCAAGGCCAGGATTGGAGCCTGCCGAGGGGTTAGGAAGGTGCCAGGGCCAGCGAAGCCGGCATCAGAGCCTGCCATGAGGCAAAGCCGGTGCTGGGGCCTCCGAGGCCGGGATCAGAGCCTGCCGAGTGGTTAGGCTGGTGCTGGGGCCAGCGAGGCCGAGACTGGAGCCTGCTATGAAGCACGGGCACTACTGAGGCCTTTGAGGCTGGGATCTGAGCCTGCCGAGGGGTTAGGCTGGTGCCGGGGCCAGCAAGGCCGGCATCGGAGCCTGCCATGAGGCAAAGCCAGTGCTGGGGCCTCCGAGGCCGGGGTCAGAGCCTGCCGTGAGGCACGGCCACTACTGAGGCCTCTGAGACAGGGATCAGAGCCTATGGAGGGATTAGGCTGGTACCGGAGTCAGCAAGGCCAGGACCAGAGCCTGCCATGTGGCAGGCCGGTGCTGGGGCCTCTGAGGCCAGAATAGTATTCTGCCGAGGGGTTAGGCCAGTGTGGGTGCCAGCGAGGCTGGATCAGGGCCTCCCATGAGGCAAGGCCAGTGCTGGAGCCAGTGAAATTGGGATCAGAGTCCTCCGGGTGGCCAGGCCACTACTGGCGCCGTGTAGAGTGGGATCGGAACTTGCAATGCGGCATGCACAGAGAAATATCACAGAAAATAAAAACCAGATGCTTCCCCTAATTAGCAAAACCTAGAAGGAAAGGGGTAACAGGAGGAGGTCGAGTTATAGAAAGGGCCATATAGTGAAGCAATTAAGTTGACCAATTAGAGGGGATGGGATGGGAGAGGATGGAACCTCTTTAAAACTCAGGAGGTATGTAAACAAATGTATCAAAGATAATCACCAATCAAGCATGGGATCGAGGCGGGGGAATGGGATGGGGATTGGATGAGTGATAATTGGATGATGTGTGCTTGTATATCCTCTCAAGTCTTGTATTTCAATGTGATGTATGATTACAATACACCAATTAAAAATATTAAAAAATAAAAAAATGTTAAAAAATAATATTGCTTTACTAAAATAATAAACTTGAACCAGGCATGGTGGTCCATGCCTGTAACTTCAGTACTTTGGAGACTAAAACAGGAGCTTCACATAATTAAGACAAGCTTTGGCAATGTAGTAAGACTCTCAGCAACCTAATGAAAAGTGTGAGGTGTGACATGGAGGTAGAACACCTCTGGGTTCAATCCTTAGTACCAAAGTAGAAAGAAAGAAGAGAAGGAAGGAAGGACAACAAAAAGAATAAATCTGTCAGGATAACACAAGACAAAAGAGATATTATTTCTAATTGTGTATGTGCATGCATATGTAAGGGAGAGAGTAATGGAAGAGAAAAAGATGTTCATTTAAAGACATGAATTTGTACATAATATCTAAATTGAAAAATGAAGATACATAAATATTACTTATAAATGTGCAGGTGAATCTCAGAAGAAAAAGCTAAGCATTTGAAAGTAACCACTTAGGAGTGAAACCACTATTTTAACAGTGAAATTACAACAGAAGACTTGATCTGATGTTTAGAGCTTTTACTCAAACTTAATATTAAAGATTAAATTATTAAATATATTTATTTTGTAATATAAATACCATTTTAATATATTAATTATTCTGGAGATGCTAAGAGTCTATTAAAATTTCATCTTACACTATAAAGAAGACTCAGGATAAGTTTAATGAACTATGCAGAGATTTCTGACATTCAAACTGACTGAGTTGCTTTACATTGCATTCTTAACTTTAGAAAGGATCAACTTAATCACATTTGCATCATTACAAGCAAATGAAATTCAATATTATTGTCTTATAACTAAGAAATAGATCTCAAAGACATATATGTTAAATTCAGAAAATAATGAAATACAGAGTGCTGTTGATATACTAAACAAAAAGCATAGTCATACTATATAGGTGGCAATAATCATCATAAACCTATAGGAGACCACACATTTTTAAAAAATAACTATCTCTGGGAAAGACAAAATTCTATTTTCAAAGTAAAATGGGGAATTCTACATTGTTTGCTTCTAGTAGAAAATTGAGAAATGATATTGAGAATATACTGAGAATAGTGGTGAGCATTTTAATTAAGTTTGAGGTTAACCACATTTAAATAAATAAATCACATCAAACATTTTGTATTTATTTATTTTATCATACTGAAGATTGAACTCAGGCATATTATATGTCAGAGATATACACCCAGGGCCATTTTGTAATTTTATTTTAAAACAGTTTCACTTAGTTGTTGAGGGCCTTGCTGACTTGCAAGGTTGACTCATGGTGAACCTGAGATTCCTCTGACTCAGCCTCCCTAATGTTTGAATACAAGCATGAACCTCCATGCCTGGCAACTTTCTTTTCTTTTATTGGTGCAATATATTCTCACATCATAGTGTAAATCATGTTGACAATGACATACATGGACAAAGTACTTGTTCCCCCACCAACCCCCATTTTCCTCCTTCCCAATACCAAGTGCCCAGATGGACAATGGTATATTCACATTTATACCCATACTTGATGATACTATATTCATTAATGCACCTCAGTTTTTCTTTTCCCCTATTCTTTCCCTTTGGCTCTATTGAGGTTCTCCTCCATTATCTGGAGTTCCTCTGGTAAAAAAAAAAAAAAAAAAAAAAAAAAAAAAAAAATTAGTCAAGTATCTTGTAGTAAAGTTGACCAGAACAAAAACTTTAGTGAGTACCTAACTAGAAAGTTAGCAAACAACAAGGGATCACATGAGATTAAATTGTTGGATCGTATTGACACACTGAGTCAGAATTGTGATATAAGTCAGAATTTAAAAAAGGGTCAAGTTTCTGAACTACCAGTGGTCCACCTTTGACCCTTGAAATTGAACCATATATGTGAACTGTATTTCATCTTCGGTCTGTCAGTATTCCACACACATAATTAACTATTGTTCTCAGCACTTCAGGGCTGCACAGGTAAAAGTGAACACACTTTACTCTGTGCCTCTCCCCATGTACAACTGTAACTCAGGAGGTTACCTCAAACCTTGCTACAGGTAGCTACCATGTCAGTTTCAGTGTCTCCTCTCTACTTTTCTGAAGGTGTTCAGATCCAATCATGCTCAACAACATTAGCAAGCCTTCTCATCCACATCCTTTATTGACCGTAATCTGTGTTGTGTTGTGATGGCATCATGATCTACTAGGCAGATATTGAGCTTTGCTGAACAAGGGATGCACAATTGATTGTGCAAATTTGAATGTCAGTGGGCCTCTTACCTCTTTGTCAGAGATGACTTAATATTGAAATACATCACATTTTGAAAGTGCAATGATCGCAGGCTAAAATTTAGTGTTTAAGAGAGTATACTGCTAGAAGATACATTATTTATATTTATGATATAAAATACAAGCAGTGGATTTATCATATCCAAAACACAAACTATTATTTACATTTTTCCTCACACCATGAGTGATACTTTATGTGAGGTCATTATCAACAAGCCAGCAAACACCACCAAGGGATCATATTAAATTGAATTTTTGGATGGTATTGTTGGATGTTATCCTTTGTGGATTTATTGGAATCAAGTATTAAAGAACTGTGTGAATAGTACAGTATTATGAGTAATGATACAGTCAGTATTAAATAATGGGATTAAGGAAAAATACCCATACTGTGTGGAAAGAGAAGGACTGATCTAAAATAAAATTAATAAAGCAAAAGTACCACAAATGAGAGACCTTAAAAAAGCAATGACATGCAGCATATAAAAAGAATTCAATTTATATAAGAGAAAAAGGGAGATTCTTTCATCATTTTATGAGGTAAAGCACAGAATATTAATATGTTCATATAACTGTAGGTTAAAAAAATCTCTTTTCATGATCTTTAGCTTTATCTGTGAAATATGATTAAAACATCTACTTCTGGTTTGTGAGAAGTGATAAGTTAAGAGTAAATGACCTTCAAGAAAAAAATCCAATTATAAAATTTTGCATTATGACTTAAGTGTTATTTAACACAATGAATAATAATACATTTATGGGATACATTCACTAGGAACTTTGGCTGGCAGAGAATATGAATGAATAAAACAACCAGAGAAAGTAAACATTAAGTGTTCCACATCTATCTTCTATTACAAAACACAAGTAAAATTAGATATCTCAGTTAAGATTAGTTAATCAAAATTGAAAACCTATTATGACCCAAGAACTTTGTGAATATAAGAATTAATTATATTAATAATTGTTTCTGTCCTTATGAATTTCAATTTTGGTAGAATATGGGCTATAAACATACTTTTATTACTAAGTGGTGTATATATAATGATATGCATGGGTACAATGATCCCAGAAAATTATGGCTACAGTCCATCTCTTCAGTGAATATTTTCCTAATTTGAGCCTAGCAAGCCCTAGTTGCATGACAAAATGTGAAAGGAAAATGATAGTTCAGTAAAAGTATATGAAGAAACTGCTTAGTTATTTATTTCTTTACAATAAACCATCATTTTTTACTTAAAACCTAAACCGTTTATAGACCTTAATTATTTTATTGATGATTTCCATTGGATTTGGCTTAGCTTGCTAGTGCTCTGGTATTAAATGAGCCTCCACAAGCATTCATAGGGCTCTGGGAAGCTACGCATCTGGCTATTTGGCTGGATGTGGCTCAATCAAGGGAGTAGTGTGTAAAGATGGAGCCACATGTCTGTCAACAATAAGAAAATATCCTTAGCTTGATCATGTGTAAGCTTGACAAGGATGAAAGAGGGATATTGAAATCAAAGGCTATTCCAACTTGGATTTCAGTGGCCGTAGTTCCACCTCAGTGTCTTCTCTTGACCAAAATATTGGCTACAGGAAGTCCTAAATTCAGCCTAGATTCAGGGTTAAAAGAACAAAGCTATCACTTTATATAAAGATCCACAAAATCTTATTAAAGACCAAGCATTGAATGAAAGGAGAAAATCTGTGTCATTTATTTATTTATTCCTTCATTTATTGCATTTTATCAAAACAAATATTCTAGGCAGCAAATAATTTTGAAGAAAATTAATTAACTTTATTTTTTGTTTAATTTTTATTGGTGCATTGTATATATACATCATAACAAAGCAAAAAACTTTTGTAGACATAATTATGTTCTTTATAACTAAAATCATAAAATTTCTACATATTAATAAGGTACCATATGATGCTTTGACACCTGAATGCATTGTATAATGCTCAAATCAGTTCACAGACATCTACTTTCTTAGATATTCATCATTTCTTTGTAGGTAAAACACTAAGAATTCTTTCTTCTACATGTTTTTATATGCAGTACATATTTTTATTTAATTTGAATTAGTATTGCTAATAAATCTAATCTTTTAATGTAAACTAAAGCTTTGAATGTCAAGCACATAAAGTAATAAATTAGAAGAGATGAAGCTGGAGAGGTGACTAGGCATCCAATATAGAGGGGGTCAACTTAAGCAAAATTAATTTTTGGTAAATTATATTTTCTTTAAATTCAGACATGCAGAAATGTTTGTTGAATTAATTGGATACATATATACATGTGCACATGCACACACAGAGATAAATATACACATGTACATATCATGAAAAAGTATTATTTGCTTGAAGATGAAGAGATAAAGACCTAATACTTTAGATTCTTCCTTTGGTTATGGCCAAGATATATAAAATACTAAAAATGCAAAAAAAGAGTTCTTTAAGAGAAAAATATTTAATTACATTTATATAAATAAATTTATGTTCACTGGAGCAAAGATAATTTTTTTCTATACCAGATTCTAGTATCAAACACTAAACAATAATTTGGAGGAGAAAGTGAAATATTTTAATCATTTACTACAGCTAATATTTTTATTTTAGGTAAATTATCCTACCAGTAGACTAACCATAAAAAATAAATCAGACTAAAAAATAAATCAGACTACCTTAAAACTGTTGAACCACTACTCAGACTCAAGACAACACATAATAAAATTATTAAATTCAATAAAACTGCAACTAGCATTCACATTAGAGGTAAAAGCCATTTCAAATTTTTTTCTAAAATATTAGCAATAAAGTAGGTAGCATGAAAATGAGAATTTTTGTGTATTCGAGAGCATGCATGTGTGCACACAACTGGGAATTGGACCTAGAGGCCCTCTTCTACTGAGCAATGCTCCCAGAACTCCCCCTTTTTTTTTAATTTAAAGAGTCTTTCTAGGTTGTCCAGGCTAACCTTGAACTTGTAATCTTCTTTCTCAGCAACCCAGGTACTGGTATTACAGGCATGTGTCATGGTATTTTATTGAGAAAGAAGATTACTTAATATCATTCTCATATTATTTAATCTCTTTCTCACATAGTATTAATATAAAAATAATTGAAAATAGAATAGTGGCAATACTTATGATCTTATTCTTATTTTTTTAACATTCTAATTAAATTCACAAAATGCTTGTTGACAATAGACAAGAAATATATTAACTAGAAGGTAGTATGTTTATTTCTGGATACAATTTTAAACATGTCAGATTCGTGTAGGAATCTATAGTCTAAGTAATTTTTTATAGCACATATTTGTGGATAGATTTAAAGATGTGTGACAAAGTAGTGAAAAATCTTAGCAGAAACAAGCCAATTCTATCCAGGGTAAAAACTGGATAGAAAAAATTACAAAAAATAAACACTTTCAAATTGTTGATCAAATCTATAGTTTTTATGAGTCTAAAACACTGATATTCCATATTTCAAAGATTAAAATTAAATTTTTTTTCTGATCTTGTCTAAAGGAGTTGTTAAATTTATTAGGAAAAACAAAAATCCAGAATATTCAAAGTAGTTCTCAGCAACAAAAAACATGCAGGAGAAATCACAATACCTGACTTTAAACCATACTACAAAGCCATAGTAATAAAAACAAAATGAAACTGTCACAAAAACAGATACATAAACCAATGGAGCAGAATAGAAGGATCAGGAAAAAATCTGCACACTTACAGCCAATTGATTTTTGACAAAGGGACCAAAAACATACACTGTAAGAAACGATAGTCTGTTCAACAAATGGTGTTGGCATAACTTGTTCACTATATGCAGAAAAACAGAAATCAACCTTCCTTTCTCACACTGGATAAGAGTCAAATCAAGATGGACCAGAGACTTGGAAATTAGACCAGAGTCCTTGACGCTTCTTCAAGAAGGCATAAGTCCAACACTGCAACACATGGACACAGGTATAAACTTTCTCAACGAGATCCCAAAGGCACAAGAAAATAAAGGTGGATCAATATGTGGTATTACATTAAACTGAAGAGCTTCTGTACAGCAAAGAAAACCATTAGGAACCTCAGCAGAGAGTCAACAGAATGGGAGAAAAAATGTCCAAATATTTTTTGGATATATGACTAATATCTGTAATATGCAGAGAATTCAAGAAACTCAGTGCTAAAAAAACAAAACAAATAATCCAATTAAAAATGGACAAATTAAACTAAATAGACACCTCACAAAAGAATATATTTCAAATGGCCATTAAATGTATAAAAGATGCTCAACATTATTAAAATCAGAGAGATAAAAATCAAAACTACCCTGAGATTTCGCCTAACTCCAATCAGAATCACAATAATTAAAAATACAGACAACATCAGTACTTGGGAGGCTGAGAGAGGAGGACACAGGTTTGTGGCCAGCCTTAGCCACTTAGTGAGATACTCCACTAATAAAGAGTTAAAAATTAAAAAATTAAAAAATAAAGAATAAAAAGTCATGTTGGGAGTATAGTTCAGAGGTAAGATGCCCTTGGGATCAATTCCCAGCAATGCGCGTGCGCGCGCGCGCGCGCGCGCACACACACACACACACACACACACACACTAAAATAAATAAATAAATAAATAAATAAATAAATAAATAAATAAAGTTACAAGCAATAACAAATTTTGGTGATGATGTGGAGAAGTGGGAACCCTAATACATTGTTGTTAGGATTGCAAATTAGTACAACTACTTTGGAAAATAGTATGGAGGATCCTCAGAATAATGAAAATGAAGTTACCATATGACCCAATAGAATATCTATGCCCCCAAAATGGAAACCAAACTGCCAAATTAATGCATGCATATTTATGCTGATAGCCACACATTCACAATTGCCAAATTATGGAAGCAGCCAAGATGTCCATCAGCAGATGAATGGATTGCAAAACTATGGGATATGTACACAATGGAATTTTATTCAGCCATAAAGAAGAACAAAATTATGTCATTTACATTATACTAAATGAGATTAGTCAGTCACAAAAAGTAAGAAATAGGATGCTCTCCTTAATATGGAAGCTAGTGAGAAAATGGGTCATAGGAGGAACTATAGATGAGCAAATAAGGCAACCTAACTGAGAAGGATGGGAGGGGAGAAGACAAAAATTTTCTAATGTACATGGTGTACATTCACAAGCATATCAATCACTAAGCCAAACATGAGAAGGGAGAGGGAATGGGGTGGGAACTGGGAAAGGGCTAATTGAGTGATGTGTGTATGTATACCTCTACCATCTTATACTCCATTAAGATGCATAACTACAATGTACCAATAAAAAAATTTAAAAACAAAGATAAAAATTTTTAATGTACAAGCCAGGCATGGTGGTGCATGCTTGTAATCCCAGCATTTGGTAGGCTGAGACCGGAAGATTGCAGTTCACAGACAGCCTCAGCTACTTAGTGAGGCCCTTTGCAACTCAATGAGACCCGGTTTCAAAATAAGGAATAAAAAATAGAGCAGAGGGTGTAGCTCAGAGGTCGAATGCACCTGGGTTCCATCCCCAGACCTGCAAAAAAAAAAATTAATGTACAAAAATAACAGATAAAAATCGTTTCAAATCATGAGCATCTATAGAGAAAAATAATTCCTCATTAACCTATAGTTAGAAAAATCTTTGAGTGTTTTCATGTAAGAGTACTCTAACAGTAGGGTATGTTTTATTTTATATTAATGTTCAAGATTATTGTAATTAAATTATTAGTTTAATTCTTTATAAAAGTGTCTATTTCTAAAAGTGTTCCTTATTTATTATATATGCTGTACATATCCATATGCAAGTCAACATGTAGACACACAATAATTAGATTCAATAAGCAGAAACTACTTTCTTAAAAGCCAAATTTTTCACATCAGCCATTTCCTTAAAAAGACAATTAATAGGTACAATTTTAATGTTAAATACAACCTAGAGTATTTTCTTTATTATACACCTGACTAAAGAAATTGTTTCAAGCTTATGAAATACATATCTAATGGTTGAAAATTTTAGAGACTCCTGGGACAAAGCAAATTAAATTCAGTACAAAAGAAAAACATAGGGGATTATTAATTTAAGATATAAAAAATATCAGGATATGGTTCTCTGTATTAAAAGAAGAAAATCAGTTACTTCAGTTTCTAATCATGAAGAAAGATGCTGCTGGTTTCTATAGCAACCAAGTCCCAAGTATTCTTCATTCATCTCTTTTCTAACAGAATCTTCCTCATTATGGTGAAAAGAAATTCAGTGTCACTTCAATGAAAACTCTAATATTTATAGATCCAAATACATTTTTTTGTCCAGGGTGAGGAAGTAAAGATGCTGAAATTCAGCATTGGCTTGAACAAGAAAACTTAATTTAAATGTGAGAACAACTGGGGCTTCTCTTGAGTTTTACTTATGTATTCAGCATCTATTATTTTGAGCATCCAAGAGAGATGTTTTTTTCATAGACTTTGACAGGCTGAACTCTTTGGAGGGTTTATTTTATCTTCTCTAGTCAGAAGCTGATTTCAGTGGCACTTCTGGCTCAAACTTAAAAGTCAAAATACAAAAGAACTAGCACATTTATTCTTGTCTGGCGAAGATAAGATTTATTCTATGTGGTGTAAAAACACCCGACAAACTATCTACTTGATATTGAACTTTCAAAATACTTTCATATTACATTGTCTAGTGGGAAAATATGTTAACATAATTGACTATGAGTTGTGCTTCCTATGATTATGCATAAAAACATATAAATTTCAGTTACAGCTATTTTATATAATTTGACAGCACTGCCACTTTGATTGATTTACTGATGGATTTTTTTTATTACAAGATACAAAGTAATTACTTTTGGGGGAGCATAATTTTAACCTTTTTAGTTTTGCCATTTACCAATTGCACAGTTCAAGTGAGTATTTTTGACAAACTCATTTTGTGATATGTCTCTCATTCTGTGTATATTCTATTTCACTGAAGTATTTTAATAGGATTCTCCACATATTTCTGCATAGCTATATCAATAATTGTTTTATGTCATATTGTTTTGATAGCTAAAAATCCTCTGAAAACTCAAATTTTCACTGGGAAAAAAAGTCTCTATGCTCTCTTTCAGTATCTTACAGAGAGCCTGAAACACAGGATGGGTCTATAGATATTTAATGAATTAATGAATAAATAATGAGAGCAAATTTTGCTTTACCCATTCTGAGTTCTAATTATCTAACCAAATTCTGATGATTCTATCAATACTATTGCCTTTATATTTGCAGTGTATGAACATTGTAGCTTATGTGCAGATATAAAAATGGATATGCATATATGAACAACATAAACCAGTGAGTTTATGGCTTATACATATAACACAACGCATACTCCAGATATTTATTATATGTCTAAGTGAAAATGACAATGAAGCATCTGACTATATCTTAATAGACTGTAAGAGAAGCAAGAATAGAAGAAGGATGAAATTTATAGTATGAGTTTTCTTTTGCATATTGAAGCTTGGATGTGAAGGAAGGCTAATAAGAAAAAAATTTAAAGCCATCATGGTAAACATAAAAGCTAAGCTAAGCATGTTAAGAAGATAAACATCTTCAAGCAACATGAATTGATGAAGGGTGACCATAGAATAAAAATATCCTGTCATGCAGTTTTTCATTTACAAATCTGCTTTTTTTTTTCATTTGTTAATATTTGAGTACAGGGGTTGTCAGTGATTATTGTACTCAGGATACATTTAGGTTCTAAGTATTTGATAATTAGTAGCCATTATGGACATAAATTATTTGACAAAGATATCCTCTTTTAATCTTTAAAAATCTTGTAATTCATATATTTCTACAGAAAGTAAAGGTAAGCAACCATAAATTACTGTAAATTTTATAACTGAGAAAATAGGGTCACACAGTTGGCATGGTGGTGCACATCTTTAATCCCGCATCCCATCGCTTTCAGTTAGGCTGCCTTGTTTGTTCATCTATAGTTTTTCTTTCTTTGTCCAGACTTCCTATGACCCATAACTTCCACATACTAGTGAGAGAATCTAACTTCTTACTCTTAGAAACTGATTAATCTCACTTAGTATAATGTTTTCCATTTCTATCCATTTCCTTGTAAATGATGTCATTTTATTCTTCTTTATGGCTGAGTGAAATTTTATTGTTTACATATCCCATAGTTTTGTAATCCATCCATATGTTGATGGACATCTTGGCATAGTTCCATAGTTTGGTTCCATAGTTTGGCAGTGAATTGTGTGGTTATGAACCTAGATATGTATGTATTTGTTTGGTAGTTTAGTTTCAATTCTTTTGGGTAGATATCCAGAAGTAGTGCTGCTAGACCATATGGTAGGTTGGTTCCTAATTCTCCAAAGGATCCTCCATACTATTTTTCAGAATGTTTGCAACACTTTGCAATCTAACCAACAATGTGTTAGTGTTCTCAATTCTCCATATCCTCACAGGCGTTTACTGTTGTTTGTGGTTTGAATGATTGACATTCTAGATGGAGTTAGGTGAAATCTCAGGGTAGTTTTGATTTGCATCTCTCTTTTGCTAACAATGTTGTAATATAATTATATATTTATTGGCAACTTGAATTCTTCTTTTGTGAAGGTGGAATCTATTTAGTTCACTTGCCCATTTTCTGATTCAGTTATTTTCTTAATACTGAGTTTTTTTTTAATTCTCTGTATATTCTATATATTAGTCCTCTATTAGAGGAATAGTTGGCAAAAATTTCTCCCATTTTGTTGGCTCTCTGTTGAAGTTCTTGATAATTTCCTTAGTTGTATAGAAGCTCTTCAGTTTAAAAAAAATCTCATATATTGATCCTCTTTTTAACTTCTTATCCCTTTGGGATTTTGTTGAGAAAGTTTTTACCTGTGCCTGTGTGTTGTAGTGTTGGACCTATGCCCTCTTCAAAGAGCTTCTGCACTGATTTCTATGTATTTGATCCATCTTCACTTGACTTTTTTGGTGTTAGCACCAATTGAGCAGAATAGAAAACTTAAAAACAAATCTGCATACGTATGGCTAATTGATTTTTGACCAAGGAGCCAAAAACATACACTTTAAAAAATGGTGTTGACAAAACTGGTTAACCATATGCAGAAAATAAAAATAAACCTCACTTTCTCAGTCTCTTAAGATTATTGATGGTTTTTTTTTGCCACACAGAAGCTTCATATGAATTATTATATTATATTTATTATATATATTATATTATATTATATTATATTATATTATATTATATTATGCCCAAACTTGAAATCATAGGCATTCTACTTCCAAGCTATACCCCTAGCCTTATTTTATTTTGAAACAAGGCATCACTTAGTTGCTGAGGCTGGCTTCAAACCCTTGATCCCCCTGTTTTAGCCATCTAGTACCAGAAACACAGGTGTGCACTATTGTGCCTTTCTGCAAAAGCTTTTTTAAGCCTCCCAAAATTAAAGTCATGTCACTGTAGGAAAACATGCATTTTCATGTTTATAGCAGCACAATTCACTATAGCAAAGATGGAACCAACATTAGTTGATCATCAACAGATGCATGTATTATGAAATTGTGGCATATTTACACAGTAGAATTTCACTCAGAAATAAAAATGAACACAATTATGTCATTTGGAGGAAAATGGATGGAACCTTCAAATATTATGCTAAGTTAGATGAGGCAAAGGAAATATGTTCTTTCTCATATGGAGGCTAGGGAGAAACTGGGCAATAAAGAAGACTTCAAATAAATGAGTAAATGAGAGAAAACACTAGTAAAATACTGGAAAAGAATTTGGGGATGGTGTTGAGAATCAAAAGGGGAGATCTGATGATGAAAACAATTAAAATAATATTTTTTAATATTTAAAGTTATTTCTACCAATAAGACAAAAGTTAGAGCTACAGATGGATTTTATAGGAAACCAAGAAATACACATTCAAAGGAGAATGTATGCCATCTCCAGAGTAATATATATGTATATGTAAGTATAAATATGTATATATGTATTTGTATATGCACTTATATATGTATATATGCATCTGGGGTTTATAACTTTTTAAAATATAAGACTTTTTAATATAAGACATTTGTAAGACATGAGTAGGAGGAGGTATATAAGAATGACATTAGTGTGGTAGTCATAACATGATTCAGAATTTTTGTTCATTTCCAAGGTCCTGATGGGGACATCAAGAACATGTCAGACCCTATTATTTTTATTGTAATACGACTGGGCTTGTCAAAGGGACATGTCTTTGTGATTACAACATGCCAGGTGAGGATCTTTGGGAATCACAGTGAAAATATTCATTCTCAGGGTTTCCTGAATCATCTTCCTGTCCTCCACTTGAGATTGAGCAAGGCACAGCACTTCTCAGGACTATATTAACTAAACACAGCTCCTCTTCTTTTGAGAAGATTATTCTAATAATACCGTACAAATATTTTTTTAACAGAGCCTTGGAAATAACAGAGTAGAATCAGAGTCTTTAAAACAGGAATTTAAAATATTTCCAATTTAATATAAACAATAACTATAAACTCAATCAATCCAATCAACAAATATTAAATGTACAATTTCCACCAAGAGTGCTATAACAAAATAGGAGAAACAAATTATTGGTTAAAATTTTTCAGTTTGATTATAAAAGTTTCAGCTACTGTTTTAAAGCTGAATTTGCTTTGCATTTTGGAGGAACTAGGAAAAAAGGAGAAAAAAATGTGGAGGTGGGGAAAGGATTGAACAGTGGAAAATAAAATTATACTAAACTCTTTATTCAACAGATCTTGCTTCTGTCTCCATAGATCTGATCTGAGTAGGAAAAGAGCTTTTACTTCCCAATTATTTTAGCTACCTAGCCATTGGTATAAATTATTTAACAATTCAGTTCTGTGCATGCTGAGCATATTCCAAACTGGTATGCCTGAATTATAAACTAGTATGCCTATGTTATATTTTTGAAGTGTGCTGCATGTATTTCAGTTGGCTGCCAAATTTTCAAAAATCCAATATACAAGTGAAAAATTAGCTTTTATAAGGAAAAGTGTATGGATATCATTAAAATCTCCATTGTTATTGTTTTATAAACAACATATTACATTACTCATAGTACTTATAGTTTCTAATTATAAGCAACTCTTAATACAAAGGATAACATTATAGTTGAGAATTTGTTAATGTTTTCTTTAGGATTTAAAACCTTAACCAAAAAGTAATTGAGAAAATGTATAATACTTGAGAAATTTATAGAAACAAAATGGCCATACTTCCAAAAGTGATCTACAAATTCAACACAATACTCATTAAATTACCAAGATCATTCCTCACAGACATAGAAAAATCAGTCCTTAAATTTATTTGGAATAACAAAAACCCAGAGTAGCCTAATTAGTTCTCAGCAACAAAAATCATGCAGTAGAAATCACAATACCTGACTTTAAACTATACTACAAAGCCATACCAATAAAAACAGCATGGTACTGGCATAAAAACAGATACATAGACCAATGGAGCAAAATAGAAGACTCAGAAACAAATACACACACTTACAGCCAATTGATTTTGGACAAAGGGTCCAAAAACATACAACAGAAAAAAGATAGCCTGTTCAACAAATGGTGTTGGCAAAACTGGTTAACCATATGTAGAAAAATGGAAATAAACCCCACTTTCTCACCTGGCACAAGAGTCAATTCAAGATGTATCAACGACTTGGAAATTAGACAAGAGACCTTGAGGCTCCTTGAAGAGGGCAGAGGTTCAACACTGCAACCACATAAGCACAGACAAAATCTTTTTCAAAAAGAATCAATATGAGGCAATTGCATAAAACTGAAGAGCTTCTGTACAGCAAAGGAAACTATAAATAATCTCAAACAAGAGCCAACAAAATGGGAAAAGATTTTTGCCACCTACTCCTCTGGTAGAGGACTAATATCTAGAATATACAGATAATTCAAGAAACTAAACACTAAGAAAACAAACAATCCAATCAAAAAATGGGCAAGTCAATTGAATAGACACTTCACAAGTGAAGACATTCAAATGGCTAGTAAAGGCATGAAAAAAAGCTCAGCATCATTAGGAATCATAGAGATGCAAATCAAAACTACCCTGGGATTTCACCTAACTCCAACTAGAATGACAATCATTCAAAACACAAACAACAAATGCTGGCAAGGATGTGGAGAAGTTGGAACTCTAAAACATTGTTGTTGGGATTGCAAATTAGTGCAACCACTTTGGATAACAGTATAAAAATATTCAGAAGAATGGGAACAAGCTTACCATTTGATCCAGCAATACCACTTCTGGGTATCTACCCAAAAGAAAGGAAACCAAACTACCAAACTAATGCATGTGTATGTATGTTGATAACTGCAAAATTCACCATTGCCAAGCTATAGGACAAGCCAATATGTCCATCAACAGATGAATGGATTACAAAACTGTGGGATATGTACACAATGGAATTTTACTCAGCCATAAAGAACAAAATTACATCATTTACAGGGAAATAGATGAAACTAGAGGAAATTATGCTAAGTGTTGATTATTCAGTCACAAAAATAAGAAATCGAACATTTTACCTAATATGTGAAAGCTAGGGAGAAATGGGTAACAGGAAGAACGCTAGATGAAGAAGATTTTATAGAGGAACAAATAAGGTGACCTAACTGAGGGGATAGGAGGGCGGAAGAGGAAAACTCTCTAACGCACATGATGTACTTAAACAAACATATTAAATTCAAACACTAAACCAAGCATGGGAAGGAGGGATGAGAGAATGGGGAGGAATCGGGTAACGGCTAATTGGGTGATATATGCATGTAAGTCTCCACAGCTCTTATCCCATTAAGATGTATAACTATAATGCACCAGTAATAAAACATGATAAATAAAAATATTCTGAATCCTAAAATGACATTCACTTTATTATTATTTATTGAATGCCAACACATTTATATAAGCTTCCCTGTGTTAGCATTTTAATAATAAGAAAAAAAATAATCCTATGCACAGTGAACAAAACCTTTCCTGGTAAAGATATGTAAAATTTCAAAAAATTATGAAATGAAAAGAATCATGACATTATATAGAGGCAAGGTAGATGAATATATCTACAGCTACAGCTACTAGAGAAAGAAACAACAGATTTTTTATAAATATTTATTGGTGCATTGTAGTCATACATTTCTTTTTTCTTTTTTTTTCTTTACTTTTTTTTTTTTTTGGTGGCACTGGGGTTCCTGGAAACCCTGCTACCTCCGGGCTACACTCCCAGACCTATTTTATATCATTTTTATTTAGAAACAGGGTCTCTTAAGCCAGTGAGGCTGACTTCGAACCTGTGTGCGATCCTCCTGTCTCTGCCTCCCAAGCGCAGGGATTACAAGCATGCGCCACCAGGCCGGGCGTAGTCATACATTTCAATGGGATAAAAAGCTTGTGGAGATGCACATGCAGGTATCACCCAATCAGCCCCTACCCAATCTCTAACCCCTTCCCTCCTCCTCCCTCCTACCCATGCTTGGCTTCCTGTTTGACTTTCATATGTGTGAGTACATCATGTGCTTTAAAGAGTTTCCCTTTTCCTCCCTCTTATCCAAAATTTTAGGAAATGATATAAAGAAAAGAGAATAGAAATCCTTCATTCAACATGTAATCCAGGGCTCACTGAAATTGATTCTTTTTTTTTTTTTTTTTTTTTTGCCATCCTAAGGATTGAACCCAGGGACATTCTACCTCTGAACTACAATCCCAGTTCTATTTATTTATTCATTTTATTACAAAACAGAATCTCACCAAGTGGCTGAGGCTCCCACTAAGTAACTGAGGCTGACCATTGGCCTTTTTTCTTTCTTGTCTCAGTCTGCCAAGTACTAAGATTACAAGCATGTGCCACCAGGCCTGGCCTGAAATTGATTCTTAATATTTGGAATGAAGGGAGAGCTTATAATAAAGAAATTCAGAAAACCCCACCCCCAAATATGCCTCTTTACTATTATTTGCTGTTTATTTTAAAGTGAGGGCACTATTGTTTTCATTTTTGTTTATTTATATGTACATCATATTGAAAATGGCATACATTCAGACTGTGTTGGTGCTCTCCCACCCCCATGGCTTCGCCTCCCTCCCAACAAACTGAGGGCACTATTTGAACAGCAAATGTAGTTAAAACTTTCTGTACACTTTCTTTACTTTCCAAGGGCAGATTCCTAAAATGAACTCAATCATGAGTCCACTTCAAAGAATTTAATCAACCAGAGAAGACTGGCTTATATCACAGGAGAGAAAATGAGGTGGACATTATGCTCAGATGGACTTTGTCTTACAATATTGGCTATTTTTCCTAAAAGTCCAATCATCGTTCCCTGAAATCATTGCCTCTCTCCTACGTCATATCCTTCCTCACTCAACTGTCTTCTTGCAAAAGATATATAAATTTCCAGATTTTATCAGATTTTATAGCATTTACTCTTTTCTATAATGCTCCAATCCTAGTATGATATATTTTTCCCTTAAATTTTCTCATCTTTCATTTTCATAGCCTCAGTTGTCAAACACTAAGTGTACAGGAACAAAAGAAGAGTTTTTCTTCCCTGTGCTTACATGGTATTCCTTAAGAATATAGGAGAAGGCCATGTCGTGAAGAATACTTAATTGTTTGCTTTTGTTTTTATGTATTTACTTTTTGGCAGTCATAGAGTACACCCAAGAGCTATGTACTCAGGTCTTCAGATTTTATTTTAATACTTAAATAAAATGACATTTAGTCACTTAAGCAAAGGAGAATGTTATTGCATAATATACTTCTAGATTATTTTACTACCTGCCATATGAAGAGTGAGCTGAAAATAAAGAATTTGTGGAAATTTGGGACTGATAGCCCAGTATAGAGAGACTAATTAGAAAACTGATATAATAATCCCAATAGGAAATCATGTGGTCTTGATTAAAGTAATGGCATTAGAAGACAAAAAAATAAAATTTTAAAAATATTGAAAAGTAGCTGGGCATGGTGGTGCATGCTTGTAATCCCCACGCTTGGGAGGCTGAGATAGGAGGATCGCATAGATTCGAAGCCAGCCTCAGCTATTTAGTGAGGCTCTCAGCAACTTAGTGAGACCCTATTTCCAAATAAAATATAAAATAGGTCTGGGAGTATAGCCCGGAGGTAGAAAGCCTCTGGGTTCCACCCCTAGTACTACACACACACACACACACACACACACACACACACACACAAAAAAAAAAAAAAAATATATATATATATATATATATATATATTGATAAGTAGAATATCAATATCAGATTAATACAATTAAATAAATGTAGAACATAAAATAAGTCAGAAAAAGATGAAAGTCAGATGACTTGGAATGTCATATAATCACTTCAGCAAATATTAAAATTTTACTTAATGCAAGGCTCAACTATAGTGTGGACTTCCTTGAGATTCACTTCTTCCCTTATCTAAATTCTATTAATATTTCAGGAATTAGTTCAAACATCATCTCTAATTAGAATATTTTCTAAAATAAGTAAGCTATGTGTGGTACCTCTTCAAGCATTTATCATAATAGTTATAATTTATTGTCTGCCTTACTGAAATGAATGATGTTTCTTTGTCTTTATTACTTCACTTAGATGCTTTAGTGTCATGGCAGTTTGAGAAGTTTAAAAAAAAAACAGTAAGCAAAAAAATGGAAATGAAAGAACCTGAATATCATAAATGAGTGTATATCATGAATTATCCTTTTTAAATTTAAGAGGCAAAATATACATTGATTTAAATCTACAGAATATATTCCTGCAATACAAACTTATAAAGCAATCCTTGAAAGCATATTTTTGGACTGCTGTGCTCATGATATATGTGATTTCCTTAATCATGTCTCCCCTGTGACTTATATTACTTGCTCTAAAGAGTGTGGGCAGCCATTTTCCTTCTCAGAACAGTTCAAGTGTTAGTTTTGATATGTGACTTAGTCCTTAGCTATCTTTAAGATCATTTTTCTTCACATATGCAGCTCTAACCTTTGAGAATTTCTAAAGTATTTCTAATGTAATATTCCTTGAATTAGAGAGCTGAGAGTTGAATGAGAAGTATTCAAGGAGAAAGATGCTTACCATAATATGATTCTTAGTTCAAAAATTTATCCATCCATAGCTTTAAAAAGACCCCAGACAACTGACCTTCAGGTCAGAGGAGCAAGTCATATTTTGTAGAGAAGGATGATTTGAGCCAATAGATTTTTCTGTAGTTTATCATTTCTCTTTAAGAAATAATAATTTTAAAGTGTAGTAACTCTGGACCCAGAGAATATATTTTAAGATGGTTTCAGTACAACATTTTTAAAAGGTTCAGAAGGTAATAGAAGGCAGATAGTCTTTTCTCTCCCATGTCTATCTATTGAAGTTAGGCAAAATTACCCTAGATCGTGTGTGTGTGTGTGTGTGTGTGTGTGTGTGTGTGTGTGTGTTTGGGTACTAAAGCTAGAAGGATGTCTGAGGAGCTTTCATTGGTATAATTGCTATAAATATGGTAAGTTATTCCATGTATAGCTCCAACATAACAAAGAAATTTATTTATTGATAATTTCATCTATTGATAAGATAAAATAATGTCACAATTGATGAATTCTTGGGATATTAAAATAAACAAATATTTAAGCATTTAAGTCCACTTATATTTAAAACAATGTGTTTTTTTCCCCATGGGAATGTACAGGATATGCATTTGAAAAACATGGGTTTAGTTCTAATTTTGTTTCTAACTTGTGAAACTTGGAAACTAGAGTAATTTCCTGAATATTTTTTGTGCCAGGCACAATAGAATAAATTTGCCAGATTATTCAAACTCTGTCTACTCTATCAACTTCTTAGTCATAAGAATTAAACATATTTCAAATAGTTAACAAAACATATTGAAGAATATCTATATTATGCAAGATACCTCATCTTCATGAAGACATAATAATTAGTCAGAGACTCCTCTGCCAGGAAGGATACTCCATTACACACGAGGGGACATCAGATCAAAGGGTAATGCTTCTTCCCCTGACACTGCCGTTGCTTAAAATAGAGCTACGTCTGTATTCATACTTGACAGAAGGAATGTTGCTCTTCCTTCTGACTCAAACTCTCACTCACTGACCAGATTAGAGGCCAGGCCAAATGCTTATAAACTAGACCCAAAGAGGGCTAGAAAGTAATTTTCTGGCTTCTATTTTGGGAAGGTGTAGATTCAGTTGGTTAATCCTGCAAATGAAGATAGGGTACTTAAACATTTTGCTGGTTACAAAACACTAAATACAAAGTCAAGCTTCACTGTATATATATATATATATATATATATATATATATATATATATATATATATGTTGTTTTAGTTTTAAAATTATCCATTTCCATATGGAATAAAATTCATTAATATGAAATAAATTTTCCACATTGCATAAGGTTATTTTTTATGGCTGTTTTTAATAGCATGGAAATGCAGTTTCCATCACCTGTACTTGTGGGAACATATGTATATTGAGTCCTTATATGCAAGGTCCTCAGCAACTGGAGAGACAGAGTTCTTTTTATCCTCACTGCCATTTTAATTCTTTGTCACAACAGTACAAACAGGATTAAATGAATAGAGAAATAATCTGTTCATGAGGTACTTTGTCCTATGATTCAACACAATTTGTATAATACAAAAAGACTGATAATAGAAAAAGGCAGATACAAAATTTAAGTGCATTTAGTGCTAGGGGTCAAAAGTTTTATTAAATATTAAAACACTCAGAGGTTTATGAAGAAACAGAGAGCTAAATATTTTTGATAAAATGTCTAATTAAAAATGTTTCATGCAATTGTTTGGTAGGTAATAGGTAATTTGTAAACATTTTGATGTTTTACCTATGATACTCTCATTCTATTAATAATGTGAGTAAATATATAATTATCAAGTTAATTTTAAAGTCTAGTTGGAGACATTGGAATATTTTTTAACTTCATACACACTTTTGCAATATTCTAAAACTACAAAGTAAACTTTAATCCAGATTTTCTTTACATATCACCTGAATATTTGTTGCAGGTGTGTGGCTCAGTTGGTTATCAATGTCAGCCCTTGTGGGTAGCCAGCTGTTTTTCTCTTGATGTACAGCCTGCAGAGTAGATCTGAGGATAGAACTTCTTTGAAGCTATTATCAATCTCATGCCAAGACCAATTCAAATGTATGCACTACATTCTGTCCTCTCTGCATCACACCATTTGTATGACTGTTCTTGTTGTTTATTTAATTTGAAGAAATGTTCCTGGGGAAAAAAAATAAAACAAAGCTCAAAAAGACTATGTAGCTTGTTTAGTCAGTTCTCCCCTTACTGTGACCAAAATGCTCAACAGGAACAACTTAGAGGAGGAAAGGTTTATTGGACTCACAGTTTTAGTTCATAGTGCTGATTCCCGAGCATAAAACATGGCAGTGGAAGCAGCAGCAAGTGACATAAAGACACATCTCTCACATCATCGTGACCTAAAGGAGAGAGAAGGAGAAGTGGTCCATGGACATATATTGTTTCCAAGACCACACCCCCAGTGAATCACCTTCTCCAGCCATTCACCAGCTTGAACCCTGACGCACTGGGGACATGTTTTCAACACATGAAAATTTGGAGGACATTTTAAATCCAAACTATGAGTGGCTTCTATTAAATTAAAAAAGGACCAAATTTATGTATTTTATTTCCAAATTTTTAGCATAGATTGAATCATTTTACAAATTAAGTTTATGTCTGTGTTTATATTTATATTGCAGATAAATTAGGAAACAATTACATTGGTGGTTATATTACGATATGTCTTGATGTCTTGAATAATTATTACTTCAGCAACTATGTTTAAATCAGTTCTCTAGAGAAGACCATCAAGGATCGATTCTAAAAGCCTTCTAAAATGAGAAAAAAGAACAAATGGCACTTAAAAAACATTTGGACAAAAGCAAAAAAAAAAATGAGAATAGATATCTGTTATCTGACTTTCTTAGGTATCTTTTCCTTTTTGTTTTTGTGTTTGATTGACACATACTAATTGTTCAAATCAGGAGACTTCCGGGAAGATGGCGACCGAGAAAAGCGGGGCTTAAGAGCCCCGCTAACAACCAATCTCCATTACCACAAAACCAGCGCCTTTCATAGCCAGAAAACACCATCACCAGAAAAACAAAAAAACCACCAGGCTCCAGAGAGAAAGCGGACTGAGAACAGAGCTCAGAGCCACAGAGGAGATACACGCACCCGAGGACGCGGCAGCAGCGCCATACTGCCGGCGGTAGCGGCAAACTCACCGGACGGCTACAGCAAGTCAAGGTGAGCCGCTGCGGAACAGCCAGGCGGGATCTTTCGGCGCAGAGAGCATTTAGAGCTCCCAGTGGCTGAGCTCAGCACACGCTGCAGGAACTCAAAGTGGAACTCAAAACCAGAGAAGAAAAAATACGCCAGCCTCACGGCCGAGGGCGTGTCAGCGGCGCCATATTGCCACCAGCGGCAGCAGCAGTGAATTCACCGAGTCCAGTACAGCTACATCTGCGTACTCAAGAACAGTGAGTCAAATTGTGGGCCACAGAGGAGAAATCCCAGTACTGTACCCCCTGGGACTTGACCCAGTGAGGGAGTGGGGGTGGCAGAGATATCACACCATAGGAGAACGTGCAACCTGGCACCCCCCCCATAGTTTAAAGCAGCCTCTATCGACTCCCTGGGTCGGAGACTCTGTGATACAACCCAGTAAAGGAGTAGTGGGGTCTGAGATACTACAGACTCGAGATCCAGAGCACCTTAAGTGAAGTCATAGTGACCCAACGGAAGAACCCAGAGAAGGCACAAACCTCCAAAATCATGGGAAAGAGGAATAACACTGGGGCAATGAATGCCCACAACCCCACAACATCAGAACCTGATAAAACAGAAAATCAGAGATTTCTAGAAGATCAAATCAGGAAAATAACTATAGAAATAATAGAGGTGCTTCGAAAAGAACTCAGAGAGAGCCAAAAAGAGATAAAGGATGCAATTAATGAAGTAAAGTCCTCAATTCAAAGCACAAACAACCGATTAGACCACATGGAGAACAGAATCTCGCTCTTAGAAGATGAGCAATCAAAAAATGAACGCATAGTTTCTAATCTAGAAAAAAATATACAACAGCAGGAATCTGACATTGAAGAAATATGGGCCCATTTTAAGAGAGCTAACCTAAGAATAATTGGAATAGAGGAGGGAAAAGAAAGTGAAACCAAAGGGATCAACAATCTCTTCAAGGAAGTAATAGCAGAAAATTTTCCAAACATAGAGCAAGAGGTTGATACACAGGTCCAGGAAACTTATAGAACTCCCTTTAGACAGGATCGAAGAAGAGGATCCCCACGCCACATAATTGTCAAAATGACCAATGTGGAAGCCAAGCAGAGAATCTTAAAGGCAACAAAAACAAAGGGTCAAGTGATATTCAGAGGCAAACCAATTAGAATCACTCCAGACTTCCCAAACCAAGTCATGAGAGCCAGAAGGGCTTGGAGTAACATATTCCAAACTCTGAAAGAAAACAACTTCCAGCCAAAAATTTCCTACCCAGCAAAACTTTCTATCAAATTAGATGGAGAAATAAGAAGCTTCCATGACAAACAGAAACTGAAGGAATTTATGTCTTCAAAACCAGCACTAGAGAAAATACTCAAAGAGATTAACTACAAAGAAGAAATAGGTAACACTCACCAGAACCAGAGAAACAAGACTTTACATCCAACAGACAACTAAGATTGGTTATCTGTGGAGATTCATTATTTATGTTAGTCTTTTACCTATCTCTAAATTGTATTGTTTGCCTTTATTGTTGTTAATTTTTAGGATTTCTAGTTGGAATATTAATATACCTTCAGATATAGCATTTGGAAATATTTTATCCAATTCTATTAGTAACTTTTAACTCTGTTTACATTGTCTTTGGATATACAATATTTTTTTATTATTTTTTAGGGAGTTTGTATATTCTTCTGTTGCCTGTGCCATTGAAATCATATCCAAGAAATCACTGCCAATTTCAGTGTTGTGAGGTTTTATGACCCAAATTTTCTTCTAAAAGTTTATAGTCTTAAGATATATATTTAGGTCTTTTATCTATTTTGAGTTAATACTTGTATGTGGGATTAGGTAAGGGTCCAATTTTATTCTTTTCCATGTAATTATTATTTTTCAACAATATTTAATTAAAAGATTATTATTTCCACCACCAAATGTTCATGGAAACCTTGTCAAAAATAACTTGGCAATATAGGGAAGAATTTAGCTCTAGGCTTGTATTTAACTCCAATGGTTTATATATCTGCCTTTAGAACAGTACTACACTGTTTCAATTATTGTAGCTTTATATGGTTTGAAATCAGAAAATATATATCTGCTAGCTTTGTTCTTTTTCAAGATTGTTTTGGGTATCTAGAATCCATATTCCATATTAGGATAGATTTTTTTTCTGAAAAATAAATATATAAATATATGATAGTTTCACCTAAAAAAACAAAAAAAAAAAAATCCTCTGGTAGGAAAGAAAGCAAAAAGAAATATTGAAATGTTATCTTTAAGTCATCAAAAGCTTGGTATCAGACAAATAAAACTGTTATGTGAGATTAACATTTTTAATTTTGGATAAATTGCTATAATACTAGATGTCAACCACTAAGCCAAACATGGGAAGGAGGGATGGGGAGAGAATGGGGTGGGGATTGGGTGGGGGCTGACTGGGTGATGTGTGCATGTATGTCTACAAAAGTTTGTATCCCACTATGATGTATGAATACAGTGCACCAATAAAATAAAATTAAAAAAAAAATCAATAGAGTTCAGTATATAGCTCCATGCATGCACACAGATCAATTCCAACTTCCCTTATTTTTCCTTTTCCATGATACATATCTTTGAAAACATGCATTACTCACTATTCTAAATTAAGTTGACATCTTTAGCTTCCATATATGAGATATAACATATGGTACTTATTTTTCTTTGTCTTGCTTATTTTAATTAATATAACATTCTCTGGTTGCACATATTTTGCTTTAAATTACAGAATTTCATCTATCTTTATAAATGAGTAGTATTTTGTGTATATAAATCACATTTTCTTTTTAAAACTTTTATTGCATTAGAGTCATACATTTTAATGGGATACAGATGATAGTGGCATAAATACATGCATCACCTCTATAGCTCTTCTCCGATTCTCACCCCATTCCCTCTCCCCTCTCTCCTTCTCATGTTTGACTTATTAATTGGATTGATATGTTTATGAATGTACATCACATACATTAGAAAGTTTTTCTCATTCCTACTCCCATACCCCTCAGTTAGGTTGCCTTATTTGCTCATCTATGGTTTCTCCTTCTTAATCTAGAGTTCCTTATTTGCTCATCTATAGTATCTCCTTCTTTGTCTAGAGTTCTTCTTATGACCATTTTCTTCCTAGCTTCTGCATATTAGGAAGAACATGGACTAATTTTTTACTTTTTGTGACTAGCTAATCTCAGCATAATATTCACTAGTTTCATTCATTTTTCTGCAAATGACATCATTTTGTTCTTCTTTATGGCTGAGTAAAATTCCATTATGTATATATCCTATAGTTTTATAATCCATTCATCTGTTGATGGACATTTTGGTTTGTTCCATAGTTTGGCAATAAATGTATAAAAATATATTTGACATCACTAGCAATTAGAAAGATGCAAATCAAAACTACCCTGAGATTTCACCCAACTCTAATTAGAATTGCAATCATTCAAAACACAAACAACAACAAATGCTGGCAAGGATGTGGAAAAGTGGGAATTCTACTATATTGTTGATGGAATTGTAAATTAGTGCAGCCACTTAGGAAAACAGTATGGAGGATCCTCAGAAAAATGTTAACGAACTTACCATATGATCCTGCAATATCACTTCTGGGTATCTACCCAAAAGAAAAGAAACCAAACTACCAAACTAATGCATGTGTATCTATTTTCATAGCCACACTATTTACATTTTCTTTTTTTAACTCATATCTTGATGGGCATGTAAGTTGATTCATATCTTAGCTATTATAAATACTGTGACAATAAACACAAATATCAGGTATCTCTTTAGTATCCTGATTATATTTTCCAAGAAAATAAAATACCTGGGATTGCTGAAATATATTGTAGACTATTGTTTAATTTATTAGAGGAAAACCTCTTTACAGTTGTTCATAAATAGAGTAATAATGTATATGTCAACCAAAATTGTATGAGTTCCATTTTAACCTCATTCTCACTGGTATTGTTTTTGTTTGTTTGTTTTATTGATAATACTTTTTCTAACTGGGATGGAATTGTGTTTCTATGATGGCTAGTTATAGTGACTTTTATATTTTTGGCCATTTGTATTTTTTAATTTATTTTATGGTACTGGAGATTGAGCCCAAGGAAATTCTATCTTTGAGCTATATCTTAAACCCAATTTTTGAAACACGGTCTTACTAAGTTTTTGAGGGCCTTTATAAGTTGCCAAGACTGCCCTCACACCGAGAGGTTTCCTGTTCCACCTATCAAGTACTGGGATAATAGTAGTAATTAATGATGCCTGTCTGGTCATTTATATTTTAAAAAAAATATCAGTAATCCAATGAATAGTGGACAAATAATCTGAATTAACCCTTCCCAAAAGAAGGAATCTTTTTTTTAATTAGCTTGCCTTCTCTTGTTCATCATACTCATCAGTGAAAGATGACTGATTTTATTTCACAAGAGAACATGAGTAATATTGTGTTCTTCAGTGTCACTAATTCAAAAGATAAAGAAGTTTTAAGTAAATGGGCAGGGAGAAATAGGGTTATACAGAAGATGAAAGTGGAATCCCTGCATCAGTACTACACATGAAATAAAAGCAAAAAGCAGAAAACATACAATTTTTCACTTAAAATATTATTAAACTATGTATTACTTTTAAAAATAAGTCAGTTCCCTAAAAATCATAAAGATATAAAGATTGTGATAATTGAAAATATAATATCTTTGGAACAAAAATAATATTTTAAATTATCTTCTAACAGCTGGTTTCCATATACAAATAAAAATAATTTATTTGAAATAAGTTTTGTAATTAAAACATGCTTGTGATTATATAATCTATAATGATTAGTAAATTTACTAGAGATATTATATTATGTTATTTCCTTTTGGAAATAAAAAAAAGTTTGGTATTGCATATACTTTAAATTACTCACAGTAATCTAATTGATACAGTGCTCTTACCATAACTAAATTATTTACCATCTTTGCAATTTTCCTTTGTGACTTTTTTCTTCATTCTCTGTCATCCTTCTATTAATTTTTCAATAAGAAAGTATCAATGCTTTATCTGTTCTGCTTATACTTTCCCCTTCTTTTCCCCTAAATTTGAATCTAGTTTTTTGGTTTGGAGTTAGGTGGATTCCACAAGAACTACCTTAATTTACGTGTAATACAAGTTCCTCAGTGACCACTCAGTAGGTCCCAACTTTTGAATGTTAGGATTAGATTGAATATCTTGTGTACATGTAGTAGTGTAAATACCTATTTCTAGCTTAATATTTTAGTAATTATTTATATAGAACAATATTCTTTGATAGTATTTGTGGTTGAAAATAGAATTCCATTGATATATTTCATGACATTCCCTACAAAATTCTTATAAGGTGATATTTGAGAAAATTAAACAAATATACATTAATGTTGTTTTGCAAATAGAGGAGATATTACTAGAATTGAGGTATTATGAGATGGAATGATAGAGCTTTTCAAATGCATACATTCCGTTGTATATGTACTTTGAGGTTCTATAAAATATTTATAAATTATTAATAATAAAAATTTGGTAAACAATTATTAGAACAATCAATATAAATGAACAAGGCTAATTAATGATTAATAAATTATTTTTAAATATAGGTTTAGTTATTTGTACTGGATAACTGGATATTGATTTTATTCATGAAATGCACCGATGACTTGCAGAAAAATCCACAGTAAGTAAATGACTTGAACTACGTTAATTAAGTAAAATGCAAAAGATTTGGAAAATATATAGAAGAAGCCTAAGCTATGTAATAAACCTATCAAAAGATACCTAGAGCCGGGTGTGGTGGGCGTGGTGTTGCACACTTGTATTCCCCGTGCTTGGGAGGCAGAGACAGGAGGATCCAGCACGTTGGAAGCCAGCCGCGCTGGCTTAAGAGACCCTGTTTCCAAATAAAAATATAAAATGGGTCTGGAAGTGTAGCTCAGAACCCCAATGCCACCAAAAAAAAAAAAAAAAAAGAAAAGAAAAAATTTAAAACAGACGTTAGGACAATATAACTTGTATTTAAATTTTAGGTTTTCTTTACTTTAAGACTTGGAAAAGTTATTTTCTCTGTGCCTCAGTTTCTACTTTTTGAAATAAATATACTACTACCTATTTAATAGTTGATTAAAAGGGGAAGGGTATGTAAAGGATTTAACAATAAGCTTTGCATAGAAACACATCCTATAAAGTCTTTTATTAAAAAATAAAAGTGATGTATGAGGTGAAATTTCTTTTCTTAATACATGGAATTTCTGGGAGAAAGGGTAAAGATGATTCTGGGTAAAGAGTAAATCAAAGAACAATAGAGTGATTTAGAAAATACAATTGTTCCATTGACACTACAGCCCAGAGGCCAAGGAAGAAAGAAGCAAGGAAAACACAAACAAGCTCTCACAATTTTTCTTCATAATTAAGGTGAAAGGGGTCTAAACGAACATAAAATAATGGGCAAGGACCAGAATCATGTGCAGCCATGTCAAAATTATTTATTCTTATTCTAAAAGCAAGTTGTAGTCGTTCCAGCTTTACAGTAAGTCCCGCTCTATTCATGGTTTTCTTTTCTACAGTTTCTATTGACTACAGTTAATCTCAGCTTGGAAATCTTAAATAAAAAAAATCTAGAAATAAACAATTCATAATTTTAAATTGCATGCCACTCTGAAAATTGCGATGAAATCCCATGCCGTCTTGTTTCCCTCTGCTCCAGACATGAATAATACCTTTGTCCATTGTATCCACTGTATATTCCTGTTCCTCACCTTGCAGCTGTCTCAGTTTTAGATAGACTGCCACAGTTGCCCAGGCTAGGTTCAGTATCCCCCACAGAGTATTCTCATGCCATGTCACAATCTTACAGTATTTTCCTTATATTTTTTATCACAGAGCATTGGAGCATCTTATATTACCACAAAAAAGAGTGAGTACCCAAAATATTTTGAATGAGTAAAAGAGAGAAATCACATTCAAATGACTATTACAGTATATTATTAATTTCTTTCCCTCATTCCTATTTTATTTATTTATTTATTTATTTATTTATTTATTTATTTTTATTTTTTGGTGGTACTGGGGTTCCTGGAAGCCCTTGAACCTCCGGGCTACACTCCCAGACCTATTTTATATTTTTATTTGGAAACAGGGTCTCCTAAGCCAGCACGGCTGGCTTTGAACATATGCAATCCTCCTGTCTCTGCCTCCCAAGTGCGGGAATTACAAGCGTGCGCCACCACGCCTGGCTCTTCATTCCTATTTTAAATCTTTAACTGCTAATTTATGAATGATACTTCACTGTTAATATGCATGTAGGAAAATACATAGTATATAAGGGTGTTGGTACTATTGCAGTTTTAGGCATCCACTGGGCATCTTGGAATGTATTCCTCTCAGATAAATGTAGCTAATGTACAGACGTAGGCCTGATGAGAGTTATTTTTAAGGAGAATGCTGTCTTCTATTTTATTACTGTATCACTTCTAATTATTAAAGATAATGTAGTCAAGAGGAAAAGGAGCATTCCATCTCCATCCTCTGAAGATTTGCTTGAGTAAATTGATAATAGTCTAAATAGGAATGTGTACACAAATTTAAGGAGGATAGAAAGCATAGCATGATTGAAATCACAGGAATGTAATTATTTACTATGCCACCATCATTCAGAATATTTTTCTATCGTGGAAGTGGAAAATGTGTTATGTCGGAAAATAGTAAACAATTTTCAGGGGTGTTCAGCAGGCATGGAGTATATACAGTGTTCTTGAACAAAGCCATTGGGCCCTCAGAATAATCAGTAATAGTGTAAATAAATCATAAGTATAAAAAATATGAGATTAAAATAGAGGATATTGGTATTTGACAGTAGTCCGTCCATGTATGGTAATATGATTCAGTATTTTTAAATATGAGTTTAAATAATAAAAGCTAAGGAAAGATTTGGGCCACTGACAGAATAATATCATGACAATTCTCTGGGTAAATTTTTAGGATTAATAGACCACTAATGAATATATTTTCTTAGTGACTGGCAATTCATTTCCAAAGTCCTTATTTAAAATAGAAAATTACCATTTATATTTTACATAGACTCAGTTGTAATTTTCATTAACTCATGAGCTTATATAATTTTTGTAATTATTCAATGAGCAAAACAATCCCCTTTTTAAATACTTTTATTGCTGCATTATGGTCTCACATCATAATGTAGTTTTTAGTAATATAGAAATATATCCAGTTTGCTGTGAAATAGCCCTAAACTATTCTTTCTGGAAAAAAAATTGATATATCATCAAACCCATTGTGCTATGAATTATACATATGAATGCTAAAGATGTGTAATACTGAACAAAATAAAAACATAAAAATAAATGAGATTAAAACATTATACTTCTTCCTGTTCTCATCTTTATTATTTGGTTGTGTATTTTTCCTAGGAGAATAATTGAAAATCATTGCAACAAAAATTTTAACAAATTATATTATTGATTACTTTAAAGATTATTGCATTTTGTCTAATAATGTATAATTTTTATGAAACTGGAGATTAAACCCAGGACCTTGTACATACTATATTTGTGTAGTACTGTTGAGATTCACCTCCAGTCCTTTTTATTTTATTTTGAAATATGTTCTCTTTATCTTACCCAGGGTGACTTCTAACTTCTAATCTTTCTGTCTCAGTCTCTCTAGTACCTGAGATTACAAGTGTGCACCATCATGTCTAGAAATATTTTAAACATGATTAATATTAAAAATATAGCCGGGCGTGGTGGCGCACGCTTGTAATCCCCGCGCTTGGGAGGCAGAGACAGGAGGATCGCGCAGGTTCCAAGCCAGCCGCGCGCTGGCTTAGGAGACCCTGTTTCCAAATAAAAATGTAAAAATAGGTCTGGGAGTGTAGCCCGGAGGTAGAAGGGCTTCCAGGAACCCCAGTACCACCAAAAAAAAAAAAAAAAAAAAAAAAAAAAAATATATATATATATATATATATATATATATATATATACACACACACACAATACCCAAACCATTGTCCTATTTTTTCTTCCACTATCATTATAACAAATGTAATAAAAACAAAATAGCATAAGGTCTTTTGTAATATTTCTCTTGCTACTGTAAAAAAAAGCATATGTTTGCATCTGTTAAAATAATACTAAATGGCCTGTATTTTATATCTTCAAAGGAACATTGAATCTCTGCTAAAGTACCTTTTAAAAAGTCTGATCATTTTAAATTAAATCACATTTTTATGAATTTTACTTCTAAAGTATTTGACATGTGAAAGATAATTAGCAATTATTTACAAATAAGAAATAATTTTATAATAATTTTATTTAATATTTTTATTAGTTGTGTTTACTGTAAAATTAATCATTTAAAATTTATTTGGTGAAGTGTCTATTCAATTCAGTTGCCCATTTCTTGACTGAGTTGTTTGTTTTCCTAGGGTAGAGTCTTTTGAACTCTTTGTATATTCTGGATATTAGCCCTCTATTAGAGTGGTGGCTGGTAAAGATCTTCTCCCATTTTGTAGGCTTTCTCTTTAGGTTCTTGATGGTATTCTTTGATGAGAAGAAACTGTTTAGTTTGATGCCATCCCAATTGTTAATTCTTGCTTTAATTTCCTGCGCTTTGAAGGGCTTGTTGAGAAAGTTATTGCCTGCCTAAATGTTGTAGTGTTGAGCCTATGCCCTCCTCTAATAACTTCACAGTCTCTGGCCTAATTTCTAAGTCTTTTATCAATCTCCAGTTGATTCCTATGCACAACAAGAGGTAAGGACTTAGTACCATCTTTCTACAAATCAATAGTTCTCCCAGCACCATTTGTTGAAAAGGCTGATTTTTTCTCCAGCACATGAGTTTGGACCCTTTGTCAAGATTAATTGACTATAGGTGTGTGGATTTGTTTCTATATCTTATATTCTGTTCCACAGGTCTGTATGCCTGTTGTTGTGCCAATACCATTCTGGTTTTACTACTATTGCTCTATAATATAATTTGAAATCAGAGATTGTGATGCCTCCTGTATGGTTCTTATTGCTGAAGATTGCTTTGGCTAATTCTGTGTCTTTTTTTGTCTCCATATTAAATTCATGCAAATGACCAATAGATATATAAAAAGATGTTCAACATCATTAGCCTTCAGGCAGATGCAAATAAAAACTACGCTGAGATTCCATATAACACCAATCAGAGTAGCAAGCATAAAGAAATCAAACAATAACAAATGGTAGCAAGGATGTAGGGAAAGAGGAACTCTTTTTACTCTGTTTGTGAAAGTACAAACTAGTTCATTCACTCTGGAGATCAGTATAGAGATTCATTTAAAAAGTGGAAATGGATCCATGGTATGATCCGGCTATACCACTCCTGGGTATCTTTCCAAAGGGGTTAAAATCAGAGAACTACAGTAACATATGCATACTCATGTTCATAGTAGCACAATTCGTAATAGCCGAAATATGGAACCAACCTAGGTCTCCATCAACAGATGGATGGGTTGTAAAATTATGGAAAATACACCCAATGTAATTCTACTCAGCCATAAAGAAGAACAAAATCATGTCATTCACAAGAAGATGGAAAGTCCTGGAGAACATTATGTTAAGTGAGATCAGCCAAGCACAGAAAGAGAAGGGACATATGTTTCCTTTAATATGCCCAAACTAGAGAGTATTAGGAATACCAGAGGGACTCCAGATAATGGAGGAGAAACCTCAGCAAAGCTGAAATGGAAGGGTAGGAGAGGAAGAAGGCTGAGGTTGATTAATGAAGGAACTACATTCAAATATGTGTAAAAGCATGAATGTAGCATGGTCAACCTGGAAACTCATTGATTGGAGGGGGAAAAGGGAAGTGGGGGGAAAATGTGCACCAAGCCCAGTCTGTAAGTATGCCAATTTCAATATGATTCACATAAAAATCGACTTATTTGCTGTAAATATTAACTATTTTACTTATATTATGATAGTTGAGACCAACTGGGCCATGGCTGTGTCCTGTTGATTGGACTCTCTCACATGTCAGTGATTAGCAAGCAGTTGAGCTGCTGGCTACAGGATGTGTTACCAGGCAGAGGTTTCTTGGGTCTTGTCTAAAATAAATATTTCAGGTTAAAGATACAGATATGATGAGCATAAATAATTTATTTGGTGAAGTGAGTGGCCTATCCCAAGAATGAAGGAACTTAAAAATGAAAGTAAAGGGTTGGTCTAAGAGACATATAATGATAATTCAAGTTCTTGGCAAATTCAGACAGGAGAATTGCAGGTTGAAGCCAGTCTCAGTCCCTTAGTGAGAATCTCAAGAATTTAGCAAGACCATGTTTTAAAATAAAAGAATTTTTTTTTAATTTATAAGTGGAACATATTGAAAATGGTGTACATTTAGATTGTGCTTCGTGCCCTCTTCCCCCTCCATTTACCTTCCCCCCTCCCAATAAGGAGTGTCCAGGTAAACCATGCTATATTTATACTATTACACATATTCGTATGTAGCTCCTCCATTGAACAACCTTGGCCTTCTTCCTCTCCTATTCTTCCATTCTAGCTTTGCTGAGATTTCCCCTCCATCATCTGGAGTCCCTCTGGTATTACCACTACTCCCTAGCTTGAACATATTAGAGAAAACATATGTCCCTTCTCTTTCTGTGCTTGGCTAACCTCACTTAACATAATGTTCTCCAGTTCCTTCCATCTTCTTACAAATGCTATTATTCTATTCTTCTTTATAGCTGAATAGAATTCCATTGTGTGTATTTCCCATAATTTTGCAATCCATTCATCTGTAGATGGAGATCTAGGTTGGTTCCATATTTTGGCTATTGCAAACTGTGCTGCTATGAACATGTGTGTAGCTCATTAATAGAATACCTTTAGAGTCAATCTTTCATATGGAAAGAAAGAAAGAGAGGGAGGGAAGAAGAAAGGAAGGTTTTTCTGATTATTATACAATCTTTTTTTACTGTAACTGTATTGTTTGTGAAGTCATGGACAGATATCTCACATGATATCAGATTCCAGTCATAGTTTTTCTGCCAAGAGAATACTGAAATGTGTCAACATAATCATAATGACACTTTGAAATAGGAGTCCCACTTCAGCTTTAAGTCTAAGCAACAACAATTTTGGGGACATAAAGCACAGGCAGATGGAAAACATTTTGTTTGGAAGAGAACATACAGGATCAGCCAGCAATTTGTGTTAACTTGCTTCAAATTAGACCTTTATCTCAATGGCAATAGTGGCTCAGATAAAGATACAGATACAAAGAACGAAGGGACTTCCACTCCAGTTTTCAGCTTTTGTTGCAAACAAGGAAGTTATCAGAATTTGGAAAATGTAATTTGAGAAAATAGAATGCCTGTATTAATTTATCAGTCCATCATTACAACATCTTAGTAAATTATTTAGGTTTTTAATATCTATATCTACCTTCTTAAAGATTATTTCAGAATTGAATTTAACACTTTTTTTTTTATCCTAGTTGTATTCTGCCCCAACACAAAGCAATTTTCTTCCATTATATATGCTTCTCATACTATCATACTCTGGATTAATGACAGGCTTTCACTCCTGAATATACCTTTCTATTTTCTTATTTTTTTTTTCACCAAACCAGAAAATTCTTCAGTGAGTTCAGGCTTATCTCACAAAAGATTTTTTCTTGACATAATTGTAATCTAGTTATCATCCCTGCTATATGATATCACCATGATCTTACTTATATATTATTGTGCTAGTATCTAGGCTGCTATTTATAATTTATTATAAAATTGATTCCTATAATTTATTCTCAAAAGAGATATCAGAAGCTGGTAATCCCAGTATCAGGGAGGCTCATATAGGATGATCACTGTTTTGAGGCCAGCCTCAGCAATTTAGCAAGACCCTCAACAACTTAGGGGGGTTTCTGCTTTAAAATACAAAAAATAAAATAAAATGGGCTGAGAGTATAATTCAGAGATAGAATTCCCCTGTGTTCAATACCCAGTATGCCTCCAAACATGTGAAAGAGATTTTAGAATAAATCTTTAAAAATAAATATCATATTATGTCACTTTCTGAGGAAAACCTATTGAATACTTCTATTTCTTTTAAAGAAAAATCTGAATTCTTTATAAGAACCTACTATCTATCATATAATTTACATAAATACAAGTACATATATGCTCTACTTCAAAGCTGCCACACATATAATCTTTATGAATTGTGTACTGAACAATATAAGAAAAAGTAGCAGACACAGCCTTTATAACCGTACAGGGCAATTATTTTCCCCTTCTCATTTCTCTCCAAACTCTAGGCACATATTTTCCTTTGAATTTCATAAAAATAATCTGATCTTCTTTGGTGTTTCATTTTGTTATTTTTTAGAAAAGGTCTATCCTGCTACAACTCCACAGCATACTGTTGTTTCCATTATGCCTGAAGACTCTGTATTTCACCTTGCCAGTCTAGCTGTAATAAGCTGAATGTTTGCCATCAGAGAAACAATCGTGATGTTGGAGCCCAAAAGAAAAAGCCGTCAATTATTTTTTCCTCTTCCTCATCATAATGGTTATTTGGGACTGATTGATATTACTTCTGTTATGGGACATTTAGCCCAAAAGAGCCATGAATTCAGTTTTCATTGTGTGGGAAGTCTTAATGACCTCCATTAATAACCTGGAATTTATGAATGCTGCCTTATTTGGCAGAAGAAATTCTTAGAGTATAATTAGTTAAGAATCTTGAATGGCGGTGAGTTTAGGTGACTTGCACATTAAAGTTATCTAATGAATAATGTGTAAGAAATTAGCTTGCAGATTTCACTGAGATTTTCAGGTAGTATGGAAAGTGAATCCTGTGTGCTTTTTGGTGGTTATGGTAAAATGTGAAAAAAATAAATTAAAGAAAGAATTTATTTAAAAATGAACCAGAATATATGTACCATAAAAATCCAACCTAAGGCCAGGCGTGGTGGCGCACACTTGTAATCCCCATGCTTGGGAGGCGGAGACAGGAGGATCACCCAGGTTTGAAGCCAGCCACGCGCGCTGGCTTAGGAGACCCTGTTTCCAAATAAAAATGTAAAAATAGGTCTGGGAGTATAGCCCGGAGGTAGAAGGGCTTCCAGGAACCCCAGTAACACCAAATAAAAAAAAAAGCCAACGTGAAGATTAATATGTGCTAAAATTAGTTGATTTACTATCAATCAGAAAAGCATGTTTTAAATACAAAATTGAAAATATCACCAAATAACTTCTGGATAATTCTGATGATATTAAAATTTTGTTGTATTTATTCACTTAAAAGCTCAAAGGCTCTTAAGTGATTGATGTATTATCTTGTGAACCATTTCATCAGTTAATTTTTTTTTAATTACTGAAGAAGTAACCAGGAATAGAGATGGGAATTTTCAAGAAATATCTACTGTGGACATTTCTGTCTAATTGAATGAATTTCGCTGGGTTGCGGAGGATATCTACAAGTTCCTTGAGAATGCTCTATCAGCAAAAACGTTTTTCAACTTGTACTGAAAAGAGAAAATAATTAAAGGGATACTCTCAGATTTCAGTAATTCTACAAGCAGGAAACAGGTTAATAAAACTTCTCAACAGCACCTTTAAACGAATAAAATGTTGTTTTCCAAGTGCAGAGACTCAGAACCATAGAGTAGAAGCATGGACCCAAAGAATGAAGCTGAAAACCCAGAAGATGGACCCAAGATTTATAGATCCATATTCCAACACATCGAAACTGTGCCAGTATGGGGAATGGCCTAGGAAGATTTGGGAAAGCTTTGATTATTAATATATTTCAAAAGAAAATAATTGGTATATTTCAAAATAGTTGTGTTAAAATGGAGGCAGACATGGATAAAGAAAGGACTTGGTTTCCGCCTAAAAACAGGGAGCTATTCCAATGTAAATCAACCTAGCTCAAAGTAATTAACTAGTCAATAGAGGAGAGCTAGGGCTTCCTCTTTCAAAGGCAGATCTACATGATGAGCTAGGGGGGATGGGGCAGGGTTTGACCTTGCCCTTTATGAAAGGAGACACCTCACCACATCTTGCTAGGGGAGGTACCTTACAGGGACATTCACTGTGTCAGAGTCATGCAAACAAGATGGAGGTCATGGGTATAAAAGTCCAGTCCACGTGTAAGCCCTTGGGTGTACTCATTCGAGTCATCCCCTCATGCCATCTTGGCATGGGGCTGTATTTCTATTTTCTGTATTTCTATCTTTCTAATAAACTCCTTTAAATATTCAGCAACGGTCCAAGCGATGAATACTTATTCTTAGCTTAGGACAAGAATCCATGGTTTTTCTGTTTGTCTATTTGTGTGGTGGTGGGGGGGGATTACTTCTCCCCACACACACCACACACATTTACCCCCCGCAACAGAAAATAGAGTCAGCTAGAGTCAGCTATGATTTCAAAATTAGGGTTTCTGACTCCTCTATTCCTTTAGTATGCTCTCATTTGTAACAGGAATGTCTATATTTATTTTCTTATATCTGTTCTCTCATTATATTTTGGGAGTGAGTGACTCATTTTTTAGCTCCACAGGTCTACATATGGAGAAGATTTTTATTCTAGAATAAATAATACTAAAACTCTCTGCCATATCTGATTCATATGGTCTATATAATTAGACTTAAAATTTTTAAACTCATAATGTTTACATGAGATATTTTTAGTTCAATAATGCAATGAAGGCAGGTCAAAAGACTGAGAAGCAGGAAGGGCTGAAAGAAATGATCTATATGATAACAGAAAAAAGAGAATATTAATAAGATATAAGGGTAAAAATAACCAGGCAAGGACTATGGAAAATAAAAGCAAAACTTTAGCACCTTCTGGGTCTCATTCTTAAGCCAACCAGTATAAATAAATTTCTAGTGTGATAAAAGGGAACAGGATGTGGGGTCAGATAAATGGTGCCAGGAAGTTAAAGATTATCAGTCCATAAGATAACAATTCTGACCAAGAACAAAAGAGAAGATGGGGAACCACAAAAAGTGATAAAAGCTTGCCTCCCAAGATCTACAATGGCTAGTCCCTTTCAAGAGCCCCTCCCTTGTACAGGAACTAGCCTGTTCCTCTATTTTCTATCTTTCTTGGCTTATAAATAAACTATAATTTTTAAATTCTTAATCAGTCCCTGGACTTTATTTATCAAAATCCCCTGGTCAAGTATCCCAATAAGAGAAAGAACTTTGTATCATTTTGTCACCCTAAGTGGGACAATGAAAGAAAAAACCCAGTAAAATAAAAATTTGTTATATTATTATTGGTTAAGATATTTAGAGATTTTTTGCATATTAGATGAGTGTGAATCTTTGGTATCACAGAGAAGAATGTAATAGAATAAAAAAAAAAAGACCACCAAATATATCCAGGTATTAATCCCTAAAATCTATGAAAGTCACCTTCATGCTGTGACTTTGTAAAATGAAGTTTATGATCTTGATATGGGGGACTATCTGTGTTGTTCAGTTCAATCCTAAATGTAAAGAAAATTATTTTAACAAGGAAGCATATGAGATAATTTTTCCACAGAATACAATATAATAAATTAAATTAAATGGCAGGTAAGTCTTTGAAGACGAAGGAAGAAATTGCAGTCAAATAGTTCAGCATTAGAACTTAGAAAAGGCAAGGATATAATTTTCTCTCCTAGTCTCTAAAAGGAATATGGTAGCACCGTAACCTTGATGTGTGAACGGTAAAAGAGATTTTAAATGTTTTTTCCACAGGAACTATAAAAAAGTAAATGTATGTTTATTGTTTTAAGCCATTAATTTCTTTAGTAATTTGAAATAGCCATAGTAAGAAACTAATGTAATGAGTAAACAAGGCCCTTGCAGTATGATAATTCTGTTCATTCCCTTGTTATTATGGTCTTGATGCTATGAAAACTGAGTTGCTCCACTGTCCTCTAGATTCTAATTCATTCCACTATCTGAGTCATTAATTCCTTAAATTCCTTTTCATTATTATTGGGTTATTTTCTTTGTTTACATCATAAGCAATATGCTCCATTCTGAAATTTATCAGTTTTATAGTATTGTTTTTTCTATATATCCAAGTGAATTAATGAAATAAATATTAAAGTGACAAGATAATGATCAAAGTGAAAGTACATAAAAAGATTCTAAAGGGGTCACATAATTCGAGGTCACCAACAAGGGTCCAGTATTACATATAAGTAGAAAAATATATATAGAATATTTTTTTAAATTTTTATTGGTGAATTGTAGTCATACATCTTAGTGGAGTAGAAGGTGGTAGAGGCATTTATGCACTTATCACCAAATTAGCCCTTACTCGATTCCCTCCCAATTTGTTCCCCCTCCCTCCTTTTTATGTTTGGCTTAGTGATTGACTTTGATATGATTTTTGTTATGTACATCATATACATTAGAGAACTTCCCTCTTGCCCTCGTATCCCCCTCAGTTAGGTCATCTTATTGGCTCATCTATAATATCTCCTTCTTTGTCTAGAGTTCCTCCTATGACCTATTTTCTCCCTAGTTCTTAATATTAGAGAGAGCATCCAATTTCTTATGATTTGTGACTGACTAACCTCATCTAGTATAATGTTCTCCAGTTCCATCAATTTTCCTGTAAATTTTGTTCTTTATGACTGATTAAAATTCTATTGTGTGTCTATCCCATAGTTTTATAATCCATTTATCTCTTGATTGACCTCTTGATTTGTTCAATAGTTTGGCAATTGTGAATTGTGCAGCTATGAACGTAGATACACATGCAATAGTTTGGTACTTTGGTTTCCATTCTTTTGGATAGATACCCAGAAATGGTATTGCTGAATCATATGATAGGTTTGTTCTCATTCTTCTAAGAATCCTCCATACATTTCCCAAAGTGGTTGCACTAATTTGCAATTCCACCAACAATGTATTAGAGTGTCCACTTCGCCACATATTTGCCAGCATTTGTTGTTGTTTGTTTTGAATTATTGCTATTCTAGTTGGAGGTAGGTGTAATCTCAGGGTACTTTCAATTTGCATCTTTCTGATTGCTAATGATGTTGAATATTTTCTCAAGCATTTGAATTTCTTCTTTTGTGAAGTGTCTATTTAGTTCACTTGCCTATTTTGATTGGGTTATTTTAATTTCACCAATCATGTAAGTTAGTTTTAATATAGATAGAAAAAAAAAAAAAAGGTCTAGCCTTAATAGTAGATAGAAGGAGAATACCTAACCCTAGTTACTGCTTTTTTCCTTCAAGTACAGAGGAGCAATTTAATGGACACCTGTGGGATAAGGAGAAGTCTAGAAATAATATACACAAGTGGTTTTCTTTTAAGGCTGTTGTAGTTCATTGTAGTAGTTGTGAGGGTTGGAGGTGATGCCTTATAATATAAAGGGTGTTGAGCAAGCACTGTGGATAGTATTTTCCAGGAGGACAATAACAGAAAGATGTATTTGAAAAAGTTTGAGGATAATGGGCAAGAAATTTTAAAATATACGTATTTTTGTAAATTTTGAAACTTAGAAGCTAAATCCTGATGAGTAATTATTTTACTACAAACTTCACTATGAGTGTTTTATAAAGTCATCTCAATTATTTTTTCATACCTTAAGAAAGAGATATTACTCTTATATAGAGGTATAGACTTCTATATGAGAGCAATAATAGAAGAGTCAGAGAGTAAGTTAACACATAAAATGTAATTGCATTGGACTAATCAGTGCATTCACATGTTTTATAATTGTTTTCATAGAAACATCCTAGACAACCATTAGAATGTACTGCCTCCCCAGTTAATACAAAAGCTCTTTTCTGTATTTGTAGTAAGACTTAATGCCATCTTAAGGACATTAGAAGTGATTTAATATATTACTGTTGCTTGTGAATGTTTCTCTGATGAGGAGATCCCATAAATACATGAAAGTTATTAACAGAAAAATATTGATGTAAGTATTATAATACCATCAGAGCCATTCAAAAGGAACAAATATAATTATGAAACTTCTTTGGTGTTTATCCAGAGGTATAGTGTTTCCTTTTGTTTATTTATTATGTTTATTTTTATTTTACCATTATACAATTTAAAATACAACAGTAGTGCAGCTGTAATGGCTCTGTCCAGCCATGCTTTTAGGAACTTTCCCTGCACAACTCATCTATTTTACTTGCCAAGGTTTAAGCAGTATATGTAATGCATGGAAGCATCTGGCCTACAAAATGATTAACATTTTCTTTTGGATGACCAATTCAGGTACAGTAATTAGAAAGTAACAAACTCAGAAGAAAATTCATTTATTATTTACTTATTTGCACTTTGCAAAATGCTTCAAAGTACACACACACACACACACACACACACACACACACACACTTTGCAATGCATATTTAAACTCAGGTATACTAAACTGTTTATTATTATAAGTTATATTTGCAAATAAACAGTGAATAAAATAATGAACATCCTTAAATCTCTGAAATGAAAGCCTATAGTTAGAGAAAAATTATTGTCAAATGATTTCCTAGTTGACCAGATTAATTTTAACTAAAATTTTCATAAATTCTAATGCATCTAAAAATGTTTTACCTGCAGAATATATGACTATTTTTAATAGGCATATAGAATAAGTAAAAATAAAATAACTTTTTATCTTTCAGTATTTATCATTAAATAAATTTCACATGTATTTGTTTTGTAGCCAGACTAATTGAAATAAACAAGAGATAGATTGAATGTTAAAATGAACATAATTACAGAATACTTATTGGTATAATTTAAAACATAAAAGATAAGGAAAGTGCACAGGAGTTCTTAGTGCAATATGATTTAAATTTTAAATAAAAAAGCTAATGATATGCATTCTAAGTTTTATTTTTTGTGGAAAAAGAATGTGATGTTCAAACAACTTTAATTTTAGAAACAACAGTGAACATATCCTATGTAGTTAGCTTTGATTTTATAATATTTAAATTTTTTATCATAGGTATCATGTGAAGGTATATTTTCAATACTATAAAACACAAAATAGTTTAGATTAAAACTTAAATTATGCATGAAAACAAGTCGGGTGTGGTGGCACACTCTTGTAATCCCCATGCTTGGGAGGTGGAGAAAGGAGGATTGTGCAGGTTTGGAGCCAGCCACGCTGGCTTAAGAGACCCTGTTTCCAAATAAAAATGTATAAAAATAGATACTGGGAGTGTAGCCCAGAGGTGGAAGGGTTTTCATGAACCCCAGTACCACCAAAAAAATGCATTAAAACAAAAATTATATATATATAATTATATATATAATATTATATATATATAATATATATAATATATATAATATATATAATATAATATATATTATAATATATATTATAATATATATTATAATATATATTATAATATATTATAATTATAATATATATTATAATATATAATATATATTATAATATATAATATATATTATAATATATATAATAGAATATAATATATATAATATATTATATATATATATATATATATATATATATATATATATATATTTTGGTGCATTGTATTCATACATCTTAATGGGATGCAGGATGGTGGAGACATGCATACATGCACAAATCACCCAATTAGCCCTTACCCAGTTTCCACCCCATTCTCTCCCCCTCCCTCTTTCTCATGTTTGGCTTAGTGATTGACATTAACATGTTTGTTAAAGTATATCATGTGCATTAGAGAATTTCCCTCTTTCCCCCTCCCATTCCCTCAGTTAGGTTGTCATATGCTCATCTATAGAATCTCCTTCTTCATCTAGAGTTTCTCCTATAACCCATTTTCTCCCTAACTTCTGCATATCAGGAAAAGCAAAAATAACCATGCAGGAGAAATCACAATACCTGACTTTAAACTAACTACAAAGCCATAGTAATAAAAACAACATGGTACTGGCACAGAGACAAATACATAGACCAGTGGAGAAGAATAGAAGACTCAGAAACAAATCCACACATTTACTGCCAATTAATGTTTGACAAAAGGGCCAAAAAACATACACTGAACAGCTAGCCTCTTCAACAAATGGTGTCAGCAAAACTGGTTAACCATATGCAGAAAAATAGAAATAAATCACACTTTCTCACCCTTCAACCCTTCACAAGAATCAATTGAACATGGATCAAAGACTTGGAAATTAGACCAAATACCTTGAGGCTCCTTGAAGAGGGCATAGGTCCAACATTGCAATACATCGACACAGATAAAAACTTTCTCAACAAGACCCCAAAGGTACAAGAAACTAAAAGGCAAATCAACGCATGGGATTCCATGAAACTGAAGAGCTTCTGTACAACAAAGGAAACTGTCACCTACTCCTCCAGTAGAGGACTAATATCTAGAATATACAGAAAACTCAAGAAACTCATCACTAACAAAACAAATAACCCAATCAAAAAATGGGCAAGATCCAGGCGTGGTGGAGCACGCTTGTAACCCCCGGGCTTGGGAGGCAGAGACAAGAGGATTTTATAGGTTCAAAGCCAGCCTCCCTGGCTTAAGAGACCCTGTTTCCAAACAAAAATATAAAAAATAGGTTTCAGGGAGTGTAGCCCGGAGGTAGAAGGATTTCCAGGACCCCCAGTACCACCACCACCACACACACACACACACACACACACACACACACACACACACACACACAAGGGCAAGTGAAAACATATATATATTTTGTGGTTTGGGTAATATTATATATCAACTTGGCTACACGATAGTAGGCCATTATTTAACCAAACATGCATCTATGTATTTCTGTGAAGATATATTTTACATATGGTTAATATCTACAATCAAGTAACTTTACATAAAAGAGATAAACTTTGATAATATGTCCAGGCTTTATCTGATCAACCAAGAACCTTATAAGCAACAACTGAGATTTTTTTTTTTTTTTTTTTTTTTTGGTGATACTGGGGTTCCTGGAAGCCATTCTACCTACAGGCTACACTCCCAGACCTATTTTTTATATTTTTATTTGGAAACAGGGTCTCTTAAGCCAGCGTGGCTGGCTTCAAACCTGCGCGATCCTCCTGTCTCTGCCTCCCAAGCGCGGGGATTACAAGCGTGCACCACCATGCCCGGCTATACAACTGAGATTTTCTTAAATTGAAAAAAAAATTACTCTACACTATAATTAAAGACTATCTGAATTGGCAGGCTGCAGACCTACTCTACGTATTTTAGACTTGCCAGCTCCCACAATTGTGTGAGTCAGTTTTTTTAAAATGTCTTGTGTCTATTTACAGCTATATACAAATATGAATATCTATTATCTACTTCTGACTGGCTTTGTTTCTCTGGAGCACCTTCTCTAATACAGATATAGATATCAGTAAATTTGTTAAAAAGTATCTGAAAATGTGCAAATAGCCTTGGAATTGAATAATGGGTAAAAGCTAGGAGAATTTTGAGATGTATTAATAAAAATGTCTGTTGTTTTAAAGAGACTAAGTATAGAAATAAAATATGTTAAAGGCCTAATGCTTTAGAATATAGTGATAAAAGATGCAAAGAATGTTTCAGTCATCAAAAATATGTATACAGTCATGGGCAAAATGTTGTAGAAATACAAACATTGAAGTTTTTTCCACACTAGCAAAACAAAGAACCCAATCAAGAAATGGGCAACTGAGTTGAATAGACACTTCACAAAAGAAGAGATCCAAATGGCCAATAGATACATGAAAGGTCTTCAACATCATTAGCCATTGGGGAAATGCAAACCAAAACTACACTGAGATTCCATTTAACTCTAATAAGAGTGGCAAGCATAAAGAAGTCAAATAACAGCAAATGCTGGTGAGGATGAGGGTATAGAGAAACTCTTTTATGCCGCTGGTGGGAGTGCAAACTATGGAGATCAGTTTGGAGATTCCTTTATTTTTTTTTATTTTTTTTATTTATTTTTTAAATTGGTGCATTGTAGTCATATATCAATCACATTGGAGTACAAGACCTGAGAGGATATACAAGCACACATTATCCAATTAGCCCTCCTCCAGCCCCCATCCCATTCCCTCCCCCTCCCTCCATCCCACGCTCTTTGGTGATTTACTTTGATACATTTGTTTATGTACCTCCTGCATTTTAAAGAGGCTCCGTCCTCCAGTATTACATATCCTCTGATTGGTCACATTAGTTGCTTCACTATAGGGCCCTTTCTATAGCTCAACCTCTTTCTGTTGCCCTTTTCCTCCTAGTTATTGCTGATTAAAAGAAGCGTCTGATTTATATTTTCCGCGATATTTCTCTGTGCATGCTGCGTTGCAAGTACCGATCCCACTCTTGATGGTCCCAGTAGTGGCCTGGCTACTCAGTGGACTGATCCAGGCCTCGCTGGCTCAAGCAGCGGCCTTGCCTCATGGGACGCCCCAGTTCTGGTCTCGCTGGCCCCTGCACCGGTCTAACCCCTAAGCTGGCTTTGGTCCCGGCCTTGGAGGCCGCAGGAGTGAACTTGCCTCATGCCATGCTGCAATGCTGGACTCATGGCAGGCTCCAATGCTGGCCTCGTTGGCCCCAGCACCGGTCTAGCCCCTCTACAGGTTCCGTTCCTGGCCTAGGAGGCCCCAGCACTAGCCATGTCTCACGGAAGGCTCCGATGCTGGCCTCGCCTCACGGCAGGCTCCGTTGCCGGCCTCGCTGGCCCTAGCACCGGTCTAACCCTTCGGCAGGTTGTTATCTGGGCCTCGAAGGCCCCAGTACTGGCCTTGCCTCACGGCAGGCTCCGATGCCGGCCTCGCTGGCCCCAGCACCGGCCTAACCCCTCGGCAGGCTCTTATCCTGGCCTCGGAGGCCCCAGTACCGGCCTTGCCTCAAGGTAGGCTCCGATCCCGGCCTTGGAGGCCTCAGCACTGGGACGCTGGGTTCTGGGCAGGGGTCGCGCGTGGGGCACGCCAGATGGGGCCCGGGTCGCGGGACTCTGGGCCCCGGGCTGAAATGCCGAAATGTGCGTAACATGCCAGACCCCTGGAGAAACCGGGCTCAGTACCCTGGGTTCCAGGCAGGGGTCACGAGGAGCACGCCAGCTGGGACCTGGGTCGTGGGACCCTGGGCCCCAGGCGGAGTAGGGCAGATCACTCTGGACCCATAGGGAAACCGACAGGGTTGCAGTGCTACTGAGTGCCTGATCCCACTACCTCCTCAAACCACATATCCTGTCTTCTCTTATTAAAAAAAAAAAAAATGAACAGAAAAAGAAAAAGAAAAATATCAGAGAGGAGGTAAGAAAGCCGTTATGGATGCCAGGACACTGGAGATGCAGACAAAACTTATCTAAATGCACTGGAACTTATGGAAAAATTTGCCGTGAAAGAGGACTACTATTTCTCTATATTGTTAAGAATCTCAGACAGAGTTTAGTGGAGACCAAGGAGAAAGGCGGTGTTGAAAGAGTTCTCCGAAATGGTGGAGGAGACTTGTATTCAGGAGAAGCAGAAACCGGATCCTACCAAATTTATTTTTTTTGAAGAAATTACACCAAATGTTGAATGCTACCACCACACATGCTTAGGAACACTGGACAACATTCAGAGTGGAAAAAGAGCCTGGGAAGGATTTGAAATGGTGGAGGCAGTGGCAATGCCAGTGGCCAGTACTCAGGGGAGGCAGAGATCTGATACATTATACCTGGAACCTTTGAAATAATAACCACAGAGACAATGATCGGAACCTGCTGAGGGGTTAGGCGGGCGCCGGGGCCAGTGGCCAACATCAGAGCTTGATGTGAGGCAAGGCCACTAATGAGGCCTCCGTGGCCAGGATTGGAACTTGCCGAGGGGTAAGACCGATGCTGGGGCCAGCGAGGCCAGCATTGGAGCCTGCCATGAGGTAAGGCTTGTGCTGGGGCCTCCGAGGTCGGGTCCGGAACCTGCTGAGGGGTTAGGCCAGTGCTGGGGCCAGTGAGGCCAGCATCGGAGCCTGCCGTGAGGCAAGGCTGGTACTGGGGCCTCCAAGGCCAGGATAAGAGCCTGCCGAGGGGTTAGGCCAGTGCTGGGGTCAGCGAAGCCGGCATCGGAGCCTGCCGTGAGGCAAGGCCGGTGCTGGGGCCTCCGAGGATGGGACCGAAGCCTGCTGAGGGGTTAGGCCGGTGCTGGGGCCAGCGAGGCTGGCATCAGAGCCTGCCATGAGGCAAGGCCGGTACTGGGGCCTCTGAGGTCAGGATAAGAGCCTGCCGAGGGGTTAGGCCGGTGCTGGGGCCAGCGAGGCCGGCATCAGAGCCTGCCATGAGGCAAGGCCGGTACTGGGGCCTCTGAGGCCGGGATAAGAGCCTGTTGAGGGTTAGGCCGGTGCTGGGGCCAGCGAGGCTGGCATCGGAGCCTGCCGTGAGGCAAGGCCGGTACTGGAGATTCCTTTAAAAAGTGGAAATGGATCCACCATATGATCTGGCTATACCACTTCTGGGTATCTTCAAAGAGGTTGTAATCAGAGAACTATAGTAACATATGCATACCCATGTTTATAGCAGCACAATTTGTAATAGACAAAATATGGAACCAACCTAGATGTCTATCAACAGATAAATGAATTGCAAAATTATGGGAAATACACCCAATGGAATTCTACTCAGCAAAAAAGAAGAACAGAAGAACAAAATTATGTAATTTGCAAGAAGATGGAAAGACCTGGAGAACATTATGTTAAGTAATGTCAGCCAAGCACAGAAAGGGAAGGGACATATGTTTTCTCTAATGTGCCCAAACTAGGAAGTATTGGGGATACCAGAGGGACTTCAGATAAAGGAGGAGAAACCTCAGTAAGCTAGAATGGGAGGGTAGGAGATGAAGGAGGCTGATGTTGATTAATTGAAGAGCTACATTTTAATTTGTGTAAAAGTATGGATGTAGCATGGTCAACCTGTCATTCATTGTTGGGAGGGAGGAAATGGTAAGCAAGGGCAGAGGCCAACAAGCATAGTCTGAATGTATGCCATTTTCAATATGATCCACATAAATATACATATATGTATGCATATACACATATATGTGTACATATATATATATATATATATATATATATATATATACTAATTTTTGATTAATTAAAATAAAAATAAAAACCCAAAATACAACTCTTATGTCTTATATCCGTGATAATAAAATGACTAATATTAAATAAAAAATAAAAAAATAAATTTGTTTCCAGTGAAATCTCACTTAGAAATGAGAATAATATTAATACTTGAGGGAAGTGTTCCTTGCTAAGGAGTAACATAAAACTTGGCAAAATTATATTCTAATATTGTGTAGAAGGCAGAATTTTTATAAGCAATGAGCCTGAGTGTTTAGCTGAAGATAATTTAAAGAAAAATATAGTTAGTATGACTTTCTTTCTCCCAGGCCCCTACAGTAAAATGCAAGAAGAGTTACATTATGAAAGAAACTCTTAAGCAAAAAGTAACTAAAAATGTATTATTTTTGCTAAATTGTCAGACTTCATATGATGCCATCAGATTCACTGGAGAGAACATCTAGAGGTGAGTTCTTTTGGGGAAAGAAAACAACTTTCTTTTGGGGAAATTATGCATGTAAACAGTCATATTAATAGATTTTAGTAATAGAGTTCAGGCCATTAAAAAAGATCTTTGAAAAAATGTTTCACCTCTCAAGACAAATGATCTATAAGAGTTTTGAAAATGTTATACCAGCTAAAAATGACCCATTTGGATTGGACACAGTGGCACGTGCTTTGTAATACCAGTATTTGAGATGCTGAGAGAGGAAGATCAGAGGTCCATGGCCATCTTTACCAACTAGTGAGATCATACTTCAAATAAGAAAGAAAATTTAAAAGGGATGAGAGTATAGCTCAGAAACAGAGCACCTCTGGGCTCAATCACTAGTACAAACAATAACACCCACACTACCAGTTTGGGTTCAAAGAGATCAAATGAAATGTAGGAAGACTTTTAGACTTCTGGGGTTCTGTAGGCAGAATATATAAGACATAGCTACTTGGCTGAAACATACGGTAAGATCTGGGGATATACTAGGAGTGGATTAATGTACTTTGCATATGGGACCAACAAATTTTGGAAATTGGGTAATGAAAATTCTATTCTCAGTTAAATAATTTTCCCCTAAATTTAATAGGGTTCCCCCAAATTCATGTACATTCATAAATTCAAAATATTATATTATTTATAAATATGGTCTTTGCAGATGTAATTAGTAAAGATGAGGCCATCTGGATTTGAGGCCATATGGATTATAACAGGCCCTGAATTATATTAGATTATGACTTTATTTGGAAACATATTAACACACAAGATAGAAAGATTTTTGAGGATGGAAGTAGAGATTGCACTGATCTATAAGACAAGAAATGTCAAAGTTTTTTGGAAATCAAAAGCAGTTAGAAATATGGAACATATTATTTCCCAGTGCCTCTATAAGGAAGCAACACTACATATACTTTGACTTCATGCGTCTGGCCTCCTAATTAAGAGATAATTTTGTTGTTGTAGGTGTTTTTTTTGGTTTTTTTTTGTTTTCTTTTTTTTTTTTTTAGAAACAGTTCATGGTATTTGCTTACAGAAGCATTTTGTTACAGTAAGAAATAATTCATTGTATGGCTTTAAATGTTATTTTACATGTCATATCCTTTATGTATAAATAAATTTTTAAAATGCTTTTTGTTTAAATCTATAAAATCTAAATATGTTCACACAATTAAAGCTCGAAATCATTGCTGAAGGCACAAATATAAGAATAAGATGTTTTTAAATGAATAATCATAAGGAATTTTAGATGTATTATTTAAAAAACATAAATTGAATTTGGCAATAAACTAATTCTTAATTAGAAAAACTGTAACACTAGGGATAGGAATAATTACTGATATCAAACTGCAATATATTCAATAGGAAATAAGATCTCATTAGTATTTTGGTAGCTAACAAAGCACTGAGACCATATTTTTTATTAAAATGAACCAATATTAAAATATAATTGATAATATTATGCATTTGTCTCTTGGTAAGAAAAAGGGGCCACATTTATTATCAAATATACTTTTTATCTTTTCCCATTATCCTGCAGCATTAAGAAAATACATTTTCCAACATTTAATTAAAGTTACACACGATCCGCTTTAAATGGAAAGCACAAATAAACCTTTATAACTTTCATGCTATTTAGTGCATTTACAAATATACAAATTATTTATAATATCTTGCTGCTGTTAAAATAGGTCAATTCAATATAATTGGTGATCTGTAGTAGTATTTAATAAATATATATATAGGCAGTGAATTCAATTTGCCAAAATCCCACAAAATTAATACCGTTTTTAATTGTATTAAAACAATTTTTGTATTGTTTTATGAAACAAAATATCGTATTATTTTATGAAACAAAAATATTTTAACTTTAATCTTTAAATTTATATTATAAAATTATTTAAAATAAATATATACTTTACCTCATATTCAGTGTAAAGAATATAACAACATATTAATAACTTATTTTATACCAGGCACTCAGATAATTTATATCAAATAATGCTAACTCTCTAAGAAATAAGTTTGAAGAATATTCAGGCCTATATTATAAATGATATGCATAAAACTATGATAGAATTTTGGAAGCTTAAAAGAGTTAGAAATATAATAATGAGAAAAAATATTATTACATAAGTAGATAAGCTTAAATTGAAAGCTTTGTTGTCAAAACCAAGGAGCCCTGTCAAAAGATAAACAGGAAATAATAATGATGTAGACCAGTAGAGGTGGTGAAAACAGGTTTGATTCTGGATATAATCTGAGGGTTGAACTAGCAAGAAATGCTTTTGGGAGAAATGCTTCATGCTGTTAGCAAGAAATGCTTGAACTTACAGGTTTAAGTGAGCATGAGTAACATTTTTATTATTTAAAAATATGTTGCTTTGTACCAAATGGTCCAGAATATATGTTTGTAAGGAACTGTGATATATATTTTTGACCAAATCAAGCTCTGAGCCTTAGTCATGTAATTTGAGGCAGATAATAGGCAGACGATTTATGAGTCAGAGTTGGAAAGAGATTTAAATTTGGGAGTTGTCAGTCTTTAGTTTTTAAAGCCATGGGATTGAATGAAGTCCCTAAATTGAGATTCTCAATAAGGATTTCTCAACATTGGCAATGTTAATCTGACAGGCTGGATCAATTATTTGTTTTTGAAGTAGGTCTGGTGCATTTTTTTTTTTTTTTTTTTTTTTTTACTATGTCTGCCATCAACCCACAATATACCTGCAGCAACAGCTAGCTCTAGTGATCCAAAATGTCACTGGACATCAACACATGTCTCAAGAAGCAGAGTTAGCTCCACCTGAGAACTACTTCAACCAGTAGAAGAGAAGTTACAGGACCTACTTTTCAAAATATCCAATGTCTAGGAATTAGTGAAAACCAGAGAAATCAGCAATGCATTTGTACAGAGGCCAGAGATGGAAAGAAAAACTTGAGCTAGAACATTACACTGAAAGATGAAGGAAGAACTTTTCACATGAAGAAAATACGAATAAAATCATGGTGTCAAAAACCATGGTTGCACCAAGTGTAGCACTTTGTGTCTGTATTCTCAGTACTTGGAAGACTGAGACAAAAAGGTTGCAGGATCTGTTTCAAATTAAAAAAAAAAAAAACAAAGAGGACTAGAGGTATACTTCAGAGGTAAAATTTCCTACATTTAAATCCTAGCACAAACCAATAACTTGTAGAGAGAGGAATATGTTTAGAAGTGACATAATTCCAATCAGGTAATTCAGGCAGAAGTTATTTTGGGGAGAGAATAAGTGAAGCTTGATCTCATATAGTGCTTGGTTTATTGGACATGTATAAATGGGTGAAATACCTACATTCTCTAATGTTTATGATGCATATTAACAAACATATCACAAAGTCAAACACTAAGCCAAACATGAGGAGGGAGAGAGAAGAAATGGGGCAGAAATTGAGTAAGTGATGGGTCCAGCCTGTCAGCGGTGGCGCTTGACAAGAAGGTGAGTGCCGACGGCCCGAACAGAAGCATACAGGCTGGGAGTCGAGTCAAACAGGATCTCGTTTATTTTTCTCAGGCAACCCAATTTAAAGCAAATAACTGCAAGGGGGATTTCCAACAGGAAACTATTCTAACCTATCAAGCTAAATGTCACTCTTGCATGCTCAAAGCACATAACTTGTAGCCAATCATTATGAGTCAGAGTTGGAAAGAGATTTAAATTTGGGAGTTGTCAGTCTTTAGTTTTTAAAGCCATGGGGTTGAATGATGTCCCTAAACTGAGATTCTCAATAAGGATTTCTCAACATTGGCAATGTTAATCTGACAGGCTGGATCAATTATTTGTTTTTGAAGTAGGTCTGGTGCATTTTTTGTTTTGTTTTGTTTTTTTTTTACTATGTCTGCCATCAACCCGCAATATACCTGCAGCAACAGCTAGCTCTAGTGATCCAAAATGTCACTGGACATCAACACATGTCTCAAGAAGCAGAGTTAGCTCCACCTGAGAACTACTTCAATCAGTAGAAGAGGGAGGGATCAGGAGGGTTCTTAGGGACTTCGGGACTGGAGGAGGGTGTGTGCTCGGCAGCCCCTTTTTCCATTGGCTTGGGGCCACGGTCAGTGAGTTTCTTCAGGGATCATGGGGAAAAACAACTTTTAAGCATGGAGATGGTGGGGAGAACCCCCAGGGGAGGGAATCTCCCCTTGCTCTGTCTGGGCTCACCTAACCAGTCCCTCAACTCCATCCCAGGTATCCTAATCAAAAAGAATTACTTTCGCGGAGGCATGGGGAAGATTTTAAAAGGTACCCCCAGGCGTTGTTGGCTTGGTTATCAGTGAGATTAAGTCCTCGGCTCTTGAGAAAGAGTCAAAGGGATTCTAGGGCAGGGTCAGGTTTAGAACTAGACTTCCCCATATCTTATGAGTGGACACTCACCCGCGGACCACTTGGGCTGTCAGTGTTTTGCCAAAAATAGTTCTTCACACAGGGCACCAGACTGACAGGTCCAGTCTGTCAGCGGTGGGGCTGAGAAGGAAGGTGAGTGCCGATGGCCCAAACAGAAGCTCATGAGATGGGAGTCAAGTCAAGGAGGATCTTGTTTATTTTTCTCAGGCAACCCAATTTAAAGCAAATAACCGCAAGGGGGATTTCCAACAGGAAACTATTCTAACCTATCATGCTAAAGGTCACTCTTGCATGCTCAAAGCACATAACTTGTAGCCAATCATTATACAATGCACGAGGGGTTCACGAGCAGAGAAACATTATATGAGCCAATAAGGCTCAACATTACCAAATTGGGCTAGCGGGGGCAAGGGGAGTAGTTACACCCTCCATACCTCCTCGGCGCTACATGTAGCTGATTCATTGGAAGTTTTGTCAGGCGGTTTGAGCAGACCCCAAGAAGTAAGGGTTAATTGGATGATTTGTGCATGTATGTGTGCATTAAGATGTCTGACTACAGTGTACCAATAATCTAATTATCATGGAAGAAACTTAGTACTGAAGTAGAGAGGACTCTTTTGTGTAAGAAATACTTTGAGATTCTGAGAAGAATGGAGAGTGTTGCTTTGAATGAAAGATCCTGTTAAACTTGAGAATAGAGGTGAAATCTGCACTGAGTAGAGTTGAGCACATTCTAATGACCGAGAAGAGACCTAAGAGTTTTAACTCATTTGAGAAAGTGAATACAATCTTTTATAGGTCATAAACAAGAAAATGAAGAATGAAGACTAAATCATATGAATCATTGTTTTGTGAAAGAAAATAGATGATAATAGATGGAATACATGATAAAAGTTCAGTACTTCAATACTACTTAAAAGCAATTCCTATGTGTTTAATTACATGATTGTGCAAATTTATAGTTCTCAAAAAACACAATGAATAAGGTGTGTGTGTATATAATAAACACAAACACACATGAGACAGAGAAAGGGAGAGAGAGAGAGAGAGAGAGAGAGAGAGAGAGAGAGAGAGAGAGAGAGAGAGATTTAAGGAATTGTTCCACCTGATTATAAAGTTAAAAAAATCTAAAATCTGCATGTAGACCTGGAGGTTGGTGACCAGGGAGGAGCTGATACTGAAGTCCAAGTCCAAACACCATCAGACTGAAAATTCAGAAAACAGTTGGTATTGAAGCTTAAGTCCAAAACCCATATGCTAAAGAATTTCTTCTTCCTTAGGAGATAACAGTCTTTTGGTCAGCTGATTGGATGAGGCCTATGCACATTATAGAAGACAATTTGCTTTACTCAAAGTCTACTAATTTAAACATAAATCTAATCCACAAGTTTTCTGGCAGATATATCCAGAATGTTTAACCATACATCTGGATAATATATTTCTGCCTAATATATTCCACAGTGAACTTTGCCTTAAATAATTGATAATCCCAAGGTTTTATAATTTATTATGCATAACACCAAAATTCAGTTTTTTGAACATCTGTATAGCATTATATACCTTTCTAATTACTATGCTGTAGAGAGATAATTCTACGACATTCTCTAAACTATGCGCTGAGTGGACAAAGCGAGGACCAAAAATTTATAGAGACCAGTAATGAACAGGGAGTAGAGGTATTATTAGTAAAAGGTTTAGAGGAAATAATAAAAGCTTAGAGATAAGTAAAAGCAAATATACCAGTTAAGATAGCCCATTAAGTTAGAAGAGCAAAACTTGAATATCAGCTTTCTTTTTTTAAAATTTATTTATTTATTTTTTTTAAAGAAGGGCAGACTGCCACGTGCAGCACCTCATTTGGATGTGTCTGGAGTCTTGGAAGCTTGAATACCCTACATTCTCCTACAAATGGACCTTGAGAGCTTGTTTGGAGGTTCTAGCAGGGAAGCGCAGCTACTCGTATACCCTTGACCCAAGACTGGTCTTCCTCTATTCGGGGAAGGTTGTCCTCCTCAACCGGGGACGCAGCTTTAGGAAGGACGCACATGGAGTACTGAGGGAGGAAGGGGACACCTGCCTAGCCAGCCAGTTCAGCTGAATCAAGCCTGAAGATCAATGGGGTGACAGATGTCGCAGCCAGATTGCCCTCACATCCGAATGTCAGCTTTCTGATCACTAGTCTTCTACCATATTACCATGACTATTTCAGAGAGAAAAGTGTCTAATATTAGTACCAATTTGTAGGGTTAGAGCTTTGAGTTCCTTTAAATTTAGGTAAAACATTATTCTTAATTAGAGATACAGCTTGAAATAGGGAACTGATTATTTTGAGTTACTTTGAAGGTACCCAAAGGTATTCATGTCAGCAGTATACTATTTACCAGTCACTAATCTAGAGGTAATCTTAATATGGAAGTCCTTAATTTGAAAATAAGAATGATTTCATATTACATTACAAAGAATGTAATTGTCTTTAAATTGCCCTCTTTTCTCAGAAGATCGGATCTCTGAAGCCTGAAATGAAACTTTAACATTTTCAATTAAATTTAAGCCTTCAAGGTTTGGTTGAAACTAAGAAAATGATTTGTGAAACTCTTTTTTCAAACTCCCTCTGAAATAAGCTTCAAGCTAGTAAAGTTCTAATTTTTAACACTTCTACCAGTTATAAAAGAGTTTTTTTTTAAGTGTTGTACTTTTGTCATAATGTTGCAGCTATTTAAAATTAGATACAAATTAATCGCTATGCTTTTATTTTATGTTTGATTTTAATGACTTTTTAGTATATCTATTGTTTAGGAAAAAGAGATAATGGAAATGCACATAAATAAAGTCATCTTGTGTCATTGGTTATTTGATATCTAAGAGTTATATCCTATAGCTATAATATATGCTATTTTTAATGTTACCCCAAACTTCGCTAGCATTTTGAGTTGTTATTTTCAAACATTATATAGAACTTTAGTAATGTACATCTTTGATTTACTATTTTATGTTTTTAATAATATGCTTCTATTGGAGCATTCTAGTCTCACTTCATAATGTAAATCATGTTGACACTGACATACATGCATGCAGCACTTGGTGCTCCCCCCACCTCTCCATTGCTCCCCTTTCCATTACAGGTACTGAGACCTACATTGTTATATTTACATATGTAAACATAGTTGATGGTAGTATTTTATCAATGAACTTTGGTCTTCCTCCACACCCTTGCCCTTCTTAGACCACCTCCCTGCCTCCACTGAAGTTTCTCCTTCATTATATACAGTCCCTCTTGTATTCCAATTACTCTCTCGCTTGCATACATTAGAGAAAACATATAACTCTTTGCTTTCTGGGACTGACTAATATCACTTAACATAAGGTTCTCCAGTTCCTTTTATTTTCTTGAAAATGTGCTAATTTTATTTTCTTTATTGCTGTGTAGAATTATATTGTGTGTATTTCTTATCATTTTGTAATCCATTCATTTTTTGATGAATTATATAGGTTTGTTCCATAATTTGGCTATTGTGAATTTTGCAGCTATGAATATGGGTATGCATAGATTACTGTAGTTCTCTGGTTTCAACCCCTTTGAAAAGATAACCAAGAGTAGTATAGCCCAATAATAAGGTGGATCCATTTCCAGTTCTCTAAGAAATTTCCACACTGATCTCCATAGTGGCGGTTTGCAATTCATCAATAGTGTAGAAGAGTTCCTATTTCCCCAAATCCTCATCAACGTTTATTGTTAATTGACTTCCCAATGAATGCCATTCTAATTGAAGATATTGGAATCTCAGTATAATTTTGATTTGCATCTCCCTGACTGTTAATGATGTTGAACATTTTTAATTTATTTATTGGCCATTTGTATCTCTTCCTTTGTAAAGTATCCAATTCAATTGCCTATTTCTTTATTTTTTTTTTGTGTGTGTGTGTGTAAAGTATTTTAAGTTCTTTGTATATTCTAGATATCTGTCCTCTGTCAGAGGAAGAGCTGGAAAAGATTTTCCTTTTTATGGGCTTTCTTTTTAGATGCTTTATGGTTTTCTTTGATGTACAGGAACTTTTCAGTTAAGTTCAGTCCTATTTATTAATTCTTGCTTTAGTTTTCTGAGCTTTGGAAGTCTTGTTGAAGAAGTTTCTACCTGTGCCAATATGTTGGAGTGTTGAACCTATGCCCCCCTCTAATAGCTTCAGAGTCTCCAGTCTGACATTCACATCTTTGATCCATCTTAAGTTGACTCCTCTGCAGGTAAGGGTTTAATTCTTACAAGGTAAAAATTAAGTTACATTTTTCTACAAAGGGTAACTTGTTTTAAAAATATCATTTGTTGAAAAGGTATTCTTTAATCCAGTGTATATATCTTCTGGTCCCTTTTTCAAAATTCAAGGGGCTATAAGTTTGTATATTTGTTTCTGTATCTTCTGTTCCATTGGCCTATGTGTCTGTTTTTGTGCCAGTACCATGCTGTTTTTATTACTATAGTTCTGCAGTATAATTTTAAGTCAGAAATCATGATGTATCCCACATGGTTCTTATTGCTGAGAATTACTCTGGCTGTTCTATTTTTTTTAATTTTTCCAATAAAACTTAGATTTTTAAAAAATGACAATGGTATTTTGATAGGGATTACATAGACTCTGTAGATTAATTTTAGTAGAAAGGCCATTTTGCTAATATTTACTCTACCTATCCAAAAGCAACTGAGATCTTTCCATCTTTCAATCTTCTGTAATTTTTTTAGTGGTAAATAATTGTTATTGTAGAGGTCTTCTACCTACTTAGTTAGATTTATTTCTAGTTATTTTGTTGATTTTGAGGTTATTGTGAATGATTGTTTTCTGGATTTCTTTCTCAGTGATTTTGTGGTTATAGAAAAAGCTACTTATTATTATTTTAGGTTGATTTTGTATCCTGCCACTTTTTTTTAATTTGTTGGTCAGATTCAGTGTTTTGGTTGAGTATTTTGGTCTTCTCGACATGGGACCATGTCATTAGCAAATAATGATAATTTTAATTCTTTTTTTTTCCAGTCTGGAGATGGAACCCAGAGGCATTTGATCTCTGATCTATACCCCCTTCCTTAATTTTTATTCTTTATTTTGAAACAAACAGGGCTGCAAACGGCCTCACTAAGTAGCTGAAGATGACCACCAACCACTATCCTCTGGTTTCAGCCTCCTGAATGCTGGGATTATAAGCGTGTACCACCACGCCCAGCTTAATTCTTTTCTTATGTGAATTTCTTTGATATATTTCTCTTGCCTTTTTGCTCTTGCAACAATCTCAAGGTCTGTATTAAAAATGATGATAGGAAGCCGGGCATGGTGGCACACACTTGTAATCCAGCGCTTGGGAGGGAGACAGTACGAAGCCAGCCACGCTGGCTTAGGAGACCCTGTTTCCAAATAAAAAGTATAAAATAGGTCAGAGAGTGAGTGTAGACTGGAGGTAGAAGGGTTCCAGGTACCCCAGTACCACCAAAAAAAAAAAAAAAAAAAAAACTATTACTATTTTCCAATTCAGAATTTTGGGCCATCTCAGTATCAGTATTAAGTTGCATTTTTTTAAGATATTCAAAATCTGAGAATATTATATGATCATATTCATAACTTCTATCTTCTATATATTGTGATATTCATTTCACCAGTAATACTGATCATAAAATCTCACACCACATTGAGGCTGGAGCCCAAGATGGCACCACTCAGACCCTGCCACATGGAACTCAAGATGGTGCCATGAAATTCTTGAGACATGGACTTAAATATAGAAAATCATGTTCAGCAAAACTTTGGGAAATACACACAATGGAATTCTATTCAGCCATAAAGAAGAACAAAATTATATCATTTGCAAGAAGATGGAAAGCCCTGGAGAACATTATGTTAAGTGAGATCAGCCAAGCACAGAAGGAGAAGGTACATATGTTTCCTCTAATATGCCCAAACTAGGAAACAGAGGATACGAGTGGGACTCCAGATAATGGAGGGGAAATATCAGCAAAGTTTGAATGGAAAGATAGGAGAGGAAAAAGGCTGATGTTGATTAATGAGGGTCCACATCTGAATATGTGTAAAATTATGAATATGACATGGTTATCCTGGACAACCATTGGTGGGAGGAGGGAAGGGAAAACGGTGGCGGGGGGGGGGCACCAAATATAGTTTAAATGTATACCATTTATGTTCAATAAAAAATTTTGTTAAAAAAAAGGAAAATCATGTTCAGGAAGAAGAAATGAAACCTAAATTTAACTTCTGTTTATGTATCTCTGGCTATTATTGATTCAATCAAAACCTATCCTATTACCATACCACTGGAGCTATACAATCTAATTGTAATGCAATTCAGGGTGCAGACTCATAACTTTGCACTCTGCATTTTATTGCTGAATAAATATGTTGCATCTTTATCTGGCTTCTGGGTCTTCTTTCTCTTTAGACCTGACTTTCCTACAACAGTGTTGTCCCTAGTTTTATATACTATAATATATGTGCCTCCCCCTATTTTTCCATTTGACTGTTATATAACTTATCAGATGTACTACAATATTATTTTATAATAATTTTGAGGATTATAGAATATTACTGAAAAAAGTTAATAGTTTTGAAGTTTTTAATTATTTACTTATTTTATTCATTTTGTCAGTAGATTCTTTAATTATCTCTCCTCATAAGGACTTTCCAGAAGATTAAGATTGGAATGTTATTGGATATAAGTACAAGGTTTTGAACTAAAAGTAACAGATATCAAAGAAGAATCCAAAGAAAGTTTATTTCCAAAACATACTTGTATGATTTTCTAGGATTTGCACCCGACCTTCTTAGTCAAGTGCTCAATTTTTATTTTATTTTATTTTAGAACTTGACTCTGTAAAATTTGAGTAAAGATGAATTTAGAAATATCACAAGACTCAGTGGATTTATGTTGCAGTGAAATATAAAATAATTAATCTTCTGAAATACCTCTATAAATTAAAATTAAGCAGAGGTAAAATACCAGCTTTTTGTACAAGTTTAAATAGTGTACAGAAATTAATTTTAAATAGAAATAGTTCATTAAATGCACAAAATCTGAAACAGTTGAGATGGTATCAAGTATAAATTTACTAATTCAATGAAATTGAAGCATTTTACATAATTGCTTTGTTAATATACTTTATTTTTCTATAGTTCACAAATATATTTAATAAGATTATAACATAATTTTTTATAAATACATAAATGTGATTATGTAATTTTTAAATTCTAGTGGTTATTTGCCTATGCCAAAAAAAAACTGTCATTTGTTATAAAATTTAAAATATCTGTGTAAAAATTTTCAACATATTCTGATGTAATTAGTACTACTAATGAGTCTTTTACATTTTCATTACCATTATTTCATATTGGTTTGTATAATACTTGCAGAATTCATCTCAGAAAATCAAAGCTGAAATATTTTTATTACTCATTTAAATTATCAAAGAGAAGTGACCTTGTATTCTTCCTAGTAGCTTATGCAAAATAAATCTGATAATAGATGAATACTGTTTCTAACTAAGGTGTTTAATATTCAAATATTTCCAGTGACTAGAATAAATCATCCATTTCACATCTTAATCTAGTACCAAATGAATGACCATGCATGCTGAGCTTAATATAGATCTATAAGAGTGTCTGTAGTATAACATGTTAAATAAATATTCTACTTGTATTGATTTATAGAAAGGTTCTACCAAATATACATGCATCTCCCATATATCACGATGTTGAATTGGTGATGTCTTTTATACAATCGGTGATTAGTTTAATGTAATAAATGGTAAGATTCAGTTTCAGTAAGCCAAAATATTTCAAAGTAAGAAAACCTAGGATATTAACTTCTAGACTTTAACTTTTATATTGTTTCAATTAATATTATATATAAATTGTTACATGTCATTTTTTATGCTTAGTTAACAGTATTTTCTGAGAGAACAAAGATAATCCACAAGTAACACATAAAATTGTATAACATATTTAAAAAAGGATACCAGTTTTTAATAAGAGTTTAATGTATCAAAATTATACAGTGAAAATAAAAACAACATTGAGTATTTTTACTACTTATAACAACACTCATTATTTATTGAATACTAATATCAATTTAATAAGGCAAATAATCTCAATTTTATTTATTCACTTGCCACAATTTTTAATACCCTTTTAAATTACTATGTAACATTCAAATTCAAAAACTTCAAAGTGAGTATGTCTCAAAAATTACTTAATCCATGTGGTAAGTGTACCATGTCCTCTGGCCCCCTGCCCCGATGTGTTATTCTTGGTTCTCTAAATATGTTATAAGGATATTTTAACTCCATGTTTTTAGGCAGATAGATACAAGAAATGGCATATCAACATTCCATGATGATCAAACATACACACACACACACACACACACACACACACACACACACTTTTTCATCTTAAAGAATTATCTCAACTATTTTTCTTCAACTCACAAGGAGAATTAATAATTTTCTCCCATATATTGGCATTCAATTAATTTTCAATTTTGATTAATTCCAATATTTAACATTTCTGCATAAAGGAATATTACTGAATATGTTTAATGAGTTAATAAAATATATGGTGAAAAAATTTAATAAATATAAATATAAATAAAGTAAGCAAGCAACATGTTTTTAAATAAAATGACTATGTTTTTGGTTTTTCTTAAAAAAAACAGTAAAATATTAAATCTAAAATAGAAGTTAAATGTAGTCACATAACAAATTACAATATTTTAAGAAAAAAATAGAAAGCTCAAAGCAGACATTAATTTTTAATGTCACTGATAGTAATCAAGGTAGCATTAGCAGGCTAACAGATAAAAATTTAATGTCTCAGGAAAAACAGTATATTTTTGACTTATGAAAAATGCAAAATAGTCCTTCCTGATCTGAGAATAAATTTTTCTTTCAAATTATTTAAGAACCCAAATTCATTTAATCTTTTAGTCCCACCATCACTCTGAATTCACTTCAGGAATTTCAAGGATTAAAAATAAGAAAATTATATGTGTGTCTTTCTTTATGAAGAATGCCTAGAAATATCATACATCAATTATATGTGTTTTCCATTGACCATAACATACTCATATTACCAATCTAACTTCAAATAAATCTGATAAATAAAACCTAACAGTGATGTTAAAGGGAAAAATAGGAATTCAATTGAATACTAGTCTCTACTATGTTATATGGTGCTTAATGTTATAAAATTAAATCTACAACTTAACAAGTAAAAGATAACTTAAGAATCAAAAACATCCTATCTTTTTCAGATAAATTTCTCTGCCTAAAGTCATACATGCTTGAATTTCAAGATAAAAGTTTATAAAGCATTAAATTTTGTCTCATCACTTATATTTTTCTAATTAATTCAGTGAGGTTGTTGGAACATTAAGTTACCAGTAAAGTAAAGATAATTTTTTCCATACCAAAAAAAAAAAAAACACTTTAATTTCAACGGACCTTTTAGCAGCCATATGTAATCAAAGTTTTGGTGACATGTAATGAATGATGACAGGCCATAGATATGTTTTCAAGATTAAATAATTTATTTCATCCTTTCTTGATATAAATTCATCCCATCACACTTTCCTAGCAGTTTTTTACAGGATTGTCTCGGCTATAAACAGCTACCCAGTCTCTGGCCAACTTCCTTTTTAAAGACAGTCTGCATTCAAGGCTGGATTGATGCAGGGGTATAAGGACACTCCTTTAAGTATTAAGGAGGTGGACTCTTGACTCATTTTTTAACATTCTACTTGTTGTGACTTTTTTTGGGAGGGCAATGCACTCCAAATTATTCCTTCATCTACCGATTTGCTTTTTTACCATCCAGAAAAGGACTTTTGTTAAATATTTCATACAGTAATTTCAGCATCCTCTTTCTGTGGAAACTTATCCTCAAGCAAGAGCTGGGACAAAATGTAATTGGGAAAGGAAAGTATAAATTGGAACTTATTAGTTGGGTCACTCACCAGCCTAATAAAACAGGACATCCATCCATCGTAGTTATTTACATGAAATAACCTTGGCACAGGGAGATAGTCTAGTTGTTTAAGCGTTAACAGGCAAGGTTTTGCATAATATATGTGAATTAAATTATCAAACATGTGTTACATAAGTAGTAATTAGTATGGGACTAATACAACTGTGTGGCTATTGCAGAAGAAAATTTTTGTATGGGCAAAAATAAAAATGTGAAAGTGATTATTCCCTAAAGTCTTGGTAAGAGACTAGTAAGCCTCCTTGAAAGAAAATAAAGTAACTCATTTCTTGCAGTCATGAGGCAAATCAAGCCAAGGAACAGACCTAGAATTTAATAATAACTGTAGAGTATGAAAGAGAGCGGCTGTTTCAATCCAGAGTGCTCTGATATTCTAAGATGTAGGCACTTGTAAATTATACATTTGAAAATCATGACTCTCCATATTCTCAGTCCCACAGAAATGGTCAGCTTCTCCTTTTTATTTATTTAATTATTGTTATTGCTAGAGTTCACACCCAGGGCCTCATGCATGCCAGGCAACACTCTACCACTGAGCTACATTTCTAGATCTACTCCTTATAAAGGGAAGAGATATTTTCTACTGAACATGTCACTAGGAAGATAATGCGTACACCTTCCTTTCAGCATTTATCACTGCTTACTTTCCTATGCATCAGACCAGAAACTAGGGATATTTTAAAATATAACATTGACTAAGTAAGCCTCACCTATAAAAGAAGACAAGATATCACAAAAAAGATGCATAGCCAATGTAAAAACACTGGTAGAAAATAAAAAAGCGTGATCATGTTTGAATGTAGACTCTAGATAACTTAGTTAGAATATAGGTTAGTAAGGAAGAATTAACGTGCATGGAAACATTCCCCTAGAACACAGATATCAGAGTAGGCTTTGTTCCCAGGACATGGTGTCCACATGTTCCTAACATGGCTTGGAAAGAGCAAGAAAGGCTCATTATAAAACTGCTAAAATTGCCATGTCAGGAGATGAAACAAGAAATTTAAAATTCAGAAAATTGAGTAAGCTAGAGTGTATATACCATCTATGTCTAGAGAATGCAACAAAATCTATATTACCTTGAAGGTCTTAAGGGCACTGAAACAATAAAAATATGCTTAAAATAGTAGCACAAGCTATTAAACTCGATTGACTTTTTTCCTGTAGATCAGGGCCGGATTTAGAAACATCTTTTGCAGAATCGAACTCATTGATGGCAATAGGAACAATGACAGTATTTCAAAATTGTAGTGGCCTGGGGTGGCACACTACTGTCAAAAGCAAGGAAGAGGCAATTATAATATTAATCTAGATCAGAGTGACAGCCTGATAGCTTAACCCACGGATAGCTATAATGATGGTTAGAATATATAGTGTCCTCAAGAGAAAAATAGGGAAACAACAAGTGTTTCGTTCAGTCACTGTTAAACATAAGAAATCAAGAGTTAATTAAAAAATGAGTTCTCAGCAACAAGAACCATGCAGGAGACATCACAATACCTGACTTCAAACTATACTACAAAGTCATGGTAATGAAAACAGCATAGTATCTGTGCAAAACAGATACATATACCAGTGGAGGGCTAGTGAAATAGAAGACTCAAAAACAAAACCATAGCCGGGCATTGTGGCACATGCTTGTAATCCCCGTGCTTGGCAGGCGGAGACAGGAGGATTAGGCAGGTTCGAAGCCAACCTTACTGGTTTAAGAGACCCTGTTTCCAAATAAAAATATAAAATAGGCCTGGGAGTGTATCCCAGAGGTTTCCAGGAATCCCAGTACCACCAAAAAAAAAAAAAAAAAACCTTAAAACTAATTGATTCTTGACAAAGGCAGCCCAAACACACACTGACAAAAAAAAGATAGACTCTTCAACAAATGTTTTTTGCAAAACTGGTTAACCATATACAGAAAAATGGAAATAAATCCCACTTTCTCATCCTGCACAAGATTCAATTCAAGATAGATCAAAGACATGGAAACAGAGCAGAGACTTTGCAGCTCCTTGAAGAGGGCATAGGTCCAACACTTCAACATGTAGAAACAGGTAAAAACTTTCTCAACATAACCCCAAAGGCACAAGAAATTTAAAAAAGAGATGAAGATGTGAGATTGCATTAAACTGAAGAGCTTCTGTACAGAAAAGGAAACTGTCAAGTACCTCAACAGAGAACCAAAGAATGAGAGAAAATGGGCAAGTGAACTAAACAGATACTTCACAAAAGAAGAAATTTATTAATATATTTATTTATATATTTATTTAGAGAATACTTTATTACTTCCTATAATCAAATCTACATAGATAAGACCTTATATATTTAATACAGTGTGTTATCCCTATACAAATGGAAAAAAATTAAGTTAATCATTTCTAGACTAATATGGCTCTTAATCTCTGTACAATGTCAATTCAAAACAAACTGGGATACTTTTTTCAAACTTGACAGCAGAGATAAAGTTTCCAAAAATTCAAATTATACATATACAGTAATAATACATATAATATATAATAATAATATGTATATATATATATATACACAATAATAATAGCAGTATGTTAGCAAGGTCTATTCATGAAATACTACAATTCAGGTTTTTTTCTTTATATTAACATACTGACATATACTTTTAAACCAAAATAAGTGAAAAATAAAATATAATGAGCAAGGAAAGAATGAGGACAGAAATCTCATTATTGTTGATGTTGGGAGCTGGATAAGGAAACTATAGTTATAATATTACTGTGCATTTTTATTCTTTGGTCTATATTTGTAAAAGAATATAAAGTTAAATCATGATATCAGCTGAGAATTCCACTAAACTCAAGGATAAATGTTTTTGAAGACTTACTGAATATCTAAAATTATTGTTAAACATTTATTTTTTAATACCAATATCCACACAAACTAATTACAAAGGTATTATTTTCATTACAAAAAAATACTACATAGTATTATTAGGTTCAGGAACCTCCTCAATGTCACGCTGTAGACTTTTTTGTACTTGAGATTCTAATAGACTTGATTAATTAAATAGCCCGTGTTTTTTATTAGACCAAGATATTTCCATTTTTCTTACTTATTATTTTTCTTATAAAGATAATAAATTATTCTCAAAAGCCAACTATAGCAAACTGAGTACACTAATTATAAGGGGATAAGGTGGCACTGTACAATGTGATATATCATTGATCCACTGCCCCAGGCACAACAGAAGCCATAAATAAGGTAACTATATTAATATTATTGCTCTCTCCTGACTGAACCGTAGCTTGATTTTGAGTTTTAAATAATTCACAGGAAAAAGGAGCTCAGAACTTTTTGCTTTGGTTCAGTGTAGCTAAATATTCTGTTGTCCTTTTGGTGAGAAATAAGCTTTGTGTTCTGTTGAGCAGGGCCTCATTTTCTGACTGGTACTTTCCTTGTAATTCTCCTGACATTTAGACCTTAAATACCCATCTTTTGCCTTGTCTTTTCTTACAGCCATATATTTCTATGACATCTTCCATGGTGGAATTAAAGTTTGAGGCTAGGTAGAAATGGAGCTTTATTCTTTTTTTGTTTCACTCTTTTAAAATCTCAAAATGTCTTGAGCACAATGAGGGCCTCACACTTTGACAGCTCAATTCATTGAAATTAGATTTTTGTTTGCCTTTAGACATAAAACCTCACATCATTTATTTTGTGCAGGTGATACACCAGAAAATAAAATGCATAATAATGTAAGACTTATTATTCAAGGCTTTGTTGATATGATTTGGCAATGTTAATAAAATTGTTGCGTTATTATAAAGACAGCTTTTGAGCCCATGAAAAATAAACCTTTGTCATTTAGCTTATTGAATGTAATTTGAGCTTTTTTACTACATGAGCTCAAAATCACTGTCAGATTTTAACATCCAGCAATGCAAGTAAGCAGCAGTATAAACAAAATATAAAACTTTTGTTCAGCCAGGTGTGCTGGCGAACGATGGTAATCCCAGCGCTTGGGAGGCTGAGAAGGGAGGATCACACAGGTTCAAAGCCAGCTTTAGCTAATTAGTGAGGCTCTCAGCAACTTAGTGAGACCCCGTTTCCAAATAAAGTATAAGTACCACATAAAAAAAAAAAAAAAACACCTTTTGTTCAAAATATTTTAATTGAATTATGGCTCTTGGAGAAGAATTGCTCTCTTATGAAGTTATTTTCTTAAAATTTAACATTTTGCCGGGCTTAGTGGCACACGCTTGTAATCCCCGCACTTGGGAGGCAGAGACAGGAGGATCCGCTCAGGTTCGAAGCCAGCTACGCTGGTTTAAGAGACCTGTTTCCATAAAAAAAATATAAAATAGGTCTGGGAGTGTAGCCCAAAGGTAGAAGGGTTTCCAGGAACCCCAGTACCACCCCCCAAAAATTAAGATTTTTTTCTAAATAAATTTATTGGTTTAGATATGTGAAATTAAGCCACAAAATTTTATGTCATATAATTTTTGCATCCATTTTAAAAATAACTCGTTTTCTCTGCCTTCAGATTACTTAAGTTAAATTGAAAGACATAAAGGAGTAAAATGGAGTGGACACTGGTTTTTAAAATTAGATGGAGTTTAGTTCAGTTGACTTCCCTAAATAATAAATTGAGTGTGGAATGTGGGGTTGTGCATATGGGATCCAGGGGTGGTAGTGGTCTGGGGTGCAATTCGAAGGCATTGAGTAAAAGAGGGCGTAGTAGAAGTTCTCAGGAGGACACTGAGCAGTTTTAAAGGGGATGGTAAGCCAGCAATTTTGGGAATCTATGTACATTTAATACATAGATTTAGAGAATCTATTCTTAAGTAGGTATTTTGTTTCTACCATTTATTTTTAATCAGTTATTTGTGTATTATAGTCTCATTTTTATGTGGACTGTTTGTGAAAGTTAAGAAATAAAATACAGGTAATAATATATTTGAAACAGGGACTCACTAAGTTGTGCAGGGTAGCCTTTAACAGTAAAACTCCTACGCCAGCCTTCTAAGTATCTGGGTTTACTGATGTGCATCAGCATGTCTGGCTTTGATTACTGATACTAGCTATTATTATGACTTGGGGAACTCAGTAATTTCAGCAACATATGATATTTGTTTTGGATCTTTTTCTCTGATACAATTTTATTCATCATTTTATTATTTTTATATATGTGATAAGATATGCACCATACTTTTCTATCTTACCAGTTTTAAATACAATGTTCATTGACATTAAAAGTATGTATGAACTGGGCTTGTTGGCACATGCGTGTAATCAAAGCATTTGGGAGGCAAAGGCTGGAGGATCATGGTTCGTGGACAGCCTCAGCTATTTAGTGAGATCCTCCACAACCTTGTTTCAAATTAAAGAATGAAAAGTAGGGCAGGGATATGTAGCTCAGAGGTCGAATACCCCTGGGTTCAATCCTCAAACCTGCAAAGAAAAGTATTTACGATGTACAACCATCAGAAACGTAAATATCTGTATCACATTACAGCTCTGAAAAAGTGAAACTTTATACATATTAAACATTAGCTCCCCATTCCCTCTAGTCAGTAGCTGCCCATTCTGCTTTTCATATCAATGATTGTGGCTGGTCTAATGTGGCCAGCCAGGTAAGTGAAGTCATATAATAGTTTTGCAACACATGACATTTAATTTAAAGATAGATGGTATATATAATTGTGACACATAAGATTATATCACCTCATGACCTTGTAGACTCTCAGTTAATGTAAATGCATTATATAATTTTTATACAAAGGAATAAGTCCATTTTATATAAATAGCATATTGGTGGATACAGAGACTGCTTCTAGTGTCACTTTATTTTTATTTTAACATCCAGTGGAATGAGAAGTGGTGTCTTTTTACTAATTTATAACATCGGCAATTATGTCATTTTTTTCTTGACTATCTGAGATAATGATTTATCAAATTTACTGATATCTACTAATAAATTCTGGCTTCTTTGATTTTTCTGTATTCATTTTTGTTTTCAATTTCAACAAATTCCTCTCTGCTTTTTATTATTTTTCTTTTACTTAAGGTTAAAATTATCTTCTATCTCTAGTTCCTAATGGTAAAATCTTAGTTAATTGACTTTACATTTTGCCTGCTATAAATATGTGCATTTACTCTTATAAATTGTAATCTAGTAATACCCAATAATTTATTGTCACTGAAACAAATATTTTTGCATTTTTATTTTATGTTAAAATTACTTTTTAAATGTTTCTTACTGATTTTATCCCTAATCTATTAATTATTTAAAGGAGCCTTTTTTTTTTTTTTTTTTTTTTGCGGTACTGGGGATGAAACCCAGGGGAATTCTACCTCTGAGCTACAGCCCCTGCCCTATTTTTTATTCTTTATTTTGAAACAAAGTCTCACTTGAGTGGTGGAGAACTTCACAAAGTAGCTGAGCTGTCTGCGAACCCCAATCCTCTGGTCTCAGCCTCCCAAATGCTGGGATTACAAGCATGTGTCACCATGCCTGGCTCTCAAAGAAGCCTTTGGATAACTCTAAATAAAATAGCAGATTTTTAAAGTTATCCCTGTATTTTTATCAATTTTTCTTACATTCATGTTCTGCTTTTAAGTAAATATTAGGGATTGTATAGTATTCTTGGAAAATTAGCCAATTTCAGAATTTGTTAGCAATCATCATAGGAGGGGGGAGTTTCTTAGGAAAAAGTCTCTGAGGTTGCTGCCAGGTGGGGGCACGGGGTCCCTTCAATTCCAGAAAGCTTCACAGATGGCCCCATGACTGAAATGTCTGTGGAGAAGACCTAGGCAGTTTCCATGCCTCTCTTGCAGCTGCGTCTAGGCTGGGCTAAATGAGATAACGGTAGAGGGAGTTAGTATTGTCTGTCTTAATGGTATGCTCTCAATTGAGACATCTGATATTAAATAGTCCTTATCACCTCATCTATTTAACTAGAGCTAGTTGGTTAGGTCCAGGACATATGTTTTTGTGGCTAATAAATCTCCAGGGCACATAACTTAAGAGTGCCACAGAATTCCTTCATCTTCTGTCTACCCATGGCCTCACAGCTCAAACCAAAGTGTATTCAATCTTTTTGTTTCTGGTCCAGCAGGATGTTTTCTGGCTCCAGATTTCTGTGTGTAATGCCCTACTCCTGGCAGTAGTGCACTGTACAAAAGATCTGTTTGAACATCTGCTGTACCCCCTCTTCCTTTATGCCAATGAGTCAGTGCCCTCTACGTATGTGCTCCATTACCAGACAGAAATAGTTGCCAATGTACAAAATCTGAAACAGCGGGACCATATTTGGGTGCTCCGTTGTCCTCAATATATTTATTTCAGATAGAACAATGGGGGGCATATACCGTCCATAGGCATTACCTTCACATCCACCTCAGTCCCGTTGAGAATAACCATGGCAGGCCAGTTTAAAATGGACAAATGTGCCCTGCCCAATGTCCCACAGGATTTTATAACGGCCCTTGAGAGGCCTGCCCTAGCCTCACTACTCTCATTCCCACCACTGTACACTGAAAGCTGCAAGAGCAACCACCAAAGCTAGCTACCAAGATAAATAAATAAATAATAAATAAATAAATATACAATATGATAACAAACTTAAACATACAGTAAAGCACACATGAAACAACAAAGCCTAAAGTTCAAACCAACAAATCACAAACAAAGTCACCAGAGCACTGAATGAGTCCAACAGGTCACCAATCAAGAGCTCCTTGTAATTGTGGAAAACAACTAAGCCATCGCCAGGGCCTTATATGCCAGTGCTTGAGACTTTCTCATAGTGGCTCCCTCTCAGGTCACAGTAAAAAATGGTCCAGTCATGGCTGGTCCTGGCCTACTGTGGTTATATCACTTTGAGGACTGTAGAAACTTTTCCTCTTTAATAACGGTAGTCCATTAATATTGACATTTAATAAATGATAAAGTGTTAGATCTGATTTTGAGATATTTTGTACTTTTGTGCACATAATTTTTGTCTCTTACATGATATTTTCATTTCTTTATCATCTTTGAGGGATTTTGGACAAAATATCTGTAGTTTTGGTTCTGTCTACCTCCATTTGTTGGCATCTAAAATATTTTTCCATTAATTTTCTTTTCTACACACTCCTTACTGCAAAATGAGAGTGTTCGCAGCTTACTCTTGTCAGGAGGTGTCCACTTCGAACTCCAGCTGCCTATTTCTGCTGCTATACATCACTTGTGTGGGTGTCTTTCTGCAATTTTCCTGAGTTGTACATTTACTAATTCCAATTCATGGGGTCAAGTGTGTCTCAGATTCTGCCATGGCACTTGGCACAGAGTACAATGGTTGATGGCCAACAGTAATAAAATTAATGATTGCCAAAAATTAATAATCGCCATTCAGCATTAATTATACCTACATATTTGTTGGAGCAATATAAGTTTATTAAAATGAGAATGTTTTTCCAAAGTTTTATTGAGAATACAGGTGATATGGAAAGGTGTATTTTCACTTAAAATATACCATTGAAACCTGTAATTTTTCTGATGCCCCCAAAATGGCAATGCCAACATTGTTTCTTTGAACTATAAACCCAAATAAATATAAAAAAAATCTCATTCAATTCTCTCAATTTTTAATGAGCTCATTTTAAAGACAGGAAAGTAAGTCCTAAAGATGCAGAGTGAGTAGCACAGACTGCACAAGCCCCCAGTTCACACACCAGTGCCCTTTCATTATTTCATCCTGACTCTGACACCCCTGGATAATTTGCTGGTTGTAGACAGATAAATGTAGTCTATGGATTGCTACAACTCTCAGTCAAGGCAGACTCAACCAATAATGTTACCTACCATATCCCCCAAAGACATATTTATTACAACTATTCCCTGTTTTGTTCTGCATCAGCAAGTCCATCTGGCAGTAAAGGATTGACCAGGTGTTCTGGAGAAAAGTTGGCACAAAAATGCCCTGAATATTATGATTCTAGCAGGAGGAAGCGATTTAAAAATATGAGAGGAAATTAAATTATTCTTAGTATATATGAGGTTACAAGACATTTTTAGGTGGTAACAATTATAGCACATCTTTTGCTTTATTGGTAGATGATTTTGGCTTGGTTTTAAAATAAAAATAAAATATTCAAGGAGAATATAATGTACATGCATTGATGTAGTTAATAAACAAAAGTTTAGTAAACATCCTTAAGATTTTTCAGTTAAAAAAAATCTATTTTCCCTGAACCATTTGTTACTCTGAAGGAAAAAACAATAAAATCTTTTTGTTGATTAGTCTTGATTAGTTGGTACCTGACTCAGGCTTTTCAATCAGGTGCTGAGAAAATAGTTTACAAATATCCTTTCTCTTACTTAATTGAATTTGGTGGCCTGAATTAGTTAATTCATTTCCAAATGTGAACAATTTCCTGTGCATTTCAGCTTATCAAAGACAATGAAGATATAAAGAAAATATATCTTATTATAATACTGCATGACATTGATTGAATGACAAATGTAGAATGTATTCATTGAGGCTTCCAAAAGCTCCCAAGGAGCTTTTACCAAACGAAGTGATGTTTTCTGTAGTACATTTGTGCACCTGAACAAGAAACCTTCAATGCCAGTAGAAGCACTATGAAAAATTATTGTTTTCCAATATGTAAGAAGTAATATGAAAAATTATTGTTTTCCAATATGTAAGAAGTAATATTATCTTTGAAAGAGTCCAGTGATTCCCAGAGAGGAAAACCTCAACTCAAAACAAGAGGGATTCTTGACAAATGTTACCAAAAGAAATTTTCCTTTTCTTTTTTTAAATTAATTAATTTATTTTTGTGCTTTATTGGTGTATTATAGTCTCATGTCAGAAATTTAAAGACATGTAGTTAGAAGTGCAGAGATTAATGTAAAAGATATACATTAATAAGTTAATGTAGACAGTCTCCAGAGTGAGAAATGTTTTGGGGGTCTTGTACTCATTTTTAAAAGAAAACTGAGTGAGGGGTGGGCATGGAAAAGTATGTGGGGATGAAAATTGTGTGCTAATCATTAGATTTTATGATGTTTTATGCTGTTCTGGTGGCTCTCAGAATCCTTAGATTGACAAGATTGATCTCCATTATCTCATAAATAATGTTGAAAATTAAACTAAATTATTATTTTTTTTAATATTGTTATCTCTCTGCTTAATTTATTTACTGTGTGAGTTAATTAAAGCTTCAGAAAGTAGGTGAATTTATAATGACCTCACAACTTACTGATTTCCCAGAAATTTGGGGGTGATGGCCTGGAAAAATAAATTTGTTTGGAAGTGAAAGGCCTGGAAAAATAAAAGAAATTTTAGATTAAAATTATATTTCCTTGTTCCTCCTTTTGTTTCCGTTTTTCTTGTTTCTTTTTTCTTGTTGTTGTTCTTGCTCGCTATAAAAAAGGTAGTCTTTGAATCTTAAAAGAGTATTGCTATGTTATTAAACTCAATCATACAATATTTCCATGGACTTTCAAGTCTGCAAAATTATTTTTAATAACTTGGTTAATTTTTGCTTCAGCATTTTCAGCATTTTACTATATTAAAATATATTTAACTTATTTCAACACAAAGCATTATTTAGCAATTTTTTTTCTTTTGTAGGTCTGGGGATGGAACCCAGGAACATTTGACCTCTGAGCTACAGCCCCTGCCCTATTTTTTTAATTCTTTATTTTGAAACCGAGTCTCACTGAGTTGCAGAGGGTCTCACTAAGTAGCTGAGGCTGTCTGCAAACTGCAATCCTCTGGTCTCAGCCTCCTGAATGCTGGGATTACAAGCGTGTGCCATCACGCCCGGCTATTATTTAGCAATTTTATAAAAAACAGAATGAAAACAAAATTAACAATTGATGATTACTCAACTCAGAAATAATATTTAAATTATCATATTCATAAATGAACATATATATATATATATATATATATATATATATATATATATATATCCTTTCACATTTTGATGAATATTGCCTTTTTTGGTACTGGGGATAAAACCCAGGGGCATTCTACCTCTGAGCTACACCCCCAGCTCATATATTTTCTTCTTTATTCTGAAATAGGATCTCACTAAGTTGCAAAGGGCCTCACTAAGTAGCTGAAGCTATCTGCAAATCCAGATCCTTCTGTTTCAGTCTCCTAAATGCTGGAATTACAAGCATGCACCACCACGCCCAGCTGACAAATACGGATTTTTCCATAGATTTTTATAACATTATTTCCTCATCTCCAATAAATTATTTGATGCTTATCACTTAATTTTTATAAGTATGTAAAAAACTAAATATACATAAATTGAATTTAAAATGAACCCAAATTAAAATTATTATAATCAAATGTAGAAAACTGTACAAATAGCATGGAATGAAAGCTGTCAAGAGCTTATCACCCGTATTTCCTAAGTATTTTCCTTATTGATCTGTCAATTTTGTATGTATGCAATTTTTACTTTGTTACCAATCACCATAACATTATGGTATGCAGTCTCATTCTCTTCAGGATTTATTCCTGTCTATATTTAAGTAGATTTAATTTTCATTACCAATAAATCACCAAGGATTCTGCATCCTCAAGTTCTTTATATTATCTTTTAGATGGTTAAATTTTATCACCCAGGAATTTTCCTCCAAAAATATTCATTTTGTGCTTCTTGAATATTTTATATTACAGAGTGTTAGCCAGTTGATTTAATTCTTTTATGACTATTGAGATTGGTGTCATTTTCTTGGATCACACTTCCTTTCTTTCAGTACTTGGCAATCACTGTTTCACTTATTTCTTGGAGAAGAATGTTTCTGTGGAGAATTTAAGTCCAGCCTGAATTTATATGTACTGTGAGATTTTTTTTTTCTTAAGTCGTTATCTGAGAAAATATTTTTAAAGGTCAGGAATTTGGGATATAACATGAATCTTAATTTATTATTGTTGTTTTCTTTTGTTTTTGTGGTACTGGGATTTAAATCAAGAAGACTTCTACCTCTGAGTTATACTCTGGTCCTAATTTTTTATTTTTTTGTTTTGGAAGAGGGTGTCACTAAGTTTTTGACCTGGCCTTGAACCTGTGATCTTCTGTCTCGGCTACCCAAGTACTGAAATTATGGATGTGTGCCACCATGCCTAGCTGAGTTTTAATTTTGATTCATCTGCATTACCTTTCTTGGTATATGATCTATCCTGACTTTTTATCATTCTGTTTATTTATTATATTATTAAAGAATTTACATTATATAAGATATTTTTCTAATGTAGTTTTAAGATCATTTTGTATTATTACTTAAGAATATCAATAATGTGGTTTATATTTGTCATTCATATAAATAATATTCTGTGTTTTTATTTACTTTCTTTGACTGTTATTCTGTATTCACTTTTATTTCGGAAGCCTTTACCTGTTGAAAGCAATTTTATGTTTTAACCTCATTTATTTGGTTTCTTTCAGTTTGTAATTTATTTAGCATATGTGGTATTCTATTTCACTTTGTTTACTTCTGTTATTTCCCTCTACATAATATCCCACCTTATAGGTATCATTTTATGCTCTTATTTTATAGAAGTAATTCTATTGTTAATATCTTAAATAATAGCACTTGTAAAAGGTTTTTATCTATCATCTTATTTTGTCGGTGTAGCTGTTTTATTTGTTTATTTATTTATTTATTTATTTATTTATTTATTTATTTGAACTGGAGATTGAACCTAGTTGCATTCTACCTCCAAAGTACACCCCAGCCCTATTTTTTATTTCTTTATTGAAACAGTGTCTCATTAAGTTGCAGAGGGCCTCACTAAGTAGCTGCAGATGTCCTGAAACCTGTGACCCTCCTGTCTCAGCCTCCCAAGTACTGAGATTACAAGCATGGGACACCACACCCAGCTCTGTAGCTATTATTTTATCCAACACATTTATTTATATTTTGTGGTACTCTGTTCTCTCATTCATGGTTAACAAAGGCAATATCCTTCCTGCCAGATTTTTTTTTTAACATTTTAACATTGGATAAATGAATTCTCTTTGAAATGGCTCTTGATTGAATTGATTCTTTTTATTAAAAAAGTAGTATATTTAGGGGAGGAAATTCCCTCTTCTCTCTCTCTCTCTCTCTCTCTCTCTCTCTCTCTCTCTCTCTGTCTCTCTCTTCTCCTCCTCCTCCTCTCTCTTTTTTTTTCTTTTGCGGTACTGGGGCTGGAACCCAGGGGCATTGTATCTCCGAGCTATACCCCCAGTCCTACTTTTTATTCTTTATTTTGAAATGGGGTCTCACTGAGTTGCAAAGGGCCTCACTAAGTACCTGAAGCTGGCCACAAACTAAGATCTTGTCTCAGCCTTCTGAATGCTGGGATTAAAATAGTGCGCCACCATGCCCACCCAAAGACAAAAATTTTGGCCAGCATCTTTGGAAACTCTGTTCTATATTAAGATCACACTAGGCATTCTTTTTGAAAGGTCTCTCTACCCTCAACTCTTCCATGAATATCGCTCATTATCCTTTCTCATGACAGATTAGAAGTTTAGCAGATTAGACACTAAAATGACCAATTTAGAAATTTAGAATCTTTTAGCCAGGTGTGGTGGTGCACGCTTTTAATCCCAGCATTCCAGAGGCTGAGACCAGAGGATCCTGGTTTGAGGACAGCCTCAGCTATTTATTGAGGCCCTCCACAACTTAGTGAGATGCTGTTTCAAAATAAAGAATAAAAAATAGGACTGGGGGTGTAGCTCAGAGGTAGAATGCCCCTGGGTTCCATCTCCAGTACCACAAAATAATTAGAATCTTTTGAAAAATATTGGATTAAAGTCATTCAGAAATTGAAATAAAAGTACAATGTATGATATCTACTAATAAGGAGATTGATAAGAAAAATCATGTTGAAGTAAAAAGTTAAACAGTTTTGTTTATCAAGATGAAAGTAGGAAAGAAAATTGACAGAAATTTATCACATATAAATAATATTAATAATTTTTATTAAAAAATCTTCTAGAATTCAATAAAAAAGTTAACATTACAAATAGAATACTGGGAAGTAAATAGAGACACACTTTTTACAGAATAGTCATTACGAAAGCCTAGTATACTTATTAAGAAATGCCTCAACTGGGTAGTGCATGTCTGTAATCCCTGTACTAGGAAGACCCAGACAGGATGATCACAGGTTAGAGGCAAGCCTCAGCAACTTAACAAGGCTCTCGGCAACTTAGACAGACCCTGATTCCAAATAAAAAATAAAATAGGGCTGAGCATGTAGCTCAGAGGTAGAATGTGTCTGGGTTCAATTACCCTCTTCCCCCCAAAAATAAATGCCTGCATTTCTTTGTATTACAGCAATGTGAAATCAGAACTACAATGAGATATCATCCCATACCTATTCAGCTGGCAAATAAGAAGTGTGAAATGCCAATGTTGAAACAGATAGAAATCAATGGAATCTTCCATGCACTTGAAGAAGTGAAATAGAAAATGAATATTTTGGCAGAGATGAACATATAATATCACCTGTATTTTGGGAATAAAATATTGACATCATATAGAATGTATATAAAATGATACAATCTAATTTCCATATATTGGTAGTCATAGGCACTAGTTAAGGGATACATAGTCCAGTCCTCACTGAAGTAGGCTTAGCCATGTGACTTGCTTAGGACATTGGAATCAGAAAAAAAAAATGATTGTAATAATTTACTAGACCTCATATAATAAAATACTACTGACTGGGTTGGCATAAAAAGTATTTTGTCACAGTTCTGGAAACTAGAATTTCAAAATAAGATTTCTTGTTTAATTTCTCTAGAGGCCTGCCACCTTGGTTTGTAGATGACTACTCCCTTGTATTTTAATGGTCTTTTCTCTGTGTCCATCGTGTGTGTGTGTGTGTGTGTGTGTGTGTGTGTGTGTGTGTGTGTGTCCCTATTTATATAAAGACTTCTGGTATATTAGATAACAGCACCATCTCCTAATTACCTCCTTATATCTTAGTCACCTATTTAATAACCATACCTAATATAGCTCATTCTGAGATACTGGTATAGTTCATCCCATTTAGTGAGGTACACTATTTCAGGACTGAGAATTCTAAGACACAGGTGAACTATCTTTATGGTATCTTCATACTTCTGATAATCATATATAAAAACATCTTTTGCAAAAAGAAAAAAATACTGATTTCTGAATTACTTGGTGAAGATTAGTCAGATTTCTTGGACTACTAAATAAGAAAAAAATAAAATTTTAATATAACTCAGCCATTTGGGTATTTTAGTCCATTTGCTAAGTGAACTTAATGCACCATATTTAATAGAAACTTAGGCTCATTAATATTATTATAGTGCAAAAGTGGAAAGAACTAGAACAATTCTAAATACTCATAAAAATTAGACTTAAAAATCACAGATTACTTCAACAAGAGAATATTGTACAGTATTAAAATATACCAAATATGCATTAATTAATAATGACATTCATTGTTTATTTATTTTTTTTATTTGTGCACTGTAGTCATACATCCTAATGGGGTATAAGATGGTAGAAGTATACATTCACACATCATTTATTTAGCCTTTCTCCAATTCCCACCCCATTCCCTCTTCCCTCCCTTTTTCATGTTTGGCTTAGTGATTGATTATGAAATGTTTGTGAATGCACACCAAATACGTTAGGAAATTTCTTTCTTTTCCCTTCCCATCACCCTGAGTTAGGTCACCTTATTTGTTCATCTATGGTTTCTCCTTTTTTGTCTAGAGGTCATCCCATGATCCTTTTTCCACCTTAGCTTCCACATATTAGGGAGAACATCAAACTTCGTACATTTTTGTGATTGACTAAACTCACTTAGTTAGCATAATGCTCTCCAGTTCCATCATTTTCCCTGCAAATGGCATAATTTTATTTTTTCTTATAGCTGAGTAAAATTCCATTGTGTACATATCCAATAGTTTTGTAACCTATTCATCTGTTGATGGCCATCTTGTCTTGTTCCATAGTTTGCCAATTGAGAATTGTGTAGCTTTGAACATAGACACACATGAATGGGTTTGGTAGTATGATTTCCATTCTTTTGGATAGATACACAGTAGTGATGCTACTGGATCATATGGTAGGTTTGTACCATTCTTCTGAGGATCCCCCACACTGTTTCCCAAAGTGGTCACACTAATTTGCAATCTCGCCAACAATGTAGTGGAGTTCTCACCTCTCCACAATCTTGCCAACATTTGTTGTTTGTGTTTTTAAAGATTGCCATTCTAATTGGGTTTAGGTGAAATCTCCGGGTAATTTTGACTTGCATTTCCCTGATTGCTAATAATGTTGAGCATTTTTATACATTTATTGGCCATTTGAATTTTTTGTGAAGTGTCTTTTCATTTCACATGTCCATTTTATTATTGGAACTTTCTCTACAAAATAATTATGTGCACTTTTACTAGTGTAATTACCTCAAAATCTCAAGAACATGAGGTTTGTGAGTTAAAATCAGTTACAAATTAGGATTTAGTTGTAACATGATTTTTCAACTCTTTTGGGGAAAGCATAGAAAATCGCTCAAAAAATAAAATTTTATACAGAGCATTTGTCTTAGGAATGCTAGCCCAAGAAACAGACATTTTGTCTTTTAGAAAAAAGTGTTTACATTTAAGGCTTAAATTGAGACTTTGTTTAATTTTTCATCTATTTAGAATATTAAAATATATATTTGAATGCCAGGCAGAGTGGCGCATGCATGTATTCCCAGCATTTCAAAGGCAGACACCATAGGATCCTGGTATGCAAACAGCCTCAGCTACTAAGCAAGGCCCTTTACAACTCAGTGAGACCTTGCTTCAAAAATAAAAAAGACTAAAACATTGGGCTGAGGGTGTAGCTCGGTACAATGCTCCTGGGTTCCATCCCAGGTACTACACCCCCCAATATATATATATGGAAGATAATTGAGAAAAATAATGTCACTATAGTACAAAATATACAGTACAAAATATACAGTACAAATATATATATATATATATATATATATATATATATATATATATATAGACTCTGGCATCTCTAAAGCACTTAACTGAGAGCTCTTAAATTTTGATTAACTTCTATTTTACTTTTAAACTTATTTTTCTTTACTCACTTATTTTTCTTTTTTCTATTAAATGTGAAAAAATGGGAGAGAAATAGCACTGCCATCATTTTATTGCTTTAGGAAGGTAGACATTATACTTTAATGGAAAGCATAAAGGTCTTTGATAAAATATTTTAAAATGTGCTAAATTTGTTATATTCACATAATTTTGAACTTCATCTGTAAAAGAGTACCAATAAAACTAATGTAGATTTATTAATAGATCAGTGAGCATAAATGTAAAATTTCTGAGACATATTTAATATTCAATTACTAGGAGTTAATATTGATGATAAACTGGACTTTGTATCACTATGAATAACAGGAAATAGATGTATATTAGTAAATGTATCATTGAAATCTGAACATGGAAAGCAATTAATAATCATCATTGGGATATTTTTAATAGTTTGGTAAGACAAGAGAAAAAGGGATTGGAAAGTAGAATCTTCTCAAATGTTAAGTCTATCAGAGTTTTATTCTTTATAGAAACTCTAAAGTTATGTGCTATATAATACACCCTCTGTCATGATAAACTAATTATAAAAATGTATATTTCATATAGCCTAGACATGTAATAATAGACTGTCTCACCTAGGTTTCTGACAGTACAATCTATGATGTTTTTGTAATTCCAAAATCATGGGCAAATGTATTAATCAAATGTATTCCCATTCTTAACTGATCCAACAACTTAATTTTGAAGGGAAAACAAGAACTGACCTGAATAGCATACAGTATTTAAAGTTGAAGCTGATCAAAGCTCAGCCTTAGTGTGCAGTGTCTCATAAGAGTAAAGCATATGCTTTGAGTTGTAAGAGAAACTAGCAGCTGGAGACACTGACTAGCAATGTTATTTCTGTACTCAGAAAGCTCTTAAGAACTGGCTCAGCATCAGAAGCCCATAAGTTAAAGAAAGAAGAAAAGACAAACATTAAAAGGAATACATCTTCTGAACTAAATAACATCAAACCATAACTAACTCCTTTCCCTGAAATTTTATCTAAAAATAGTCTCTGAACTCAACATCTACCTGAACTAAGTCTACCTAAACTTCAAATTTTAGCCTCTAGCAGTTAATTATTCTTGAGAAAATACATCGCACTAACTCTAGTATTGTTCAGGCAAAACTTCTTTCTAAAAACACAATTTGTAATGTTTTCTATTGACTGATCTGATGTAGGAGATTAGGTAATTTATACACGGTACACAGCAATAGGCAACCTCAGCCCACAATATATTATAAGCAGTTTTAGAAGAGTGAAGCTTGTCTTCAAGAAATATCAATGATGTTTCTAAGGAAAGCCAGCCCTCTATCACTGCTGTATGTTCCCACTCAATCTCTTCATGGGACTCTCCTATAAAACAGTTGTGGGACCTCACATGTACCTCTCTTACTCTTAAGGTTGTTGGTCTTCTCACTTGAATGTGTACTGCATTTTTAAAAATAAACCTTTCTCTTTCTCTCTGGGAAAAAAATAAAATAGAAATGGTTATTTTATTTTCGCCAGGATTATTTTAAAATACATTAAGCTTAAAAAAAATCAGAAATTTAGCAGAGACAGGAGGATCATGGTTCACATCTAGCCTCGGTTACTTAGTGAAGCCCTTTGAAACTCAGTGAGACCCTGTTTCAAAATAAAAAATAAAAATAGGGCTGGGGTGGAGGTAGAATGCCCCTGGTTTCCATCCTCAGTACTGCATAAAAAAATTTATGACATAAATTGTAAAGGACTTCTTTTATAGATATATTAAATTATTATGTAATAGTTTTTGTAAGTTATTTATCTCAAAACTTAATTTAACCATGTACAAATGAAAAGCACAAATGCACAATTCACAAAACAAATAAAATTCTAGAAACTAAAGTATGATAAGTGAATAATATGGAAGGTGGAAGAGTGACTCATTTTAAAATATTATGAGTAATAGAGCATTTTCTCTATATAACTAATGCATGCACAATTAAGAGAGAAACACAAAATTCAAAGGATGAAAAATACACAAATCATACAATTTAGCAAATGGAACTTTGTAATATATCTATATCAATATCTGTGTGTGTGTGTGTGTGTGTGTGTGTGTGTGTGTGTATGTTACCCAACCCCTTCAGCCCCTTTTCTATTGGTAGTCTTACCTCTGGTTTATTATTTTTTCAATTAATTTTGAAATACTTTAACATTTAATCAGGTCTCCAGCAAATATTAAAGCCCCAAATTCTATATGAAGCTGAATATATAAAATATTACATAAATAATTGAAGCTCCTTTATTCTTCATCCATATATTCTTCTTTCTCCCACATAAAGACTACAGAATTTTGCATTAACTGTTTCTGTACATACATTTTTGTATTGTATTATAAAGCAGCATGTGCTTATGTTGTAAGTATCCTTCAGTAATATTTGATGCTTAATATTTTATCTGAGATGTTTTCAAGTTAACAAATACTATTTTCATCATTAATTTCAACCGCTGTATGACATTGTAATGGATTGACATACTATTGTTCCAAATGATTAATTTTAACCCACTTTCTTTCAAGTAATTTATTTAAAATGTATTAGAAATTATTTAGAAATGGCATGGTAATAATTAACAATTAATAATATAGACATACCACATTTTATTTAATGAGACTCTTATTGTTAGACGCTCATGTTGAAATGATCTCTTTAGTTTACCCTAGCATTTAGAATATTTTCTGATATATATATAAATGCTTAGATAAAAGATTTTTTGAGAGAATGGCTTTATAGTTTTCTATTGTTTAAATGATCTACATAGAAATATTCATAAATGTTCAATTATTTAACTTGTTTTTATGACATATTGAACAGAAAATTATAGGCAAAATAACATGAACAATTGTGGGAAGCCATTAAGGTTTAGCCCTAAAAGAATATTTCTGTTTCCGCTGACTGTCCTTTGCCCAGAGTCAACAAGGTTTGGGGTCATGGAAAGTTCAAAGTAAAAGGTTTGAGAGAAGATCAGGTGCTGATGTTCAAAATAAAAGGTCTGAGAAAAGATCAGGTGATGATGGCTCAAGGGTATTGATTAACCTACCTGTAATGTATGTGATTTGGATTGGTCTCTATTGTATTCTGGTGGTGATAGCACGGGAATGTTGATTGACCTGTAACTCTATAAATACCCCAGGAGTGGAGAAGCAGGAAGATGATGATACTGACCCAGGAGTAGGCATCGGCCAGTAGGTCAGCCCAATAGAGAATACTGACCCAAGAGTAATCGTCGACCAGTAGGAAATATTGACCCAGGAGCAGGGGTTAGCCAGTAGAGATAGTAGGCTGGTGGTCCCCTCACATTAGAATTAAATAATCTGAGAATCAAATTCTTAAGAGTTGAATTCTTCATCCTCATGCCTCTCTTCAGAACCCGTACTTTTGCAGGCTGGCTCTGGCAAACAATTAGGCCACTTTCTTACCAGTTCTTATAAGCTACAGATAGGAACTAGGAATTAGATAAACCCTGCTGTGGTCTAAAACCTCTTAAAGGAGAAGATGGCTGCTGACTGCTAGCCTGCCTGACCCTTAAGGAATTTTAGAAATTAATAACCTTTGGCTCAAAAATGAGCCAGACATGGTGGTGCACACTTGTAATCCCAGCATGTGGGAGGCTGAGACAGGAGGATCCGAAGCCAGCCTTAGCTACTTAGTGAGGCTCTCAGCAACTTAGTGAGACCCTCTTTCCAAATAAAATATAAAAAATAGGTCTGGGAGTATAACATGGAGATAGGAAAGCCCCTGGGTTCCACCCCAAGTACACACACACACACACACACACACACACACACACACACACACAAGAAATGTTGTCCTGCCATTCTGAAGATATACCCTGTGATTGATTTTCAATTTAAGAAAAGGTTTGAAAATTCTTTTTTTATTTTTAATGTTTTCAGATTTTTTTAATTTAGTAAAAAATGTTTCAAACTATGTTGGCTTTTAAAAATATTAAATTATGCTAAAATTTAATTTATTAGAATACTTTATTCACTCAGTAGAACATAATAAACCATTTTTGTTTAGAGTTAGAGTAGTACAGGGAGGAGCTGCTGCAAGTAGGTTTATTTGTCCTTAGCTGTTTTTTGTATGGAAGGAATATTACTTCTAAAGAAAAAGGTTAAGAGCCACTGTATTTATGTTGAGCTGAAAATTTTGGGAAAAATAGAAGAGATTCATGAAAGAATCTAACTAAGACTTACCCATGGGAATCTACCTGGAGCAACCTGCTTGCCCAGCCCAACACCCTCACTTCATTTCTTAGAAAACTAATAGGGAATTGAACTTAGAGGCTATAAAATTGAGGAAAAGAACCCTAATACAAACCTATCTTGCTATTTTCTATTGTCAGTGTTCTGTTAGCAATTGTGATTTTTTAGGTGGAGAGGTTCTAGAAATTGAACACAAGTACTTTCTACCTTTGAGCTATGACTCTAACCATGTTACGTTTTTTTTAAATTTTGAAATAAGTTCTCAGTAAGTTGGTGAGAATGGCCTCTAACCTACCTTCTTCTCACAGCCTCTCAGGTACTGGGGTCACAGATATGCAACACCATTCCCTGACTTAATTATCATTGTAAATTAGCATTTGTTTTATTCTACTTAAAAATCAGATGCTCTCCCTAATATGCAGAAATCTAAGAAAAAAATGTGTCATAGGAGGAACTCTAGATGAAAAAGGAGATAAATATAGATGAGCAAATAAGGTGACCTACTAAGGGGGATGGGAGGAAAAGAGAGGAAAATTCCCTAATGTACCTGATATATGTTAACAAACATATCAAGATCAATCACTAAGCCAAACATGATAAAAAGGTAAAGGAAATGAAATGGGGTGGGAATTGGATAAGGGGTAATCGGGTGATGTATGCATGTATGCCTCTATCATCTTGTATTCCAATAAGATGTATGTCTACAATGCACCAATAAAATTTTTTTAAAAGTGCTTTAGCCTCATTGAATGTCTTTTTTTTGTGTGTGTGTGTGTGTGTGTGTGTGTGTGTGTGGTGCTGGAGAGTGATCTAGGGGTCCTCTACCACTGAGCCGCATCCTCAGCTTTTATTTTTAAATAGAATATTTCTAAATTGCCAAGACTGTCCTCTAAAATGTGATTTTTCTGCCTTGGCTTCTGAAGTTTCTTGGAGATTTCTCTTTTTATATGTAAACATGAATAAATCGGCCATCTTCTGGTCTTTATAACAATTCCATTTTTGGTAACAGTCATTGAGAGCATTGAGAGACCCCAAATATTTCCAATCCATGATATTTCTATCTTGTATACTCTTCTCTTGCAATATGCCTCTCTTCAATAGGATGTGGTAATGGTAAAGGATTTGTAGATGTAATTAAGATCTCAAATAAATTTATTTCAGTTAATGAAATAAAGATTATCCTGGGTTTGCTTGATTTAATCAGGTTAAAGTTCTTAAGAGAATATGCATCTCTTGAGGTAAGCATCTCCTATTTCTGTTATTTTTAAAATTTATATTGGTGCATTATAGTTCTACACTGTATTGAGATTCAAAGCAAAACATTAAGTAGTGGATGCACACAGAAATCTCCATACATGTCAGTGGTGTTGGTAGTGACGCATTTATAAACAAATATAACATTATTTGGTTTGTTTTCTTCCTCAATCCTATTTTTCTCTTTCTTTCATCCCTCCTCCACTCTCCTATTCTAATCTCTCCTTTTCTCCTGAAATTGTTTTTTTTTTTTTCCTATTTTCCCTCTAGCTTATTAAAGAGCTTTCCCTTTCCCCATATCAAACACGTAGCCCTTGGATTTTATGAGTATCACGCAGCATAATGTTCCCTAGTTCCATCTATTTTCCTGCAGATGATATACTTTTTTGGGCTGAATAAAACACTGTGTGCATATAAAACATTTTCTTTATTCATTTATCTGCTGACAAACAACAGGTTGGTTGGTTGTTTTATAATGTCTCTTGTGAGTAGTGCTAACAACAATAAGAAAAAAAAAAACCATAAAAACAAACCAAAAAATCACTATAGCATTCTCTTTCTGGTTTTGAAGAAGAAATCTAAATAAGGTGTGAGGGCTTAGAAGGAAAACCATGTAGTAAGTTAGCACTTGGATGGTAGTTCAGGGATACCAAGTATCAAGAAATTATACAGCTCAGTGCAACATTCACAAAGAGATGGACTTTGCCAACAACATGAAGATCTTGGAAACAGATTATTTTCTAATACAGTATCTGAGGATACAATAGCCACAGCCCATTATTATTAGCCTATTGAGCCTCCTAAGCCAGAGAACCCAGCTAGACAATAATCAGACTTTACCATACAGAAATTGTGAGGTAAGAAATACATGTGTGCTGTTTTAACCTGCTAAATTTGTGTAATTTACTATGCAGCACAGAAAACTAATAGTTTTCCCTTCATATCTAGGAGATATTTGTTCCAGCATCATCTAATTTATACTAAAATCTTCAGGTGCCAAAGTCCCTCTTTCAGTCAACTTTCTCTCTTTTAGGTGGAGGCACTGGGGATGGAACCCAGGGGCATTCTACCATCAAGCTATACCCTCAGCCCTATTTTTTTTTTCTTTATTTTGAAACAGATCTTCATTGAGTTGCGAAGGGACTTATTAAGTAGTAGCTGAGGCTGTTTACAAACCACAATCTTCCTGTCTATCTTACTTTTTTTCTGCACTATTTGTCTGCTTTAGCCAAATGGACATTTTAACTTAACATAGTTTTTGGTGTAGAAATGGAGATTGAACCTAGGAGCATTCTACCTCTGGGCTACACCCCCAGCACAATTTTTTATTCTTTTTATTTTGAAACAGGATCTCACTATGTTGTGTAGGGCCTCACAAAGCAGCTGAGGCTGCCTGCAAAACTGCAATCCTATTCCAGCCTTTCTTTTTTAAAATTTTGGTGTTTTTTTGTTTTATTTACTTTTATTTATTTCATTTTTATGTAAATCATATTGAAATTGACAATTATGCTTGGTGCCTTCTTCCCCCCTACTTCCCTTTGCCTTCCTCCCAACAATGAGTATCCAGGTTAACTATGCTACATTCATATTTTTACACATATTAGAAAGTAGTTACTTCATTTATCAGCCTAAGCCTTCATCATTTCCTACCTTTCCATTTCAGCTTTGCTGAGGTTTACACTCCATTATGGAGTCCCCCTGATATCCCCAATGCTCCCTAGATTGAACATATTGGAGAAAACATATGTCTCTTTCTGTGCTTGGCTGATCTCACTTAATATAATGTTCTCCAAGTCTTTCCATCTTCTTGCAAATGACATAATTTTATTCTTCTTTATAACTGAGTAAAATTCCATTGTGTGTATTTCCCATAATTTTGCAATCCATTCATCTGTTGATAGAGACCTAGGTTGGTTCCATATTTTGGCTATGAAGAATTGTGCTGCTATGAACATAGGTATGCATATGTTGCTGTAGTTCTCTGATTTCAACCCCTTTGGACAAATACCCAGGAGTGGTAGAGCTGGATCATATGGTGGATCTATATTCAGTTTTCTAAAAAATCTCCACACTGATCTCCATAGCACCTAAATAGTTTGCACTCCCACTAACAGTGTAAAAGAGTTTCTTTTCCCTCACCAACTTTTGTTGTTATTTGATTTCTTTATGCTTGGCACTCTGATCGGTGTAAGATGGATTCTCAGCAGAGTTTTGATTTGCATCACCCTAATGGCTAAGGACATTGAACATCTTTTTATGTATCTATTGGCCCTTTGTATCTCTTCTTTTGTGAAGTGTCTATTCAGTGCAGTTGCCCATTTCTTGATTGGGTTATTTGTTTTGCTAGCGTAGGGTCTTTTGAGCTCTTTCTGTATTCTGGATATTAGCCCTCTACCAAAGTGGTGGCTGGTAAAGATCTTCTCCCATTCTCTAGGCTTTCTCTTTAGGTTCTTGATGGTTTCCTTTGATGAGAAAATACTTTTTAATTTGATGCCATCCCACTTGTTAATGCTTTGCTTTAATTTTCCTGAACTTTGAAGGTCTTGTTGAAAAAGTTATTGCCTGTGCTTATATGTTTTAGTATTGAGCCTATTCCCTCCTCCAATGACTTTACAGTCTCTAGTCTAACTTTTATGTCTTTGATCCATCTCAAGTAGATTTCTGTGCACAGTGAGAGATAAGGACTTAGTTCCATCTTTCTACAAATGGATAGCCAGTTTTCCCAGTACCATTTGTTGAAAAGGCTTTCTTTTCTCCAGCATATGAATTTGGCCCTTTTGTCAAAGATTAATTGACTATAGGTGTGTGGGATTGTTTTTGTATCTTCTTTTCTGTTCCTCTGGTGTGTGTGCCTGTTGTTGTGCCAATACCATGCTGTTTTTACTATATTGCTCTATGGTATAATTTGAAGTCAGGGATTGTGATGCCACCTACATAGTTTTTATTGCTGAGGATTGTTTGGCTATTCTGGGTCTCTTCTTTCTTCATATAAAATTCATGACTGATTTTTCTAGGTCTATAAAGAATGTCATTGGTATTTTTATATGAATTGTATTGAATCAGAAGATCACTTTTGGCACAATGGCCATTTTGATGATATTTATTCTTCCTATCCATGAGCAAGGAAGATCTTTCCATCTTCCAAGGTCTTCTTCAATTTTGTTCTTTAGTGTTTTATAGTTTTCACTGTAGAGGTCTTTTACATCTGTTGCTTTTTTATATTCCAACAATGAATCCAAAATGAAAGAAATAAAGAAAACAATTCCATTCACTATGACCTCAAAACCAATGAAATACTTAGGAATAAATTTAACCAAGGACATAAAAGACCTCTATCTCAACCTTTCAAGTACTATGATTACAATATTGTGCCACCACATGAAGCTTGAATTAACATTTTTAGCTCTTATTTTATGACAGGTCCTGTAAATAATTTATTTCACAATCAGGTAAACCAATAAATAACAGAACAAAAGAGAGAGGTAAAGTCTTTTTATTTCTGCCTCAGTGTTTATTACCTTAAAGTAAGCATTTGTGGAAATGACAGTTACAAAATCAAGTGTAAGATTTTCACAAATATTTGAGTTATAATAGGTTACAAGTATTATATATATAATATATATAATATTATATATATATATATATTGCCATACTTGAAGATAGATTATGCTAATCTAGAAATAGAAGATTAAGTAAACAATCATTTTTGTAAATAGTCATCAGTGTTTATTTTATATGTATGTTTAATTTTTGCTTTTGTTAATGTCAAAAGATAAGTATGAATAGTATGGTAAATATATTATTTTAATAAAAATGCACTTAATGATTCTTATTTATAAAAATATTAACATCTGAGTTCTGGTTTATAGCATTTTAGGATATCATCTTTTAAACATCCCTTTAAATTCTCTAAGGAATTTTTGCAGGTTTTCTGGGATTTGATTATTTAAAGTTTTTATGAAAACTTTGGTAAGTTAATTTTTCAATCAAAATTATTATAACACAGCCAAAAAATAATTTGAACTATATAATGGAGCTGCAATAAAATTAATTGAAAATTTTATGAATAATAAAAGCAAATATGGGAGTTTATAACTAGATTTTGTTTTAATGTAATAGCTTCTTCAGAAATCCATAATACTATAATAAAATAGTATAAAGTGATTTATTTGGATTCAGTTTTCTATTTGATAGAAACTAATAATTATGTGGAGTTGAGTAAGAAAGTACATTATAGATTTATTTTAATTTAATTGCATTGAGAGTTATATTATAGCCTGGAATGAAGAAAAGGTCAGATTTAGAGAATGATTATATTTTACTAATATGGCAGCAAAAATATTAACCAAGATTTACTACAATTTTAAGAGTTGTATTAATATCAATGATGGCATTTGAGAAACAATCATAGTATTTGAATTACTTATTTTTGCATCATTTGAAGATAAGAAAAAGTGAGATTATTCAGAGTTAAGTATGCTTATTTGGTTGGATAATAAAAGTCTATTATTAACACATAAGTCATTTCCTATACTTTGTTATTAATGAATCTGGTAGCTGGAAGATTTTATTAATAAAACCTTTAAAATGACTACTACAAAACAAAGAAAATAAATTACTAATTTTTTTAAGATCATGTATTGTGATTTAATATCAGCATTTCTATTTAATCATTCACTTGTCAGAAGTCCAGAGAGTCACCAAGGGAAACAATGGAGGCTATCCAAATAAAGTTCAAATAAATAAAAGTTGAAGTCAAGTTTAAATCAATAAATTTTTAAAAATACCTTGCTGTTAAATTTTATGACTTTATTCAGCTAGACAAACTTGGTTTCAACCATTTCTGTTTCTTAAATATTATGTAATTTCTTATAATTCATGGTTCAGGGATTAAAACTATCCATATTGTTAGAAAAAAGTGTCATTAATCTTAAATCTTGAAAAATTACTTTGAAACAAATTGATGAAATTATATGAGTAATAGTGGATGAAGCAATGAATTTTCCCATGTAATAAATTGTTTATATTTTTTCCAGTAACTTACTCTTTTTACCTATCTCATAAGATTTGAATATCAGAAATATATTTTACTGCTTCTTATCTCTTAAATGATTAAAGCAATATCCGTCTTAAATATTTTTATTGGAACAGGCCCCTTAATCAAGTTCCTGAATAAATGAGCCAAATTTTTATTAAAAAATGTGAAATAAATAAATCTATCATAATTTTCCAAAATTAAAAATAATAGGACTAATTATGAGGGCCAAGATCATCTGCTTTGTAGTACTGAACTGCTTCTTTTTGTTCAAGGTCTCTAAATAGGTGCAGGAAAGAATTAAAAAAAAAAAACGACTTTCTGTATGGTAAATAACAATGCTCATTTATTTTATAGTTTTATTTTTTGAATTCTAAAGCTTTAGAGCTTCTAAACAGATCATTAATTATTGCACATTTCCCCAGACAATAAGCTGTGTACTGCTGACTCAGGAGTAGCATAATTTTAAGTACCAGTGAATAAGGTCCAATGAAAAAGGTAGAGTATTCTAAATTGCAGATTTGGTAGGTTAATTACATATTTATTGACTATTCGATTAACTGCTAGTATAATGGACAAAACTATAATATAGACTGTGAAGTTATTAGAGGAGGGCATAGGCCCAACACTACAACATTTAGGCACAGGCAGTAACTTTCTCAACAAGACCTCCAAAGCACAGAAAATTAAAGCAAAGCATTAACAAGTGGGATGGCATCAAATTACAAAGTTTCTTCTCATCAAAGGAAACCATCAAGAACCTAAAGAGAAAGCCTAGAGAATGGGAGAAGATCTTTACCAGCCACCACTTTGGTAGAAAGCTAATATCCAGAATATACAAAGAGCTCAAAAGACTCTACACTAGCAAAACAAATAACCTAATCAAAAAACGGGCAACAGAACTGAATAGACACTTCACAAAAAAGAGATACAAAGGGCCAATAGATACATGAAAAGATGTTCTACATTATTACCCATCAGAAATATGCAAATCAAAACTGGTGAGATTCTATCTAACACCAATCAAGTGTCAATGGGCAACACCAATCAGAGTGTCAAGCATAAAGAAATAAAATAACAACAAATGCTGGCAAGGATGTGGGGAAAGAGGAACTCTTTTACACTGTTGGTGAGAGTACAAACTATTCAGACACTATGGAAACAGTGTGGACATTTCTTAAAAAACTGGAAATGTATCCACCATATGATCCATCTATACCACTCCAGGGTCTTTTTTCAAAGGGTTTGAAATCAGAGAACTAGAGTAACATATGCATACCCATATTCATAGCAGCACGATTTTTGATAGCCAAAATATGAAAGCAACCTAGGTCTCCATCAACAGATGAATGGATTGCAAAATTATGGGAAATACACACAATGGAATTCTACTCAGCTATAAATAAGAACAAAATTATGTCATTTGCACAATGATGGAAGGACCTGGAGAATATTATGTTATGTGAGATCAGCCAAGCATAGAAAGAGATATTTATTTTCTCCAATATGCCCAAACTATGGACTGTTAGGAATACCAGAGGGACTCCAGATAATGGAGGGGAAACCTTAGCAAAGCTGAAATTGAAGGGTAGGAGAGGAAGAAGGCTGAAGTTGATTAATGGAGGAGCTACAACTGAATATGTGTAAAAATATGAATATAGCACAGTTAACCTGGACACTCATTGTTGGGAGGGGGGAGGGGGAAGTAGATGGGGAGAGGGCACCAAGCACAGTTGGAATATATGCCATTTTCTGTGATCCACATAAAAATAAAAATAAAAAAAATAAATTGACATATATATATATATATATATATATATATATATATATAGAGAGAGAGAGAGAGAGAGAGAGAGAGAGAGAGAGAAAGAGAGAGAGAGAGAGACTAAAAAATGGGCCTGGGAGTGTAGCTCGGAGTTACAATGCTTCTGGGTTCCATTCCCAATACTTCAGAGAGAAAGAGAAAGACAGGGAGAGATGAGAGAGAGAGAGAGAGAGAGAGAGAGAGAGAGAGAGAGAACTTGAGCTGGGTGTGGTGGCACATGCTTGTAATCCCCTTTGCTTGGGAGCAAAGACAGGAAAATTGCAGTTTCACAGCCAGCCTCAGCTACTTAGGCCCTTCAAAACTTAGTGAGGCCCTTTCTCAAAATAAAGAATAAAAAAACAGGGCTGGTGGTATAGCTCGGAGGTAGAATGCCTCTGAATTTTATTCCCAACACCACAAAAAGAAAAAAGAATCCTTGAAGGATTATTAAATAAATGTTACCCAAGGCCCAACTATATGTAGGAAAGAGAAAAAAAAAAAACTGTAATCTATCCCAGTCTTCATCGCTTCTAAAGTGATATGAAAAAACTTTATTTATCCAAGTGGAATTTAGACTGTAGTAATGTGTAACTTATTAACATTTTATTATCATTATAATGATTAGCTAGAAAAGCAATATATATATATATATATATATATATATATATATATGTATGTATATATATATATACATACACATATACATGTATATATGTGAACAACCAATAATCAATTATAAAGCCAATAATTATATCATTATAATGTTAACTTAAATCAGTTAAGTATTTCATTTAAAATATATATTTACAGACTTTTACATATTTTATTTAACCTTTTATACAAGTCATGTCTATAGAGAATACCCTGGAATTATTAAATTATATTAAGGCACTGTGATTATATTTAATATTTTGTGGGACAGTGCTACTTTTGGCCTTGAAGTCTTGGCTATCATATTCCTTCCTAAGTTTAAAAGAATATTAGTGATACAGATAAAATATTTCATTCTTTTCCGTGTAAACAAGCAAGGATTCTTTCCGCCTAGAACAAGGTTTTCACTACTGTATCACCAAACAAGATCTTCTGACAATCAGTTTATTTATTTATTTATTTATTTATTTATTTATTTATTCATTCATTTATTTATTTTGCAGTACAAGGGGTGGAACTCAGGGGCATTTTACCTCCAAGAAACACCCCAGCCCTCTTTGTTAGTCTATTTATTTATTCATTTATTTTTTTAAATATATTTTTATTGGTGCGTTGTAGTCAAATATCTCAATGGAATACAAGACTTGTGAGGATATACAAGCACACATCATCTAATTAGCCTCTATCCAATCCCCATCCCATTCCTTCCCCCTCCCTCGATCCCATGTTTGATTTAGTAATTAACTTCAATATATTTGTTTAACTACATAATGTGCTTTAAAGAGATTTCATTTTCCCCATCCCATCCTTTCTGATTGGTCACCTTAATTGCTCCTACATAGGGCCCTTTCTTCAACTAGATTTCCTCCTATTACCCATTTCCTCATAGTTTTTGCATATTAGGGAAAGCATGTGACTTTTTATTTTCTATGATATTTCTCTGTGTATACTGCATTGCAGGTTCCAATCCCACTTTTGAAAGCCCTGTCACCGGTCTGGCCACCTGGCAAACTCTGATCCCGGCCTTGGAGGCCCCAGCATCGGCCTTGCCTTAAGGCAGGCTTTAATCTCAAACACGCTGGTTCCAGCAACGGCCTCGCTGCATGGCAGGCTCCGATCCCAGCCTCAGAGGCCCCAGCACTGGCTTTGCCTCATGGTAGGCTCCAATCCTGGCCTCACTGGCCCCAGCACTGGCCTCACCCCTCTGCAGGCTCCAGTCACAGCCTCGGAGGCCCCAGCACCAGCCTAGCCTCAAGGCAGGCTCTGATCCCGGCCTCGGTGGCCCCAGCACCAGCCTCACCCCCTTGGCAGGCTCTGATCTGGCCTTGAAGACCCCAGCACTGGCGTTGCCTCACAGTAGGCTCCAATCCCAGCCTTGCTGGCCCCAGCACTGGCTTCACCCCTTGGCAGGCTCCGGTCCCAGCCTTGGAGGCCCCAGCACCAGCCTTGCCTCATGGCAGACTCCTATCCTGGCCTTGCTGGCCCTGTCCCTGACCTCACCCCTTGGCCACCTCCCGTCCCAGCCTCAGAGGCCCCAGCACTGGCCTTGCCTCACAGCAGGCTCCAGTCCTGGCCTTGCTAGCTCTGGCACCTGACTCACCCCTCGGCAGGCTCCCATCCTGGCCTCGGAGAGCCCAGTACTGGTCTTGCCTCATGGCAGCCTCCAATACAGACTTTGCTGGCCCTGGCACTTGTCCAGCACAGCATAGAGTTGTGTGGTGGCCAGGAGCACTGAGTTCCCCTGGATTCATGGCTGGGCTTCCTACCCGGAACTGCTGGGCTCCCTCCACCACACCCAGATTATTTTTTTACAAGGTATGTTGTTAAGAGTTCCCCAGTATGTGCGCCTGAAGTGGTCTTACCAAAATCTGATGTCCAGGGCTTCTCCAAGGAATGCATGTCCTTTTTGGTGGCTGCCATCTTAGTCTTTTTATTTCTGAAACAGGGTCTCACTGAGTTTCAAAGAGCCTCACTAAGTAGCTGAGACTGTACTTGAACCACACATTTCAGTCTCCTGCCTTCTAAATGCTGGGATTATAAGAATGCACCATTACTCTTGGCTCAACAATCAGTTTCTATGCAGTTGCTTTTTTTTTTTCTTTTTTTTTTCTTGGTGATACTAGGGGAGGAAGCCAGAGGCTTTCTACCTCCGGGCTATACTCCCAGACCTATTTTATATTTTATTTGGAAACAGGGTCTCACTAAGTTGCTGAGAGCCTCACTAAGTAGCTGAGGCTGGCTTTGAACCTATGTGATCCACCTGTCTCAGCCTCCCAAGCATGGGGATTACAAGCATGCTCCACAATGCCCGGCTATACATTTGCTTTTTTAACTAAACAAAAATACTGCCTTGATTTTCTTCTTCTGACTTGACTTTTCCCTAATACTATATTCATGGGGTTTACAAAATTATATCATCACTAGGAGACAATTATACATGGATCTGTTTTCCTATATGACTTATAAGCAAAGACACTAAGTGCTTTACTTCTGATCTATTTTTTCCACAGATGTCTATATAGTAAAAATCCTTGAATCACAGAGATAACATCTGACTCCCTATCCACTTCCTGCCACCTGCCACATTGAAGCAAAGGCAGGATTGTTAAAAGCTTAGAGGACAAAGTATTTTTCTCTACTATGCTAGTGAAGGGCAACTGAATATGTATCCTGAAATATGCTATTTTGGTAAGAGGGTTATTGTAAGCTAAAGGCACTCAAAAAACAGCCCAGGGCAAAAAACATGTGATTCTTCCCTTTCTTCCTTTCTGAAAATGGGAGGAAAAAAATACCCATGCAAAAATTTCCTCTGTACCAGGAGAAAAGAGTCATTAATATGGAAATATAGCAAAGAGAATTCTGTACCATAAATAATTTTAATGTTGTTAGCTTCTTCATATAACTTAGTTTTTTACATGATCTATATTTGTTAAAACTAATATAAAAACACTAAGATATTTTGACATAAATTTGCATCTTTATTTCCTTAAGAGGAATGCTATGCCATATAAAAAAAAAAATAAAATTTGTGTGCTTTTCTTTACTCTATGGATGTCAGTTTAGTTCTGAGACCCATTCTAGAAGTGCAGAGTAAAATGTGCTTCCTTTCTACCTACCCACTACCCAACATAGAAAACTGAGCTTTGTAAACTTTCTTTTTGTTCCATTTCTGTAATCTAACTCACTGCCTGGGCAGGTATCGTATTGTTTTTTATCGTATAATTTTTTACACTCACCAGTGAAAATAGGTGTTTGAAGAATCAACATAAATGCTGATATGCTGGCCATTGGTATTGCTGTGAATAACGGGCTACTAATTTTTCAACCCAGTAATGTTAAATCTTTTGATAATATTTCTGAAACTTTTGCAGGCCTAAGTCATTAATTTGCAAATATGTAAAAACCCACACTTCAGAGTTCTTAATATCTACGTCAGAACCTTCAGACACTCAATATAATATGTGTGTGAAGGCTTCAGAAATACATTCTCAAAGATGAAGATAAAAAAAAAACAAGAGACTAAAATGTTAGTGTTTCTGATCTAAAAGTTAGAAGCATAAGTTGTAATAATACTTCCATTTTTTCTCAAATGTTAAGTAAAAATAGTAATGCATAGTAAGTCAAGTTTTTCAAAAAGAATTTTAATCACAGTTTTCTGCCTTTACTATTATTTTTTTTTACCTTCATAGACATAAGAACACTCATGCAATGTGAATTTATTTGAAGTATGTATGGGGGGGTATCTGTGGACATCTACACGTGTATGTGTATCTGGCCAAGAGAACAAATCTGATTCGCATATGTGTGTGTGTGTGTGTGTGTGTGTGTGTGTGTGTGTGTGTGAACGCATATATGTGTAGCACTGGGGGAATGAATTCTTCCTTTGAATTACATAACTAGATTTATTGTTCTATTATTTTGAAACTGAGTCTTTCTATGATATTATATACAATATGTGGATCTCCAATTGGACATTCTTCTGTCTCAGCCTCCCAAGTACTAGGATTACAGATAGTCACCACACCCCACTATTCTCATATATATGTGTGTATGAGAGAAAAAAATATATATATATATGAGAAAAAAATTATATATATATATATATATATTGTGGTACTGGGCATGGAACCCAGAGGCTTTCTACCTCTAGGCTATATTCACAGACCTATTTTTATATTTTATTTGGAAACAGGGTCTCACTAAGTTGCTGAGAATCTCACTAAGTAGCTAAGGCTGGCTTCAAACTTGTGCAATTCTCTTGTCTCAGCCTCCCAAGCGCAAGGATTACAAGCATGCACCACCACACCTGGCTTATTCTCATTTATTTTTAGCTCACACATTTTTCTACAAAATAAATGTTTTAAAATTATTTGTGCTTTCAGTAGTGTTCTGCCACGCCATTTGAGCTTATCTGTTTTAGGGCCCACTAGGTATGGAGTTAAATGGAAGAGATTACAAAGAATATATCCAAACTTCAGAACAAAATATAATTACTTTTCTTTATTTTACTCACTATAATTTGGAAAACATGGAGAAAAAAGCCTTCAGATCCGTATGCAGATCACAATATTTTCACAATTAAAAATTTCGCTTGAATAAAGCCAACAAGCTTATGAGATTTTTTCTACTATCAATCTTTTGATAAAACCATACCTATATGTATTTGTTTCTTAAATTTTAAACAACTGCCTTGATAAAATTCTCACCAAGGAGATAATAGGATTATGTCTATTTAAAAGTCTGTCATACTAAATTACAGTCATCCTCTTTAGTGGCATCTAAACTGTGAAAGGAAGAAAAATATTATATTCATTCTATATTTTTAAAAACTAGCATACCTGATTTAATTATAAAACTCTATTAAGTGGAAAGCATTTTGATGGAAAATAAGTACTTCATAGATTCCTTTGAGGTTAATCTATAAAACCAAAGGTAGATGAACTACATGATTTTCACAACCACAATGATAAGGTTGATCTGATTTGACAGCACGTTGGCACTGAGTATTTTTAAAAGAAGTAGTAATTAAAATTCAATAATATAGGATTTATAATGATAACAGCAATTCCTTTGATTATATTATAGCAATTTATATTCCAGCTTCAACATTGATACATTTCTCTAATACATCATGATTTTTTTAGTAGTTTGTCCTAAGAACGTGGAAATCCCATACCAACATAAGCTTCTAAAGCCTGACACTTTTATTAGCTTTCTGCTCACTTTGGAATGTTCAGCAGCTGTTTCTTCTGCCATCATAATTATTCAACTCTGATTTTTATTTATATACCCCAAATATAAGAGGACTATGATATTTTAATCACATATAAATAAACTTTTCTTGATTCACTAGAACCAGACATCATTCTAAATATTATTCATGTTAATCACTAATCCTTTTAAAGTACAGTACAATAAAAATTTTCAAAGCTTTCAACTAATTTATGTGAAGTAGATCACTATAAACAAAAATAAATATATTTAAATAAGTATAAAACATTAAAATTATTTAATGCTAAAAATTAAAGATATCAAGTAATGATTATAAAATAGATAGGCTTATAATATTAATTATGCTTATCTGAGCTACTAATAACTGTAAAAAAATCAACTAACATCCACAAAACTTTTTCAAATGTTTAAATAAGAGTCATTATTTTAAAAAATTATGTTTTTTAGGAATTATTTTGACCTTTTAACGACATGATCTTTATGGAACTTTTTGGCTACTTATTATGTTCCTAGGCTCTATGCTCCAATCTCCTATTTTTAAAAATATGAAAATTTATACAAAATTGTGTGGTGTTATGTAATCAATTAAGGATAGAGCTAAACAAAAATTTAAAACTTTTACACTTTTTCTGATGTTCCTTGTAGGTTTTCCCAGCTACATAGTAATCATTTTAACATGAGAAGTTGTCACCCAACCATCAAAGTCTTTACTAGTAATTCCATCATCCTCTTAGCACATTTCCTTCATGATAGGACCAATAAACTCCATTATGATAAGCATAGTGTCCTGCTTCTTTAGTTTAAAATGTTTTTTTCACTCCTGGGTATCTTTCCAAAGGGATTTAAATTAAAGAACTGCAGTAACATATGGATACCCATGTTCATAGCAGCACAGTTCACAATAGCCAAAATATGGAACCAACCTAGGTCTTCATCAACAAATGAATGGATTGCAAAATTATGGGAAATACACACAATGGAATTCTACTCACCTATAAAAAAGAACAAAATCATGTCATTTGCAAGAAGATGGAAAGACCCGAAGAAAATTATGCTAAGTGGGAACAGTCAAGCACAGAAAAGGAAGGGACATATGTTTTCTCTAATATGCCCAAACTAGGGACTCTTAGGAATACCAGAAGGACTCCTGATAATGGAGGAGAAACCTCAGCAAAGCTGAAATGGAAGGGTAGGAGATGAAGAAGACTGAGGTTAATTACTGGAAGAGCTACATTCAAATATGTGTAAAAGTATGACTGTAGCATGGTTAAACTGGACTCTCATTTTTGGAAGGGGGGAAGGGAAAGTGGAGGGAGGAGGGCACCAAGCAATATCTGAATGTATGCCAATCTTAATATGATCCACATTAAAAATGTTTTTTTCTTCAGGTGTGTGAACATAATAGTATTAAGTAAGGTATTGAGTATATCCAATTAAAATAATTCTGAAAGAAGAATTTGGAACAGGTGAAAATATATCTAATCTGAATAACTATTTTTAGGTAAGATAAATTATTGCCTTAATTCTCCTTCCACAGTTTATCAAAGGAATTTAATATACTATAACTGTTATCAGAGATCCAACTTGTCTTCTTAGGAAATAGTATCCTAACGAGAGCTTGCAATTTTTTGTTAGAGATTGTCACTCAGTTATACAGGCTTTACTTAAGAAAAAATCTGGTTAGCATCATACACAAAAATCATCCCTTCTGAAACATCATGGGTTTTTGCCATTTGGCTTATAAGCACCCTACCAATATACTCTAGGGGTCATTTTCTATACTTTGTTCAGTAGATCCAATTTCCATGATATTATCAACATGGTAAAAAAAAAAACTATGTTCTAAAGGATGATAAAAATTGAGATTTTTAGTGAACTATCTCATATCATCTAAAAACAAACTTTTTGATCATCTTTATTAATTCATAAATCCAAGTATTTTTCATATTAATAGCTTTAAACCAGTTACTGAACTTCATACTATCTGCTCCAGTATATGAACCACATCTGAACCAAAATATGTAATTGAAGGCAATTCTTAATTAAGTTTATAAAAATTTCTGTTAATTATTTGCCACTGATATTTCAGAATACCACCTGACAGGTAGGATTGCATAACAAATTATGGATTTTTTTCTTTTTATAAAACTGGATCAGAAGCCTCTGCTTTTCCTTTGTTCTATAACAGCCTTGACTCCCATAGGCCAAGTAACCAATGTGAAATTTCTGCCAGTTATGGAATGCATATTTTAACAATTCCTCAAGGACTGGGGGAATCAACTTAAGAATGGTTTTTCTGAGTGCCAATTTGTAAATGGATTCAAGCCAACATTCATTACTCAGCTGAACCCCTAAGACCCCACTCTGAGGAGTGGATCATAGTGGCTCTTTGGATTTATCAAAAACTTATGCCAATTCAGAGTACATGCAGTAAGAAATATATGAAAACCCTGGATATTTATCTTTTTTTCACATTAAGCTACATTGGAAAATGATCATAGATCTCTTTGAGGAAAGTTATAAATCATTATCTTGTTTTATACAACTGCTTATAATTTTCATTAAATAATTTTATGATACATACATACTAATTCCATTTCTAAGATTTGTCTTCAAGGAAACTCAATCTCCTTTGTTTTCCTAGAGGTCTTGGAGTCCATGTTTTGGATCACACTCAGGAATTAAGTTAGAGGTCCTTGATTCTCTAACTTAGCGAAGCTGGAGAAATCAAGCTTTTGCTTCCCACCTAGATGTGTTTTTATATATTTTTCCAATGCAGTATGTATTAAGAAAATTACTTGATTTACTTTTACTTTCATCAATATTTAATTAGAGGAGCAGAGCTAGAGGATTATTTAATGTAGAAAAAGTTTATAAAATTGTGGAAAGTGACTAGTCATTTGCGTCTCATACCGGAAGCCAGATTCCATAGGCAGACAAGCAGAAAGAGAAGTTAAAAAGAAGACTAGAGAGCAGCCTGGACTCATGGTTCTTCTTGTTACTTCTAACCTTAGTGAGGGGGATGTCTTATAGAAACCAGAGTCCTTTGTCATGAATTTCAAAATACATTTCCTACACATGGATCAAGATTCAGAACAAATAAATGAAGATCCAGGGAGAAGAGATAGCAACTGAAGACTCAGCTACCAATTATGGCCAATGAGATGAGTCAACACTAGGAGTGGTGGGTTCTAAGAAATGTCAATAGCTCCCTTTCAAGTGACCTAATGAGTCATGTAAACAGAGGAAATTATCGAATGTGTAATTCAGTTGAGTTAAATCAACACATTAACAAAGCCATCAAATTCATCTTTCTTGTTCCAGGGCCAGATTTGAACAATTATTATGTTTCAAAAACACAAACCACTTTGATTACGGCTGATAAATTGATATGGACTGTACTAACCATGCCCAGTGTAAAGATTAAATCAGGTACTATTGTTGGCTTATGTCACACTACAATACTATTGCCACTAATAAAAAATAAGGCAATATGTGTGAAGAGGGTCCTGCATATGAACATAGGGTATAATTTCCTGAGCTCAGTGGAGCTCTTCTTGCCACAGGATTTACCACTTTACTGGGGAGAAGATAATCATTTTGGATATTATTAGTTCATTCTCTGGGCCCTTCGGGAAAACATGATTAACTTGTCTAAGTGAACAATCCATGCTAAGTTTAACTTTTCATTCAAAGCACCTTAATTTTTACTGCTGCAGTATATAAATTGAGCTCTAGTCCCTCCGTTCTATTTAAGTACACATGGAGTCTAGATTTCAGTTATTAAATAACCAAACTATTCAGCATTTCAGATGTTTTTATTGGTTATGCTGTAACCTATATTAATAATTCAACCGATTTAGTGTGATGGTTCTTTTCTTACTAATATGACAAATTCATGAATCTTTTTCCACATGCATTCTGATATTTTAATTAATATAAGTTAGATAAAAAGTTGGTCAATGTTTTTGTTTATATTATATCCCCTTGCCAGTCATGATTCACTTTTCTTCTTCTAAAGGCATTCTTAGTTATTTATTTCTGATTTATGCTTTATTTGGAAACAGGGTCTTACTAAGTTGCTGAGAGCCTCACCAAGTAGCTGAGGCTGGCTTTGAACCTGTGCGATCCTCCTATCTCTGCTTCCCAAGAGATGGAATTAAAAGTGTGTGCCACTACGCCCAGCTAGGGTTCCACATTTTTTTAATTAAAAGTTTAACTTTTATTTAAGTACTTCAGAGTATTTTTAAAAATTTTACTTGCATTGTTAATCTTTAACTTGCAAAATCACAATTTGGTTTGCCTTTTAATTAGTTGATAAATTCAATAAAAATATTTTGTATGTTATTCATAGAAATGTACATGATACTGAATAATTTCTTTATGTAAAAAGAAAACTTCTGCTTCTCCCATGCTTGTGTTTATTTATGCATACTCTTTCTTTTATATTAATGTTCAAAGAATTTTTATCTATTTCAAGATTTTGAGTTCACTGCAGAAAATATTTGAAAGAAAACTATCAAATAATATCAGAAAATACAATGAGGTTGAGAAGGAGATATGATTCTTTAATAATTTTCATCTAAATTCAGTAAATTTTGTGTTAAGTATATTGACTAGCAGTATGCCTTATATATGCATATATATATATATATATATATATATATATATATATAAATTTTTAATGGCCTCAAATTTTTTCAGTTTGGTGTTCCTGCCATATATACTCCCTTGTGTTCAGTATACTCAAAACCTATAAATTTGATGGGCAATTACTATAATGATTGCATTATGTTACTGGCAAAGGTGATTTTGCAAGTATAATTAAAGTTATTAATGAGTTGACCTTGAATATGTCAAATGAAGTATTAAATATGAGTGGATTAGTACTACATGAGCTCTTTAAGTGGGTCTAGAAGTCATAAGAGGAAGTCTAACAAAAACATTCTCTCTCTCTTTCTCTCTGACTTTAATGAAACAACTTTTATGGTTTGCAGAGGACAGGAAAGAGCAGACAGACTTTAATTTCAAAGATTACTATCTCTGACCAACAGAAAGTGAAAAAATAATTTCTCATCAAAAATTTATTTGGTTGTCATACAACCAAAAATATTTGAAATCTAACAGTGTAAATTGGTTAGAAAAGGAAATTTAATCTTCAAATGAAATAATATCTCAATTTCAGACCATTGGCCAAGAACAAAAACATACTGTGACAATTTCCTGACCAATTAATATTGGGTGTTAATAAGTTTGTATTGTTTTAAGCCATGTTCTTGTGCTAATTTGGTACATAGCAATAAAATACTATTGCAAATAGACTATAAATTGTAATTTTAGTAAAAAATTACTCTAAAATATTGATCAAATAAAGACCTAATAAAGTTATTTCTTTAATTTATTTTAAAATTTGCATGATTGTAGGACAAAAGTTTAGTGGATACACACTGGTCAACATCACTGCTTAAAATATATGAGAACCTCTCAAAACATAATGCATCCCCCAAAATAGTATCTTATTTAGAAATAAAGCCCCCTTCATCTAAATTATAGTCTACTTATTCACTTCTATTCTTTGTTCTCTTATCCAAAATATTAGCTCCTCTTTTCTTGCCTCTTGTGGAAAATAGCTATACTGATCATGTTCATTTCTATTTTATTTGGCTCCCTTCTTTGAGCATGCACATTCCTGAAGTCTTCTGTTCATTGACTTATGCCAAACTGTATTCTTCTTGATTTTGTAGTTTTCTATATGTCCATTCCAGGTTCTCTTCTACTCTTCCAGAGTTTATAAATCAGCAAATCAAATATATCATCACACCTGTCCACTATATCACACCTGTAACCACTGCATTGGATGCAATGCAGTTTGACTTACTTTGAAAATTCACCTAAATTTCCTTGATACAATTGCCATTGATTCTCTAATGAACATTAAGTGATTTTCATATCTAAGATTTGCTCTGATGTTAATGATAATGTTCATTAAGGTATAAAGAATAGATATTGCATCATCTGGGTAAAATGGTAGACCCACCTTTTGATGCTTCATCTCCACAAAATCTTTTGTGATTACCATTACAGTGTTAGTAGATAGGTATTTAGGTAATTGCTGACTATCAATCTGAAGTAACATGCCTTTTTGACTCAAGTTTAATTAATCAAACCAAATCTGTGAACCATTACTAGACTCCCAAGTGCAGAAAATGTAAATTTATTTTGTGCCCAAGGAAGAAGAAAACTAAATATTGATAATCATTAGTAATTTATTTTATAAATTGCAGAACTATTAATATAACTCTGTTTTATAATTGTATTCTTTGTGTATCACTTTATATAATTTATTTTGAGCCTACTTCTTGAGATAATTTTATTTTCCAAATTTTAGGACTATTTTACCATTTATATTAATAAAACTGTTACTACTTTTCCAGATATATTCCCATGAGCTGATAAATCAAAAATCATAACATTAATCTCTGCCTTCTCTTCTAAGCCTTATACATGCATGCCCACCTTTCAACCAAAAGTCTTTACTTCCATGCCCAACACAAACTCTAATTATAAAATATTTAACTTTCAATTGATTTTTCTATTTCAATGACATAATTTCAACATTACAAGCCCTTCTCATATAAATTCAATATTCTCCCAAGTTTCTCTGCTATTTTGGAACATGTATTTTATTCCAGCATAGAAAACAATCTATTTTAAAGAAAATCTAACTATGTTATTTTTAAAACAAAAACATTGTATATAAATTTCTATAGCATAGCTTCTCCTAATTCTCAAATTTCTTAATAATTGCTTTTTTTCTTGTCAACCCCTTCTTTATGTAGAGTTCCTCTTGTTATCCATTTTTTTCTAACTTTTGCATATTAGAGAAAGCATCCAATTTTTATTTTTGTGACTGACTAATCTCACTTAGTATATATATTCCAGTTCCATCCATTTCCCTGTATATAATGTAATTGTGTTCTTCTGTATTGCTGAGTAAAAGTCCATTGTGTACATATCCCATAGTTTTGTAATCCATTCATCTGTTGATGGACATCTTGGCTGGTTCCATAGTTCAACAATAGTGATTACACAGCTATGAACATAGATACGCATGCATTAGTTTGATAGTTTGGTTTCCATTCCTTTGGGTAGATAGCCAGAAATGGTATTGCTGGATCAAATGGTGAGTTCATTCTCATTCTTCTGAGGATCCTCCATGCTGTTTTCCAAAGTGGTTGCACTACTTTGCAATCCCACCAAAAATGTATTAGAGTTCCCACTTCTTCACATCCTCACCAGCATTTGTTGTTTGTGTTTTGAATGATTGCTATTCTATTTGGAGTTAGGAGAACTCTCAGGGTAGTTTTGCTTTGTATCTCTCTAATTGCTAATGATGTTGAACATTTTTTCATGCATTTATTGGCCATCTGAATTTCTTCTTTTGTGAAGTATTTATTTAATTCATTTGCCCTTTTTTGATTGGGTTATTTGTTTTTCTTAGTGCTGAGTTTCTTGAGTTTTCTGTATTTAACTCCACAGAATTGCTTGCATTTTCATCAGTAATACTATATTATTTCTTGGCACAATCATTTATTTTGTGGCCTTTTCTTCCTGAAATTCTCTAAAATATGTTCAAATTAACTTTTCTTCATCCTTTAAGTATACCATCAGATTGTCATTCTGCAATGAAAAAGTAGAAATGCAATAAACATGAATATGCATTCAAAATAAGCAAACTATGGAACCAACTCAACCCAAGTACATACAAACAGATGAGTGGATTACAAAATGATGGGATTGCACAACTGAATCCTACTAAGCAATAAAGAACAAAATTATGTTATTTGTATTAAAATAGGCCTGGAGCATATTGTGTTAAGCAGGATTATCCAGTCAGAGAAAGTGAATGTTTATATGTTTTCTTTCACATAGGAAAGCTAGAGAATAATTGGAATAAGAAAGGGATTCTAGAAAATGGAGGAGAAACTTAAGTGGACTGAGGGAGGTAGTTTTAGGACAGTGTGGAGAGGAAAATTAATGAAGAATATATATCCAGTGACATTATGTAGATATGTGAGAATACCGATGCCAGTCAAAATATCTTGTATGGGGGAGGAGAAATGGGGAAGAACCAGGAGAAAAACTCAGCAAGTGCTGTGTGCATACATGTCACTACCACTATAACCTATATTATGATGTGAGACTATAGTACACCCATAAAAGTATAAAACGAATAAATTATGATGTAACTATTCTACTTCTCAGTTAGGATACCATAGTGATATGTGCATACCAGTGTTTGTAGCATCACAGTAAGAAATAGTCAAATTATAGAACCAACCCAGGTGTCCTTCAACAAATGACCAGAAAAAGGAAATGTGGTATATATACACAATGGAGTTTTATTCAGTCATTCAGAGGAAAACATATCTAATTTGAAGTAAAATGAATGATAATGGAGACTATTATACTGTGATATTAGTTTCAGAATGCCGTGTGGTATATTTTCTCTCATATGTGGTAGCAAGAGAGGAAATAGGAAAAAATAAATAATTTTAAATAATGCAGAGAGAGCTATGTAAAGTGGTTGAAGGGGGCTAAGGGAGAGGAAGAATGGAAGAAGGAAGATTTAAGAAGAAAATATTTCAAATATTACTACAGGAATATGTAACAGTATTACTAACAATCTTACTAATTCACTCATGTAGAGGAAGAAAGCAGATAAAGGTGGGATTTGGAGGGGAATATACAAATAGCTATGTGAATGTATGTTTTAGCACATTGGACTTCACTACGATGGATGATTGCAATGCACTAATAATACATTAAGATTTAGTACCAATTCTAAGTTCAATCTATACCTTTTTTTTTTTTCTTTTTTGTACTTTGGGGATGGAACCCAGGGGCATTTTTCTCCAAGCTATTTCAGTACAATTTTTATTCTATATTTTGAAACAGGGTCTAACAAAGTTGCAGAGGGCCTCACTAAATACTGGAGGCTGGCTACAAACCTGTGATTCCCCTGTCTCAGCCTCCCAAGTACAGGGATTACAAATGTGGGCCACCAAGCCCGACTCTCTATTATTTTATAATAATTATCTATGTGATTAAATTTCTTTAAAAAGACACTCCTTTTAAATTCATTTTGCAGTATATAGTTCCTATTAATTTGACAAATAACAAATCAATGCAGTGTGAACAAAGTTTTTATTTATTTATTATTTGCTTTAAAAATAAAGTAATCTGAGAAACAAAGTGGCTAGTAGTTTCTATCTTAACCTTTTTAAAATTGTTTCATTGATGTTTGGTTTTCACCAAATAACTGATAAATATTTAAATATTTTTAATGAATAGTAAACTTATCAGACCTTGCAGTAATAGAAAATACCATGGTTAATGTGGTTCAGAATTTCTACAAAATAAAATCAAAACAACTGCTAAAGATCCAATACTCTAATTTGTTTAACAGAAATTTAAGAGTGTTCTCCTGAACTGACCCATTCTTAAAGGCCAGCCCGTAGAGAGAAGGCACATTTATATTTATTTATTTATTTATTTATTTATTTATTTATTTATTTATTTATTTATTTATGTAGTGCTACTGGGGTTCCTGGAAGCCCTTCTACCTCCGGGCTACACTCCCAGACCTATTTTTTACTTTTTTTTTTTTTTGGAAACAGGGTCTCCTAAACCAGCACGCGCTGCTGGCTTCGAACCTGCGCGATCCTCCCAAGCGCAGGGATTACAAGCATGTGCCACCACGCCCGGCGAGAAGGCACATTTAAAAGAGAAAAAACAGAATGTTTCCAGTAAAGGTAATTTAACTGTCATTCAGCCCATCTATTTTCAAGAGTAAATCTAACATTCTTTCTATCTATAGTCCTTTTTCTTAGATTTTCTTAAACTTATAAATGGTGATAGTAACTGCTTCAAAGCATTATTGGAAAGATCAAATGAGGGTAATGTATGTAACATTCTTTACATTGTAGTTGTCAGATACTAAGTATTTGATACTATATTTTATCAGAGACTATATTGGGTTGAAGATAATGATATTTCTTATATTAACAATATTTTACCCTTATTTCTAAGATTATAATTTTATTCCTTTTATATTTTCTTTTTGCTAAATTGCTTTGTAGTAACATTATTAAACAAAATATTATTTTGAGCAGAAATCTACTGAGTCTTTAGGAATGCTTATCACCTTCCCCTTACATTTGTCAAAGAATTACAATTGTTTATTTTTTTATTTTATTTATTTATTTATTATTTATTTATTTATTTTGGTGGTGCTGGGGTTCCTGGAAGCCCTTCTACCTCCGGGCTACACTCCCAGACCTATTTTTTTATTTTTGGAAACAGGGTCTCTTAAGCCAGCCCGGCTGGCTTCGAACCTGCGCGATCCTCCTGTCTCCGCCTCCCAAGCGCGGGGATTACAAGCGTGCGCCACCATGCCAGGCCTACAATTGTTTATAAAAGAGACAGACCCATGGCCCATATACAGGAAGAGTATTGATGCTCTCCTAATACTTCTTATACTTTTTTTCCTCTATTTTTATCTTTCTGAAGGCCTGTTGATTTCACTTACATGAACCTACTTGCAAAGTCTATTTCCATTTAAATTTTTGACTCCTTTCTGGCATTACATGTTGTAAAAATTAAAACATAAATATGCAGATTAATTCTTGTAGTATGAGGGGAAATCTCATGAGAGGCTTAGATAACTGAAATAATTCTACTCATTAATCATTGTTGATAATGGCAATCCCATCATTTAAGATCTGACCTAATTCTGTAAAAGATTCTAAGAAAACTATTCATTTTATTTATTGTATTTTTCTATTAAAATTCAATAATAAAGAATGCTAAATTTTCCTCATCTAAAGAAAAATAGCATGTGAACTATCAACCTTTACTGAATATTTACCCCAAATTCATGCATTGGAAACATTTTCGCCAGCACTGCAGTGTTGAGAGAATAGAACCTTTTCTTTAGATCACAAGTGCATAAATGGATTCATGTTACTAAAATTGGGCTTGCAGGGATGTATTCTCTTCTATCCTTCTACCCTTAAGACCTGTTTTCCTACCCTTCTGGAGAAACACAGCAAAGAAGACACTATCTTGGAAACACAGATACTGATACTTAATGTTCATTCCCTAAAGTTGGAATTTCCAACCTCCAGAACTGTAAGAAACAAATTTATTTTGTTTATAAAGTAGCCAAGCTCAAGTATTTGTTTATGGTAATATAAAATGGGCTGAGACAGTCTTTACCAATGTCAAGGAAATGAAAAATGAAAACACCTGCCACAAATGGAGGCTGCATTTAGTAGTCTATAAAGCTCTCCTGGCATCCAGTGCAGCACTGCTCCACAATTTTCTTATGAAGCATCTTTTGTTTCTTTTATCCTGACATTTAGGCTGTGATTCTGACCTAGTGTTCACTGCTTTGCTGAGGGAATGTGAAGAAACATGACTTGAATTTTGATCTACAGACTCCCTATTCAGGATCCCCCCCAAAAAAGTTCCATCCATCTTAGAAAGCTATTCATATCCTGAGCATTCCCATTAGATGACACAAAAAAGAGCTTGTTTAAAAATCAGTCAGAGATGCAGAAAATTTGCAAAGCAAATTTAAGAACTCATCACAAATCTGAAACTCACAAAACAGCATTTTAAAATTATGTTACTATTACTTCTACCATAATTTAGAAAATATATAAAGTATAGAGACAACTGAAATGCAATCTTCTGAAATATGCTTAAATATTTTCAAATATACAGATTCAGAACAGGGAATATGGCTATATTTTCAGTATGTAATGAAGCCTACTTAAATCTGCTTAAAAGATATTCAAGTCAGTTCTCCCATAGGATATTTTTACTCACCATTAAAATTATATACACATATACATATACAAATAAAATCCTATAGTTTTATTGTTGCCAAGTTTAAAAATGATTGGAGTAGCATATTAGAGAAGAAAATATAATAAAATTTATTTAGCATCTTCTCTTTCTAGACTGAAAAAAAATTACAGCTTGGTATTTACCAAACTTAGTTTTGAATTGTTCATAGGTAACATCACATTTTCTTTCTTTTCTTTTTAAATTTGGTTCATTGTAATTTTTATCATATTGAGGTACTGAGTATCAGAAAAATACATGAAAACAATTCTCCCCACCTGATTCCCTCTCCTTCCTCTCCCCCCACATACCTTTCATATGAATTTGGTAATTTTATATATATTTATAATATTGTTTTAACTATTACATTTTTATGACTTTCCACCCTCCTTTCACTAATGCTCCTTAATTACTCCCCTTATCTTAATCTATCTAAAATTGCCCTTATTAATATTTCTCTAGTTTTCATGAATAAGAGAGAACATACATCTAATTGTTTCTTGACACTGGCTATATTCAGTATAATATTCTTAAATTCCATCCATTTTACTGCAAATGGGGTGTTTTGCTCTTCTTTGTGACTTTTGTGACTAAGTAAAATCCCATTGCGTGTATATAACAAAGTTTTTTACTCCATTCATCTGTTGAGAGATACCTAGGTTGATCCTACACAGACACAATAGCCATTTTCTAAAAGTATTGATTGTCTCAACAAAATACAAGTTTCAACATGATAGTTTCTGATAATGAATTATTTCCTAAGAGTTATTCTTCTATAGATTTTGGTAAGAAGTGAAATATTAACAGGTCTACAAAACATTATTATTTTTTAAAAAACAATAAACACCACTCAATGTGCCTTCTTACTTATTTGAAAATTTATCTTCCAAATCTTTGATCTGGATCCTAAGGTAATCATTAGTTAATTAAAGTTTTTTCCTTCAGGTCTGTTTTAATACCCAGACATGAGCATGCACACACACATGGAAGATGGTCCAATAAGCTCAAATTTACTTTTTCTTTAGATAAATATTTACTTAGTGTGTGCTAAATACTTTATAAAACAAACCTTCATTGAATGAATAAATAAATAGAAAAACTGTTAAATGCCAGATATTCCCTTTGTTAGTGAATAATTTAAATAAGTTTATAGATAATATACATCATTTAAAAATATTTTATGAACTTAAACATCTCTGTAGACAATCAGAATGGACATTCTAGCTGGGCGTGGTGGCGCAAGCTTGTAATACCCATGCTTGGGAGGCGGAGACAGGAGGATCTTGCAGGTTCGAAGCCAGCCTTGCTGGCTTAAGAGATCCTGTTTCCAAATTTAAAAAAAAAATTATATATATATATATATATATATATATATATATATATATATATATATATATATATATATATTAGGTCTGGGAATGTAGCCCAGAGGTAGAAGGGTTTCCAGGAACCCCAGTACAATAAAAAAAAAAAATGGACATTTTATTAAGAATTGTTAACTTTTTTCATAAAAACAAATAGAGATCTTAAGACAATTGTTGTAGATCACATTTCTTAATTCATGGCCCCCTTTATGGTCTGTGTATGCATTTTTATGGCCATATACTAAGAATGGGAGTGTGATCCATGTAGCTATGCACTATATATTCATATATTCATTTTGCTAGAAAATTAGATCCATTTAATTAGCATATGACCTTTTATCATTTATTATCCTGGCATAACTATTATCATCAACCCACTTCATAAGAGACCTTAGACCAGGACAGAAATTCTAGAAATCTCAGTCATGCAACAACTTTCATATGTTGAAGTTAGAAAGTCATTATTGAAATTCTGTTATGTGTCACACCACTAAAAATGACAAAATACTGTCAATTAAGTTTCTATACTTCATCAGTTTTAGTGGGTGACCAAATTTTAGAGACATTCATTCACAAAAAATGTATACCTTAAAGTCAAATATATGTAATAATTTAGCTTAGAAGGAATTAGAGTAGCATGTAGTAGTTTAGAGTGAAAATATTCTTGAAATGATTAAAAATTTATATCTCAAGGAAGATATATATATATCAAAGTAACACTTCTATAAGCATTAGTGACATTTATTCACAGCCAACATGAAATTATAATATTAAAACATTAGCACATACACTATTTGTAAGTGCAAAACTATACACAATATTTTCAAGTAAACTGCATTGAAGCATTGCAGAAATGTTTGTTATTGCTGTTTACTCTCTAATTCACTGTTTTTATTCTGGTTTCAGTCACTATAAAGTTAGCAGTGGGATTTCTTTGAATATTTAAAGAAGAGCATCTCTGCAAGTCTGGACTCTGCCTCTCCCTGAGCTGTGCCCTCTGAATGCAACATGTTATTCATCCCCCCTTCACTTGTCATGAGGTCAAATGATTGCTCTTTATTGCACTAAGTGCAGTCAAATGGCCCTACAAGTAAACATCTTTTACAAGTTGAACCTCTAGGTAGACCATAATTTTTCTACCTTGTTGAACTTACCTGACAGAAAAAGAAATACTGCTCTGAAGAGCTATAGCCAAGGGCTCTTTGACTTCACTGCCAGATTCTCATTTCACTTCCCAGCTTCGGTAAGGTTCCTTCAGTCTGATTCCTCTCCTAGGCTTTCTTTGATTTCAAATCATAAGAACATAGCAAAATATTTATTTTGTGTACAGTCATATGCATTGATAAGAAATAGATGACCAATGACACTTCAAAATTCTACATAGAAAAATAATATAACTAAAATAATGCTTTAGTTTATCTTGAGGATGATATATTTTTATATACAGTCAACTAACAAAATGACACTAATGTTTTTTAAACTAGTTCTAATTCTGAAGACATGAAGTATTTTTTATAATTTGGTTAATAACATTCTTTTGAATTTTATTCTTTCAAACTATGGTTTTCCAGTTTTTAAAAAATCATTATTTTCACGTAAATATAGAATAAAATATGTCAAAAATATTATTCACAATGTTAGCTAATAAATAACTACATATAACTACATAAGATCAGAAGACTGATTCCAAAAATATTTGTGGATTAAGTGTTTTTATAGTCTATTAAAAAGATATTGAAGTTGAATACAAGAATAAGATTACTAGGTTAAATATAATAGTTTCATATCCTAAAGGACAAAAATTATAATCGTTATGATATCATTTCCACTGGACATATATTGACAAGTATATTTGTAACTCCCCAGTGACCAGACATTATTCAAATACTATATAAACTCAAAAAATATATAATATTGTGGAAAATTAAATAATTTTTGGATGGGTCTGTCAATAGTGCAATATGATACAGAATGGACATGCAGATAGTTATCCTCTTGCTTTATTTCCCATTCTTAGATTATAATTTTCTTAAAGGTAATTCTACTAGAGCATATCACCTTAATGTCACTCAAAATTTTCAAAGTTAAGATATTTAAAGATTGTTTATAAAAGTACTGGACTTACTAAGTACCTATAAGTTTATATGTCTGCCAAGATATATAAAATAGTTACATCATTCAATTATCATGAAATTTCTGGAACAGTAGAAGAGTTTAATGCATTTCAGATATAGAATTAATATTCCAAGAGGGACAAAATAGTTCTCAGGTAATTAGATGATTACCTTGTACAAATCTTAAAATGCCCTAATATGTGGAAAAAAGGACAAATATAAATAAAAACTCCTTGGCTATTTTAATGAATTATGAGATATAAAAGAACATATAATTGAAAATATAAAAACTGGAACAATAATAAAACATAATCAATGTATTACAATGAAAGGTAAATTATTAAGATATAAAAATAGAACTAATATTAAAATAAATACATACGTAAAAATTTGATTTAATTAAGTATAAAGAATATATAGAGAATGGTTCAATCATATATATATATGATATATAGAGAGAATATATATAGAATGTGTATATATGTATGAATATATGTATATATATATGTATGTATAAATATGTATTTATGTATATGTATGTGTATATGTATGTGCATATTTACTTAATGCAGCAAAAACTTTTTAAAAGATATAAAAATAAAAATATTACCACTGTGACTTTTACTAAATTATTGTGTTTATTTGGTCAATCATTTTGGACAATTTAACTAGTGTCTAGAAAAAAAAAACATTTCTTACAAATATTTTGCTTTCCACAGTTTTCTGTTACTTGTGATTAAAGAGTTGAAAATATTAAAAAGAATATTTCAGAAATGAATAACTCATGACATTTAAATAACTTATTAAAATATATTGTTATATTTTTCCATTTTATTATTGTTAATCTGTCACCATGCCTAATCTATAAATTAAACTTTACTACAGATAGGCATGCACAGGAGAAAATTCTATATATCAACTACTGTGTTACCTGTGGTTTCAATAATTCACTGGGTATGAGCATAGTGGTGCACACACCTAATCCCAGTAGTTGAGAAACTGAGAGGGAGGATTGCAGGTTTAAGACAAGCCTGAGCAATTTAGTGAGCCTTTCAGAAACCTAGCAAGACCCTTTTTCAAAACAAACAAACAAACAAACACAAAATATTAAAAAGGTTTGGGGTATAGTTCAGAGGTAGAATGTTCAATTCACTGTGGCAAAAATAGATAAAAATCAAACAAAATTCCAGTGGAGATTTTGGAATGGATCCTATGGACAAAATGTGTTAATATATTATCTTTTCTTTCAAGAACTATTCTGCAGAATAGAAAATTTAAGATTTTTGCCATAGTTATCATAGTTTCTTTCATTTATATGATTTTTGAATCATCTTTTATTGTTTCCTTTAAAATGGAAACATACACTGGAAAGGTTGTTTTTAACATTTAATAATAAAAACTGCAAAAATAATTAATCTGATTTCTTATTAACATTAGATCTTTTTAATTCAATTTTATGTGTGCAAAGTAAGAGAGTATTATCTTTATTCTTAGAACAGTGCAGTATAAATCAAAATGATTTTTCATTAAAGTATTGTGAAAAGCAGAGAGGGAGGAAGATTTTTCCATAGTAGAGTCAGCTATATGCCCAAAGGTCATTGTATTGCTTATACATTTCCAATATTCACAAATTTTATTTATAAACTAAAGATAAGTTGCTCCAATAATAAGGAAATTATCTGAAGTCAGTTTGTCAAAATGTTGCTGAGTTAGTATTTTGAAAAGTGATTTTCATTGGAGATGCAAGGTGACCCTACACATATATGTCATGCTCTAATTACTACCATCTCTGCTGTCATTTAATCTGACTTTTGAATTTAAAAGGGCCTGTTCGAATGTACCTATAATGGGGCCCAGAATGATGGGTGTGAGATTTGTAATATAACTTAAAAAATTTTGACAGCAAAATGAACATGACTGCCTTTTAATAAAGAGAAGTGAATTAGACATGAATTGAAAAAGAAATACAGAAGGAAAATACACAAGAGAAAACTGATTCAAATCTAAACCTAAAGTGCTTCATAGAATGATGGGTACATAAGGAACTTGAATGATAGTCCACAGAGTAATGGACAAGTAAATTCAAAACAATAATTAATAAGATTGATCTGCTCTCTGAGGGAACTTACCCACTGTTGATAGGTGGATAAACATGCACACAAATCCAAGCTCTGGGATTCTTCTTTGAAAGCACTCTGCCTATTACTTTTTCACTCCTATCAAAGACTTTCTTATCAAAATGCACAGGGTAAGCTGAATGGAGGCTCAAAAGTTTCACACACCGAGGCACTTCTGCTTAATGTTCAAAAAGAGTTGAATGTCTTAAGAAAATCTTTGTCCCATACAGTGAGTCAGCAGTTATAATCAGTTCTATGACTTCAGGAGACCTTTGGTTCTGCCCTCCCCTGAAATTTATACATAGCAGAGAGTTAAGTTCAGACACCAGCAGTATCTGCTACATTTTAATCAACAAAATTTAATAGAGATAACAATGCAACAGCCATAATATTTTCTTTTTTCTTTTTTTTTTTTTTTTTGGTGGTACTGGGGTTTCTGGAAGCCCTTCTACCTTCGGGCTACACTCCCAGACATATTTTTATATTTTTGAAACAGGGTCTCTTACGCCAGCGCGGCTGGCTTCGAACCTGCGCGATCCTCCTGTTTCCACCTCCCAAGCTCGGGGATTACAAGCGTCTGCCACCACGCCCCGCAGCCATAATATTTTCATCATATTATTTCATATGTCATTACATCTAGTCACTGCTGACATTAAATTTACCTTTTTAAACAATTTCTTACCCATTCAATATTAGAGAAAGGAGTTTGGATTGCTTTTAGTTTAGGTAACAAGAAGCTAATAAAAACTTGTTTTTGTGTTTTATAGAGGGACATGATCAAAATATTGTCTAGCAGGACCCTATTAATGACTTTTTTTTTCTTTTTTGCAGGTCTAGGGATGGAACCCAGAGGCATTTGAACTTCAAGCTACATCCTCTGCCCTATTTTTATTTTTTATTTTGAAACAGGGTTTCACTAAGTTGCAGAGAGCCTCACTAAGTAGATGAGGCTATCCACGAACCTTGATCCTCCAGTCTCAGCCTCCCGAATGCTGGGATTACAAGCATGCGTCACCATGCCCGGCTTGTTAATGATATTTTGATAGATGAACTGGATGGGGATATTCATATGACAAGAAATCAATGATGAGGATGTAGTTGAATTAGAGATTCAAAGATTATAGATTAATCTTCATTAAGAAGATTGCAGAAAGAGAAAAAGACGTAGTGTCTTGGTCTTCTCAGGCTGCTATAAAAATATCATAAACTAATTGACTTAAATGCCAGATATTTGGTTCTTACAGTTCTGGGGACTAGAAATTCCAAGACCAAGATGTTGGTTGATTTGGGTCCTAGTAAAGTCCCTTTTCTTGGCTTGTAGATAGTTTCCTTCTTACTCTGCCCTTACAAGATAGAGAGAAATCAATCTCGTTCTTTTCTCCTTCTTATATAAACAATAGTCCCATTAGAAGTGTCATAATCTAAATCCCTCACGTATATTAAATTATCTCCTCTCATGTTTATCTTCAAGTTTATTTATTTGGGGGATTAAGATATCAATATATAAATTTGGAAGATGAGGGTGTTATAACTGGTGCTAAGAATACAGTGCTGAAATATTTATTATCATGTATCATCACAGAAAAAGATAATAAATCATATGGTTCATTAGTGAAAAGTCTTTAATATATAACATTTATGTAAATTTTCACGTTTAATTTTTTACTTAATTTTTTTAGGAAAGGTCCACTATATTTACTTTGCCTGTAAAATATGTTATATGTATAATTTATATAATTTTAGAAGACTATTAATTAGATAAACCAGGATTTTAACATAAGCTATCAAACCCTAAATACTATGTATTAATATATAAAAATCATAAACGTACTTTTCTGTTTTGATACATGTATATCTACAAAGTCATTCTTACTGTTTGTGACACTCAGAAAATGCTTGTGTGACAGTTTGATCTCTTTTCTTAGACTTTTAAGTTTTTTTAGACTTTTATTTATTCATTTTGTTTGTTTGTTTGTTTTTTGGTGGTACTGGGGATAGAACCCAGGGGTCTTCTACCTCCAGGCTACACTCCCAGACCTATTTTATATTTTATTTGGAAACAGGGTCTCTTAAGCCAGCAGAGGCTGGCTTCGAACCTGCATGATCCTCCTGTCTCAGACTCCCAAGCACGGGGATTACAAGCGTGCGCCACCACGCCCAGCTTCCACTTTTAAATATGTATTTCAGTGAGCATTTCATCAGTAATTTTTTAGTAAGAATATCTATTTAATTTTGTCACTTATCTAAATATGTCTTTATTTTTTTAATTTTTTATTGGTACATTGTATTCATACATCTTAATGAGATGCAAGATGGTGGAGACACACATGCACATATCACCCAATTAGCCCTTACACAGTCCCTACCCTTCCCTCCCCCTCCCTCCTTCTCATGTTTGGCTTAGTCAGTGACATCGATATGTTTGCCAAAGTACATAATGTGCATTAGAGAATTTCTCTCTTCTCCCCCTCCCATCCTCTCACTTAAGTTGCCTTATTTGCTCATCTATAAAATCACCTTCTTTATCTAGAGTTCCTCCTATTACTGATTTTCTCCCTAGCTTCTGCATATTAGGAAGGGCATCCAATTTCTTATATTTTAATGACTAACTAAACTTACTTAGTATAATGTTCTTCAGTTTCATCCATTTCTTTATAAATGACATAATTGTGTTTTTCTTTATGGCTGAGTAAAATTTTATTGTGTATGTATGCCATAGTTTTGTAATCCATTTATCTGTTGATGGACATTTTGGCTGGTTCCAGAGTTTGGCAATGGTGAATTGTGCAGGTATGAAAATAGATATGCATGCATTAGTTTGGTAGTTTGGTTTCCTTTCTTTTGGATAAATACACCCAGGGGTGATCTTGCTGGATCATATAGTAAGTTTATTCTCATTCTTCTGAGAATCCTCCATACTGTTTTTTAAAGTGGTTGTATTAATTTGAAAATCCCACCAACAATGTTTTAGAGTTCCTACTTCTCCACATCCTCACCAGCATTTGTTGTTGGTTGTGTTTTGATTGATTGCCATTCTAGTTGGAGTTATTTGAAATCTCTGATTGCTGCTGATATTGTAAACCACACTACAAAGCCATAGGAATAAAAACAGCTTGGTGTTGGCAAAGAAAAATACACAGACCAGTGGAGCAGAATAGAAGACTCAGAAACAAATCCACACACTTACATCAAATTAATTTTTGCCAAAGGGTCCAAAACATCCACTGAAAAAAAGATAGCCTGTACAACAAATGGTGTTGACAAAACTGGTTAACCATATGCAGAAAAATGGAAATAATCCCACGTTCTCACCCTACACAAGAATCATTTCAAGATGGGTCAAAGACTTGGATATTAGACCAGAGACTTGAGGCTCCTAAAAGAGGGCATAGTTTCAACATTGCAACACATAGGTGATAAGTCAGATCCCTCTCCCATGTGAGGTAAATGGGAACAGGAGGTGGAATCCCAGAAGTCAGAAGCAGAGATATCATGAGACTCCAGGTGCCTCGAGACTCCAAACATTGTGAGACTACAGATGTCGTGAGAAAATCGGCATGCCTATAAAACATCGGTGCATTCGATCCACCACGTGAATCAACTGGCCAATCAGAACTATGAACAACTCTCCAGATGCATGGCCCATTGCCCCCCTCCCCCTCCGCTGTGTGACTCTCCAGAGGGGCCAGGTCTGAATAAAACAGCAGTCTCTGATAACCTGGTTGGTGTTTTGACCTCCCTCCTAAACCCCCTAACTCTATTTTCAACCTAACATTCTGGTGGCAACCACGGGAGGATTTTTGGTTCCCTCCTTTTTTCCCTTTCTTTTTTCTCTTTTTGAGCCCCAAACTTTCCAACTTGCCAGCAGCTTGATTGCGAGGTCCAGTGCCGGCACTGGGCTTTCAGGCGCTGCTCCGCCTGCTGCAGCCGCTGCCATGGCTACTGCTGCCACAGCGTGCAGGTTCCGCTGGCCGTCATGCTGGCAGTTCCATCTGCCCTGAGCCAGGCTCCTTGGGGTGGGGGGGGTGCTGGCCCCTGCTCTGCCTGCCGACCACCTGCGCAGGCCAGGACCTCCACCTGCCACTTGGACCTCCCATGACCACCATTCTGGCTTGGCTCTGGTTGACGCCCGGACCTCTGGCTAACAGCCCGGCCTCAGCATCCACCACAGTCACCTGGGCCAGGCTTGACTTGCAGGGGTAGCTCCCCACGCTGCCACCACTCTGTACTGCCTGCCCCGAGCCAGACTTATTGGTGGTGCTCCTTGTGGCCCAGCCTCAGTGTCTACCATGCACCTTGCAGCCATTTCTGTTTTCATGCTGCGGGCCCAGCAAGCGACACCATCCACGCACCACTGCTTGTGCACCACCACTCGTGTGCCACAGTTGGATTCTACCCACACCAGCTGCCAGTGGTGCCCACACCAGGCACAGGCACAGGCACCGTGCACCCCAGCTCCACCATGCCCCCAGCAGCTTCTCAGTGCTTCTGCCTCAGCCAGCGCTGGCCAGCAACACTTCACTCCGGTAAGCTCCCTCTCCTTCCTTTGGTTAGCAGGTTCCGGACTTGGGTCTTCCAGTCTACTGGGACCCCGAAATCCAAGCTCTTGGTGATCCACTGTCCCCCGGTCCACTGGGACTACCCTCCAGATGACCAGGTCATCCTCCGGTTTTTGAGAAGAGATTAAGACGTCTTTCCCAATCTCTTAACCCCCATTTGCAAATGATTGATCAGGAAAATGGGGATGCCTGTTTCCTGTTCATCATTTTCACCCATGAACCAATCAATTATGGGAAGTCGAACCTCCAACTAGTGGAGGACTTATGCCCTGAGTGCCTGTCTAGCCTTGGTACAAGTTGGGTAATGGGTTGCGGTGGCCCAAGAACAGTTAGCAACCTTTGTAAGTGGTCTGGTAAATGGTCGGAAGTCTTTATGTACAAGCTTTTTCCCCCTGCATTCCCATCCCTCCAAATGCTCTCCCTCATCAGCTGCCATTTTCCTCCTGCTGCCATTTTGTGATGGCATGTAATCACTGCCTGGTGACATCACAGTCATCATCTTGGTTGAGACCTTGTGACATTACAAAGTCTCCATCTTGGCCTGTGCCAGCCTGCAATTTTGCTGAGTCACATGCACAGTCCACATTTGTGGTGACACATGGATGCCACCATTCGACCTGGCTGGCTTGTAGGCTCTACTTTCTACGGACACTGATTTACAGTGTCCACACCACCCATTATCACCAACAGGCCGGGATGATAAATCGGGTCTTTCTCCCATGTGAGGTCAGCGGGAACAGGAGGCGGAATTCCGGAAGTCAGAAGCGGAGTTATCATGAGACTCCAGGTGCCTCGAGACTCCAAACATTGTGAGACTACAGATGTCGCAAGAGAATTGGCATGCCTATAAAACATCGGTTCCTCTGATCCACCACGTGACTCAGCCAGGTGATCAGGACTATATGCAACTCTCCAGATGCATGGCCCATCAGTCCCTTTCCCCCCAGCTGGCTGACTCTCCAGAGGGGCCAGGTCTGAATAAAACAGTAGTGTCTGATAACGTGGTTGGTGTTTTGACCTCCCTCCTAAACCCCCTAACTCTATTTTCAATCTAACAATAGGCACAGATAAAAAACTTTCTCAACAAGACCTCAAATGCACAAGAAACTAAGAGGTGAATCAATATGTAAGATTGAACGAAACTGAAGAGCATCTGTACAGCAAAGGAAACTATCAAGAACCTCAACTAAGAGCCAACAGAATGGGAGATTTTTGCCAACTACTCTGATAGAGGAATAATATCTAGACTATACAGAGAACTCAAGACACTCAGCAGTTAAAAAACAGATAACCCAATCAAAAATGGGCAAGTGAACTATATAGATAGTTAATAAAGGAAAAAATTCAATTGGCCAATAAATGCATGAAAAATATGTCTTTAAAATAAAAGTATAACACAGAATTGCAGGTACAATTGTTTAAAAACCCTTTAAAAGCCCTTTTTGATGTCAAATTAAGTATAAAATGTTTGTAATTTTGTTTTAGTTCTTCATATGATAAATTTCATAAAATAATCTTATTAGCAGAAGTAATATTAAAACAGGTTCCAGGGTAAATGATAGTCCAAGTGAAAAAAAAAAAAAGTGAGGATGGCTTTACATGCTCAAACAGCCAGAAAATACTGGAGTCAGGATTCAAACCTGAAAATTATTTTCTACAGGGATTAAATAGTTAACCTATGTCATTAACTGGTTAGAAAGAAAAAATTGGTAACAAAAAATTTGAACATTGTTTTAATACTGTCAAATATGCACCAAAATCTGTGGTCTAAAGTGGGAAGAACAAAGTAGAAACTGAAAAAGAACAGAAAACATTAAAAACAGAGTAGAAACTTAAAAAGAATGATCTCTGAAAAACTAGAACTATGCACCAATGTAATAGCAGCATAGTGAGCTTTAGAGAAAATAAAGAGAAAAAAATCTGAGAGGGAAGAATGGTGGCTTTAGAAATATTAGGAGGAGAACTGAGAGATTGATGTGAGTTCATAAATAAATATTTGAAATAAAATTTGACCTTTCTACAACCTGACAGTTGGCTAGTGAGTATTTCCTTTGTATCTTTGAAATAAATCATTCATTAGCCAGGATGCTTTCACTTTCAATACTGGTCAAGGTTTCAAAGATAGTTGAACTAATTCAAAATTAATGAAATATGCACAATTTCAAAAGTGCATAAATAGATATTGATTTTTAACTGTTAATTTATGGGGTTGCATTAAGTAGGTCATAGAAAGCATACAAACTCTGTAAATACTCATACATTTAACCTTAAGACTAATAAAATAAGTCATAAATTATCTAAAGATTTATTTCTCTCTATGTAAGTGGATTAACAAAAAATTCCATGATTTGTTTTGAATCATCAAAAATAATACAACTCACTTATAAAATATATACATATATATCATTTTAAAAGTAAATGTATATGAAAGAGTGTGTTTTAGTCAGCTTTGTCATCACTGTGACCAAAATGCCCCATCAAAACAACTTAGATGAGGAAAGTTTTATTGAGGTTCACAGTTTCTATCTAAAGGGCCAGCTCAGAAGCATAAACTCTGATGACAATGGTGGCAGGGCACATACCATAAGGACACTATTCCCACAAAAGGACAGAGAGGAGGATTCCAGAGACCTATACAGTCCACAAGAACACAGCCTAAGTAACCTGCTCATCCAGTCAAGTCTTGCCTCTGAACCTCAATGCCCTGGGAACATTCTTTCAACACATGAGCTTTTGGGGGGCATTTTAAATCCAGAATACAACAGTATGTATCTAGTATTTTAAACCAAATATAATACTTATTCTCTGCTATAAGTTATTTCTAGGTATAGGCTATTCTGTTTTAAACTAGCACATTCACTTAAAACTCTTTGTAAAAAATAGAATTTGATAGCATAGTATTAAGATTATTTTAATTACTTTAGCAAAACTGACTGTAAACATTTTTCAATTTCAGATATCTCCTAAAGTAATAAAAATATGATATTATGAGCTATAAAAATAACATGAATTGTATTTGAATATTGCTTTTAAGGGACAATGTTGAAGGGGGAAGTCACTTTACTGGTGTGTCAGACAAGAGATATTTAAGTTCTTCTTTCCAGTTCAGTGTTGGCTGTATGCTTTAAAATAAAATGACAAATAAAAACTTTTTTCCACAACCTTAAAAGAGAATGCCATTTTTTTACTTGAAATAAGATGCCAGGAAACTCATTGACAA